>NC_136410.1:40668233-41868233 GCF_051521515.1 Lactuca serriola
TTCCCTCCTTCATGAAAATGACTGTGAGGAAATGCTTTCACTAAGGAAGATTTTAAGAAGATAGTGATTGCGAAAATTGTATTCTCGAATTCGATTATGGTTACAGTATCCCTTTCCATGATTCGAATTATGAGATTCGGCAATTAGTCTAAATTGTTTAAGACACACATATAAACTATCTAAGGCAAAGGTGTATAAGTTTAAGAAGCCTTGATAAAGGATTATCAAAGCATTAGGTATTAGAAACATGGACTTAAGAAATTCAATAGGTATTGTTTTTTTGAAAGCTAAGCTGTTTTTGAATACATGTCAAAGCTAGTGGGAGCATAAGTGTTATGTTTGTAATAATCATCGTGATAGTGGGAGCATAAATGTTATGATTACATGATTATTAAGGCAAATATTGCAAGTTAGCAATATTAATTATAGAAAACAAGAGTCATACCTTGCAAAGTTGTAAGGGTTGAATAGTTGTTTTGCTATAATTAAGGGAGAGAATATTATGCTTCATTTCAAATCTAAAGGCTTAGGTTGTGGAATGTTAATAAACTTAGTCAAGGATACATAGTGTGTTCTTAAATTTCGATTATGATTACGGCATTCTTCTTTATAATTCGAATTGTGAGAACGTAGCACGTAAAATATTATGGCAGAAGATTGATAAAGTATCAAATCTTTATGTAAGACATTATGCATCGTGTCCCATACACTTCGGGTATAGGATTGATTGCGAATGCTATAATATTTGACCATTCTAAAATTTTCCAAATGTCTAGCACATTTAGAGGGAAAAAGGACAAGAATCGGTTTTGACTAAGATAATTAGACAACTATCAAAGGACAATCCAAAGTTCGCCGAGGATTGGTCGCTTGAGAGTAGTTGGAAGTATAGTATTGGATGGACCATATCGACATTATTATAAATAGATAAGATTCTATTAAGAATGAGTTGTCATATGGAAAATATGGAAAGGTTTCCATATTGGGAGTTGGATATTGAAAGTATATGTCTAGATTAGAAATTTTATGCAAAAGGACGTTCAAGGAATGTACCTTGAGTGAGAGACATCAAGTCTATGGAATTGTATTGTAACAATCACAAATAGAGAACCTTGTAATTTCATTGGCAATAGTCATTGTGACTTTAGTGCAGTGATATTATGAAAGGATCAGTGCATAAAATGTTAGAATCTAACATATTCCATGAGTGGCAAGAATTTGATATTCTTTCACTTGTGAAAAGGATTAGGAGTTGTGAAATGAGTATGATTGGAAATGTGTTCATTTGATCTATTTCACAAAGTAAGAACCATAGGTAAACATTGTGTGCATGCTAGGAGCATGGGACAAGTGTAGTAATAATTCAAGTAAGAAGTTGATTACCCGAAACGATAAATAATGAGTAATCGATATGGTGATAAATAAAAGGTGTTTTATTTATACTCAAAGGTTTGAGGCCATATGGGATTAGTATTATTCTTGTGTTTCACTTTGCATGTTTTGACTTCCTGAATAATTTAATTGGTTAAGAACAGTCAAATTATTCGAACGGGCCACAGTCGTTCATATGTTGGAGGTAGATATGAATGAAGACTGTCGTGAATTGGTGTGTGGATTGTCTAAAGGGTATTAGACATAAGCAAATGTTTGCTGCAACGTTCATGAGTGCTTATGAATATGATTTGAGCATTGGATTAAACCCACGCTCACTTGGATCACTTCATGGATTATATCATGAGTGATTGGTGAGACGATAATATCTTATTATTCTTGAAACCGAGATGTGTGAGTTGTATCTTGCGAATCAGTTGCACATTGATGATAAGTAAACGCACCAGTAACTTGGTGTTATAAAACATATTGTTGTGTGTGATTTGGTGAGTGAGTGCAAGCAAGCATTGAGTCAAAGTTTATCCATTCCTTTTATTCAAAGTAGGATAAAAGCGATATTTGTGGGCCCCTCGATGATTTCGTGATGGCACCTAAGTGCTTGGCCAAGCCGGGACTAATTTGATGTGTTCAAATTGTAGTCTGTTGTCAGTCGTCATAAATCTGAATTCGGGAAACAACACATAGACAGAGAGAATGATTTAGATCCATGTCTCAGTCTATACGATATCTAGAATGGAGGAATATATGATCCCTTATCTAAAGGACACGCGTATCTGATAGGATGAGAGTTGACAACGGCTTTAGAAAGCTACGATTGCAGACCAGGATCTGAAGTCATATGCAGAATAGTTATTAGACTTATCCAAGTGGGAGACTGTTGGATTAGTGTCTAAGTCCATAAATATTTTGGTATGTACTTGACCCGATGGTGCATGGTCCTTTTGGGTTGCCTTCATCAAAGCAACTTGATAGGATGAATAATGGAGAGAAAGGATTAATTATGATTTATTAATATATTATGAGAATAATATATTAAAGGAGAAATCATATTTTTTAATTAATATTAGTCAAGAATTAATAAGGATTAAGTTTGTGACTAAAAGAGATTAATTAAACTTAAGGGACTTGAACTGTTAATAGTATAATAGTTGAATATTGAGCTAATGGACTCCAAATTAAAGGAGTAGATGAATTCTATGGGGAAACCCATTAGAAATCGTCCAAAGGCCTTTAAGAGAGGAGCCCATGGATTGCTTAGGGATTAAGCATCCAAATTAGGGTTTCCTTGTTAGATAACCCTAATAGCCTCACTATTTAAGGAACCCTTGAGCCCCAAAAACGTGGTGAACTAATTGGTTAGGGTTTCCACACGTTTTGGGCAACCTCCTTCTCTTCTCCTCTTCATCCTCTTGCTCTTGGTGTTTGTGAACCATTAGAGGAGTGACATTTGTGACTCTAAGCTTTCTAAAGTCAATACAAGAAGGATTTGAGATTGTTATTGCTACATAACAATCAAGGTATGATATAAACCCTTATTTATATGTTATATTGATTATCATATGCTAGATCTAGGGTTCATAGTCTTGGATAACTTGCATGTACAATAGAGAAACCTAGATCCAAGCATTAGGGTTTGTATGAGCACATAGGATGTTCTTATGGCTAAAACCCATCAGATTAGTGGAGGGTCGTTAGCCGAACGGGTAGGATAGGGCAAACTCTTTCCATTAAAAGTATAATGAAATATAAAGTAACTAAATGTTTTTACAAAATTCCCAATCTTAGTTACTTTAGGCAAAAAGTGAATTTGATGCAATTCCATGAAATTACACTTTGTACCATTGCGAAGACGTTAGTGGAGCGTGTGTGGCTAACCGGCACACTAAATGGGTTCTAAGCAAAGGTAGTAAAGGGTGACCCGATGTTCGTCATAGTTCGGTGGAGCGTGTGTGGTTAACCGGCACATCTAATAGGTGACTGTAACATTGGGGGCACCATGTAAGTTTGCTTGGTTATTCACACCCTGTTTTGTGATCCTCGGCATCCCAGTCACAAATCGAGGGGCATATCGAGATTTAAACATGCCATTGAAAAGTTCAATAAATCTCAAAGGATCTAGGAATTTTTCAATACATTTAAAACCTAATCTATTTTTCGTTTTTCATGGTGGAAAATTAGTGAATCGTCATTCACTTACCTTCAAATGTTCTACAATTTGGGTTACGGCATCCCTCTCCCAAGTTGTGGAATATTGTGTTGGGTCCAAGCCTTAATATCTCATTTGGGTGATTTATTAAGGACTCAATCAATCAACTAACTTGAATTTTTTCTCCCGTTTTGTAGATGTCAAAGTATGACAACTATGGTCTTCCAAAATCCCGTAGAACAAGCTTTCCACATGAAGATGATATTCCATGATACGATTGAGGAACAAGAGATCATGCTTCACTTCCTCCACCTCCTCCAATTGTTCTCCCTAACCCACAAGTTCGAAGGATTGAAAAGTTCAAGCTCACTCAAGCCCTTTTGGCAAGTAAACATGGGAAACCTGTGTGTGTACACGTCTTAGAGATGAAGTCACACATCGATAGGTTAAGGATGTTGGGTGTCGAGATTTCAGGTAAGTTGGCTGTTGACTGGGTTCTTCAGTCGCTTCCTGAATCATATAGTGAGTTCGTTAGAGAGTACTATATGATGGATCACGACGTGACCCTCATTGATTTGACCTATTTGCTTATAGTTGCTGAATCAGAAATGATTTGGCGAGCTGGTCGAGCAAATTTGTCTGGTGAATCAAACTCCCAAACTGCAATGGACACTGGCAACATCGGAAGTCTAAAAAGAACTAAGTCTATGATTGTCCAATGTGCTGTGCCATAGGAGTCCATTTGCTTTTATTACCAAGAGAATGAGCATTGGAGACGAAGCTGCCCTATTTACCTGAAAGATCTAAGAGATAGGAGAGTCAAAACGTATGGCTCTACTTCAGGTGAAATCCATTAACTAACTCTTTTAAGTTCCTATTCTAGATTCTTAATACATGATGTGATAAGATTACATTTTGATGTTTTGTAGGATCGAAGAAAAGAGAGGAAGCTTAAGGGAAGAAGTGAGTTGAATCTAATCATGAAGAAATGGATTTCGATCGCATTACTTGAAGATTAGATTCTTGAGCTGCTACTTGGAGTTAGAATAGATTGCTAAGAAATATGTATTAACATAGTTTTTCAATTGAATTGCATTGTAAGGACAAATTATTCCGCAATAAAATAAATTTTGATTTTATATTATTTATTTATCCTTGCAATGGCATGTATGAAAAATTGATGTTTGAAGGTTTCTATTATTAGCAATAATGGATTTGATTCTTAATTATGTTATTTGTGGAAATGACAAGAATTACCAAATAGGGAGAGTTTCTCATCGCCTAAGTTTCAATTGGACATAAACTTGGACTCATGCAACGAGTATTGTATGATGAATGAAAAACTTTCACATTTGGGAAATTTAGACTAATTCCTTGACAAAGTGTCAATTGAAGGACTAGGAGATCAAGTACACTAGGTCGTACGTTGATCAAGTCTACCACAAGAGTGACAAAGATATTTGTCATGATTTACTAAAGTTTAGTGAATATGGTTATACTTATAAGATTGAGTATAATTCTGAGTTGATTGAAAGAGTTTCAATCAATAGCAGAACGAATAAGAAGAATCAAGTAGACAGAAAGATAAAAGTTTCTCTATTCTAAGAAGAAGGGAGAGTACCTTTTATTATGTTTTATGATAGGTCTTAATGATTAAGAACCATATCTCAATTAATCCTCTAAGTGAGTCTTAGTGCAATTGTATGTCTGAGAAAAGGAATCGAGAATTGAAGAAATGGTTAAATCAAGAAGTCAATCATACTTCGTTCCAAAAACAAGTCTTAGAGTTAAGATTGTGACATTGAGTGACAAGTCTAAAGAAGGTTTATAACATTCATCAAATGTGGAATTTGGAAAAAGGTTTTCTTATTATTGCACATTTGAAATTGGTAAGTTATGATATCTTGGATAAGACAAAGACTAACTAGGACCAATTTTGTGAAGTGTTTTGTCTTGATAAAAGCTATACTAACTCTTGAATATTTGTGTTATCAAGAAAAAATTTCTTGACAAGAGAACCTTATATGTCAAGGAGTCAGTAGGAGTCTTAATGATGGTCTTGAAAAGTTTCGAGAACAAATCAAGAATAAACCTAATTAATCATCACTAGCACACAACTTGAGGTTTATAACCTATTGTGTTGACATTATTTTGTTTTTGTGCCATTCCAATTGAGTTAATTATGCATGTGAGTTCTATGAGTTCTCATTTTAATGCATAAAGACAAAGCACCTTGATCGATGGAAAGTACATTGATATGTAAGGATAAGTTGCTAAACTACTTGGAAGACATGGTGGGCACTCGTGTTACCATAAGGCAAGAAATCAAGATTGAGAAAGTTCAGTCCATATGAGTTTGGATTTACCGCAAACTTGGTTTTGGCAAATTCACATGGATAGGAACACATACACCAAAAAATCTAAGTGTCGTAAGATTCCCTCCATGAAAATGACTACGAGGAAATGCTTTCACTAAGAGATATTTTAAGAACATAGCAATTGTGAAAATTGTATTCTCGAATTCGATTATGGTTATGACATCACTTTCCATAGTTCGAATTGTGAGATTTGGCAATTGGGTATTAGAAATATGAACTTAAGAAATTCAATAGGTATTGTTTTCTGGAAGTTCAACTGTTTTCTGGAAGTTCAACTGTTTTCTGAATACATGTCAAAGCTAGTGGGAGCATAAGTGTTATGCTTATATGCTAATAATCATCATGATAGTGGGAGCATAAGTGTTATGTTTGTATGATTATTATGGCAAGTATTACAAGTTAGCAATATTAATTATAGAAAACAAGAGTTATACTTTGCAAAGTCGTAAGGGTTGAAAATTTGTTTTACTATAATTAAGGGAGAGAATATTATGCTTCATTTCAAATCTAAAGGCTTAGATTGTGGAATGTTAATAAATTTAGTCAAGGATACATAGTGTGTTCTTAAATTTCGATTATGATTACGACATCCCTCTTCATAGTTCGAATTGTGAGAACGTGACACATAAAATATTATGGCAGAAGATTGATAAAGTATCACATCTTTATGTAAGACATTATGCATCGTGTCCCATACGCTTCGGGTATAGGATCGATTGAAAATGTTATAATATTTGACCATTCTAAAATTTTCCAAATGTCTAGCACATTAAGAGGGAAAAAGTACTAGAATCGGTTTTGACTAAAATAATTAAACAACTATCAAAGGACGATCCAAAGTTCGCTGAAGATTGGTTGCTTGTGAGTAGATGGAAGTATGGTATTGGATGGACCATATCGACATTATTATGAATAGATAAGATTCTATTAAGAATGAGTTGTCATATGGAAAATATGGAAATGTTTCCATATTTGGGAGTTAGATATTGAGAATCTATGTCTAGATTAGAAACTTTTATGCAAGAAGGATGTTCAAAGGAATGTACTTTGAGTGAGAGACATCATATCTATAGAATTGTTTCTGATAAAGATTGGCCAAGTCTTGATGATTTTGAGCTATGACTTTACGAAAGGATCATTGCATAAAATGTTAGAATCTAGCATATTCTATAAGTGACAAGAATTTGATATTCTTATACTTATGATAAGAATTGGGAGTTGTGAAATGAGTATGATTGGAAATGTGTTCATTTGATCTATTTCACAAAGTAAGGACCATAAGTAAACATTGTGTGCATGCTAAGAGCATGGGACAATTGTAGTAATAATTCAAGTAATAAGTTAATTAACTGAAACAATAAATAATGAGTAATCGATATGGTGATAAATAAAAGGTGTTTTATTTATACTCAAAGGTTTGGGACCATATAGGATTAGTATTATTCTTGTGTTTCACTTTGCATGTTTTGATTTCCTGAATAATTAATTGTTTCAGAATAATCAAATTATTCGAATGGTCCACAGTCGTTCATATGTTGGAAGTAGGTATGAATGAAAACTGTCATGAATTGGTTTGTAGATTGTCTAAAGTGTATTAGACATAGAAAAGGTTTGCTGCAACGTTCATGAGTGCTTATGAATATGATTTTGAGCATTGGATTAAACCCACGCTCACAAGAATCACTTCATGGATTTTATCACGAGTGATTGTGAGTCGATAATATTGTATATTCTTGAAACCGAGACGTGTGAGTTGTTATTTATTGGTCAGTTGCACATTGATGATAAGTAAACGCACCAGTAACTTGGTGTTATAAAACTTATTATTGTGTGTGATTCGATGAGTGAGTACAAGCAAGAATTAAGTCGAATTTTATTTGTTCCTTTTTCCAAAGTGGGATAAAAGTGATATATGTGGGCCCCTCGATGATTTAGTGATGACACCCTAAGCGCTTGGCTAAGCCGGGACTAATTTGATGTGTTTAATTGTAGTTTGTTGTTAGTCGTCATAAATCGGAAATCGGGAATTAACACATAGATTGAGAGAATGATTTCAATCCATGTCTCACATCTATGCGATATCAAGAATGGAGGAATATATGATCCCTTATCTAAAGGACACGCTTCTGATAAGATCAGAGTTGACAGCGGATTTTGAAAGCTACGATTGCTAATCAGGATCTGAAGTCATATGCAGAATAGTTATTAGACTTATCCAAGTGGGAGACTGTTGGATTAGTGTCTAAGTCCATAACTATTTTGGTATGTACTTGACCTGATTGTGCATGGTCCTTTTGGGTTGCCTTCACACTGGTGACTAGACAGGATGATTGTTGAGGAGAGAGGCTGGTTTATTGTTAAGAATAATAAATTAGGGTATAAATATGATTTGTTAATATATTATATGAATAATATATTAATTTGGAATCATATTATTAATTAGTATTTAATCAGAAATTAATTTAGAATTAATTTTGGGATTAAAGGAACTGACTGAAAGTGCAGGGGCTATTTTGTAATTATTCAATAGTTGAGGCTTTGGGCCGTTGAATCACCTTTATTAAGGCTTGAACAAAAATCCTAGAAGGATCTAGGAGTTTTCGTCCAATGGCTTAAGGAAAGGAGTCCATGGACTTGCTTAGGCCTTAAGCTAAGGGATTACCTTGAAACCCTAGTTAGCCTTAAGTATAAATAGCACCCTAAGGCACTAAGATTTAAAAAAGGAATTGGGAAACCCTAAAAGGGACGAATTCTAGGGCAAGATACCCTTCTCTCCTCTCTCCCATATTCATCCTTTCACCTAGTGTGTTTGTGAGCCATTAGAGGTACTACACTTGTGGTACTTGCTTTCAAAGCTAAGGAGATTCAAGGAACTAGTTGTTATTACTATATAACAACAAAAGGTATGTATTCTATTCTTCTATGTGGATTTTGAAAATAGTACTAGCATTCCAGGTTTCTTTTTGTGTTCATAAAGTTGTATAACTAATAATGAAAACATAGATCCAACTCTAGGGTTGCATGCACACATAGGACTGTTTGTATAAAACCCATCAATAACTTGATGATATATGTTTTTAGGTGAGGTATTGATAACTTCAAGGGAGATCAAAACTTGGAGTTAACAAAGGATCAAAACTTCAAGGTGAGTTTACTCACTAAATGTGCATAAGTCACAAAGTACATTTCACATACAGATCATTGATTTAAATTTTGTTTAAATTAGTCAATGTTTTGTGTATGGGTATGATGTGTGCAATTAATATGTTTGCTTGCTAGTTGCCATGCTTAGGGTCTAAATTGATATTTGACTCCATTATGATAGTTATATTGTTTATGGTATGCTAACATAAATTTGATTGAAATTGTGATATTTTGCTATGCTTTGGTGAATTGTTGATGCATTTGGTGAATATTATGATATTTGTTGATTGTATTATTTTGCATGCTTATTATGATGAATTGTTGCATTTTGCGGGGCGTTGTGTAGTGGGTTGGGTAGTTTATGACACTTGCCTTAAACCATATCCGGATACCTTTGGTGACCTATTAGGTTGAAAGAGGACCTATAAAAAGAGCTTAAGCCATTTTGGTGTTAGTCGTCCGGTCTATCTAGAAGATCCCACGACACATGGTACATGTACACTGTCATTACAATGTTCATGGACTGGAGTGGTGTGGTCCTACCGATGAGGACTAGTACAAACATCACGTTGGATTGGGAGGTGTTATGGATGTATGGCACCGTTGGTACTATATCCTGAACAACATCGCGGAACACTTGTGTTTCGCGTAGTCGGAGTAGCGAAAGGGGTGTCTGAGGTTGGTGTTTCGAGTGGAAGTCATGAGCCACTTAGAGAATTCAACAATGCAGGCACACGAGTAGTGAATTGGGTAGTTCCTTTGGGGTAGGATGTACGTAGAGTCTCATGCCTATCATAGGACGTTTTTGGTGATACGTGATGCTTTTGGTGACATTCCTTTGGTGTTATTCTTTTGGTGATATTCCTTTGGTGTTATTCTTTTGGTGACATACTTTTGGTGATATGCTTTTGGTGACACACTTTTGGTATTATGCTTTTGGTGATGTGCTTTTGGTGATATGTTTTTTATTATATCTATTTCTTTTGGTGATATATATTGCTTTTGGTGATAGATGTTATTTTGGTGAAATGTTATGCTTTTGGCGATACGTATTTCGTGTTATATGTGAGTATGTTTTGCTTAATGTTATGATCTCATAAACTGAATTGCTGACCCGTTTGGGAAATTGTATGTTTTCCCTACGACTATATGCAAATTTTATAAACTCACTCAGCAGGTGCTGAAACTTGTTTCTTTTACTTTGTACCATGTGATCGGTACATGTAGCTTAGGAGCTTGGATTGGTGAGTGGGGTAGCTAATGGGTAGTAGAATTCATTATTGATAGCAATCTTGGACACATTTTTTATTATTTTACTTTATCGTACTTTTGCTTCCACTACATTTTAATTGGTTTGGAACAATGTTTGAATTTTGAAGTAACGTTGTGGTTTGAAAATGTTTTAAACTAATATAATAAAGTCTTCCATGGCGATTTTCCATTAAAAGGTTTTTAAGATAATAAAAAGAAATGAGGTGAAAATCACGATGTTATACGTTGTTTATTGCCTCTTTCCATTTGGCAGCCTTATGCCCTGCCATTGATTCCTTGTAGTTAGCTGGCTCTTCCAAATTTATCAGTGTTTGATCAATGATAAATGGATCACCATCTAACGTTATATGGAAACCATAGAACATTGGTGGCATGCTAAATCTACTGGAACGATGAATAGGTAATGAATTTTCAACTTGCTTAACTGGAATTTCTTCCTCTAATTGAGTGCTAGTGTCTTATAAGGTTCATTCATTGGTTGACTCTTGAATCTCTTCAAGGTCAATTGTGTTCCCAATGTCCTCTTTGCATATGATCTCTCTCTCTCTCTCTCTCTCTCTCTCTCTCTCGTGAAAGATTCCTCTTCGTGCTATAAAGACCACGTTTTCACTAGGTCTATAGAACAAGTAACCAAAGGACTTTTGTGGGTAGCCAATGAAAATACATCTCTCACTTTTGGATTCTAGCTTGTCATGAGTCGCTCGTCTAACTAAAGCTTTTGGATATGTGCTAATGAGGGAACTTTCCCTCTCCACATCTCATGAGGTGTTTTGGTAACCTTTTTAGTTGAGACAATATTGAGGGTATGGGTGGTTGTCTCTAAGGCATACCCGCAGAAAGAAATGGGAAACTATTCCACATTCCTTGAGGTATCCATGGAACTCGATACTGAGATACTCCCCTCCTCTATCAAATCAGAGTATCTTTATCTTCCTCCCTAATTGATTCTCGACTTCATGTTTAAACTCTTTGAACTTTTCAAAGGTTTCTGATTTATGTTTGATTAAGTAGATATTACCATACCTGCGATAATCATCCATAATTGTTACATAAAATGACGCAGCATGGTACTCTTTCTGTTGGGTTTTGAGCATTCTAACACTCCTAAGTGTACATGCAACCCTAAATACCTTGGATCTATGTTTTCTCTATTATACATGCAAATAAGAACTTCCAAGGTATTATCCTAATCTAGCATACAAAACAATGACTATAGCAAGATAGAATACATACCTCTTTGGTGTAGAATGTCTTCATGAAGCTTGAGTGCCTAGTGCCCCAAGTGTGACACCTCAAATGGAATCACAATCATCAAAACACTTAGAATAGCTTGAGAGAATTCTACACTTCTTGAAATCGGCTAGCCCTCTCTAGAATAATACTAGTCGCCAATTTTGTCAAGAATAAGATCTTTATATAGTGTTACAATTGGGGTAAACCCTAATTGTCATGACTTTCCATTTCCTTGGATCCATGGGTACAAATACACCATGGAGCATCCATGGACCATCCTATGGGTTTTAGCCCAACTTGATTATCCATGGAGCATTAGCCCACTATACAAGTATGGATGATTTACACAATCAACCCATATATTTAATTAGTCTTCTTTTGATCACTTAATTAATCCTAGATTAATTCTTGATCAATACTAATTAAATAATCTTATTATTCTTATTATTAATATACTAGAACTTATAATATATTAATAACCATAAGTGTCTTATTTCTCTCATCCAAGTGCATGATGGTATGCAACCCAAATGGACCATGCCGGGTCGGGTCAAGTCTTACCAATTATAGTTATGGACTTAGACATTAATCCAACAGTCTCCCACTTGGATAAGTCTAAAACTATTATTGCGTATGACTTCAGGAACCAACTGGCAATCGTAGCTCTCAAAAGCTTCTGTCGAACTCTGACCTTGTAGATGAACTCTGATCTTTGTCAGTGACTTGTCCATTAGATAAGGGATCATATATTCCTCCATTCTAGATATCATATGGACTGAGACATGGATTATAATCATTCTCTCTGTCCATTTGTTGTTTCCCGATTTCTGATTTATGACGACTGACTATTTGAACAAATCAAATCAGTCCTGGCCCGGCCGAGCATTTCCATTTGTCATCATCAAATCATCGAGGGGCCCACAGATATCGCTTTTATCCCGAAGGTAAAAGGAATGGATAAACTTCGACTCATATGGCTTGTTCTACTACTTGTTGAATCATACACAAAGGCACGTTTTATAGCACCGAGTTACCAAATGCGTTTTCGTGCTATCAATGTACTATCAACTCATAGTAACAACTCATATCTCTAGGCTTGAAGAATATAAGATATTATCGTCTCATGATCACTCGTGATAAAATCCATGAAGTGATTCCAATGAGCGCGGGTTGAATCCAATACTCAGAACTTATGAGTACTCATGAGTGTTGTAGCCTTGTCCAACACCTTAGACCTCTACAAGCCAACCCATGACAGTCTTAATTCATATCTACTTCCAACATATGACCGACTGTGGATGGTTTGAATAACTTAGTCATTCCAGAAGAATAACCTAGTTTATTCGGGAAGTCAAAACATGCAAAGTGAAACACAATAATAATAGAATCCAATATGGTCTCAGAACTTATGAATATAAATAAAACACCTTTTATTTATCACCATATGATTACACATTATTCATTGTATACTGTTTCAGCTATCAACTTTAATCTTGAATTTTAAAACAATAGTTGTCCCATGCTCCAAGCATGTACACTATGTTTTCTAAACACTAGTCATGCCACACACCAAGTATGCATACTATGTTTGTCTATGATCTTTACTTTGTGAACTAGATCCATTGAACATAACTTCAATGATTCTCTTTTCACACTCCCAAATCCTTACTGCAAATGCAAGAATTCCAAATTCATGCCATTTACTGAAATCTGTTAGATTCTAAACTTATATGCATTGATCCTCTTGTAACGATTATGCACAAACTCACAAAGACTTGGCAACAATCATTACAGAGAATTCCAAAGGAGATCAACTCCTTGGAAACGTCCTTCTTGCATTAAGTTTCCTTAATCTTACACAGATTGAAAATTCTAACTTTGAAACATTTCCAGATTCCATTCTGACTTATCACTTCTGAACAAGAGTTGCCTCCTTACAGATTATGTCAATATGGTCCTTCCAGAATTATCACTATACTTCCAACTGTCCTTGAGCAACCAATCTTTGGTAAACCTTAGATTGTCCTCGACAATTGTTTAATCCTTTTAGTCATATCCAGTTCTAAACCTTTTTCCCTTCTTAATGCCCTAGGCATTTGGAAAATTTTAGAAAGGATGAATATAGCACATGTAATCGATCCTATATCCGAAGCATATGGGACACGATTCATGATGTCTCACATAAAGACTAAACCAGTCTTTTGCTATAATATGTCCATTTCAATTTGCCAAGTTCTCAAAATTCACATTATGAAAAAGGATGCCGTGATCATAATCGAAATTTAGAACGCAAATAATGGACCCATATACAGAATTTCCTTATGTTGAGCCATTCCAACATGAAATTCATATATATCCTTGACTAAATGATTAAAACCTCACGATCTAAGCTTATAGATTTGAGATGAAGTATAATTTCCTCTCCCTTAATTATAGCAAAACAACTTTTTCCCAATTGAAACTTTTGTTTTCTATAATTAACATTGCTAGCTTGCAATACTTAACATAATTATCATGCTCCCACTATCATGATGATTATTAGCATAACACTTATGCTCCCACTAGCTTTGATATGTACTCAGAAATCAGCTGACTTTCTTACCAAAGTTCAGATTTCTGATACTAGATTGTTTTGATAAGACTTTATCAAAATCATACACCTTCCCTTAGATAGCACACTTGTGTATCTAAACAATTATGAAGAGGGATGTCGTAATCATAATGTTTAGACCTTTTTGCCACTTCTCACAAGTCCATGTTAGTGTGCCGGTTAACCACACGCGCTCCACTAACGACTTTGAGAATGCAAATATCACAATTGCTATCTAGCTAAAATCTACTTAGTGAAAGTGTTTCCTCACCATCTTTTTCATGAATCGGAGAGAAACCTTATGACACTTAGATTTAATGGTGTATGTGTTCTTATCCATGTGAATTGTCAAAACCATAATCACAAGAGAAAGATAATGACAAATCCAAACTCATATGGACCGAACTCAATCTTAACTTCTTGCCACCTGGTAGCTCAAGAGCCTGCCATTGCTTCCAAGTTGTTGTGCAACACATTGAGAACTCTAAGAACTCATATGCAAAGTCAACTTTAACTGGAATGGGCACAGAATATGTCAACATGATAGGTTATACACCTCAAGTCATGTGCTAGTGAAGAACTTCAGGTTTTATTCTTGATTAGTTCTTGAGACTTTCAAGACCTTTAAGACTCCCACTGTCCTCTTGACCTATAAGACTCCCTTGTCAAACATCCAAGAGACAGTGTGGATTCTAATCAAGACAAACACTTCACACAATTGGCCTAAGTTGGTCTTTGTTTTATCCAAAACATCACAACTTACCAATTTCAAATGTACAAGAGTAGAAAACTTTTACTCTTACACTTGACAAGTGTTTTAAACCTTCTTTTAAGACATGTCACTCAAGTTACAATCTTGGAGTATGACTCTAAGACTTGTATTGGAACGAAGTATGACTCATCTTCTTGATTTAACCACTTCAACAATTCAAGTTCCTCTTCTTAGTCATAAGAATGCACCAAGATTTTCTTAGAGAACTAATTGTGCTATGGTTTCTTAATCATTAAGATGATCACAAAACGGATACTAAAGTACTCTCCCATCTTTTCAGATTTGAGAAACTTTTATCCTTCTGCCTAATTTGATTCTTCTTATTCGCTCTGCCATACATTGAAACCTTTTCCAATGTCTCAGAGTTACACTTAAGCTTGTAAGTATAATCATATTTACTGAACTTAAGTAAATCATGACGAATAGTCTTATCAAACTTTTGTGGTGGACTAAATCAGTGCACAAGACTATGTACTCGATCCCTTAGTCCATTACTTGACTCACACATCCATGTGAACAAGTAATTAGTCTTAATTTTTCCAAAACTTGAAAGTTCTCATTCATCATGCTATACAACTTGCATGATTCCAAGTTCCGGTCCAATTGAAACTTGGGTGATGAGAATCTTTCCTTATTTGGTAAATCTAGACATTACCACAAATGAAAGAATCAATTTCATATTTCCACTCTTGCTCTTAATGGAATCATATAAGCAACAATTTTTCCTCAAATGCCATTTAAGGATATTTTAAAATAAATAAAATCAAAAATTTTTCTTTTATTTTAAACTTTGCGGAAAACTTATCCTTACAATCCATATGAAAACTTGTTGTTACCTATTCCTAAGCAATATCTCATAACTCCTAAAAAGTAGCTCAAGAATCCGATCTTCAAACTGTGCGATAGAAATCCATCTACGCCATCAGATTCAGCATATTCTTTCTTTAAGTTTCTTCACTTTTCTTTGATTCTTAAAACATCACCATGTGACCCAGTCACATCATGTATCAAGAATCTCAGAATAGAAACTTAACAGAGTTAGATAGTGGACTTTACCTAAAGTAAAGTCAAACTTATTGACTTTAACATCCTTAGGTAAATTTGGCAGCTTCGCAACCAATGCCCCTTCCTTTGGCAATATAAACATATGGATCCTTTGATAAAGATACACAAGACTATCACAGACTTAGCTTTTCTCTTTACCATTTGGTCAACCGAGTTGACTATGGCCGATCCCTTTCCATTGGGAAGAGAATGCTTTTCTGGATTTCCTGTGTCACTATTGTCAATGTCCATAAAGTTTTTAGGAAGTTGATCTTAGCAAACAGATAAGATCATTAAGGGTCTTGTCATAGTCTGTTTCATAAGTGTCCCAAAGGAACTCACTATATGACTTAGAAAGTGATTGAACCACCAACTTTCTCAAGACTTTGACACCCAACTCTCCCGGCTTGTCAATATGTGAGTACATCTCCAAGATGTGTTCACACCTAGACCTTGCCTTGCCAATAGGGCTTGAGTGACCTTTAAACTTTTCAAGAACTTGTGGGTTAGGGAGAATGATTGGAGGAGGAGAAAGAAGTATGATATCCATGGGACATCATCCTCATTAGGAAACCTTGTTTCAAGAGATTTGGGAAGATCATAGGTGTCTAAACCAGACATCTTTTGGGAGATATTCAAGATAGTTGATTTTAAGTCCTTAATATGACACCCAATATGAAATATTAAGGCTAGGACCCAACAAACTATTTTATAACTTAGAAGAGGTATGCCGTAATCCAAGCTATAAAATATTTGAAGGTAGGTGAATGACGATTCACCAATTTCCACCAAGATAAACGAAATGTATCATTAGGTTTTAATTGATTTTGAAACTCCTAGATCTATGAGATTCATTGAACTGTTCAATGGCATGTTTCAATCTCGAGTGTGCCCTTCAGGTTTTGTGACTGGGATGCCGAGGATCACAAAACAAGGTGTGAAGTAACCATGCAAATCACTTAGTACCCTTAATAAATTACCCCTCAATCGATGTGCCGGTTAACCACACACACTCCATCGATACTATGATAAATATTAAGTCACCCTTTACCTACCTTGTTAAGTCCAAGTTAGTGTGCCGGTTAACCACACACGCTCCACTAACGACTTAGACAAAGTGTAAAGTGTAATTTCATGGATTAGCACCTTATTCACATTTTTCCTAAGTAACTAAGATTGGGTATTATTAAGAGTTTAGTTACTTAGTATTTTTCATTAATACTTTTAATGAAGGGAGAATTCTAGTCCTGTCAAACCCGTTCGGCTAACGACCCTCCACCAGTCAAGCAAGCGGTGGGTGAGAGTGGACACCCATTAAGTTGCCATTTTATAGGCAACAACCTTATACCCACCTTATAGACCGGCTTCGTGAATGAGGCGTACTAGCGGTAAGACTGACTTTACTCTTATACATATATATATATTATTAACTTATAATATTATAAAGTATAAGGGTTGAATTTTAACTTTTAAAATTCTAAGGGCTAACTTGGAATTAAAGTATTCATACTTGAAAACTTTTCAAATTCCAAAACTTGAGGGCAAGTTTTGAAACTATTCAAAACTAATTAATTCCATAACTTATGTGTTTAAAGTAGTTTTAATCCAAAAACTCTTCAAGTTCCATAACTTGAGGACAAGTTATGGAAGACTTTAAACTAATAAAAGAACTAACATTTTCTTTATTTTATAACTTATGGATTTAATTATGGTTACATATTTTTCTTTAATGAAGTGACTCTTGAACTTCCATAACTTGAGGACAAGTTATGGAGTCATAAAAAGTTATTCAATGACACAAGACTCTTCATTTTGTAACCATTGCCAACTATTATGAGTTTTATGAGTCTTTAATGTGACTCTTCATGTAACTTGAGGACAAGTTACACAAACACATTTTATACTCAACTCTTAGATTAAAATGGATTGAAAACAACTATTTCACTCAACATTTCTATTAATCTAAGCAACTCATAAGAACAAGATAATTCAAATCAAACTTTTTCATGTAATTAGTCTAAACCTTAAACTAATACAAAACATGAATCTATTGACAATTATCTTTGAAAATGGATTAGCATGAACATTACCACATCAAAAACAAGTTTATAAGATCAAAAACAACTTAGGGTAATGTTCCTAGTCCATTTCTAGCCAAAAAACTCGAAAATATGATGTCTGGGGGTCCAACTCGTCGAGTGCATGAACCAACTCGGCGAGTTGGATCGAATTCATCACTTTTTAGGCATGGACTCGCCGAGTCTCCTGATGGACTCGCCGAGTCTGATGGCCAGACAGCACCAGATTCGTTTTTTCAGCTTCTATTGCAGGTATAACAAGAAAACAAGCCTAGGCTCTGATACCACTGTTGGGTTTTGAGCATTCTAACACTCCTAAGTGTACATGCAACCCTAAATACCTTGGATCTATGTTTTCTCTATTATACATGCAAATAAGAACTTCCAAGGTATTATCCTAATCTAGCATACAAAACAATGACTATAGCAAGATAGAATACATACCTCTTTGGTGTAGAATGTCTTCATGAAGCTTGAGTGTCTAGTGCCCCAAGTGTGACACCTCAAATGGAATCACAATCATCAAAACACTTAGAATAGCTTGAGAGAATTCTACACTTCTTGAAATCGGCTAGCCCTCTCTAGAATAATACTAGTCGCCAATTTTGTCAAGAATAAGATCTTTATATAGTGTTACAATTGGGGTAAACCCTAATTGTCATGACTTTCCATTTCCTTGGATCCATGGGTACAAATACACCATGGAGCATCCATGGACCATCCTATGGGTTTTAGCCCAACTTGATTATCCATGGAGCATTAGCCCACTATACAAGTATGGATGATTTACACAATCAACCCATATATTTAATTAGTCTTCTTTTGATCACTTAATTAATCCTAGATTAATTCTTGATCAATACTAATTAAATAATCTTATTATTCTTATTATTAATATACTAGAACTTATAATATATTAATAACCATAAGTGTCTTATTTCTCTCATCCAAGTGCATGATGGTATGCAACCCAAATGGACCATGCCGGGTCGGGTCAAGTCTTACCAATTATAGTTATGGACTTAGACATTAATCCAACACTTTCGACCACTATGTTAATGTTAATATAGAGATGGTTTCAAAATAAAGAGTTTGTCAATATAGAACACTCATATCGATAAAATGATTTGAACTACTTAATTGGGGATTTTATCCCCTTTTTTAGCCAATGCTGAATCGATAACCTATGTATTATGTATAAAGTAAGAAAAACTTCTTGGATTAAAAAAAAGTAAACAACTTTGCTGACAATTACATATTTTTTGTTTGGTCAGAAAAGTCCTCTGAATATTTTGGTTTTGGATTGATTCCTTTTGATACTTTGATTTCATTTTGGAATATGACAAGAGAATAAAGGATAGGCTCATTACATTAACAATAAAGATATGAGAATTTACATTGAGCGTGAGAGCCAAATAAATCGAAAGATTTATGTTTGGTTCGGGAAGGGATCATGGAATTTTTGAAATGAATGGAAAAATAATCTACTTTCATTAAGCAATTTATTAGATAATAAAAAATAGAGAATCTTAAATACAATTAGAAATTCAGAAGAATTGCGCGAGGGGGCCATTGAACAGCTGGAAAAAAACCCGGGCTCGCTTACGGAAAGTAGAAATAGAAGCAGATCAGTTTTGCGTGAATGGATACTCTGGGATAGAGCGAGAAAAATTGAATTTGATTGATTCAACTTAAAAGACTTTGGAACAAATAGAAAATTACAAAAATGAAACTATAAAATTTGAACAACAAAAAGCGAGTAATCAAGTCCGACAACGGCTTTTCCAACAAGCCTTACAAGGAGCTCTAGGAACTCTGAATAGTTGTTTAAACAGTGAGTTACAGTTACGTACTATCAGTGCCAATATTGGCATATTGGGGGCGATGAAAGAAATAACGGATTAGTCCTTCTACTTTAGGTATTATTTTTTTTCCAAAAAAGAATTAAGGAATACTCATGGTAACCATTCAAGCCAGATTAGTATCCCATGTGGTGGATCTGAAGGGTCCACTCACATCTGTGTGTACGAGGTCCGACAAACCTTCACCTCTTTCACAAGATCCAGTGAAAGGTGATTTTGTCATCTTCCTTAAAAGACAAGACTCACATTCATCATTTGGCCTTAGGTCAAATGATTCCAACACTCCATCTTTTTGGATTTTGGCGTCACGTTTCTTGTTAATGTGCCCAAGATGACAATGCCACAAGTATCCCTTGTCTAAACCATTAGACGAATCAATGTGAAATACAATATTTCCTAAGCTATCAACACAAGTCACAGTTTCATACACACCATTACAAGGTAAAGCTTCAAATATAAAAACACCATTTTTATAAACTAGAATTGAACCATTCAAATCATTAAAAGAGTAATGAAAACCTTGTCTGAACAATGCATGAAATGAAATAATATTTCGTGTAATTTATTATGAATAACAATAATTAATCAAATCTAAACTAACTTCACTACTAAGTACAAGATGATAAGTCCAAATCTTGGTAACATGAGAAGATCGCTTATTTCCCATGATCAGATTTATCCTCCCATGCTCCGCCTCTTCACTTTCTTTTAGTCTCTGCTAATCATAACAAATGTGAAAACCACATGTTGTACCAAGGACCCAAGAACGAGTAGATTGTGAGTTATTAGTTTGAATAGTGTATATACCTGGTGACGATGGCTTCACTTTTCCATCCTTGATGTATTGCAGGTACTTGGGTCGGCTCCTCTTCCAATGGCCCTTGATTGCAATGGTAACAAGTGGCCTCTTTAGGGCCACTAACAACTCTGTGACAACCCCAAATCTATTCCCGTTACAAATCCCATCTTCACTAACGGAAATGCGTCACTATACATTATTTTCTGTAATATGCGGAATCGTCAATAACCGAATATCTAGTTATTTGCATGTCTTGATATTATCATAAGTAAATATAACTTGTATGTGTTAACCCCGTTTAACCTAATAGAGTTATATTACTTTTTCAACCACTTCACCCGGGTAAAAAGTTTTAACTCTGTTAAACTTTAAGCATCGGGTAGCCGTGTATCGGGTACGATACCCGAGGCATATGAAATGAGTGTAAACAACATTTGAACACTCTTTTACCACACATTCACTCTCTCTCACTACTTTCTCTCTCTAGACCCGAAATCGACCCCAAATCCGCGAATTTCCGGCTTCCAAACGTAAGGACCCATTCCCTATCTTAATCTAGACATACTTCACTGTAATTAGAGGCCAAAATCATAGAAATCAAGGACCAAAAAGGAGTTTACGGCCTAAGAAGCCCCTTAGGCCGTAAACCCCTAGAAACATGCCAAAAACCTCATTTTCCCTTCCTTTAAGCTTATGGACTAATTAAGGCATATACCTAGGAGAGTTTGGACACTAAAACACAAGGAATTGAAGCTTAAAAAGGAGTTTACGGCCCAAGCTTGTGCTTAGGCCGTAAACACCCCAAAAACCACCACAAATCCTTGTTTAAAGCCCCAAAAACTCATCTAAGGTGTTTGGTAATTTAGACTTGACACTAAAGAAGGTTTAAATGCATCAAACAACATCATTTGAAGACAAAAAGAGGAGTTTACGGCCAAGGATAAGCTTGGGCCGTAAACACCCAAGTTTTTGTGTCAAACAAGTCCCAAAACTCCTCTAATGCATGTAAGGAATTTAGCTAAGGCCCTTGGATGTGTGTTGTACCATTAAACTTCCCATTTTGAGGCCAAATGAAGAGTTTACGGCCAAGGATATTCTTGGGCCGTCAACTCCCCAAATTTTCATGCCAAATTGTCCCAAAACTCATTTTAAGGCCTTCTAGGATTTATCTAAGGTGAATGAGAACATGTTGTACCATTTAAACACCCATTTTGATGGATTAAATGGAGTTTACGGCCCAAGAACAAGCCTTGGACGTAAACTCCCCAAAATGTCACAAAAATAAGAGTTTAATCCCTCCATATTGGTCCAAGACACATACCATTAAAGTAAGGAAGTGAAATAAGGCCTTAAACATACAATTTGGAGGACCACATGAGTTTACGGCCAAGCCTAGGGGGCTTACGGCCGTAAACTACCAAGGAGTGGCCTTTGGGCCGTAAACTCCAAGGGAGTGAGCTCATGGACCCTCCCGTAAATCATTCCTGGCCTTGCACCACTCCCGGGAACCCCTTCTAGGCCCTAAAACCCCGAATTGATGCTAGAATGCCTCAATACTTAAACGGAAAGCATAAAATGATTAATTTCATGTAAAATACATATTTTCATATGACATTAGGGTCCTAAAAGGTGTATAGGTCATTGTTTGGAACAAAACGCTCAACCGACACTTTTACGCGATTTACCCGATTCACCCGATTTACGCGAATTCAGGTGAGTTCGTACCCCTTTAATGAACCTTTCAAATGTTTTAAATGTTTTAGGGGGGAGATAAAAGTTGCTTATAGATGTTTATGGAAAGTTTTACTGAACGATTTTCCGCGTTACAAGGATTAATCACATGTGATTCACTATCCTTAGTTCAAATCACATGTGATTTATCACTATGCCTTATAAACAGGTTTTTACATTTTTAAAACTATTTTTGGACAGCAAGCCAGATTTTAAATGTTCTTTTGGAAAATACTTTTATTAAATCAATTTACTTATAAAATGTAACCACTCTGATATAATTATATAAGTAAGACTTGGAGGACTTAGGACCGATATCTCGCCTTATTTCCTGTTCTTGTTTGATTGTGGGCTTAGGGTAGTAGTTATCTGTCCGACTGTCGTTGATTTCTTAGTTATATAACTTGTATATTAGTATGGGATACGGATAATTCTCTTTTCACTAAAATACTAAAGTCACTAACATGTCAAGAACCATTCACACTAGGATAACTATAATAGGTATAGTTAATGTTGCTACTGCTACTACTCGCTAAAGTCACTACTCTCTACACTATAATACTCACTATTACCAGACAATACACTAGTAAGAGAATACACTATGATCAATACCAAAAGATTACTACTCTATAACAGAAGAGAAAACACTAAACAAACAATAATACACTAACCCACTACGAGATACTCTATTCGCTACCCACTACGCCCGGAGTTTTCCGGCAGGAAGACGACACTACATGTATAGATCTATACGGGGCAGACGCTATTACATCCCGACTGTTAATTTCAGTCCGCGCCGTGCAGGCCCATGATGCCACTACTTCACTATATTGTGCATGACTGGGAAGGTCATGGGATCCTCTATTATCCTCACTATTAGTAATATACAAGGAATACGCTATAACTACACTAAAATATTACACTAAACGCTAACTACACCCCGAAGTAAGTAAGTATCTATCACTAAAGGAAGCTTGCACCTCTATCAATGATTACAGGCTCAACCTATTCTATCACACTACTATTGGAGATTTGCTAATATACTTTTACGATAAACTGTTTTCAAAAAGGAAGAATGCATACTTTTAACAGATTTTCACTTACAATGTATTTTCTGGAAAATATGGGATTTTCTAGGTTCTACTACTTATGAATGTAAATGACACATTTTTTTCGCACTAATGCTTTGTATACAAAAACTCACACTAACCTCTTATGAACTCACCAGCTTTATGCTGATATTCGTTTTCAAAATAACTTGTATCTTCAGGTCAAAGATAGACAGGTACAGACGCAGCATTTTTGGAGAAGGTGGAGCACACAAGACCCATCTCTTATTTTTGATTTACTTTTGGGTGATTGTTAAACATTACAAAACACACTTGTAATTAAATTCACTATGTAAATGCAATGGTTGTATGCTTCTTGTTTTTACTATTATGCAATTGTGATGATACCGTACACTACGTCATCCACCCCAAAACGTATTCTGCCGTTATCGGTTTTGGGGTGTGACAGATTGGTATCAGAGCATTGTTTATAGTGAATCAACTATATCAACCTATAAAAGATATACGAACTATAAACACTTCGGGACTAAAACACTCTGACCAAGAATATATACTGTTAAGTATCTAAAAGATCTAACTAAGTATATATATATACACACATCACTATAAAACACCGAAGTCAGTATCATCCTAGAACAAAACGAAAGTATTAAGATTGTTGGACAGCACAATTGGGTTTAGAGACATATAGTCACATTCAGGGTGATATAGCCTGATCAACTACGTTTTCCTGAGAGTGACTAGCATGTGCCTAAGTTTGGTTGTGATGTTGCAACAAGTCTAAAAACTTACCAACAATACCATAATAACTCTACCATAAGAATACTATAGGAGTATTCTGTATCTCTAAACTATACGTATGTGTAACAAAAAGGGTCGTTACTAGTAGGACAATAGTTGCTAAGTGAATACACCACGATTACATGTGATTAGGGCGCTATAGACTCAGAATCTGCAGCCTTTGCTTCATTCCCTGTTCTTGTTTAATTGGGGGTCTGAAGTTAGGGTGGTTTATTCGAAGGACTATCTTGCTTCGATTACATGTAATTGGTATGCACTATGCAAGTATTGGGTCGACTAATAACGATTTATCCTATAATGATCTTAGAATAGTACGTCTATTAATCTTCCTTTCCCCCTTTCTCGCGTAGATAGCATGGCTGGCTTCCTGTGACAACCCTATTTTTCCCAAAAAGCATTGTAAACACTCGAAAGCTAAAAACAACGAAATTAACCTCGTAAAGGAAGTGTTCAAGTATCTAAGTTGGGATGCATCGAATATTAGATATCATGCCAAGGTTTCCAAAAACATAAAGAACGCTCAAAACCGGGTTATATTGAAGAAATTATAACCACTCGTATATTTACGACGCGACGTTAAAACATTATTTGACGTAAAAAGTAGAATCTCAATAAAATGCATTTTTTTAGCCTTAAGTATCTAAACAAAAGTCGTAGATCTCGTTGAAAGGTGAACGTACATAAAAAGATCGCCCAAATTGGACCTTGTATGAAGAAGTTACGAGTTTTCAAAGTTTCGTAACAGTAGTAGAGGGCTAAAAACTCGGATTGAAGATCGAGTGTTATTTAGCTAACGCAACCTAAACGAAAGTTGAAGATCTCCTCAGTAGTAATAAAACAATAAAAAGACAGACGAAAACCGACGTCGAATAAAGAACCTATGAATTTTTAACAAACTTTAGGAGGCCCGGCCTATTAAAAATATATCATTAAAAATAAAGTCGAAACTAGCCGACGGAGTCTAAAGGAAAGTTGTAGAGCATAATCTCACCTACGCGTGGATATAAAGAACGTGAAAAACGGAGATCGTACGCGAAAGTTACGGAATTTAGAAGTCGGAAGCAGGGATTACGCCCCGCGTACTCTGGGAGTACGCCCCGCGTACTAGACCCAGAGTCGAGTCCCATCGGCCCGCCCAAGCTACGCTTAGCTAGCCAGGAGTCGTAAGCCATGACGCCATATTACGCCCAGCGTAACGACGTACGCGCCGCGTACGTGAGTACGCCCAGCGTACTCCAAAATTACGCCCCGCGTACTCACTCTTCCAGCACTATAAATAGATGGCATGAGCTCGAGTCTTTGCACACCTTTCTCAATTCTTCAGTCACTCTCACACCCTTCCAAGCACCAGAGGCCATTCCCTCACCTCGGTTTCCGCACTCGAGCCCCCGACGGAAGATTTACGCTGCAGAGATCCCCGAAGAGCCCGACGACGCAACCATCCGCGGACGAAGTTCTGCTCAACCCTAGCCTCTCTCTTCGAAACGAGTGAGTTCATACCCCTACTTTTCAATTGTTTTCATGTTTTAGGGGGGGAATACAAGTAAATTACAAATCAAAGTATTATTTTTATAATATCGTTCTTATAGAGTGTTGATACAAAAATAACTTTATGTTTTAAAGGGATATTATATCACCAAGTTGTTATTACCAAATGGGAACATACTTTTGACAAACTATAATGAGCATAGTATTCAAGTGATTCATACATTTTTACATATACATCTCGACAAATGAAATGCTTTCAAAAGAAGTACAGTCTTTCATCATCGTAAATCTGTTTATACCTAGTAATGTGAGACAGCTTCACGTACGTTCGAGTATGCATTATTAAGTCCTGTATTATATACCATAATCCCTTGTAGGGGGAGCGTGATACTTGTGTATAGATCTATACGGGATTGACAATCCCACACCTAAGCTGTTAGCTACAGCTAGGCCGGCAAGCCTGGGGTGACAAATGTCATAACAGTTCCAACGCCTGAAGAACGTTGTTACAGGCCATCATTGTCAATAGCATGGTTATAAAACTCACATAAAAGTATAAAAACAAGTTAGATTTACGAGATTCATACATGCATTTCAGTTTTCCATTTTATTGTCAATACAAATGTTATCACTATTATTCAAGCATGGAAAACACTAATGCACTCCAACACGGGAAACTTTTCAAATCATATATAGAAAATATTGGATTTTCTGAAAACCTCGTTCATCGCTTTACTATCAAAAAGGACATACTTTTCAATGCAAAACACTTATGAACTCACCAACTTAATTGTTGACACTTTTTCGAAACCACTTGTATTTCTCAGGGAATCAGTAATACAGGTAACTACCAGCTTTTGGAGAAGGAAACACTAAAGATGTTTTATTATTGAACATTTATCATCTCATTGTAATATTCTTTTGCTATTATGTATAACGCAACAACATACGTTTTCATTATATATGTGATGGTTGTGTTACTTTCTTTACAATATTCAATGGTTGTGATACTACGTGAAGTCATCCACCCCCGAATGTTTCCGCCATTCTGGTTTGGGGGTGTGACACTTCCACCTACCCGGCGATCCGTACTTTCCGAACCAGGGCAATGCAGACGACGATCACCCTATTCCTTTGGATGATCAGCATGCTGAAGGCTTCTTGGATAGCTCGAGCTCCGAGCCAGAAGTCAACAACCAACCTCCTGAAGCCCCGAACCCTAACCCCCGACCGGCATTTCAGGGCCCCACTCCTATGTGGGCAATATCCTTGCATCGATGGAGCGAGGAGTAGGGTCAGCCCTTGCCTTACAATGGAGACCGAAGCTTCTACAACATAAGCGAACGAGGATCAGCGGATCGAGTTCTGCCCATCATGATCCGAAGGATTGCCAGGAATGTTGAGCAAAGTCAAGCTGCTATTGGTCGAGTTGTAGAAGTGGATGCCAACTCAACCCTCAACACTGTTCGCATCCGCCAACTCGAAGAAGTCGTGGACAGGACAAGGAGGACCAACGAGGCTCTGCAGCATCAGCTGGCTGCATCCCGAGCTGAAGTTAGGGAACTCCGAACACGCCAAAGGACTCATGATCGACACCTTCAAGAAGTTATGCGTCAACTAGCGGATCTGAGGATTCGCCCAACAAGCAACCGATGCCAGTAGAAGACATCTAGTTACCTCACTCTTTTGCTTAAAGGACTAGCCTTTTTATCTCTATGTTCCGTAGGTCTCTTGTCTGTAAACATTCCTAGTTTAAAAGTACTCTAGTTGAACCTCTAAACTGCCAACATTTTCTCTATGGTATGATGTAAGACCTACTGCTAGGTCAATTTTCATGAACTTGTGTTGCATCATTAATACCAGTATATTGGCAGTTGATCTCTCTCTTGCTATGACTCTCATACTGGTCTTGGATTACGTCGGTTTAATCCATGAAACACTCTATTCATATTCGTAATAGGCTCTTACTATTGCTATCATTTCTATGGTTTTTCCAGTGAAGGATGCCTCCTCGAAAGCGTCCAAACTGAGGAAGACCCGCTACTCAAACCCCTCCTCCACCACCTCCTCCCCCGCAGTTCGATCCGGTGTTGTTCCAAACGGCTGTGACTGCGGCTGTAACAGCAGCCATGGACCAAATGAACTCGGGTGATGCGAGCGGTGGGAATTCTAGATTTGGTGAAGTCCACCAACGAGTGCAGGGATGCACTTATAAGGACTTCATGAATTGTAAACCTGCTTTCTTTGATGGTACCGAAGGGATTCTGGCATTGTCCCAATGGTTCGAAAGAACCGAAGCTGTATTCGAGATGTGCTCTTGTCCCGAAGAGAGCAAAATCAAGTTCGCTACTGCTACCCTCACTAACAGGGCCTTGTCATGGTGGAACGGCAATGTCAGTGCACTCTCCTTGGTCACAGCCAATGCCATGGGCTGGGACGCTCTAAAAGATCTTATGAGAGGAGAGTACTGCCCTAGGGGTGAAGTTCAGAAGCTTGAGGAAGAACTTTGGAACCTCAAGATGAAGGGGACCGACCTAACGGCTTATACGGCCAGGTTTTGCGACTTGGCGGCTATGTGTCCCAACATGATCCCCTCTGAAAGCAAGAAGATTGAGCAATACATCTGGGGTTTAGTGCCCCCGTATCGAGGAAATGTTCTGGCTTCACGCCCTACCACTTTTCACAGCGCCAAGGAATTGGCCCAGAGTCTGATCAACCACGAAATCTCCTCCACTCCAGCAACAACAACCACAACAACCACTGCACCATCCGGGTCATCTGACAGAAAAAGGAAACGATGGGATAAGAAGAAAGGCCGGAAAACTCAAACCGCCTCCAAGGACTAGCAAATTGTGGCGGTCCATGCTGCCACCACCCCAGCCACACCAGCTGCTCCAGCCCCGCCAAAGGCTTACAGTGGAAACTTGCCTAAGTGTCCCAAGTGCCCTTTCCATCACAACGGCCCTTGCCGTGAATTGCAGTGTTCCAACTGCGGCCGAAAGGGCCATACTGTCCGATTTTGCAAGGCCCCTCCCAAACCTATCACACAGGTTCCTGGTACAGGAGTGACCCCAACTTGTTATGGCTGCGATGAAGCGGGCCATTTTAAGAAGAACTGTCCGAAGGCTGCAAATGCTGGGGGAACTGGAAGGTTACTCGCCATCGGTCACAATGAAGCGGTAGCTGATCCCACGGTGGTCACGGGTACGTTTCTTCTCAACAACTCTTATGCCTGTGTCTTATTCGATAGTGGTGCAGAAAGAAGCTTCATAAATCAAAACTTTAAACACTTACTCCAACAAACCCCTCAACCACTAAAAGAAACATTCGTTGGAGAAATGGCTAATGGGAAGACAGAAAGCTCTAATGAAATCTATATAGGTTGTACTATCACGTTAGATGATCACCCCTTTTTAATCGATCTTATACCAGTCTCAATTAAAAACTTCGATATCATTGTTGGTATGGATTGGTTAAGTCTTCACTACGCCGATATCCTATGCTCCGACAAAGCCATTCGCCTGAACCTTCCGAATCGCGAAACCCTATTGATATACGGAGATAAGCCAAGTACAAGCCTTCGTATCATCTCTAGTATCCAAGCTCAGAAATATTTGCGCAAGGAATATCGCGCCTTTCTTGCTCACGTTGTCGACACTAACCAGAAATCGAAAGATCCAAAAGACATTCCTGTAGTATGCGATTTTCCTGATGTCTTCCCGGAGGATCTTCCAGGTCTACCTCCCAAACGACAAGTTAAATTCAGAATCGACCTAATCCCAGGAGCTACCCCCATAGCTAAGTCGCCCTACCGTCTAGCGCCCGCTGAAATGCAAGAACTATCCGGTCAACTCAACGAACTGCTCAGCAAGGGCTTTATAAGACCGAGCTTCTCACCTTGGGGAGCTCCGGTCTTGTTCGTGAAGAAAAAGGATGGATCGTTTCGGATGTGCATCGATTATAGGGAACTCAATAAACTCACGATCAAAAATCACTATCCTCTCCCTCGTATCGACGATCTATTCGACCAACTCCAAGGAGCAAGTTACTTCTCCAAGATTGATCTTAGATCAGGGTATCATCAGTTACGGGTGCTTGAGGAAGATGTGCCAAAGACAGCCTTCCGAACCCGCTACGGGCATTTTGAGTTCGTAGTGATGCCCTTTGGACTGACTAACGCCCCCGCAGTATTCATGGATTTGATGAATAGGGTATGTCGTCCATATCTAGATCAGTTCGTTATCGTCTTTATTGATGACATACTCGTCTACTCTCGGAGCGAGGGAGAGCACGGAAATCATTTACGATTAGTCCTGGAAACCCTGCGATCCGAGAAGTTGTATGCGAAGTTCTCTAAGTGCGAGTTTTGGATCCGAAGAGTTGAATTCTTAGGGCACGTGGTCAGTGAAGACGGAATCCACGTGGACCCCTCCAAAATTAAAGCTATTGAGAACTGGTCAGCACCAAATACGCCTACAGAAATCCGTCAATTTCTAGGCCTCGCTGGCTACTACCATAGATTCATCCAAAATTTCCATCGAATTGCGAAGCCTCTCACTATGCTAACTCAGAAGGGTGTATCATTCGACTGGGAAGAGAAACAGGAGAAGGAATTTCAGACCCTGAAGCGAGCCCTATGCACCGCACCGGTATTATCCCTTCCCGAAGGGACAGAATATTTCGTCGTATACTGTGATGCATCCAATCAGGGGCTCGGTTGTGTCTTGATGCAACGAGGCAAGGTTATCGCCTATGCCTCGAGACAGCTAAAGAACCATGAAGTGAACTACACTACTCACGACCTCGAGTTAAGAGCGGTCGTCTTCGCACTAAAAATCTGGAGACACTACTTGTATGGGACGAAGAGTGTGGTGTACATTGATCATAAAAGCCTCCAACATATACTGAACCAAAAAGAACTCAACATGAGACAGTGTCGATGGGTCGAGCTACTTAACGATTACGACTGTGAAATTAGGTATCATCCGGGGAAAGCCAACGTGGTAGCTGACGCCCTGAGTAGAAAGGAATATTCCGGTCGAAGGACAAAGTCGTTGACAATGACTATCCATTCGCATCTATCCACACAGATCAAAGAGGCTCAGCTAGAAGCCTTAAAGCCCGAGAACGTGATGGGAGAATCCCTGCGCGGAATGGATAAAAATCTGGAGGTTAGGGTGAATGAGCCTACTACTTCATGGACCGAATCTGGACTCCACGCCATGGAGGTTTCAGAGACTTGGTGATGAGGGAAGCACACAACACTCATTACTCCGTTCACCCGGGTTCAGATAAGATGTATCTGGATCTCAAAAAGCTATACTGGTGGCCGAACATGAAAGCGGAGATCGCTACCTTTGTAAGTAAGTGCCTTACTTGCGCGAAGGTCAAAGTCAAATATCAAAAGCCATCAGGACTCCTCCAACAACCGGAGGTACCAGAATGGAAGTGGGAGCGAATCACAATGGACTTTATCACCAAGCTGCCCAAGACAGCAGGTGGATTAGATACCATTTGGGTCATCGTTGATAGGTTGACCAAGTCTGCACACTTTCTACCCATCAAGGAGACGGACAAGATGGAGAAGCTCACCAGAACATATATAAAAGAAATAGTACGACTGCATGGCGTCCCTATATATATTATATCAGACAGAGATAGTAGATTCACCTCTAGATTTTGGCAATCATTGCAAAAGGCACTAGGGACGAGGCTGGACATGAGTATAGCCTACCATCCGCAGATTGACGAACAAAGTGAGAGGACGATCCAAACCTTAGAAGACATGCTGCGAGCTTGTGTGATCGACTTCGGGAAATCGTGGGATACACACTTGCCTCTTGTGGAGTTTTCCTACAACAATAGTTATCATACGAGCATCAAGGCAGCTCCATTCGAATCCCTCTACGGCCGGAAGTGCAGATCCCCTTTGTGCTGGGCTGAGGTGGGAGACACTCAGTTAGCTAAAGGACGAGTTCCTGACAGCGCCCGCACTGGTCCGGAGATCATTCGAGAGACGACCGAGAAGATTGTGCAGATACGTGAACGACTAAAAGCCGCTAGGGATCGGCAGAAAAGCTACGCCGACAAACGAAGAAAACCCTTGGAATTCCAGGTGGGAGATCGAGTCCTTTTGAAGGTCTTGCCCTGGAAAGGCACGATACGCTTCAGAAAGCGTGGAAAATTAAACCCAAGGTACATAGGGCCTTTTGAGATTCTTGCTAGAATCGGCCCTGTAGCTTACAAACTAAACTTACCCCGCGAGCTAAGTAACATACATCCTACCTTCCACGTCTCAAACTTGAAGAAATGTATGTCTGACGAGACTCTCGTGATTCCCCTCGATGAGATCGAGATCAATGAGAGCCTCAACTTCGTGGAAGAGCCTGCGGAGATTTTGGATCGGGAAGTAAAACGGATGAAACAAAGCCGCATCCCAATTGTGAAAGTTCGGTGGAACGCCAAGCGGGGACCAGAATTCACTTGGGAGCGCGAGGATCAAATAAAACTCAAATATCCTCATCTCTTTGCTTAGTAGTATTGTAATAACTTATCTGTTTGAATTCTAAATTTCGGGACGAAATTCCCCTAACGGGGGAATGATGTGACAACCCCAAATCTATTCCCGTTACAAATCCCATCTTCACTAACGGAAATGCGTCACTATACATTATTTTCTGTAATATGTGGAATCGTCAATAACCGAATATCTAGTTATTTGCATGTCTTGATATTATCATAACTAAATATAACTTGTATGTGTTAACCCCGTTTAACCTAATAGAGTTATATTACTTTTTCAACCACTTCACCCGGGTAAAAAGTTTTAACTTTGTTAAACTTTAAGCATCGGGTAGTCGTGTATCGGGTACGATACCCGAGGCATATGAAATGAGTGTAAACAACATTTGAACACTCTTTTACCACACATTCACTCTCTCTCACTACTTTCTCTCTCTAGACCCGAAATCGACCCCAAATCCGCGAATTTCCGGCTTCCAAACGTAAGGACCCATTCCCTATCTTAATCTAGACAGTACTTCACTGTAATAAGAGGCCAAAATCATAGAAATCAAGGACCAAAAAGGAGTTTACGGCCTAAGAAGCCCCTTAGGCCGTAAACCCCTAGAAACATGCCAAAAACCTCATTTTCCCTTCCTTTAAGCTTATGGACTAATTAAGGCATATACCTAGGAGAGTTTGGACACTAAAACACAAGGAATTGAAGCTTAAAAAGGAGTTTACGGCCCAAGCTTGTGCTTAGGCCGTAAACACCCCAAAAACCCCCACAAATCCTTGTTTAAAGCCCCAAAAACTCATCTAAGGTGTTTGGTAATTTAGACTTGACACTAAAGAAGGTTTAAATGCATCAAACAACATCATTTGAAGACAAAAAGAGGAGTTTATGGTCAAGGATAAGCTTGGGCCGTAAACACCCAAGTTTTTGTGTCAAACAAGTCCCAAAACTCCTCTAATGCATGTAAGGAATTTAGCTAAGGCCCTTGGATGTGTGTTGTACCATTAAACTTCCCATTTTGAGGCCAAATGAAGAGTTTAAGGCCAAGGATATTCTTGGGCCGTCAACTCCCCAAATTTTCATGCCAAATTGTCCCAAAACTCATTTTAAGGCCTTCTAGGATTTATCTAAGGTGAATGAGAACATGTTGTACCATTTAAACACCCATTTTGATGGATTAAATGGAGTTTACGGCCCAAGAACAAGCCTTGGACGTAAACTCCCCAAAATGTCACAAAAATAAGAGTTTAATCCCTCCATATTGGTCCAAGACACATACCATTAAAGTAAGGAAGTGAAATAAGGCCTTAAACATACAATTTGGAGGACCACATGAGTTTACGGCCAAGCCTAGGGGGCTTACGGCCGTAAACTACCAAGGAGTGGCCTTTGGGCCGTAAACTCCAAGGGAGTGAGCTCATGGACCCTCCCGTAAATCATTCGTGGCCTTGCACCACTCCCGGGAACCCCTTCTAGGCCCTAAAACCCCGAATTGATGCTAGAATGCCTCAATACTTAAACGGAAAGCATAAAATGATTAATTTCTTGTAAAATACATATTTTCATATGACATTAGGGTCCTAAAAGGTGTACAGGTCATTGTTTGGAACAAAACGCTCAACCGACACTTTTACCCGATTTACCTGATTCACCCGATTTACGCGAATTCAGGTGAGTTCGTACCCCTTTAATGAACCTTTCAAATGTTTTAAATGTTTTAGGGGGGAGATACAAGTTGCTTATAGATGTTTATGGAAAGTTTTACAGAACGATTTTCCGCGTTACAAGGATTAATCACATGTGATTCACTATCCTTAGTTCAAATCACATGTGATTTATCACTATGCCTTATAAACAGGTTTTTACATTTTTAAAACTATTTTTGGACAGCAAGCCAGATTTTAAATGTTCTTTTGGAAAATACTTTTATTAAATCAATTTACTTATAAAATGTAACCACTCTGATATAATTATATAAGTAAGACTTGGAGGACTTAGGACCGATATCTCGCCTTATTTCCTGTTCTTGTTTGATTGTGGGCTTAGGGTAGTAGTTATCTGTCCGACTGTCGTTGATTTCTTAGTTATATAACTTGTATATTAGTATGGGATACGGATAATTCTCTTTTCACTAAAATACTAAAGTCACTAACATGTCAAGAACCATTCACACTAGGATAACTATAATAGGTATAGTTAATGTTGCTACTGCTACTACTCGCTAAAGTCACTACTCTCTACACTATAATACTCACTATTACCAGACAATACACTAGTAAGAGAATACACTATGATCAATACTAAAAGATTACTACTCTATAACAGAAGAGAAAACACTAAACAAACAATAATACACTAACCCACTACGAGATACTCTATTCGCTACCCACTACGCCCGGAGTTTTCCGGCAGGAAGACGACACTACATGTATAGATCTATACGGGGCAGACGCTATTACATCCCGACTGTTAATTTCAGTCCGCGCCGTGCAGGCCCATGATGCCACTACTTCACTATATTGTGCATGACTGGGAAGGTCATGGGATCCTCTATTATCCTCACTATTAGTAATATACAAGGAATACGCTATAACTACACTAAAATATTACACTAAACGCTAACTACACCCCGAAGTAAGTAAGTATCTATCACTAAAGGAAGCTTGCACCTCTATCAATGATTACAGGCTCAACCTATTCTATCACACTACTATTGGAGATTTGCTAATATACTTTTACGATAAACTGTTTTCAAAAAGGAAGAATGCATACTTTTAACAGATTTTCACTTACAATGTATTTTCTGGAAAATATGGGATTTTCTAGGTTCTACTACTTATGAATGTAAATGACACATTTTTTTCGCACTAATTCTTTGTATACAAAAACTCACACTAAACTCTTATGAACTCACCAGCTTTATGCTGATATTCGTTTTCAAAATAACTTGTATCTTCAGGTCAAAGATAGACAGGTACAGACGCAGCATTTTTGGAGAAGGTGGAGCACACAAGACCCATCTCTTATTTTTGATTTACTTTTGGGTGATTGTTAAACATTACAAAACACACTTGTAATTAAATTCACTATGTAAATGCAATGGTTGTATGTTTCTTGTTTTTACTATTATGCAATTGTGATGATACCATACACTACGTCATCCACCCCGAAACGTATTCTGCCGTTATCGGTTTTGGGGTGTTACAAACTCGAATGTCTGAGTTGGTCCTTTTCTTTGGACCATTTCTAGAAGACCCAAAATTGGACTTCTTCTTCCAGTTAGCTTTGGGAGCAGCCTTTCTCTTCTTCCCTTTGCCTTTACCAATGGCAAGAACAGGAGCATTACCAGAAGGGTTGGATTCTTTCCCTTCGTTTCTGACTCAGCAATCTGTAGCAAGTTGTGGAGTTGGGCCAACGTGGTTTCTGTGTTGTTTAAATGATAAGACAATATGAAATGATCATAAAAACTTGGCAAGGAGTTCAAGATCATGTCAATGGCGAACTCCTCGTCAAAATGCACATTGAGCCTAATAATGTGTTCCATGTATCTTTGCATTCTCTGCACATGGTTGCAAACAGACTCTCCCTCTTTCATCTTGCAAGCCATGAAGGACTTGACCACTTCATATTTCTCTTGACGAGCTCTTATGTGGTACTTTTCCTCAAGGTCATTGTTCATCTCATATGGCCAGTAGTCCTCATAGAACCTCTGCAACTCAGGAGCCATTGTAGCGACCATGATGCAAGAAACTTTTGTTGCATCATCGTAGTCTTTCTTATAGGAGGCTATTGGCTTCATCAATTTCAATGATTTTTTCTTCAAGGGCATATTCTTTTCCATGGAATCAAAAAGCCATTTTGATGTTGTGCAAACAATCATTGTAGTTGGTGCCATTAAATATCACCTTGGACACGATAGAGAGTAGGGAGAAACCCGAGTGGTGGGTAGATGATGAAGGAGCAGAAGCATCAGGAGTAGACATCTATAGAGAAAAAGAAATAGTTTTAATTAAATGACAATAATCCTTAATATTTTAACCCAAAATAAATAATTAAGTTTAGGATTCAAAATAACAATTCACAACCAAGAAGAGGGATGCCGTAATTTTATCGTGAATTTATAAAGGTAGGTAAAAGCAATTTACCAAATTCGAACTATGAAATTCCTAGATCTTTTAAGATTCATTGAATCTATCAATGACATGTTTAATCTCCAATTATGCTCTTTTATTTGTGATTGGGATACCGAGGATCATAAACAATATATGAATAACCATACAAATATGTTTAACACTCTCGATGTTATTTTGCCAGTTAACCAAACATGCTCCATTAATCAATGATAATTTTTGAGATGCCCATTATTGCTCTTTATAGTCACTATTAGTGTGCCGGTTAACCACACGCGCTCCACTAACTACTATAAAGTATAACATGCAATTTTATGAATTAGCATACTTTTCACATTTTCCTAAAGTAACTACGAGTGTGATTTTATAAAAAAAAGGTTTAGTTACTTTTATATCATTATACTTATTAATGAAGTTATTGTCCTATCAGATCCGTTCTGCCAACGAACCTCCACCAAACAAGGAAGCGGTGGGTGAAAGTAGACACCCATTCAACCACCATTTTATAGACAGTTTCAATATACCCCCCCCCCCCCCCTTATAGTTCAACTTCATGAATAAGGAATGCTAACGATCCGACTGACTTAATCTCATACATATAGTAATTAACTTTTAATATTATATATAAGGTGTATTTTAAAAACTTTTCAAAATACTAGGTGTAATTTAAATTTTCGAAATTAAGGAATTAATATAATGTAAATTGAACCAATTATGTTTTTAATCTTTATCTTTTAATTAATCAAATAATTAAATGTAATTAAAACATAAGGATAATTCACAAATTCAAGATAAGGATATCTGATTACATTAGCTAAAGTAATTACCCTAATTAATTTATGAATTAAGCAAAAAAAAATTAGCTAATTAGAGGGTCCACTACGTCGTGGCGAACAATTGCCACGTAGTGGTGGAACGGGAAAAGACACGGATTCGAAGATCACTACGTCGTGGCAGAAGAACACCACAACCTGGTGCTGCAACAAAATGTCAATTATGTTTCCTCCAATTGGGTTTTGTTCAAGTTCAAGCAATGTACATTCAATTGTTAGACAATCATATGCTTCGATACCACTAATAGGTTTTACATGCAAAAATGCGAATAAATCCTTATACTCCTAAGAGTACATGCAACCTATCAGATCTAGTCATAACTCTATTGAATTAACATTCTATTGAACAACAAGAACCCTATAACCCTAGGTAATTTCGAAAATCGTAGAAGAAAAACATACATCTTGATTGTTATAGTAAACAATCAAATAATCATTCTTGTAGTTGCGTAGAAACTAGCACCAGAAATCTCGTGCCTACGATAGCAAAAAGGAGGCTTAAGAGAGAGGAGAGGGGAGATGGAAATTTTCATCTATCTCTAGGAAAGGAGGAGTGGCCAAAAAATTGAAGCCCTTGGGGGTTTTTATATAGTTAAGTTAGGAAACCCTAGATAACCCTAATTTGAATAGAATAATATTAATTCAAATTGGTAATTATCCAACTTCCTATTTATCTTCAAGGAATATTCTAGATGCCCTGGAATACCCTTAGAAACCGTCCACCCCTTCCAAGAAAGGTTCCGGAACCTCTTGCTCAACTACTGAACAATTACAATTAGACCATTGTACTTTTAATTAGTCCAATTAATCCCAAAATTAATTCCAATTTATTTCTGATTAATTATTAATTAAATAATACAATTTCTAATTAATATATTAGTTCCATAAAATATTAATAAATTCATTTATTGCTATTTATTAATCATATAATAAAACAATAAATCATTCCCTCTCTCTAAAAGTCATCATATTCAATTAGTAGGTATGAGGGCAATCCAAAAGGATTTTGCTAATAATTCAAGTATCTGCTAATTCAGGTATTGGCTTAGACACCTAATCCAACAAGCTGATCATACATATCATGGGTTTTCCTTCTATATCGTACCTATATGAACCCAATCAAAAAATAAAAAAACATTTAATATATACGTGTTTGATTAGTAGACCTGAAAGTAAGTCAATTTTTTATAGAATTACTTGGGTGGAAGCATCTGGAAGAATTTTTTAAGTTGTGTAAAAGCAAAACTAGATGCAGCCTCATTTGACATTTTCTTAATATCTCTTGCTAGTTTTCCTATGGGCATGTAAACAAGAACATGATGACATGTAGCTTTGTCAAGATTAAGAAAGTAGCTACATCCATATGAAGTATCTACAACTACTCCTAGAAACTCGACATTAGTCCAAAATACTTTCTCAAAATGTGAAATTATCTTGTTCTCAATTCCAACTCCAAGGTCCGCTATGGCTTCCTCCTTCCATTTAGGTAGTCTTGGTTCGAAAGTAATGGTGTTTGATTTCAAAACTCCTAAAGGGATAGCAACTATGGTTACATATGCAAATAATGTGTTACCATTTTCCATGGTTATCTTCACAACATTTGTACGCTTGTTTATCTTCTTTACCCTTTTCGGAGTCTATGGTCGCTACCTGCAATTTGAAAAAACCCAGATGGAGAATTCTTCAACAGAACAAAAATGTTTGTGAAGCCATTCATAGTGAATGTTTGTGAAGACAGGGGAAATTGGTCGATCGAAAAAATTCCTTATGTTCAAGGTAGACGAACAAACAATTGGGGATTTGGGGGAGTGGGGGGAAATACGATCAATGTATTAGGTAGTCAAAAGGAAATTAAGATTGAAAGGCATTATGATCTATTCTTCTTTTATTTTAATTATAATGATTTAAGAATATAAAAAAAGATTATTAAATGTTAAAAATTATCAAAAAAAAATAGATTTGGGTATATATGATATTAAAAAAAAACTTTAAGAAGGACAAATATGATATTTAGATGTGTTGGATTAGTGTCTAAGTCCATAACTATTTTGGTATGTACTTGACCCGATTATGAGCATGGTCCTTTTAGGTTGCCTTCACCATAGCAATATGTAGGATGATTTAAGGAGAGAAAGGTTTAAATATGATTTATTAATATATTATGAGAATAATATATTAAGGGAGAAATCATATTGTTTAATTAATATTAGTCAAGAATTAATTGTTAATTAATTTTGTGGCTAAAAGAGATTAATTAAACTTAGGGGACTGAAGTTGTAATTATAAGATAATTATAATTGGGCTATGGATCACCTAATAATATATAGGTTGGACGAATTCTATGGGAAGCCCATTAGAAATCGTCCAAGGGATATGTTTAAGGAGTCCATGGGTTGCTTAGGGCCTAAGCAGTCAAATTAGGGTTTCCTAGTTGTAAACCCTAATAGCCTACAGGTATATAAAGGGCCCCTATGCCCCAAAAACGTGGACAAGTCTTCCATTAGGGTTTCCAGCCGTTTTTGGGCAGCCTCTCTTCTTCTCCTCTTCATCCAAGTTGTATATGGTGTTTGTGACTCCATTAGAGGTGCAGCACTTGAGGCACTAAGCTTTTGAAGCCAATCCAAGCAAGGAATTGATTGTTATTGCTATATAACAATCAAAGGTAATTCTATAAACCCTAATTCAGTTTATAATGTGTTAGATCTAAGTTTATTAGTCTTGGATTCAAAGCATGTACAATAGAGAAACCTAGATCCAAGCATTAGGGTTTGTATGAGCACATAGGATTGTTCTTATGCCTAAAACCCATCAGTGGTATCAGAGCCTTGATTGGTTTCAGTTGTATGTGATGCTTAACTGCTTTATTTGCTGGAAAATCGATTTTTGGCCTCTACTCGACCTGACTCGGCGAGTCAGTGGAGAACTCGGCGAGTCCAGTCCCTGACTCGGCAAGTTCAGGGGTCAGACAGAGGGAATTCCGGGTTTTTGCTGCTGTTTTGACTTGGATTTGATACCTAATTCGTTTTTTGAAGTTAAAATCCAATTTTTATCTTAAATTAGTGATTATCCTTGTCAAAACAATAGATAATTTCAAATCTTTTAAATATTGACTGTTTATATGATAAATATGGATTATTTCAAATTATTTGGTAATTATCTAATGACTAAAATAAGATTAGGTCAAATATAGATAATGAATAAATTAATTGTTTAAATTATATTATTTGTTATTTGATCCTTGTGATGTGAAAAAGTTTCAATTGCACCCTTTAGGTTTTATAGTTTAAATTTGAACTTAAAAGTTTCGTTTATGAAATTTAAATAAGTTAAACCCAAATGTTTTGAAATGTTTCAAAACTTGCCCTCAAGTTTTGGAATTTTAAATTTGATTAAAAGTTTAATTTTGAAATGCTAAATTCTAAAACCCTAGTAATTTGAAAAGTTCAAATCACACCCTTATGGTTTTTATTAATTAATTAAAGTGTATAGTTAAAAGTGATTTAATAAACCCATAAAGCTTTTGGTTTACATTTAATTAAATTAAAAGTATAATTTACTAAATTAAACCACCTAGTATTTTAAAAGTGTAAAATACACCCTATACTATATATAACATTAAAAGTCTAATATTATATATATGTATGAGTAAACAGTCAGTCTTACCGTTAGTAGGCCTCATTCACGAAGCTGGTCTATAAGGGGTGTTTAAGGAAATTGCCTATAAAATGACGATTGAATGGGTATCCACTCTTACCCACCGCACTCTTGACTAGTGGAGGGTCGTTAGCCGAACGGGTATGATAGGACAGAAACCTTCCATTATAAGTATAATGAAGTACGAAGTAACTAAATGCTTTTACAAATTCCCAAATCATAGTTACTTTAGGAAAAATGTGAAATTGTATGCTAACCCATGGAATTACACTTCGTAGCCTTGTCAAACGTTAGTGGAGCGTGTGTGGTTAACCGGCACATTAATTTGGGGATGACATTGGTGGCGAAGGGTGGCTCGATGCTTATCATAGATCAATGGAGCGTGTGTGGCTAACCGGCACATTGATTAGGTGATTGTAGCATTGGGTGCACCACGTGATTCGTATGGTTATTCACACCTTGTTTGTGATCCTCGGCATCCCAATCACAAATAGTAGGGCATAATCGAGATTAAACATGCCATTGAAATGTTCAATGAATCTCAAAAGATCTAGGAGTTTCAATTCATTTAAAACTTAATCTTCCTTTTCGTTTTTTCATGGTGGAAATTGGTAAATCGTCATTTACCTACCTTCAAATATTCTGCAACTAGATTACGACATCCCTCTTCTAGGTTGTAGAGTATTGTGTTGGATCCTAGCTTGATGTTTCATTTGGGTGTTACATCAAGAATTCTAATCAACATAACTTGAATTTTCTCCCGTTTTGTAGATGTCTGAATCTTACAATGGTCTTCCCAAATCCCATGGAACAAGTTTTCCAAATGAAGATGACGTTCCGAGATACGATCAAGGAAATGAGAGTCATGCTTCACTTCCTCCACCTCCTCTAATTGTTCTCCCTGACCCACAAGTTCAAAGGCTTGAAAAGTTCAAGCTCACTCAAGCCCTTTTGGTAAGTAAACACGAAGATGGGAAACCTGTGTGTGCGCACGTCTTAGAGATGAAAACACACATTGATAGGTTAAACATGTTGGGTGTCGAGATTTCAAGTGAGTTGGTTGTTGACTGGGTTCTTCAGTCACTTCCTGAATCATATAGTGATTTCGTTAGAGAGTACTATATGATGGACCACGACGTGACCCTTATTGATCTCACCTATTTGCTTATAGCTGCCGAATCAGCAATGATTTGGCGTGCTAATCAAGAAAATTTGTCTGGTGAATCAAACTCCCAAACTTCAATGGACACTGGCAACATTGGAAGTCCAGAAAGAACTAAGTCTGTGATTGTCCGATGTGCTGTGCCAAAGGAGTCCATTTGCTTTTATTTCCAAGAGAAGGGGCATTGGAGACGAAGTTGCCCTAACTACCTGAGAGATCTAAGAGATGGTAGAGTCAAGAAGTATGGCTCTGCTTCAGGTAAAATCCATTATCTAACTCTTTTAAGTTCCTATTCTAGATTCTTAATACATGATGTAATAAGATTACATTTTGATGTTTTGTAGGATCAAAGAAAAGCGAGGAAGCTTAAGGGAAGAAGTGAGCTGAATCTAATCGTGATGAAATGGATTTCGATCGCATTACTTGAAGAATGGATTCTTGAGCTACTACTTGGAGTTAGAATAGATTGTTAAGAAATATGTAATAACATAGTTTTTCAATTGAATTGCATTGTAAGGACAAAATTTTTCCGCAATAAAATGAATTTTGATTTTATCTTATTTATTTATCCTTGCAATGGAATGTATGAAAAATTGATGTTTGAATGTTTCTATTATTAGCAATAATGGATTTGATTCTTAATTATGTATTTGTGGACATATCAAAAGTTTACCAAATAGGGAGAGTTTCTCATCGCCCAAGTTTCAATTGGACAGAAACTTGGAATCATGCAATGTGTATTGTATGATGAATGAAAAGCTTTCACATTTGGGAAACTTAGACTGATTCTTTGACAAAGTGTCAATTGAAGGACTAGGAGATCGAGTACACTAGGTCGTACATTGATCAAGTCTACCACAAGAGTAACAAAGATATTCGTCATGATTTACTAAAGTTTAGTAAATATGGTTATACTTATAAGATTGAGTATAATTCTGAGTTAACTGAAATAGTTTCAATCAATAGCAGAACGAATAAGAAGAATCAGGAAGGCAGAAAGATAAAAGTTTCTCCATTCTAAGAAGAAGGGAGAGTACCTTTTATTGTGTTTTATGATGAAGTCTTAATGATTAAGAACCATATCTCAATTAATCCTCTAAGTGAGTCTTAGTGCATTTGCATGTCTAAGAAGAGGAATCGAGAATTGTAGAAATGGTTAAATCAAAGAGCCAATCATACTTCGTTCCAATATCAAGTCTTAGAGTCATACTCCAAGATTGTGACATTGAGTGACAAGTCTTAAGTAAGTTTATAACACTCATCAAATGTGGAATTTGGAAATGTTTTCTTATTCTTGCACATTTGAAATTGGTAAGTTATGCTGTCTTGGATAAGACAAAGACCAACTAGGACCAATTATGTGAAGTGTTTTGTCTTGATAAGAACTACACTAACTCTTGAATATTTGCTTTGTCAAGAAATGTTTCTTGACAAGAGAATCTTATATGTCAAGGAGTCAGTGGGAGTCTTAATAGTCTTGAAAAGTATCAAGAACAAATCAAGAATAAACCTTATCGATCATCACTAGCACACGACTTGAGGTTTACAACCTGTCGCACTGACATTGTCTTGTTTTCTGTGCCATTCCAATTAAGTTAATTGCGTATGTGAGTTCTATGAGTTCTCATTTGAATGCATACTAGAGCCTTAGTCGATGGAATGTACATTGATGTGTAAGGACAAGTTACTAAACTACTTGGAAGACATGGTGGGCACTCTTGTTACCATAGGGCAAGAAATCAAGATTAACAAAGTTCAGTCCATATGAGTTTGGATTTGTCGCAAACCTTGGTTTTGGCAAATTCACATGGATAGGAACTCATACACCATAAAATCTAAGTGTCATAAGATTCCCTCCTTCATGAAAATGACTGTGAGGAACTACTTTCACTAAGAGAGGTTTTAAGAAGATAGCAATTGTGAAAATTGTATTCTCACATTCGATTATGGTTACGGCATCCCTTTCCATAGTTCGAATTGTGAGATTTGGAAATTAGTTTGAACATTTGGAACTTAGTAACATAAATTCTAAATTGTTTAAACACACATATGAGCTATCTAAGGCAAAGGTGTAGGCTTATCGAAGCATTTGGTATTAGAAATATGAATTTTAGATATTCAATAGGCATTGTTTTCTGAAATTTCATTTGTTCTCTGAATACATGTCAAAGCTAGTGGGAGCATAAGTGTTATGCTTATATGATAGTAATCATCATGATAGTGGGAGCATAAGTGTTATGATTGTATGATTATTATGGCGAGTATTGCAAGTTAGCAATATTAATTATAGAAAAACAAAGATTCAAATTTGCAAAGTTGCATGGGTTGAAAAGTTGTTTTGCTGTAATTAAGGGAGAGAATATTATACTTCGTTTCAAAATCTAAAGCTTAGATTAAGAAATTTTAATATTTTCAGTCAAAGGATACATTGTGTGTTCTTAAAATTCGATTATGATTACGGCATCCCTCTTCATAGTTCGAATTGTGAGAACATGACACATAGAATATTATGGCAAAAGATTGGTAAAGTATCATATCTTTATGTAAGACATTATGCATCGTGTCCCATACTCTTCGGGTATAGGATCGATTGCAAATGCTATAATATTTTACCATTCTAAAATTTTCCAAATGTCTAGTGCATTAAGAAGGAAAAAGGACTAGAATTGGTTTTGACTAAAATAATTAAACAACTATCAAAGGATGATCCAAAGTTCGCTGAGGATTGGTCGCTTGTGAGTAGTTGGAAGTATGGTATTGGATGGACCATATCGACATTATTATGAATAGATAAGATTCTATTAAGAATGAGTTGTCATATGGCAAATGTGGAAATGTTTCCATATTGGGAGTTGGATATTGAGAATCTATGTCTAGATTAGAAACTTTTATGCAAGAAGGATGTTCAAAGGAATGTACTTTGAATGTGAGACTTCACATCTATGGAATTGTCTTGTAACAATTTCTAAGAAAGTACTTTGTAATTTCATTAGCCAAGTCTTGGTGACTTTTGTGCTATGACTTTACGAAAGGATCGTTGCGTAAAATGTTAGAATCTAGCATATTCTAATAGTGGCAAGAACCTTGTGTTCTTACACTAACAATGGGGATTAAGGAATTGTGAAATGAGAATCATTGGAAAAGTTTTCAATTGTTCTATTTCACAAAGTAAGGACCATAGGAAACATAGTGTGCATGCTTTATGCATGGGATAACTATTGTTGTAATTCGAGTAATGAGTTGATTTTCTGAAACAGTAAACGATAATAATGAGTAATCAATATGGTGGTTAAATAGAAGTGTTTTATTTACTCTCACAAGTTTGAGGCCATATAGGATTAAGTATTATTCTTATGTTTCAATTTGCATGTTTTGACTTCCAGAATAACTAGGTTATTCAAACATCCACAGTCGGTCATACGTTGGAAGTAAGTATGAAGGAAGACTGTCATGAATCAGTCTGTAGATTGTCTGAAGTGTTTAGACATGGCACAAGTTTGCTGCAGAGTTCATGAGTGCTTTGATAAGATTAGAGTATTGGATTAAACCCACGCTCACTTGGATCACTTCATGGTTTTATCACGAGTGATTAGTGAGACGATAATATTGTATATTCTTGAAACCGAGACGTGTGAGTTGTTATTTGTTGGTCGGTTACACATTGATAATAAGTAAACGCACCAGTAACTTGGTGTTATAAAACTTATTGTTGTGTGTGATTCGATTAATAAATGCAAGCAAGCATTTGAGTCGAAGTTTATCCATTCCTTTTACCAAAAGTGGGATAAAAGCGATATCTGTGGGCCTCTCGATGATTTAGTGATGACACCTAAGCGCTTGGCCAAGCCGGGACTAAGTTGATGTGTTCAATTGTAGTTTGTTATCAGTCGTCATAAATCGGAAGTCGGGAAACAGTATGGAGAGAATGATTGAAATTCATGTCTTTTGTCCATACGATATCTTGAGAATGGAGGAATATATAATCCCTTATCTAGAGGACACGCTATCTGATAAAATCAGAGTTGACAGCGGCTTTTGAAAGCTACGATTGCTGATCAGGTTCTGAAGTCATACGGAAAAATAGTTATTAGACTTATCCAAGTGGGAGACTGTTGGATTAGTGTCTAAGTCCATAACTATTTTGGTATGTACTTGACCCGATTATGAGCATGGTCCTTTTGGGTTGCCTTCACCATAGCAATATGTAGGATGATTTAAGGAGAGAAAGGTTTAAATATGATTTATTAATATATTATGAGAATAATATATTAAGGGAGAAATCATATTGTTTAATTAATATTAGTCAAGAATTAATTGTTAATTAATTTTGTGGCTAAAAGAGATTAATTAAACTTAGGGGACTGAAGTTGTAATTATAAGATAATTATAATTGGGCTATGGATCACCTAATAATATATAGGTTGGACGAATTCTATGGGAAGCCCATTAGAAATCGTCCAAAGGATATGTTTAAGGAGTCCATGGGCTACTTAGGGCCTAAGCAGTCAAATTAGGGTTTACAGCTGAAGTCATACGGAAAAATAGTTATTAGAATTATCCAAATGGGAGACTGTTGGATTAGTGTCTAAGTCCATAACTATTTTGGTATGTACTTGACCCGATTATGAGCATGGTCCTTTTGGGTTGCCTTCACCATAGCAATATGTAGGATGATTTAAGGAGAGAAAGGTTTAAATATGATTTATTAATATATTATGAGAATAATATATTAAGGGAGAAATCATATTGTTTAATTAATATTAGTCAAGAATTAATTGTTAATTAATTTTGTAGCTAAAAGAGATTAATTAAACTTAGGGGACTGAAGTTGTAATTATAAGATAATTATAATTGGGCTATGGATCACCTAATAATATATAGGTTAGACGAATTCTATGGGAAGCCCATTAGAAATCGTCCAAGGGATATGTTTAAGGAGTCCATGGGCTGCTTAGGGCCTAAGCAGTCAAATTAGGGTTTCCTAGTTGTAAACCCTAATAGCCTACAGGTATATAAAGGGCCCCTATGCCCCAAAAACGTGGACAAGTCTTCCATTAGGGTTTCCAGCCGTTTTTGGGCAGCCTCTCTTCTTCTCCTCTTCATCCAAGTTGTATATGGTGTTTGTGACTCCATTAGAGGTGCAGCACTTGAGGCACTAAGCTTTTGAAGCCAATCCAAGCAAGGAATTGATTGTTATTGCTATATAACAATCAAAGGTAATTCTATAAACCCTAATTCAGTTTATAATGTGTTAGATCTAAGTTTATTAGTCTTGGATTCAAAGCATGTACAATAGAGAAACCTAGATCCAAGCATTAGGGTTTGTATGAGCACATAGGATTGTTCTTATGTCTAAAACCCATCAAGATGTTAGGTCGGGCAAATACGATATTTAGATATTTAGCAAAGACATATACGAAATTCTGCCTATATATTATTATTAAAATTAGACAAAAATATAAAAATGGTCAATGTGGTATGATTTTTTTTCATGTTTTGGTCCAAACTCCAGCTTTTTTAGATTGATGGTCCTTTTGACCATATTTGCTTGTGATTTTGACCCCATGTAAAATTGAAAAGACTAAAATGCTCTTCTGATATATTTTTTATGTTTTTTTATTTAATATAAAGGAAAGCAATATTTAATTTGGGCATATATATATATATATATATATATATATATATATATCACTACTATTACTATAGTGATCATGGAATCATCATCAACCCATTTCACGGAATCGGCATGAGTCCAACCCACAAACTTCTCTTCAATGGCTAATAGAAGAACTGATTGAGAATCAAATCACTCTCAAAGAAACTCATATTGATGTTGTTCAAAAGTAAATCACTCACATCTACTGTTCTTTATGTTTCACTCGATCTCACTAGTGCTCCTCTTCAGCATCGCATCTTCGTCTTCATTTGGATCTTGCAACTGATCATGTATCCCATCTCTCTATTCGCTCCTTTGTTCTTTGGGATTAATCTAGGTCGTTCTTTACAAGACAGACATAAAAACACATCTAGAGAAATTATTAGAGAGGGAGAATGAATCTAGGAAGTTATTGGGAAATGTGTGGAGGAGTTGAAGAAGAAAGGTTCTGATTTTTATTTGTTGAAGGAAGTAAATGCAGTTCGAAGGGATAAAAGTTTAGGGTTGGAGGTAAATCTGTGAAGAAATTATTCTATTTTTCTTCACTGTTTCTTGTTTCGTTCTTGCACTTACCAAAGTCATCCTTTGCAATTGATCCGAAAATGGTGATATACGTTTTAATTTTTTTTATTACTTCGGGATCTAAGTTCTTTTTCAGTAGATTGGGGATTACAAATGTTTGATTTTTGATGATGGTGTTAAAGGAAACTTTTGGTTTCTGGTTTGAAATTGCACAATTCTCTATGAATCACAAAATACTAAGGATCAGATTTAAACAAAATAATAATAATAATAATAATATAATCTTTTGATTTTAGATTTTGGTTTTTGTAGTTCAAGCTTTATTTTTTGAACGAAAAATCTAATCTAATCCTAAACTACTACTAAATTCATATATGTCTCAGACGAAACATGAACTCTCAACCTCAAGGAGGGAGGGCAACACCTATTCCCTCCCTCCCCCCCCCCTAATTTTTTTCTCATTTTCTCTAACCCTACCCTATTCATTCCCCCATTTTAGGGGACATGAATAGTATTACACCATATTTGGTGGAATACTATTCATATCCTCCAAAATAGGGAAGAACTTTGATTTGTCGGTTTCTATCCCTCTTTTAATATATTTATACATTTTTAGTTTAATTTTATCTACTAATTATAATTTAAATGTAATATATAATATTTATAATATCTTGTTATACATAGACTTATATTAATTAATTATAAATATAAAGTTTGTTTTGTGTATCAAATTCATATAAACTTTTAAATACATGTTGGAAATTTTATAACACGATAACATATTTTACAAAATCTTATAATTAAAATATATATTAAATATGTGTATTTGTAATATTTATGAAAATGAGTGTATAATATTATTGTAATGAAAAAAATATAGATTATATATTTGTTAAAGCCAAGTTAGTAAAGGGGTGTATTCAACAATTTATGTACGTTGGAAGAATGTAATATAATTTTTGGCGTAAAAAAATGGGGTAATCTATTGTTTACTTCATTAGCCCTTTCATCATTTTTATTTCCTTTTGCATTTTATGTTTTTATGAGATAATCTTCTATTTGTTTTTTGATTGTGAAAGTGGGTGGAACACAATGATGATGGTGATCTTGACAAGGCAGCAAGAAGATGGTGCGTTGTGTGTGTGAGAGAGAGAGAAAAAAAAAGCCCTTTGTATATTTAATAATAATAGAATACTTAAGAAAAAGAAAGAAAAATGAAAAATAAATATACTAAGGATATAATAGTCTTTTTAATTTGGGGATGACCAAATCCTAAAAAAAATGCATACCACAGGTACCATATTTGTAGTTTTGTCTTAAAAATAAATTATAAATAGAGTTTTATGGAGTTTTTTTAATAAAATATAATACATACAAAAAACATTTACCATTACTCAGCAGTTTTTATAATCACTTTTATCTAATAATAGTGAAAAAATAGACAAACATATTTTCATATTAAAAATGGATAAAGAAAAGTGTCCCAGCCATATGAAACTGTCATTTTTAAGTGAGAGCAATGACCCAAAAATGTATTATTGTTTCTTTTCCACCTCAATATGTGCTAAGCAAGTGATATCCATCTTAGCTGAGTTGATGCGCCGAGTTTTATATCCATGTGAGGTGTGAGGTTGAAAGTTCGATTCCCTTAAACTACCTCTTGTGGTGCCGCATGTGGGGAATTTTACCATAAAAATTCATATGAGGGTTGGGTTTGCCTTGTAAAGGAGCTCAAACCCGGGCTAATCGCTGAAATATTATGATTAGGCTTCTGCTTAATTCATTTTCTGTTTCCAAAAAAATATGTGCTAATCTTTATTGTCGCTCCTTTAGAATCGAATCGATAACACAAAATCAGTGGCGAGCCTACAATATAAAACCATATTTTTCTCTATTTTAATGAAACTCATAAAAAGTGAAAACAATATAAAAAAAATACTAGTTACAGGTCCGGGTGAGATTAGGTTGTATAGGTAAAAAATGAATTTAAAGTCCATACAATTGTATCCAACGAAGTCTTATATCTTGATATATTTTCACAATTGTATCATTATTAATATTTTCTAAAACATCTTTTTCAACATATGACACCACATGCACAATATGATCGGTGATTATAAAGGATCGAATCACCAAGCGTGTGTTGTGAAACGGCGTTGCCGATTCATGTTTGTTTCCTTGTTTATTATTATTTTTATTTTTTAATTTAGTTTGTCTTAGGCTATGTATATTGGATTACACCTTAAAAATTTTGGGTTATTATATATAGAGTATGGCCTTAAAAATCTATTTATACATTTTCTTTTTACTAAAAATATTAAGGTAGTTCACTAAAGAAATGTCATAAGTTTTTATTATATATAAAAAAAGGATAGTTCAAGTGACACAGGTTGTTAATATATAACTTTGCCAATGCATGGGAAAATGACGTTTCTGGAAAGTAATTGGAATATCAACTACTAACACAAAGTCACACAGATTTAGGGGGTTCCTAGAGGTCTCGGGTCACTACTCGATTTCGGTTTAGCGTAAAAAATGTAATTTTTACGTATAATGGTGCAATTTTTTTATATAACGGTGCAACGACTAATATAAACACGTTTTTGTGAATTTATAACAAAAACATCAAGTGGTTCAGTTGGTTAGCATGTTAGCTCTCTAAATCCAATGTCTCATGTTTGAAACATGACACATACAGTTTTATTGATTTATTTTTCCCAACAAACTCAACATATGTAATTATATATATGTATCCTGTTACTTATAAGGAAAAATAGATTCCTAGTTTGTTGGTTAACTTGTTGTCTATTTATTCATGTGGTTCTAGGTTTAGTTCTCCCTCTTTACTATTTGTTTTATTTTACCATGTTCGCCCTTAGAAACTACAAGTATATTGTGAGTGAAGATGTTTTTAAAGATATTCGACTGTAGGTTCCTAAAATCCTTATATACATCAGGTACTAATGGCGCCACACACACAATTGAAGATTAAGAAGCCAACAAATAGCTCCTTTCAGCCTTCTTGTAACACCCGTATCAGGTACGAGCTAATATGTTAATGTTTGAATTTCATTCTTGGGTGACCACGACGTGGTGCATCCTCACCACGGCATGACAATTGTTTTCTTGGATGCGGGGTTTAATGAAACCCGCCACGACATGGATATAAGGGTCACAGTGTGGCAGGTGATTTTAATGAAACTCTAGATTTCCGAGATGGACCCCATATTTAAAGTAATGTGGAGGCTAGAGTTTGCTCACCATCAGCCTGCATCAGCCTCCTAAAGCAATAAAGAAAACCCTAATAAGTTTTTTGTTTGTCTCGGGTCGGTCATTGAAGTTATTATTTTTGCACAATAAATCCCTAAAGTATCAATGAACTAGTTAAATAAAGAAACTATCTAGTTTAATTCTGGTTTCACTAGTAACCCTTAGTCCTTGTGTTTTATTTCTTTTTTCGAAATTAAAAATTAAAAAGTTATCCACGTGACTTTGTTTTCATTGCCTCTTAAAAAAATTAAGCCCTAGAAGACCTAAAACTTTATCATTGGTACACATAAATTCGACGACTATATCTCATCTCTCTCTCTCTCTCTCTCTCTCTCCACCTACTGCTACCGCATGATAGATCCACTAAAACCTCCTCCTCCGACCTCCAGCTAGCTGCCTTCGCCCCCCCCCCCTTCTTTCATGCTGCTTATAGGTGCAATCTCTCCTTGTGATGATTAGTATGATGATTAGGAGTTCGTTTTTGGTGGGATCAATCAAGTAAGAGAATAAAGGGTGTGTGATTTCTAAGGCGAATAAGGTGTTAAATGAAGACAATACTACTAAGCATCCCGTCTCCTTCGTAGATGAAGATGTTTGATCTATGCTTTTCGTCAAATTAGTGGGACTTGCAAGAGATTAATGAATCAAGGAGCTTGTAAAATGTAATATTCGTCACTTCTTTGTGCTTTTTATGCCCTAGTATCTGCCATAGGTCTTGTACGTTATCTCCTCCTCAGTCCTCACATAATTTCCAACTCTTATAGGCATTAGGTGTTTGAAATTATTGAAAGAATATGTTGATTTCAATCTTTTAGGGGAAATGACTGTGATGATTGGTTAGAATCGGAGACGGTTGTCATGATAGGTTAGGGAATTGGAAGAGAAGTGGGTGAAAGGAGGTACAATCTTCACTTGTTGTTTAGCCATTGAAGTGTGAAGTCGGGGAACCACATAAAAGATTCCTAATGATTGTAGTATTTGATGCCCCTGTGATCTCTACCGAGCTTGATTCCATGCGTCTGAAATGATTAACCATCATCACTTTTAGTTTTGTAGTGGTGGTGGCAGATATATAGTATTAGCGGTAAAAGATGGTGGTGGTCAATGGTGGACAGTCACAGAAGCTTATGCATGATTCAAAGGAAATCTATGATGGGTTTTATACAAACAATCCTAAGTGTGCATGCAACCCTAGTTTGGATCTATGTTTTCACTATTAGATACACAACATTATGAACACAAGAATAAAACCCTAATGTGCATTTATATTTTCGAAATTAACATACAAGATTGGATTACATACCTCTTGTTGTTATATTGCAATAACAACTTAAATATTCAAATCCCAAGTCTTGAAAGCAAGCACCACAAGTGTAGTGCCTCTAATGGCTCACAAACACCACAAGCAATTGGAGAGGCTTAAGATAGAGGAGGGAGGAGATGGAATTCGTCCTTGGGACCTCTTAGGAGCATGTGCACGAATTCTAAAGGCCTAGGGGTCTTTATATAGGGTTTAGATTAGGGTTTCAGTCCTTATCCTTATCCAGTTGCTTGCCTATCAAGCAACCACAAGATAAGCCTTGAAAAACCCTTATCTACTTATCCTTGGACGATTTTAAGGATATCCTTATCCTTGAATTCGTCCATCCTTTAACAAGGATAAATATTGCCCTATCTTGCAACTATCTTATAATTACAATTCAGCCCCTCTAGTTTAATTAATTACACTTGATCACAAAATTAATTCCTAATTAATTATTGACCAATATTAATTAAACAAATATGATTTTTCCTTTAATATATTATTCTTATAACATATTAATAAATCACAATAACCTCTCTCTCTATTTAATTTCTCCAGTCAAGTTGCTTTGGTGAAGGCAACCCAAAAGGACCATGCACAACCGGGTCAAGTACTTACCAAATATGGTTACGGGCTTAGACACTAATCCAACAGTCTCCCACTTGGATAAGTCTAGTAACCACAAATGTAACGTGCAACCCGATTAGCAATCGTAGCTCTCAAAGACGCTGTCAAACTCTGATCTTATCAGTAACTTGTCCTCTAGATAAGGGATCATACAGTCATCTGTTAGATATCATGCTGACAATTCTATGGAATGATTAGTCAAGCATTTAGGTTTCTCGATCTCCGATTTATTTGACATAGAACTTAATCGAACACATCAATTTAATTCTGACCGGGCCCGACACATAAGTCAAATCAAATCATCGAGCGGCCGAGATATATCTTCTACCCTCTTAGGATAAAATTTATAGATAAACTTCGACTTATATGCATTTACTTATTCAATAATCAACTATACACAACAATGCGTTTTATAACATTGAGTTACCAATGCGTTTTCGCATTATCAATGTACAATCAATTAGCAAATAATAAACCATATATCTAGGTTTTAAGACTATATGATATTATCGTCTTGCGATCACCTCTTATATATCATATTCCATACGGTGATTCCAGCAAGCGCGGGTTTATTCCAATGCTCAAAACCAATTCATAAGCACTCATGAACGTCGCAGCAACCCTTTGCTATGTCTAATACCATTTATACAATCTACGCACCAATTCATGACAATCTTCATTCATATCTACTTCCAACACATGAACGATTGTGGACAATTTGAATAATTCGATTACTCCTAATAAACTCAATTATTCTGGAAGTCAAAACATGCAAAAATTGAAACAATAGTTAAACAATTAACATATGACAGTAGCTTTACTTATAAATAAAACTCCTTTATTTAATCATCAAATGTCAATTACATTTATCTATTACACGTTTCTAAGACTATCTAATCTATGCTAATACCATCCTTCAGCCCAATACTCCTAGCATGCTGCAAGTGCTTAACCTTACTCAGTCCCTTCATAAGCGGATCTGCTGGGTTATCTTCTGATGATATCCTCTTCACTGCAAGTTGTCCTTCTTCTACACGATGTCTGATGAAGTGATATTTTCTGTTGATATGTTGAGATCTACCATGATCCCTCGGTTCCTTGGTCAAGGCAACCGCTCCTTCATTATCACAGAAAATCTCCATGGGCTCCTTTATGGCGGGTACAACTCCAAGGTCACCAATGAAGTTCTTCAGCCATATTGCCTCCTTCGACGCTTCGCTCGCTGCTATGTACTCTGATTCGCACGTTGAATCAGCTACTGTTTACTGTTTGGAACTCTTCCAAGTCACTGCTCCTCCATTTAGGGTAAAGACCCAGCCCGATTGCGAACGATAGTTGTCCCTATCGGTTTGGAAGCTGGCGTCACTGTACCCTCGCACCTTCAAGTCATCACTCCCTCCGAGGACTAAAAACCATTCCTTCGTCCTCCGAAGGTACTTAAGGATATTCTTCATAGCAATCCAATGTGCTCTGCCAGGGTTCCCTTGATATCTACTAACCATGCTCAAAGCAAAGGCTACATCAGGGCGAGTACAAGTCATAGCGTACATGATTGAGCCAACTGCGGAAGCGTATGGAACTCAGCTCATTTCAGCTATCTCAGCTTCGGTACTCGGACTTTGAGTCTTACTCAATTTGGCATTGCTTTGTATCGGTAATTCTCCCTTCTTCGAGTTTTCCATACTAAAACGTTTTAGTACTTTCTCTAAGTAAGTGTTCTGACTAAGTCCAATTAGTCTCTTACTTCTTTCTCTTACTATCCTTATTCCCAAAATGTAAGAAGCTTCTCTGAGGTCCTTCATAGCGAAGCACTTCCCGAGCCAGGACTTAACCTCCTGCAAATTCGGGATGTCGTTTCCTATGAGTAATATGTCATTGACATATAAAACTAGAAAGCTTACTATACTCCCACTGGCTTTGACATATACACACGACTCATCTTCGCTTCGTACAAATCCAAACTCTTTGACTTTCTCATCGAAGCAGAGATTCCATCTGCGAGATGCTTGCTTAAGTCCATAAATGGACTTCTCAAGCTTACACACTCTATTCGGATGTTTCGGATCCACAAACCCTTCTGGCTGAGCCATGTAAACATCCTCAGCCAACTTTCCATTAAGGAAAGCGGTCTTGACATCCATTTGCCAAATCTCATAATCATGAAATGCGGCAATAGCTAGCATCACTCTAATAGATTTTATCTTCGCAACTGGTGAGAAGGTCTCTTCATAATCAACTCCGGGAGTTTGAGTAAAGCCCTTTGCAACCAATCGCGCTTTATATGTGTGTACCTTTCCATCCACGTCGGTCTTCTTCTTGAAGATCCACTTACACCCAACGGTCTTATGTCCGGGCACATGATCAACCAAATTCCAAACTTGGTTATCATACATGGATTGGATCTCACTATCCATCGCCTCTTTTCATTTCACAGACTCCGGGCCTGCCATGGCTTCCTTATAGCTATTAGGTTCATCAAGATTTACTAGTGTACCATCACTAATATACGTGTCACCTTCGTCAGTAATATGAAAACCATAAAACTGGGGTTGAACTCCAACTCTATCGGAACGTCTAAGAGGTAAGGACTCGTCAATTGGTTCAACCGGAGTTTCCTCCTCGGGTTGAGTGCCAGCGGTAGAGGTTCCTTCATCTATCGACTCTTGAATCTCTTTAAGCTCGATTTGCCTCCCACTGTCCTCTTGGCCTATGAGTTCTCGCTCTCGGAAAACTCCTCTCCTCGCAACAAAGACAACATTGTCCTTCGGTCTATAGAAGAGATATCCAAAGGATTTCTGTGGGTAACCGATGAAAATACATCGCTCACTTCGAGGTTCAAGTTTTTCGTGAGTGTCTCGTCTTACGAAAGCCTCGCAACCCCAAACCTTGATATGTGCCAACGAAGGAGCTTTCCCCGTCCACATCTCGTGAGGTGTTTTGGCAACCTTCTTAGTAGGGACTCGGTTAAGGATATGGGCGGCAGTCTCTAAGGCATACCCCCAAAAAGAGATTGATAGTGAAGCACGACTCATCATAGAGTGAACCATATCCAATAAGGTTCGATTACGCCTTTCTGCCACACCATTCAATTGTGGTGTCCTAGGTGGCGTCAATTGCGAAACTATTCCACACTCCTTGAGATATTCGTGGAATTCAAGACTTAGGTACTCTCCTCCTCGATCGGATCGAAGCATCTTGATCTTCCTGCCCAATTGATTCTCCACTTCATTCTTAAACTCTTTGAACTTTTCAAAAGTTTCTGACTTTTGCTTGATTAACTAGATATACCCATATCTACTATAGTCATCGGTAAAAGTCACGTAGAAGCGGTTCCCATCCTTCATGGTTGATCTAAACGGTCCACATACATTAGTATGTATTAGGTACAATAAACCTTCACCCCTTTCGCACGTACCAGCGAAGGGTGACTTAGTCATCTTTCCAAGCAAACAAGACTCGCACGTGTCATCTTCCCTAAGGTCGAATGACTCCAACACTCCATCCTTTTGGAGTTGGGCTATGCGTTTCTTGTTGACATGTCCAAGACGACTATGCCACAAGGATGCTTTATCCAAACTATTGGAAGAATCTATATTCAAAACATCATTTCCTAAGTTATCAACAATCATAACAGTTTCATAAATTCCATTACATGGTATAGCTTCAAAGTAAAAGACACCATTTAGATAAGCTAAAATAGAACCATTCTCATTATTAAAAGAAAATCTAAAACCTTGTCTAAACAAACCATGAAATGAAATGATGTTTCTAGCCATTTCTGGCGAATAGCAACAATTTTCTAAATCTAAACATAAACTATTCCTAAGCACTAAAGAATATACTCCAATCTTGGTTACAGGCGACGATCTTCTGTTCCCCATGATTAGATTTATCCTTCCTTGTTCCACATCCCTACTTCCTTTTAGTCCCTGCACATTAGAACAAATGTGGTAACCACAACCGGTATCAAGAACCCAAGAAATAGCATGATTAGAATCGTTAGATTTAATTGTGTATATACCTGCGAAAGATGGCTTGATCTTTCCTTCCTTGATGGCTTGCAGGTACTCTGGGCAGCTTCTCTTCCAATGTCCTATCTTGTGGCAGTGGTGACATTCAGCCTCCTTAGGGTTAGAGCAGGGCTTAGCGGGATCAACTTTGGTCCCACTAGAAGAGGCACCATCTCGGGCTTTCACCTTGCGTTGGTTCTTGGATGAAGCCTTCCTCTTCTTTCCCTTCCCTTGACCAATAGCCAAGACAGGAGCAGTGGGTGGATTGGGAGTTGTTGCAACAGACTTGTCTTTGAAGTTGCTCTCAGCGACCCTCAAAAGACCTTGGAGCCTGCTTAGTGTGACCTCCTCTTTGTTCATGTGGTAGGTCATCCTAAATTGATTGTAGCTCGGAGGCAAAGAGTGAAGCACCATGTCGATTGCCAAGTCTTCCCCAAAGTCAACATTCAACTTGCGAAGACGATCGACATACCTTTGCATCTTTTGCAGGTGCACGGTAAGAGACTCTCCATGACCCATCTTAGCGGAAATCATGTTAGTGAAAATCTCATAACGCTCTTGTCTCGTGTTTTGGTGGTATCTCTCCAATAAGTCTTGGTGCATCTCGTATGGATACATGTCCTCATAGGACTTTTGGAATTCGGAGTTCATTGTGGCTATCATGATGCAGTGAACCTTCGTTGCATCACGTTCATGAGTCTCAAAAGCACTCATTTCAGCCGGAGTAGCGATTTCTGGATTGATCTTCTCGAGCTTTTCATCAAGGACATACTCTTTGTCCTCGTAGCGAGCGATCGTGAGAATGTATCTTATCCATTCACTAAAGTTCGTCCCATCGAAAGTGACCTTTTGACAAAGGCTCATCAATGTGAAAGAACTATCAGCAGCGTTGTTTGTCTTCGACATCTACAAATAGAAAGGACAAAGATAGATTAGAATATGAATCCCTAATTATCACCCAATTAGAAAAAATTAGGGCTAGGATCCAACAACAATATTTACATCTTAGAAAAGGGATGTCGTAATCTAAATGCAAATAACTTGAAGGTAAGTGAATGACGATTCACTAATTCTCCATCATGAAAAACCTAAATCTAAGTTCTAAATGTATTGAGAATTCCTAGGTTCGGATGAGATTCATTGAAACTTTTCAATGGCATGTTTAAATCTCGATATGCCCCTCTTGTTTGTGACTGGGATACCGAGGATCACAAAGTGGGTGTGAATTACCATGCAAATTCACATGGTGCCTTTGTTGTAACGATCACCTATTCGATGTGCCGGTAAACCACACACGCTCCATCGAACTATGATAAACAACGAATCACCCTTTGCCACCTTCGCTTAGAACCAATTAGTGTGCCGGTAAACCACGCACGCTCCACTAACTTCTTAGCAAGGTGCAAAGTGTAATTTCATGGGATTGCATCAAATTCACTTTTCCTAAAGTAACTAAGATTGGGAAATTTTAGAAAACATGTAGTTACTTTGTATTTCTTATTATACTTTTAATGAGAGAATGAGGTTGCCCTATCCTACCCGTTCGGCTAACAACCCTCCACCGATCAAGCAAGCGGTGGGTGTGAGTGTACACCCATTAAGCGTCATTTTATAGGCCGCAACCTTATACCCACCTTATAGACCGGCTTCGTGAATGAGGCCTACTAACGGTAAGACTAGCATTTTAATTATACATACATATATATATATATATATATATATATATATATATATATTAAGCTTGTAATAATATAATAGTATAGGGTGTATTTTAAACATTTTAAAAATACTAGGGTTTTAATCTTCAATTAAAATTTTCGAAATTTAATGTCACTTAAATTAAAATTTTAATTATTAAAACTCTTGATTTAATAATTATCTTAAATTAAACTATTAATTTAAATTATCAAATCATAAGGGATTATCTAAATCTAAAAGATAATTACCATTTAAACATTTAAGTTATCCTAATCCCTTAAATCCCTCTATAAATTTCGAAAATAAGGATGGGATGATTCATGATCTTTAATTACCTTATTTAACTATTAAAGGATAATTACAAGATATGAGATTATCCAAATCCCTAAAATTTAGGATCTTATCATGGGGAAGGAGGCAAATCTCGAAATCTTAGGGTTTGCAAACCCTAGATTTCGAATTCTTGGATTGAAAGGAAAGGATTCAAAAACCCTTTCAAGATTTTCGCAAATTAGGGTTAGGAAACCCTAATCTCGAAATCTATGGCCTCCTAGGTTTTATTGGCTATAAACCCTAATCTGTCAAGTTCATACAATTGAATAAAACTAATTGAAAACAAGTTAACCAAAGGCTCTGATACCACTGATGGGTTTTATACAAACAATCCTAAGTGTGCATGCAACCCTAGTTTGGATCTATGTTTTCACTATTAGATACACAACATTATGAAAACAAGAATAAAACCCTAATGTGCATTGTTATTTTCGAAATTAACATACAAGATTGGATTACATACCTTTTGTTGTTATATTGCAATAACAACTTAAATCTTCAAATCCCAAGTCTTGAAAGCAAGCACCACAAGTGTAGTGCCTCTAAGGGTCACAAACACCACAAGCAATTGGAAAGGCTTAAGATAGAGGAGGGAGGAGATGGAATTCATCCTTGGGACCTCTTAGGAGCATGTGCACGAATTCTAAAGACCTAGGGGTCTTTATATAGGGTTTAGATTAGGGTTTCAGTCCTTATCCTTATCCAGTTGCTTGCCCATCAAGCAACCACATGATAAGCCTTGAAAAACCCTTATCTACTTATCCTTGGACGATTTTAAGGATATCCTTATCCTTGAATTCGTCCATCCTTTAACAAGGATAAATATTGCCCTATCTTGCAACTATCTTATAATTACAATTCAGCCCCTCTAGTTTAATTAATTACACTGGATCACAAAATTAATTCATAATTAATTATTGACCAATATTAATTAAACAAATATGATTTTTCCATTAATATATTATTCTTATAACATATTAATAAATCACAATAACCTCTCTCTCTATTTAATTTCTCCAGTCAAGTTGCTTTGGTGAAGGCAACCCAAAAGGACCATGCACAACCGGGTCAAGTACTTACCAAATATGGTTACGGGCTTAGACACTCCGGGGCGCTCCGGGGTTTCTGGCTCGTGTTAGGGAGTTACCTTGTAACACCATGATTTCCAAAAACAAAATTTTCATTTAAATAATCAATTTAAAATTAAAAACACTTGTTTAAAATCTTATTCACATTCGAATTACAAAACATAGTTTCATTTTCATTATAATAGAAGACCAGGATCCTCCAAAAACACAACTCTTTCTTCGGTGTGTACAATCGAACCGTTGCCTTCCCGCGTTACTGAAAGAACCTGAAACAACATAACATAAACAACGTAAGCACGAAGCTTAGTGAGTTCCCCAATATACCTTACGCACATACGCCTTCCGGCCCGGACCTTTCGGTCCACATAACATTGCCTTCCGGCCCGGACCTTTCGATCCACATAACATTGCCTTCCGGCCCGGACCTTTCGATCCACATAACATTGTCTTCCGGCCCGGACCTTTCGATCCACATAACATTGCCTTCCGGCCCGGACCTTTCGATCCACATAACATTGCCTTCCGGCCCGGACCTTTCGGTCCACATAACTTTGCCTTCCGGCCCGGACCTTTCGGTCCACATAACATTGCCTTCCGGCCCGGATCTTTCGATCCACATAATATATATCGCATATAAGCACACATCACATATAAAGCATCTACCTCTCTAGACATAGTATGAATATAACACACACGACCTTCCGGTCTAACAGTCAAACCCTTCCGGGTGAAGTATAGTGAGAAGACTCACCTCACGGACGCTGGAAGATAACAACTCCTGAAATCCCTTGCACTTGATCCTCCGAGCTACAAGCTCCCTGTAACATCATATATCTCTTCATTAATACTTCTATCTTCCATGTTAACTGACCCTAAGAAATTACACCAGTCAACTCTGGTCAACGGCCATCTCGACTGGACTCGGCGAGTACCCTGGCGACTCGGCGAGTCTAGTCGTCCTCACAAATTCCTGAATATTCCCTTTCTACTCGTCGAGTATCCCTCTTGACTCGACGAGGTCCTCATGGAAGAATCGCGGGGCCACCCCGACTCTACTCGCCGAGTCTGAAGAACAAACTCGGCGAGTCCCAGCGAATCTTCAAGCTACTCGCCGAGTCTGCTCATCCGACTCGGCGAGTCCACGCCATGCAGTCGATCGAACTGCTTCCTGAGATACATATATTCCCGAATAAACAAACATGGGACCTTCTGGACCTCTAAGGGTCCTAATACAAGGTTATAAACATTGGGTAACGACACAACAATCCGTCTAATCTCCAAATGGGTTTCATAAACCCTAAATTCGTGCACACTTCAATATAGCAGAAATGATCCGAAATATTACCTGAATAACACCCTCTCTGTGTCTCCAAACCTCAGAACTCGATCCCCTTGATATTCCTTTGGCCAAAACTCTTCTTCTTCTTGCCTAACCAATTCTTCAAGGTTCCAAAAGCTTCCTCTCCTGCTCTAGACGTCCACAACGATTAGGGTTCTTCTCAATCGGCCAAAAGACGGACAATGACGGCCTAGGAGGCATTATATACGATCCAAAACCAAACGGCTAGGGTTTCTGCTGAACAGCGTCGACTCGCCGAGTCCATATCTGGACTCGTCGAGTCCAGTCGCGAACCCGCGACCAAGTCTGCGGTCCTACTCGGCGAGTCTGGCTCCAACTCGTCGAGTCTCCCCTTTAAAACACCCCCAAAATGCAACTTAACAATACTTGAGATTTTGGGCTGTTACAATTCTCCCCCACTAGAATTAGACTTCGCCCTCGAAGTCTCACTCTGAAAATAGTTCTGGATGCTGCTCCCGCATCACACGTTTCGGCTTCCCTAGACACTACCGATCTCTCCCGAGGCCGCTACTGAACCAACACCCGAGGTACCTCCTTGTTCCTCAGAACCCTGATCTTCCGATCTCCGACGGTCCCTGGCCCCTCGACGCAACACAGGCTCGCATCCACCTAATCGTTCTCTAGTAGAACCACTGCTGACTCATCCGCTATACACCTCTTCAACTGCGACACATACCAGTGTCATGGATCCGTCCCAATTCCGTTGACAGCTCCAAACGATAGGCCACCCTTCCTACCTTCGCACCTTCACGAAAAGACCCGACATACCGGGGCCCCCCATTTACCCCTCTTCCTACATCGAAGCACCCCATCAGAAATACGAAGTCGCTGACCTGAATCACATGCTCGTCACTCTCTGTAATCGGAAGTTACCCACGATGCACTCTGCTCCAAATCTCAACGATCACTCAACCCATAAGGGTTAGGAAACCCTGAACCACCGGATCCCCGATCCAAAGTCCACTTTGCCCATTCCGGACCGACTGAGAGATCCGTTCTCCCTCTCAGATCAACTCTCACAAGTTCCCTCTTGCCATCACATACACATACTGAACTAGTCCCAACACCCGCAGGTGGAAAGACCCGATACACTGATGATATCCTCGAACATCTCCCAAGATGAACCACCACATCCACCCTACACTCTGATCAGATTCACACTGAGAATTTAAAATTTTCTCTCTCCATGCATCCCTTCTGAGCCTCAACAGACATCCCAACCGGATGGGTTCCTACTCCACTGCCGCGAACACGATGCTCAAAACCATACTCGAACTACTCTAACCATAACTCTGCTCTGCAGCCTTCACTTTCGTGAACTTGCACCCCTTCGGAGTTACATACCCTCCTCTTTTCCTTTTCCACGGAACTCTCTTGAACATAATGCCACTCCAACCGGTGCCACGGTGCTCGCCCCAAGCGACACCACCCTTTTTGCGTAACTGCTATTCACATACTCTGGTTCTCATTGCAGGGGCTCTCAATCCCACGCACTCTCTCCACTCATCAAAATCACTGCCTCCGCTAAACAAGATCAATAACCCGGGGCCAGACCTTCCAATGCAATCACACTGCAACATACGCGATCCGCAAATCCCGAGCTAATCCAGCAATACCAACAGAGTCTCCAGTATGACTGGACCGACTCTCATAACACATACTAGCCACTCGAGGCTATATCTCTGTGGGTCCGTACACCCAAACTCTGCGAACCCTCAGGTTCTAACTCTGGGAACCTTCCGTCCCAGCTCTAGAAACATGCACAACATAATCCCGTGGGATTGATGCAGTACAACCCATCACGTACTTCAAACGTACCAATACTCTGATCGCGAAATCCCGATTACTTACTCAAGCATGATCCCGACCTCCTCTCAGGCCTCCACAATCAAATGCCCTAGGTCTGTATCTCGCCCCGCATACTCAACACTCGCTCTCGTCGGCCTATACTTTGCGCTGACAAACACTGCTGAATCCCAACAGCTAAGCACCCTTACATACTCATCGATCTCCCGGAGAATTTTACAATTCTCCCCCACTAAAGCACTGACTAACTGCCACCGATCGTCATTAACGACCTTTCAGAACCATCCTGCACAAAGAGAACATTTACCCACTGACTGCTTCCCACAAGCGCAAGCAACCCTCAGCAAAACACACCTCCTCCCTGATCAACCCACTCACAAGAATCTAGCCCTTCAATCATCCACTCCCCGACTGCAGATGCTACCCGACAATCAACCCAGTGCCGCGTCTCCACTATCAACCCTCGCGAACGATGCCCAACGGAATTCCCAAGCAATAACCCATAACCAAACCCACAACCTGCCAAAGGTTGAATATCGCATCGAAAACCGCACAAGGCTACCAGTACCAAAACACCAAACTATAATCATACTAAACCATCAGGGAACAACGAATGCCAAGCGAAAACCTGAAGCACCAATTCATAACCATGCCAAACCCGCGAAACAACGAATACCGCATCGAAATCCACACCAGACACCAGCACAAACAATACGCCACAATCAACGCAAGCTACTCAAGACATCAAGAGAGCATCATACCCGCAGCTGCCTCCGGCACTGCTCCGTCTCCCTCTGCTGCAAGCCGATAAGCACGACCCTGAGCCCTTGGGCTCTGCTCCATCCTGTCCTCCTCCTGAACTCCTCAAGGTGGCCGATGCTAGAGCCTGCACCGGTTCTGCAGAAAACTGTGGACGGTTGACCCTCAAATGTCCAACCTGCCGACACTGATAATAATCCTGAAACCCCGAATTGGCACTGACTGCTGACAATCCCGTGCACCATGCCCCTCCTTTCTGCACTTGCGGCATGCACCACTGGGCCAACAAGCTCCGGTGCCATCTCTCTCACACTTCCCCCAAGTGTGACCGCTCCGATCCCCCATTCTGACGTCTACGGTCATGGACCGTTTCGGCGCCGACTGCGACTGCATCGGGGCCTGCCTCATCTCACGCAACTGCAACTCGACCTCTAACTCACGCCACATGGCGGCCTCCTGCGATACCAACACGGTCTCGCGCCTCTGCGCAGACACGAACTGTCTGATACCCCCCCCCCTTGAGCATACTCGGATATCGGGACATCTGAGCCTGCTCCGAAGCGAACTCAGGGCAAAACATCGCCCTCTCAATAAACATCCCGGTGCTCTCAGTCACCGACTCCAAATCCTGCTTCAGCTTAAGGAACTTCCGAGCCAATTTCTCCTTTTCATCCCGCGGAACATAGCGAGTACTGAACATTCCTCTGAATTGATCCCATGAAACCGCATCCCTCTGCGCATCGGAAAATGACCTCGTGGTCAATCTTCACCAATCCTTCGCCCCGAGCCTCAACAGGTTCAGAGCACAACCCACCCTCTGATCAGCAGGGCATAAACTCGTGGAGAAACACCCCTCCATGTCTGATAACCATCTCATAGCAACAATCGAGTCCTGAACTCCATCGAATGTGGGAGGCCTCGCATAATAGAAGTCCCGATACTGAAAACCCCGACTAGCCCCTTTCTTTGCCGTTGCTACAGCCGCTGTAACCGCCGCGGCAGCCGTCTCTGCGAAAGCCACATATCGCTCATCAAACTACTTCAATCATAGTGTTCCTGATCGACCCAAACAATTCTGGCGACTCAGCCCGCAACAATGCAGCAACCTCATCACGCCAGATCTCGCGAATCCTCGCATCCCGCTCGCTCGTGCTCGTCCGATCGATAACCGGATAACAAGATAGCCACAAGCATCATCCACTACGAACCATGGTACTCATCCCATGACATCCCTCCTCAACATGCTTCGGTGTATGGTACCTGAACCATAGCACCACTCCTCAATCTGCTCCAATGTATAGCACTCGAACCACAACATCTATCTCAAACTGTTCCGATGTATGGTGCCCTGACCATAACATCACTCTGTATCCGCTCCGATGTATGGTATTCGAACCATAACATCACTCCTCAATCTGTTCCTTAGGACCTTCAGAATGCCCCCTGTATCAAGTATGGGTCCTCTGCTTTCAGTAGTACGGGCCCATACTACCTGCCACATCTACCCATACTTTCCACACGGACCATCCCAGAGTTCCTAAGTAGCTGATAAACCTGCTCTTTCACCCATCTCATCGCGCGTGCTCGCTTTCCAGCGAAATCCTCTACTCCACCAGCGCACTCATCTGGCTAGGTTTACTCCCTAGTCCCTTCCGCTGTCCTCCCACTTCTTTGCTATCAGCTGCTGAAGAGTTCCTAATGATGCCAGCCCTCTACCTCCTGAGTATCGTCATACTCACTTGGTAGCTGACTCCCATCATCGATAACTCCACAAAGCACAAAGCAAGCAGCATTCGAGCATTGAAGCATACATAGGACTCCCCATCTGTGGTAGCTTCACCTTCTCGGCTCATCCTCGGAAGTACCTCTGCACCCCGTAGCTTTATCCCTTGTGCGTTCTAACTAGATACTCTCACTCATCACATACACACAAAAGCATAACGCACATATAACAGCGAACCCTAGACTAAGGCATCACAAATCAGGCCACTCTAGTCCTAAGATGTGAAATACCTAGCCTGTCTCTAGCATGCAATATTGTCTCATAAAGTGCATAATAGATATTTCATAATACAAAAGTAAGGGTATTTTGGGAAATCACCGTTTGGCTCTGGCTGATTGTACACACTGCTCTTTCTTGCTTTCTCTTTGAACTCTTATTCACTTTTAGAAAACCATTTATTTGAAAAACTTTTTCTTACTTCCTCAGTTTGAGTCCAGATTTACCCGTAGGTGCGTCCGAATCCCTCAAACCAAGGCTCTGATACCAATTTGTAACACCATGATTTCCAAAAACAAAATTTTCATTTAAATAATCAATTTAAAATTAAAAACACTTGTTTAAAATCTTATTCACATTCGAATTACAAAACATAGTTTCATTTTCATTATAATAGAAGACCAGGATCCTCCAAAAACACAACTCTTTCTTCGGTGTGTACAATCGAACCGTTGCCTTCCCGCGTTACTGAAAGAACCTGAAACAACATAACATAAACAACGTAAGCATGAAGCTTAGTGAGTTCCCCAATATACCTTACGCACATACGCCTTCCGGCCCGGACCTTTCGGTCCACATAACATTGCCTTCCGGCCCGGACCTTTCGATCCACATAACATTGCCTTCCGGTCCGGACCTTTCGATCCACATAACATTGCCTTCCGGCCCGGACCTTTCGATCCACATAACATTGCCTTCCGGCCCGGACCTTTCGATCCACATAACATTGCCTTCCGGCCCGGACCTTTCGGTCCACATAACTTTGCCTTCCGGCCCGGACCTTTCGGTCCACATAACATTGCCTTCCGGCCCGGATCTTTCGATCCACATAATATATATCGCATATAAGCACACATCACATATAAAGCATCTACCTCTCTAGACATAGTATGAATATAACACACACGACCTTCCGGTCTAACAGTCAAACCCTTCCGGGTGAAGTATAGTGAGAAGACTCACCTCACGGACGCTGGAAGATAACAACTCCTGAAATCCCTTGCACTTGATCCTCCGAGCTACAAGCTCCCTGTAACATCATATATCTCTTCATTAATACTTCTATCTTCCATGTTAACTGACCCTAAGAAATTACACCAGTCAACTCTGGTCAACGGCCATCTCGACTGGACTCGGCGAGTACCCTGGCGACTCGGCGAGTCTAGTCGTCCTCACAAATTCCTGACTATTCCCTTTCTACTCGTCGAGTATCCCTCTTGACTCGACGAGGTCCTCATGGAAGAATCGCGGGGCCACCCCGACTCTACTCGCCGAGTCTGAAGAACAAACTCGGCGAGTCCCAGCGAATCTTCAAGCTACTCGCCGAGTCTGCTCATCCGACTCGGCGAGTCCACGCCATGCAGTCGATCGAACTGCTTCCTGAGATACATATATTCCCGAATAAACAAACATGGGACCTTCTGGACCTCTAAGGGTCCTAATACAAGGTTATAAACATTGGGTAACGACACAACAATCCGTCTAATCTCCAAATGGGTTTCATAAACCCTAAATTCGTGCACACTTCAATATAGCAGAAATGATCCGAAATATTACCTGAATAACACCCTCTCTGTGTCTCCAAACCTCAGAACTCGATCCCCTTGATATTCCTTTGGCCAAAACTCTTCTTCTTCTTGCCTAACCAATTCTTCAAGGTTCCAAAAGCTTCCTCTCCTGCTCTAGACGTCCACAACGATTAGGGTTCTTCTCAATCGGCCAAAAGACGGACAATGAAGGCCTAGGAGGCATTATATACGATCCAAAACCAAACGGCTAGGGTTTCTGCTGAACAGCGTCGACTCGCCGAGTCCATATCTGGACTCGTCGAGTCCAGTCGCGAACCCGCGACCAAGTCTGCGGTCCTACTCGGCGAGTCTGGCTCCAACTCGTCGAGTCTCCCCTTTAAAACACCCCCAAAATGCAACTTAACAATACTTGAGATTTTGGGCTGTTACATACCTTAGGCTTTAGGTGGGGGGGGGGGGGTTGGGGGTTAGAGAGAGGTTCTAGAGAGAGATATAGAAGTTGGAAGGTGTGAGAAGAATGTTTCACCCGTCACCTCTATTTATAGGCTGGCTGGCAGCCCAAATCATTGAGTAGGAGGACCTACTCATCGGGTTCATGGCCAGATGTCACCATCTAGTGGCTAGCCTTGGGGAGGAAGCAACGACCAGGATTTCGCCACATCACCTGATTTCGCATAGCTCATTCCCGACTTATAAAAATCATAACTCTTGCATAGGAGCTCTGTTTTTTACATTCTTTATGTCAACGCGTAGGTAAAGATAAGATCTAGAACTTTCATTTTGACTCTGTTGGCTAATTCTCGATCGATTTTTAAATTTAACAGTAAGAGCAGATTATATTGTTAAATGACCGCGTAAAATTCATAACTTCTACATACGAACTCCGTTTTCGTCTGCCTTTTTATCATTGAGCTCCTATTAATGAGATCTTCCATTCTCATTTAGGTCGCGTTGGCTAAAAACCGCTCGATCTAAAATTCGAATTTCGGGTTGTGCACTGCTATACCAAATCTTAGAAAAATCATAACTTCCTCATACGAAGTCAGATTTGGGTGTTCTTTTTACGTATATTCTTGGTTTAAAATATACTACAAATTTAATTTAGATCTCTAAGGCTAAAAAGTATTTTATCAAAAAATCACTTTTTACAATTTCCGGTGCCGTGTCGGTTTTACCGTAAAACTTCGACAGGTCATAACTTCTTCGTTATAACTCGGATTTTGACGTTCTTTATATGTATGAAACCCTTGTGATATATAATATAACTTGGATAAGATTATTTATTCTAAATAATCTTCTATTTAAAAGTCATTTATGACGCTTATTGTCTCTAAATTAACTAGCCCGAATCTAGGGGCGTTACATAGATATAAGCATAAACACACATAAAGGAAGGATCTTTATACTCATAAAGGGTCTATAAGAGAAGAATAAGGCTAGATCTACGCTTGGGAGGAATCACTTGCTCCAAGAACTTGATCACCCTCTTCAAAAACACACTTCCAAGGTACATAACTCAAGAACACTTGCAAAGAGGGGGCTAGGGTTTCCGTGCTCTGTGATACCAATATAATCCGAGAATAAGTCATGGTATAACTTATAAGAAGATTCTAAAGTACTTCCGAAAACTAAAGAACTTATTAGTTACAAATGAACCTAACCCTATATAAATATATATATATATATATATATATATATATATATATATATATATATATATATATATAGAGAGAGAGAGAGAGAGAGAAAGAGAAAGGTAGGTTCATATGTGGATGAACATATATTGTGTGGACGTAGGAACCAATCAGAATTTAGCAAAAAATAAATCATTAATTTAATCAATAAGAATAAATTAGTAATACCACTTATATATTAATTAATATCTAAAATTAACAATCAATATCCCACTTTTTTGCAATCAGTTTTTTAATTCCTTTATAAAATCCTATCTACAAAATCATTCATAAAATATATGAACGTATCATCATCTATCGGCCACTCTTTAAATTAGGGTTTCTTCACATCTTCCCTCCCCTTCATCAAAATATGATTTGTTAATCACCATAGCCGATCACCACCGTCTTCCTTATGCGAGCAATGTTAACCATTCACCACACCCGTGCAATCCTCCTGCATTATCTATATACCCTCACTGCCACCGCCGTCGTTCGATTTTTTTTATTAGAGGCTACGCATAAAAGAAGAAGAATGATAAATTTATTCCCTCGATTGACTGTGAGGCTCACATAAGTTGAACACATGTCTCACGGAAGGAAGATGAGGTTGGTTAGTTCTCTAACGACAATAGAGTAGTGGAGAGAAATTAACTTAATTAGAAAGGGATTTAAAATAATACGTTGTCACTGGGAGAGGAGAGGTGGCTACCCGAGCTATCATGCGTCGCCAATGGAGGAGGCACTTTTACTTATCCTAGCAGTCAACATGAAATTGAATCAAGTTATATAATTAAAAAAAAAACATAGAATTAAGGTAGGTTCTATTAATTTTGTGAATTAATTTTTCTTTTTTCTAGTTATTGTTTCATACAAATTACATTACTATTAATTGTTTTATTTAAATTTTCAAATCGTTCATATATGATTTACACTTAGATGATATTCCTTTAAGCATTTAATATAAATCATTTATGTGGCATGAATTCCAAAAAAGCCATGACACCAAGTCTCAATTTCGTATATGTGTTTCAAAGAGATACAACAGGATAAATATCATAATAGGAGATTTATACACCCATTTGGTTTGGTGTTTGTGTTTTGTTAGTTTTTTATTTTTTATTTAATACCAATATTGTCGCATTCTTTTTATTAAAGTTTTAGAGGTTCTAGTAATAATTTTGTGTTTTATTGTACCTTCTTGTTTTTACAGGGAAGAGAAGCTAAGAGCTAGATAGGAATGGCTTGAAGAAGTAAAGAATAAGAACACTTATGGATAAAGAATGTTGTTATTATTTGAGAATTGTATTTGATATTCTTTCATAATGTTGTTATTCTTTGAGATTGTTGTTATTCTTTTAGAATATTTTTCTTGTATCACATTCCTATCATATAATCATTTGATATATTATTAGTTCAAGAATGGAATTTTTGTATTAAATACTTCTACTAATTATCTTCTTAGAAAAATAAAAAGTTGATTCTCGTAGAATGTTATTCTCATAGAATTTTTTTCATACAAATTGTTATTTTTAATTATATATGATGTAATATTCTTTAAGAATGTTAGTTTTTAAAAGAAAATATAATAAATGAAACCATATTCTTTAAGAATAAATCGAAACTGATCAAAAATTATGTGAATTAATTTTAAAAATTGGATTTTTTAAAATGGAAGAATTAATTATCTCTTAAAATTCGGATTTTTCCTTTTCTAGATTCAGCTTAATTGACTAAAATATCATTTTAATAGAATGTATATAATTATATAGTACATGCTATTCCATTTTAATAATATGGACCCTATGATAATAACAATTCATTATTTTCATCAATTTATATGGGCAAAAGTTCAACAATGAACCATTTTAAACCATGAAATCAAGGAACCTGTATTAACCCTTGATCTCATTTAATCGCAACCATCTATTTTAATCCGCAGTTGGTTCGATCATGTATGCTATTACTTCTACTCGTCCTGATGTGACCTTTGATTTGAGCATGGTCAACATATATCAAGGGAATCCTGGTAAAGCTCATTGGACTGCGGTAAAGAACATTCTTAAGTACCTGCTGAGGACAAAGGACTGGGTCCTTACCCTCGGAGGGAGTGATGACTTAAGAGTGACAGGGTATAGACACTTAAAAAGGTCTTCAAGCTCCCACTTCCCAAGTCATTGTTTGCGAAAAGATACAAGTCTTCATGTTATAAATGTTGTTGCACTTAAACTATTAAAACTATAATTAAGCCTATAACAAAGAGTAGAAGTTCATGGTTGGGATTATCGATTCATCATTTTCTGTTGTTTATCATCCAAAAATGATTCCTCATTCATCTAGGTAATGACTTGGCGACCACCATACAACTATTTTTCACTCGATTCGAATTTGTTTTCCAGGTTTTAGAGACAAAATCGTGATTTTGACGGCGTTCTTCGTCGAAATGGGAAAAGGAAGCGTTTTCGGCCGAAAACTCATTTGCGGCCGAAAATCCGTTTGCGGCTGAAAATGGTGGACAGCTAGGTGGGTGGTGGACAACGGTAGACAAGCAGGTGGGAGGTGGGTAGTAGTGTTGACAATAGAGAAAATTTGTATTTTTGTCCATAGATGAATGTCAGATATTAAATAATATGTGTAAATAACTATATGGCTTTAGAAAATTAAATACAAATGTTTATTGAATGCCAAGTCAGCGAGTTTACCGGTTGACTGTTTCATAAGTTCGAAAGTTGTGTAATTGATAGGTAAATGTCAAGTTTAATGACCTATTGTGAAAAAAAATAACTTCAATGACCAATCCAAGACAAACGAAAAACATAGTTGTGCTACAATATCATTCTCTCTATTTTCTTTTAGGACCGAGTCAGGCCATTAGCCGGTCACGAAAGTGTTGATTGGACCCGATCAACAACATATCAAACGGTTAGTCGGTCACGAAAGACCAAGTCGAATCTCCTATTCACATTCATACTTTTGGTCTTGGTTTGTACCGGTCATGCTTCGAGAGTAGGGGTGTAAGTGAGCCGAGCTACTCGGGATCAACTCGTTAATAGCTCGACTCGAGATCGAATTAAACGAGCCTGATCCGAGCTCGAGCCTAAATATGAGGCTCGTTTATTAAACGAGCTCGAGCCGAGCTTCGATTCATGGGCTCGCGAGCCTAAACGAGCTTAAACGAGCCTATATATATATATATATATATATATATATATATATATATATATATATATATATATATATATATATAAACACACACACACATAAGGCTCGTTTAGGCTCGATTAGGCTCGCGAGCCCACTAAATTGTTAACGAGCCAAGCTCGAGCTTCATTTTAAGGCTCGAATCGAGCTCGAGCTTCCTCAAAATTAAACGAGCCGAATTCGAGCTTGGTCAGGCTCGGGCTCGGCTCGGCTCGTTTACACCCCTATTCGAGAGACAGATTTTTGCAATCGAGTGTCCCGCAAAGATGCTTCTTTTCACTCTTGGTGAGGTCTGGATACTAAATAACCAAGAAGTCAAAGTTTCAACATCATAAACTCAAATCATAAAAAGTCAAAATTCATGAAATTCTATTTATTACCTTGAGATACACGTCAGTAAAGATCATCATGCATGATTCACATTTATAGGAATAACAAACACATTTTGAACCCTCAATTGCCATCAAAGATTCAAAAATAAGAAGCAAACATCTAAACAACCTTTTAACACTTAGAAGAGTGATTCTTTATACATCTTTTTAGTCTCATTCACTTGATATTATTTTCATTCATATTGCAAGACCATTTTGTATATATATATATATATATATATATATATATATATATATATATATATATATATATATATATATATATATATATATATATATATATATATATATATATATATATATTCATCGAATACACTTTAATATAATGCATCAAAACGTTTAGTAAGCCACAAAAGACCAATGCAAGTCGAATCTCCTATTCACAGTTCACAACTTTTTTGTTTTTGTTTTCGATTTCACTACGATTCATCAACCACAACCTACTAAACATCCTCCGTCTAGGAACCAAACATGAACTCTTTGAAGAACCATCATCAGGATTTTCATCTGCTGCTAGTTTCATCCTTGACTTTGTTGGCTTGACCCACTGCTCGTGATCTCCTTGAGGTGTGCTCATGTTCGTGCTTACGGTTTCTGAACCATGTGGGCTTGTTCCATTGCCTTTAGCCGCTAACAGTGCCTTGATGTTCCCGGGCAGCCCGGTCAGGTGCCCATTAGCCATGGCAGCACGTGTATGTTCAAAGAATAGCACCTGTACTACCACACGTAATGGTAGAAACTCATTTTGTGCTGCATGCATGCATGCTTCAAAAGATAGCTTTTTGCAATCCAGTGTTCGACAAAGATGCTTCCTTTCACTCTTGGTGAGGTCTGGGTGCGACTAAATAACCAAAAATTCAAAATTTGATCAAGAGTAAAAGTTGACTAGTCAAATCATAAAAAGTCGAAATTCATTCAAGAAATGATTTTATTACCTTGAGATACACGTCAATGGCTCTGTAAAGATCGTCATGATTCAGTCTAGCGAGTTCAGGAATCGATTCACCCAAAGAAATGAACTTCGACAATGGCACGTTCACATCTCTAGAAATCTCTTGTAAATATCCATCTACAAGCTTTGCGACTTTGACCATGGAACCATTTATCGTTGAAGAAGAAGATCGGCTGCTTTCCTGGCACTCAGTACGATCGCCATTTGTTCTTAGAGGACTTGTCTTTTGACTTTGCGTTTGTAACATAAACTGCTCCAAAATGTTCAAAACTATGTCAAGATCGTATATCGTATCACTATCGTTTGATATAGAGGGAATCATCAAATCACAAACTTTAGCTTCATCTAATTGCAGTGCAACCCTTCTTGCTAATTCCAATCTTGAAGAAGCCGAAGCTTGAAGCACATTGGCTGCTTTTAATAGTTTGAGCAAAAAGCTACAAGAAACGGAATTGGTTTCCATCGGGAGTAAAGTAATTATCGATTCCAAGAGCAATCTACTAGTATTTGCTTTCGAGGATTCCAATTCCGATTCACCATTCGAACTTGACACGATTTTAAGATTTCTTGAAATTTTTGGCAGCCATTTTGAAGTGTAAATTTTCAAAGCATCACTTATAAGATTTGCAGGCACTTTCCCTCCGGATTTGAGAGCTGCCATTGTTCTCCAATAAAGATCGATCCTCAACTCTGAAATATCATCACCCCACCACTTTTTGTTTGTATCACTGACTTCTCTTTCCCCGTTTTGACTATGTGATAAGCTCACCTTGGAAGGGTTAGAAATGACTTTTGACACCACGGATTCGATACAGCGGGTTGTAATCCCCAATTCCTCCGACTGTAACTTGAATGGCTTTGTGGTTTGAAGAGTTACGATGCAATCTTTCCAGCCATTCAGAGTACAAGAGTTGAAGAATACTTCAAGCTTATGAACTAGATTCCCCTTTTCAACATCTTCGGTCATTTGAAGGTATTTGGCTGCACATAGAGCAGATACAATGTTGTACGCACTGATGGTGATTGTGATTCCATAGCAGAATTTTGCGCATAACTCGAAAGCCTTGCTGCCTCCTGGGAAATCATGGAGTTGGGTTATTTGAAGGTGAGAGGATTCAGGGTTCTCAGAACAGAGTCTCTGCAACTTCACGCATTTTGACAGAAGTGGAAACTGAAGGTGGAAAAACAGAGGTAAAACCACAGTATTAAAAACACAAGAATCGGGAAATTAGCATTAAAGCGACAGCCCTTTTGTGAAATCAAAGGTAAAACAGACAAAACAAACTTCAAAAGTGATGAAATAGATGAAAAGTCACCTTGTGAAGCAAATATCGTGTTTCATTCACGTGGACAACAAGATCGCTATGAACTTCTGAAGAGATTGACCTGAATTCAAACGATTAAATCAATATCTTATCGCAATCAATTAACTTATACGAAAACAGAGTAGCGATATATGGTTCTGTTTTTTATTGAAAGTGGTGAAAAACAGAGAACAAATAGTTTTGATGCTTACCTCACACCATTTGCACTGTAGAAAGTATCAGATCGAGAACCAAGTTTCATAAACTTCATCACTGAGCTTTTTCTGTCCTTGTTTTCACTTTATGATATTACCTGAACTTTCTCTCATATTTTTATGATTATAAATAGTTTTGAATAGAATTTTTGAGTCAAAAAAAGGTTTTTCTCCCACAGAAACAGATACCTGTTCATATGAACAATAAAAACAGAGCACAATTAAGGAAGAGAAGGCAAAATTTTCAAATTTAGAAGATTCTTGAAATCAAAATTAGCCCGATAAAGAAGGATTTTAAAGAATAAAACAATCCCAAAATAGTTTCTGTCAAATCCCAATGCCCCAAATTAGTTTCACCTAGATTCCATGTATTAGACGCAAGATAATAACTCCAAAAATACCAGTTTTGATTGCTTTTTGTGGAAGAGAATGACGAAACATAAATTCATAAAAGAATCATAAATGGAAACCGAGAAGAAACCCATCTAATTCAAGCTTTCGTCACAAAAAACAATGAACATGACTCATACTGTGATTACCTCTTGAGTGTGGTATGATTGTATCCCACCTCAATTACATTCTCCTGTACAATGCAACCCTAATAGGGTTCTTCTCAACCAATGGAAGCTTAAATCTTCTGGGGTCTACAAAGGGGTAATCTTTAATCTTTTTTTAAAAAAAGAAAAGATTTTTGAGTGATATATGGGTGTAGGTGGATAGAGAGATAAAGACCTAGATTTCCTGTAGGCTAGCTGTAGCTTTCTTTGCTCAGTATGGATCTTGACGAAAGTTTAAGGACCTCAAAAGAGTTATTTATGACTTATGTTGGCCATAATTGTAACGTTCTTTCGAATTTTGATGGTCCTGGAATTCTGGGTTTGCACCTCATGCATGTATTCATGGCAATGGGGTCAAGAGTGCACCCTTTTCTTGTCTTCATGGCAATGGGGTCAAGGCCGAGTTAATGAGATTCAAAAATGGTCCATTTCTTTCATGTGGATGTAGACTTTTTCAATTTTTTGTTATGTCTTTGTTTTGAGGTTGTCTTAAATTGCATTATTTGTAGTTCTTTGTCAAATTTATATTATTGTGGTTTCTTTCCAACACAACATAAATATCCTAATGAGTTGTCCTGGAAATGAATGACGTAGTTGAGACTAAGACAAGACAATTATCTCTTCATATAATTGAAGTTTCTTATGTAACATATATAGTGTTTCTTACGTTTATATTCATTAAGATGATAAACGAACATACATGAACAAATATAAACAATCATAAATAAACAAACATAACGCATAAATATATAGGTGAACATACATAAACAAGCATAAATGAATATAAACACTAAAAAGTTCAAGATCGTGAACAATATGTAAATAAATGAACATAAACACTCAAATCAAGAATAAACATATTTAGAACAAGCCATTAAATAAAGAAAAATTAAATATCCTTTTACTTTTTTTTTTCTTCCTAAATGTCCTTCTACCCAATAAAATTGTGACATGTGTAACATTTAATGAGATTTAATGATATTTTAGGATAATAATATGACATATGTCATCATTTAAATAGGTAGGATGATATTTAATTTCTCTTAAATAAATATGGCTATAAAAGCTTTATGAAAATAAGGATACTCACAAACACAAACGAACGCAAACAAACATTAATGAACGAACATAATATGAGATAATTGTTTGTGTTCATTTGTTTGGCAAAACGAACAAAAAAAATATTGCTCGTTCATATAATATAAACGAACTTATCACATATCTAACAGTTCGTTGAACATTTAGTTTTGTGTACAACTAGAAAACTTCAAATGAGAATCACAAAAAATCGAAATTGTGATTATTCATAAATAATTTTGTTTTCTTATTTTTTAACGACTTGTTATCTAAGAAAATAATCAAACATATCAAAAACAATTATATATATATATATATATATATATATATATATATATATATATATATATATATATATATATATATATATATATATATATATATATATATATATATATATGATCATTTATTTATAGTATTATTCTTTATAATTTTATTAATTACTATCGAATAAATCAATTATATGAATGAGGAAATTTTCAGGTATACCCACATCAAGATGTTCCTGAACAGTCTCGAGGAAGGCCACCACACCCTGACGAATGTGAGGAAGGCCACCAGCACCCCGATGAATGTCCCGTGGCAGCACCATGCAATTCTTTGTTCCTCTTAGTAGCTAACACCTTAAATAATTGAAAATTTAAATTTATGCATGTTTCTTTGATTTTTTTTTAGAAATGCACAAGGTTACATTAAAATCAGCAATATCTTAGAAAACATTATAAATAAAAAATGGAAACCGATCATTTGATAGAGGTGCACGTCAACCTGTTATAATGTCCATGCAGAAGGTCAGCTGTGGAATACTAATAATATTTTGGATGCATCAAAATTTATATATTGGACTTTCTGTATGAAATTTCACTTTTCAACCACTATCTTTCTCCGATGCGAGGTGTTGGGATGATTAACAAGAAGACAATGCTAGGTTTGGATTTTGAAAGTAACTAAATTAATGTTAAGTTTGTTGATCCTATCCTCTATAATAAATGACAATTTTTTGTCACTTGTCACACTCTCATTCAATTTGTCAAATGTTATTTAGTGGTTATTTAAAATTAATTTTTTTTCCTCATGTGATTTTATGAGTTTTTCTATTTTATTAAATTTCACATAATATTTTAATGTAATAATTGTAATAAATGGATATTAATTTCATTAATTATAAAACCCTTTTATTTATTAAATAAATAAATTAATTAATTAATGGCTGGTAGCCCTAAAATAGATAATTATATGTCAAAGGTTGGTCTCAATGAGTTAATTGCCACATTTTTAAAAGTCGGGGGCTAAAAATGTAAGTTTCGAATCCGATTCGTAACTATTTATGAAGGCAGGGACTTAATGGTAACTTCTGGGACTTCATTTGAAGGGATTTTGGGGGCTAAGGGGCTGTTTAGTAAGTATTGAACCTGAATTGTAAAGAATTATAATGTCGAGGGCTAAAAGTGTAAAATTAGGACTCATTTTGTAAGGAATGGGAGGAGGAGGGGCCGGTTATGTCAATATGGGAATATGTTTCATATGAGTCGGGTATTTATGCCAAAGAGAACCCTAACCCTAGGGACCATATGCGGCCATCATCTTCACCATTCTCACACTCTCCACCCTTCAGCCGCTGCTCTCCTTGCCGGCGATATCAAGAGCCTTAAGACCAAGCCTGTTGTCGTCGCTATCTCACCACCGGTACGCCACCCACTGCCGATAATGTCGTAGGTTACGCTGAGGACCGAAGACCGAAGTCAGGGACGACATCGCGAGGGTTGTCATAGCCGGGAGGCGCGGTTGTTGTTATCGTTCTCCAACTAGGACTCAGCCTTCCTTCTCCCTCGTTCTCCTATCTGTTGAATCTCCGAGCGGCAGCCGACGTCCAAGCCGTTATCAGATCCGTTGATTGCTCTAGTTGCCTAAGAGGATGAAAACAAGCGAATTCTCTCCGCCGTGTCGCTGTTGTTGTTGACGTGGGCTGCGTCGCCGTTGCCGTTCCTTCTACTCCCTGATGTCGCTGCCTTATCTCATGTCACCACCGCCATCCAACGGCTATTCCACCCACTGTCATCGTCATGAACCACTAGGCGGGTGGTTGAACTTATCCTCCGAGCATATTCGTGTGGGTGTGTGTTTCTCGGCTAGGAATCAAAAGAACTGCCGCCACCACCATGACGTGGTGGCTGTCATTGCAAGATGTTGCTATCACCTCCGCCACTGTCGTGGTTTTGTACTTCCGTCGTCGCTAACCGCCACCAGGAGGGTGGCTGGACCTTTTTGCAAGCAAGAAAAGAGTGTGGATGTTTGTTCTTTCTATAGCATGTGTTGTGTGTAACTTGTTGGCCGGAAAAGCCATTGCCACCACCATAAGGTGGTGGCTGCCACCATAAGCCGCCATGGATGCGTGTTGATGTAGTTAGTGTGTGTGTTTATTCTTGGTTAAGGCGTTGTAAGCTGTAATTAGCTAAAGTATAATGAAAAGAAACCCAAACCACCACCGTAGGGTGGTGGCTGCCGCCACCGGCTGCCGTGTCGGGTGGCAGTGTGCTTGCCTTGTGAGAGTGATTCGTTTGGGGTGCTAGAAGCCCTAATGGGCTCAAAGGAGCTCTAATGGGCCCAATGAAGCTTAATGGACTCTAATGGACCCAATAAAACCCTAATGGGCTTAATAGGCCCAATAAAACCCTAATTGACATAAAAGGCCAACAAATTGATAAATGGGTTAATATTTGGATTGGAAAACCCTAATGCCAATGAAACCCTAACTTTAAGAATTATTCGGGTCACACACACGAGAATTATTTAATAACTTGGAATATTAAATAATAATCAATGGCGGAAATTAATCTAAGCAATATTGGACTTAGTGGATTAAGTCCTTAATGGGTTAAGGAGGAAACTTAACCCTAATCATCATTTTATGAGAAACCCTAATTTCACATGGGTGTATTGTTGGGCCTTCTATTGGGCTTTGATGATTGCGTTATTAATGGGCCATCCAAAGTCAAGCAAATGGACTAGAATATTTAATGGGCCTAGGGTAAGGCCCATGTAAGGGGTTTGGGCCCAATTTGGAAAATTAGGCCATAGAGGGGCCATAGTTTGGGCCTAAATGATTATATGATGGTGGGCCTTAGAATGAGACCATGTATAGGCTTGGGCCCAATTTGGAAAATTGGGCCATATGTTGGGCTTTGAGTCCTAGTCGACTTTTGGGCCTTTGGATTGGGCCTTGGGCTTGAATAAAACCAACCTTGGGGTAATGTAGTAATTATCCAAGTATGTATTTATGGTCATGCGTTGGGACCCAATTATTAATTGGGTGTTATTTTGGTGTCGACAGTTCGGGAATCTGTCATCCAGCAGTTGGGGCTGGGTCTACGGGACTTCAGCAGTGTGGGATTGAGTCTGCGGGACGTCAGCAGTATGAGGTGAGTTACCTTCCAGTAGGGGTGGGTCTAAGGCCACAATGTCGGCCCACTAACAGGGGTATTTGACAGATAATTGTATTTGTGATAATTATCTTGGTATGCTTATGTGATATGCTATGTGTGTCAGTGGTAATAGCAAGGAATAGTTCTTCCCTGACTCGGTCGTTAGGATCGAAGGGTAGGTCAGTACCCCAGTAATGTCTGACTGTATGATTATATCATGTTATTATATGATAGTGGTAGGGGTGAAATAGTCTCCGGTTACCGGTTGAAAGATACCGATAGCGGATACCGGTTGAAAGATACTGATGGCAGATACCAGTTGAAAGATACCGATGGAAATTACCGGTTGAAAGATACCGAAGGGGTATACAGAACCCATGTAATGCTTATATGTCTGTTTATGATATGTTAGTATGTGATCAGCATGTTTATGATATGTTAGTATGTGATCAACATGTTTATGATGTTAGTACGTGATCAGTATGTTTATGACATATTATTATGTGGTAGGGGTAGGGGTGAAATAGTCCCCAATTACCGGTTGAAAGATACCGGTGACAGTTACCGGTTGAGAGATACCGATGGTGTTATGTGGTATGTGGTATGATGGGGGAACTCACTAAGCTTCGTGCTTACGGTTTACAGTTTTGGTTTCAGGTACTCGTTTTCAAAGAAAAAGAGTCGGCTTGATCGCAACGCATCACACTATGTTTTCCGCACATGAGATCTTTGGGATTACACTCTGATATGGTTTTATGATAAAATGTTTTGATTATTGACACTTTGGTTTTGACATGAGATATGAATATGAATGTTTTATTATTGTTGGTTTTATGTAATAACCTAATTAAAAATGAAATTTTTGGCCTTGAATTTTGGGATGTTACAAATTGGTATCAGAGCCTTGGTTTGAGGGATTCAGGCACACTCACGAGTGTGTCTGAACTCAAACTAAGGACTTGGTATGAAAATTTTCAAAAGTAAAATCATTTTATAAAAAGAAGTTTGAAAAGAGAACAGAACTTTGAAAAGAACAAAGTGTGTAATGCGTGCAATCAGCCGAGCTCAAGTTAGTTTTCCCCAAGATACCCATACATGTTATGATATTTTATGATATGATATGGTTATGATAACTGCATGCTAGATTAGGGCTGAGGATCTAGGAGGATGCCTTATATGCCTATTGTATGTGCTTGTAGACTTACATGCTAGTACTGACCAGTCAGTGATAGGATAACATGTTTAGGTTATGCCTGATTGCGTGAGCCTTAGAATTACATGCTAGTATAGATCCCTGTCAAGAGGATAGACTAATTTGATCGGAATATGTTGGTTAGTTTTTTTTTCCATTGTCCGAATGTTGCTTGCTTTGTGCTTTGTGGAACTCTTAAGTGATGGGAGTCAGCTACTAAGTGGATGTGACGACATCCAGGAGGTAGATGACTGGCATCGTGGAGAGTTCTTCAGTAGCTGATGGCAGGACGAGATTGAGAACCTAGGGAAGCCTAGGATATGATTCAGTGGGTTAGTAGTGAGGTTCAGTGAGACTTGGGTGTAGTTGAGGAAGCGACTTGGAGGATTCGGGAGGATTGCTGAGGAAAGTATGGATATGTGTGGAAGGTAGTATTGGGCCCGTACTACTGAAAGCACAAGATCCATACTCGAATCAGTGAGAGTCTTGGAGAATCTAAGAAGCTTCAAGGAAGAGTTTGTAACCCAGTTTGGGGACAGAGGATGTTCTAGTTGTTGCAGCTTAGCCATGGCGAGCTAGTGAGCGTGACAGGGTGTCAGACCCTGAAGGATATGATTTCCAAGAGTTGCAGATACAGGATCGATTTGGGAGCACCCTGGAAAGAGAGGTGCGTGCTAGGTGCGTATAGTAGACGGTCCCGGGAAGAGACCCATGACTTCTGATCATCGGGTGAAAGGCCAACAGGGCCTGAGTCAGTGCAGCGCGTACGAGAAAGTACACGAGGGAGTTTGTCACTCCAAGGGTTTAGGCTGCTACAGGGTAGTAGGATTGGTCATATCATCCGAAGGGGTCAGTATTCCTCCAGATGTTGTGGGTATGTCATCTTCTATGATATTAGGTGGATGTTTGGAATACGTACCGCTTCGGAATTATGAGTGAGTTTGGATAAGTCAGACCTCGGGTCGGTTTTTCTGCTAGTGTTTGGGTTACCAAGGATCATATATGCCATCCTGCATGCCGAAAGGTCCTTGATGAACCCAAAGAGGGACGCATCTTGCGGAGTGGCATCCGCGAATACCGTTATCATTTCGGATCTTTGTCGGGATCTATGTAGGAGTATTATTTAGAGGATACTCGATCAGGGTTGGAGTGATTGTTCTCCAATGAAGTCAGCGTTCAGAGGATCTATCATTGTTCAGGTATGGTCGGTAATTGTTTATGGATGAACTTTGAAGTTCAAGGCACTACCGTTGCTAGGACGGAACTGGTGACAGGAAGAGGGTAGTGTCAGTCGCGGGTGTTATATTCATAAGTGGGTTGTCACTGGATGTTCAAGAGAATTGTGTTTTCGCATGGGCTGTGTTCGGTCAGAGTTCAGTGGTACTGCAAGAATGGGAGTGGGAACGAGGATTCGACAGCCAGAGTGAAGATTGAGACCTTCAATTGACAACATGTTAGATGGACCGAGGTGTCAGACTGGATCAGATGTTAAGGGTACTCATCGAGATTTCTGAGGATGTGAGATCTCAAGGTTTAATCGGTGATTAAACGCTAGCATTGGCAGGCACATGTTGTCATTAGTGGAATATTAGAAAGCGAGAAGGATGGGAAATCCTTCAATTCTTGCGTGCAGTGAAGACTTGGTCGAATCTAAGTGGGGGAGAGACTTTTTATAAAGTCTCCAAATGTGAGTTCTGGTTGTGCGGGGTGCAATTTCTTGGGCACCTTGTCAACCAGAAGGGTATTCTAGTTGATCCGGCCAAGATAGAGGCCTTGATGTAGTGGGAGATTCCGAGGTCTCCATCTGTGATTCGGAGTTTCCTGGGTCTAGCAGGTTACGACCGGAGACTTACAGGGGACTTCTCTGAGATTGCGGTTCCTTTGACCCGACTGACCATGAAATCGGTGGCCTTTCGCTGGGGGCCTGAGCAGCAGGCAGCCTTCGAGACTCTCAAAAAGCGGTTGTGCGGGGCACCGATTCTCACCCTGCCAGAGGGTGTAGATGATTTCGTGGTTTTCTATGACGCTTTGATCACGAGCGTGGGTGTGGTACTAATACAGTGGGGTCACGTGATAGCAGGTTTCGGGGACCAGGTTAGAGTTCCAGTTAGGATTCAAGTTCAATTGTGTGTTAGGTCGAGTGCGTGTTCGACCGATATAGAAAGTGTTGTAAGACTAAAGGGGGGTAGCCGTAGCATTCACTAGCAGTCAGATAGTTGGGAAAGTGTTGTAAGACTACAGGGGTAGCCGTAGCATTCACTAGCAGTCAGATAATTGGGAAAGTGTTGTAAGACTATAGGGGTAGCTGTAGCATTCACTAACAGTCAGATAGTATGGAAAGTGTTGTAAGACTACGGGGGTAGCCGTAGCATTCACTAGCAGTCAGATAGTATGGAAAGTGTTGTAAGACTACAGGGGTAGTCGTAGCATTCACTAGCAGTCAAATAGTATGGAAGTGTTGTAAGACTACGGGGGTAGCCGTAGCATTCACTAGTAGCCAGTTAGCATGGGAAGTGTTGTAAGACTGCGGGTGTAGCCATAGCATTCACTAGCAATCAGATAGTGATAGAGTGTTGTGAGACTACGGGTGTAGCCGCATCATTCACTAGGTTAGTAGATAAGTGTGAGCGTGTTGTTAGGACGCAGAAGGAACAGTAGTACCCACCAGTTCAGGTGTGGCAATAAGGATAAGGAAATCCACGGATTGGATTTCGGAATTACCCATATGAATTAGATCTAGTTGAGCCAGTGATAGGACTGTAAGAGCGCCACTACAGTTATGGGACCAGAGATAGCAATGGAATGCATAAGGACGTGTGAGATATGGCTATCATTGGTCAGGTAGCAATCACTTTTAGTCTTGGATTTGATGATGAAAGGATTCGACGCATGGACCCGATCGGTTAGATCTGAAAGTAGTAAAGTCACAGTGGCATGATAACTAGTGGCAACTAGTTCCAAAGAAGGATTTCGTTCAGGAGTCATGTGAGGCGACTAAGTAGGGAGTCCTTTGGCTCCGCAACCGGGTGGAAACCCAATATTTCAGAGGATTGGCAAGCGAATTAAGACCCATGAGGTCTTGGTAGCTTTTGGTAAGCAGCTATGTAACAACATACTGCTTCAAGTAGTTCAGTGTTCGGGCAGTTTCAACGTTTGGGCAGCATTAGTATTTGCATTTCATGTTGCAAATACAGATGAAATACTTGGTTGATTGGGAAGTGGTAAGTCACTTACAACGAGATTATCTGAGTTTTGGCCGAGTATAAGTGAACCACAGGAAATAAGTGGAACTGTGATTCTGTTTTTCTAGTGGGAGCCCTGAGTTATCAGGAGATGAGTGGGTAGCTAAGAGACAAGTGGACTGGATTTAGCAATAATGATTCAGTAAGAGTGGTCTGTCAGGGATCTAGGCCATCTCGAGACAACATAATTCAGACGAGTAGATGTGATCTTGTTGCGAGGAATTAGTTCGCCTACGGATTGTAGGGCTTTGCGAAGATTGGTCACGGCTACCCTAGGAAGGCTAGGGTGTGCCCAGGAAGATGACTATGTTGCTAGAGTGGCTTGGTATGTAAGGATTGGTAAGGAATGATTTCAAGGACGAAATCTAATTTAAGTGGGGGAGAGTTGTAAAACACCGTTTATTTATTAAATAAATTAATTAATGAATGAATGGCTGGTAGCCCTAAAATAGATAATTATATGTCAAAGGTTGGTCTCGAGGAGTTAATTGCCACATTTTTAAAAGTCGGGGGCTAAAAGTGTAAGTTTCGAATCCGATTCGTAACTATTTATGAAGGCAGGGACTTAATGGTAACTTCTGGGACTTCATTTGAAGGGATTTTGGGGGCTAAGGGGCTGTTTAGTAAGTATTGAACCTGAATTGTAAAGAATTATAATGTCGAGGGCTAAAAGTGTAAAATTAGGACTCATTTTTGTAAGGAATGGGAGGAAGAGGGGCCGGTTATGTCAATATGGGAATATGTTTCATATGAGCCGGGTATTTATGCCAAAGAGAACCCTAACCCTAGGGACCATATGCGGCCGTCATCTTCACCATTCTCACACTCTCCACCCTTCAGTCGTTGCTCTCCTTGTCGGCGATATCAAGAGCCTTAAGACCAAGCCTGTTGTCGTCGCTATCTCACCACCGGTACGCCACCCACTGCCGGTAATGCCGTAGGTTACTCTGAGGACCGAAGACCGAAGTCAGGGACGACGTCGCGAGGGTTGTCATAGCCGATAGGCGCGGTTGTTGTTATCGTTCTCCGGCTAGGACTCAGCCTTCCTTCTCCTTCGTTCTCCTATCTGTTGAATCTCCGAGCGGCAGCCGACGTCCAAGTCGTTATCAGATCCGTTGATTGCTCTAGTTGCCTAAGAGGATGCAAACAAGCGAATTCTCTCCGTCGTGTCGCTGCTGCTGTTGTCGTGGGTTGCGTCTCCGTCGTCGTTCCTTCTACTCCCTGATGTCGCTGCCTTATCTCTTGTCACCACCGCCATCCAACGGCTATTCCACCCACTGCAATCGTCATGAACCACCAGGCGGGTGGTTGAACTTATCCTCCGAGCATATTCGTGTGGGTGTGTGTTTCTCATCTGGGAATCAAAAGAACTACCGCCACCACCATGAGGTGGTGACTGTTATTGCAAGATGTTGCTATCACCTCCGCCACTATCGTGGTTTTGTACTTCCGTCGTCGCCAACCGCCATTAAATTTCATTAGTTTCTTTTTTATTTAAATTATTTTTTTAGATTAAAATATCAAAAGCATTTCCGTTATAATAAGTCATTATTTTTCTTATTTTCTTATAAATTCGAAGTTCTCAAATATTTTAACTTTTTGAAAAAAATAACTCACGTAATACATGGTTCTCACAACTAGTTATAAATCAAACTAAACAATTGTATAACAATTTTCCCTAATAAAAAAAAAAAAGCTTTCTTCCTTTTCAAATCTTGAAAAAAATATACATTTCCTAAACACCAAATAATCCACGAAAATAGAAGAGTTGAAACACATTCCATTTTCAGTTTCAAAAGGGTTTTTACCCATAAGGGCTAATGTCATAAATACCCTTAAGTTTTCAGGGTTTTGTCGGTTTTGCCCAAAGTTGAATTTTATGTCCGTTTTTACCCTAACATTTTCCAAAAAATGTTCGGTTTTACCTTTTTACGGGTGATAACAGGTTACCATTATATTAACTTCGCAAAAAAACCCTTAAGTTTACAGTTTTTTACGTTTTATCTTTGAGTTTATAATTTTTTTTACACTTTTACCCTATGTATTTTTTTCTTATTATACGTATTCAAGCAGAAAAATCATATTTATAAACGAAAAAAATTAATTAAATATTGTATTTACATTTTTTTTAATGTTATTTCTTTATATATATATATATATATATATATATATATATATATATATATATATATATATGTGTGTGTGTGTGTGTGTGCGCGCGCGCGCATGTGTATGGGTTTTTTTTTTTTGGATAAACCATTTAAGATGTAAAAAAACAAATTAATATGTTTTTAGAACTACAAATACGTATTTTTATGTATTTAAAAATATACATATCAATAAAAAAAAACTTGTTCAATAATAAACATGTTTATATAAGTATATACATATATTTTTAAAAGTGTAAATATGTATTTTGATATATGTTTTTTTTAAATATAAATATATTTTTAGAAGTATAGATACATATTAATATGTAAAAATGTAAAAATATGTATTTATACTTCTAAAAACTATATCTATAAAACACATATTCATAATTCTAAAAATATTATTTATCTTTTTAAATGGTATAACCATGCAAAAACACACACAACAAACAAACAAATATATGTATGTATATATATATACACACACAATATTTAATTAAATATATTTTCGTATGTAAATACGATTTTTCTGCATGAATATGTATATTATGAAAAAAAATATACTTTGGGTAAAAGTTTAAAAAATAATTATAATCTTAAGGGTAAAAACGCAAAAAATGGTAAAGTTAATGGTTTTTTGCGAATTTAATATAATGGTAGTCTGGAAAACCTGTTATCACCGGTAAAAGGGTAAAACCAAACATTTTTTTCAAAAATGTTTGGGTAAAAACGGACATAAATTTCAACTTTTGGCAAAACCGACAAAACCCTGAAAACTTGATAATTTTTGTGACATTAACCCTACCCATAAATGATTAAACCACGTACTTTTGGAAATTAGAACGTGTTTCATTTTCAAATCACAAATAATTACTTTCTATTTATATAGCGAAAATTATTATAAAACGTAGTTAGCTTTTAAATTTGTTTATATTTTTTTTACTTCTTTAAATACTATTGTGATTGAGATTTCTCTTTACTTATCTCCGTGCAATATGAGTGAGTCTAATAGTCGGGTTATGGTATTTCTATAGAAAAGTTCAGGATTCAAAATCTAACATTCGCAAAAATATTATCGGTGTAAGCAATTTTGCGTAAAAATGAGTTCGGATGGGCCTTGCAAATATAATTGTATGTTTGTATACAATTTTTTATATCAATTAGTTTGGACCTTTTATCATACTTTTTTCCTTTTTTAATGTTTTTGTGTGATGATAATGATAAAAATATCAAATATATATTAAAGTAGATACTATCAATAATATATAGACAGTTTTTATCTTTTGCCCTCCAAATCGGGGCATTATTAGAAAGGCTATAAAACATTTTTTAAGATGTGGTTTGTAAACCTGCAATAAATTATCAAGAGTTCTTACTTATTCGTTTATGAATAGTCGAATTAAAGTTTATACATTTAGGGTGTATTGAAACTTTTCTGTAACATACTAACATAAAATCCATAAAATAAAAACATTAAAACAAATTCATATAAGAGTTTGGAAGAAAAGTTAACCAAAATGTGGTACATATATAGGCTATCCACAAAAGAACCAGGACCACCGAACGAATTGATAGAAGCTTCACAGAAAAACACCAAGAGATACATATAATATAAGCCTCAAACAATAAATGCTCAAGTGTCATAAAATCTAAAATTCTAATCAAGATATTGTAAATTGCATAGACACATGACATCCATATACTATTCACGTCACGTATTTAACAGGGGACCCATTCTTGTCTGTCTAATAGGGTGTAGAAAGAAACATGTAGGACCTCTATATATTTGTTTTTCGCTAACATTATATAGTGATTACTGGCTCATATTTTATTTACATACGTGTTTTAACATATTATGTTTTATTTACTTGAAGATAGATGTTTCATGGTTACAATTGGTTCGTGGTTTTGCAACCAAATTTCACACAAGAGGAGTAGAGATAAACATTTAGTTCAAATGCATTGGGTCATCAATGTTGGCGAATATATGAGTCCAATGTAGCAGTCTATGCGTGTTTGGTCCATATCTCGATTCCTTGAGTGGAGTCCATGTCTTGGAGTGTTCTCCAAGTTCTCCTTGTTTCCATGAGCTATAAGGAATGTATATAAGAAATGTCTAGTTGTTTAGGAATCCTAATTATATACTGATTTGTTTTCGTTTAGTAAATATAGATGTCATGTTCCTATAAACAGTTTTGAGATTGAAGTTTTTGAGTTATGTTTCTTCAATAAAAAAATCCAGCAAGTTAGGGTGCTTACTTTCTTGTTTACTGTTTTTCTTTAATTTGTATCAGAGCAACAACTTTCCTGATTTCCTTTTCGTGTGGAGACTAAAGACCTGTCATCTGTTTTCCTGTTCGACAATAAGAGAAAGAGATTGAAATAAGAGAAACAAGGGTCGTGCCTCCCAAGCATGGGTTGTGCCTACCTCCAGATTTCATTATTTTGGGTATTTTAACCTGCGAAGCCCAAGCATGGGCAGTGCTTCCCACAGGTCGTGCTTCCCCATATTTTGATTTTTTCTAATTTATTTTGGGATTTCAAAGTTGCAATGACCTGGCATGGGCTGTGCCCCCCCCCCCCCCCCCCCCCCAAGCATGGGTTGTGCTTACTTCCAGAACCCTTGTTTGCTACCCGAACTGCTACATAAATACCAGATATCCTCTAAGTCGGTTCCAAAGATGATTCCGAACGACAAAAAACCCTTCTGAATGCGATTTTTTGCACTTTTCATCACTTTCTGAAAATCTGAAGGGCGTTGATCATCTCCCACGTTTAGTTTAGTAAGATTTAGTAGCTTAATGTTTCTTTATTATTCTAGATCAGATTTTAACCATGTCTGGCTAATACCCTAGTTTTTAGTTCTGCAAAAAGACTAGTACTTTTCATGTGATTAGTTATCAGATTTGGTTTTCATTGTGTGCTTCTATCTAGATTTATTAGTTTTAAACTTAATGAATTTTTTATTTTGATTCTTGTTAGTCTGATCACTTAGCTAGGGTTCAATCATTCCAGTTAATCTGGTAATAGAATCTGTAACTGTTTTTGTCAACTAGTAATAAGTAACAAGTATCATATTGGTTATGTGTTAATGATTTAACTCTGATATAAACTAAAAAATCATATATTTACACTTCTGAGCTTATGAGAAGTATTGGGTATTGCTGAGAATTTTACACAAAACTTAATGTAACTTTTCAGATCTTAATTAAGAGCTTATTTAATTAGACAGTAAAAAGTAAAGGTCAACTGAAGAGCTTGTTTTGGTTAATTTAACTAGGTAAAAGAGATTATACTAGAGCTTGTTAGTTTTTCTCAGTACCAACTTAGATAGAACACATTCCGGATAACCAGATCTGGGTTGATTGCATGATTAGGAAAGTCGCAGCATAACTGAAATCATTTTTATTACTAAGTTTTATTTAGTGTATTTTCACTGCAATTTTTTTAGTTTAGTTTTTAATCAAAATCACCTTCTGTTTCTTGACTAGAATGTGCCTTACGTAAAAAGGCATTGACATTTAGGTTGTGTCCCTGAGGATTCGACCATGCTTCCCTATGTTATATTATTAGTGCAACCAGCAGTGAAACTTTATTTGCTTAATACACCCGCGATAACATGTTAACATATATCTTGGTCAATTATAAGACCAAGGAGCAACAAGATAAGCACCTATGTCAGATTCTTGGAGTTCTGCAGGCAAAGAGGTTGTATGCCAAGTTCTCCAAGTGTGAGTTCTGGTTGTGCAAGGTTCGGTTTCTGGGGCACCTTGTCAACCAGAATGGTATGTTGGTTGACCCAGCTAAGATTGATGCGGTTATGAAATGGGAGGTTCTGAAGTCCCCATATGAGGTTTGGAGTTTCCTTGGTTGGGCTGGTTACTACAGGAGATTCATTAGGGATTTCTCCAAGATTATAGTCCCTCTCACTAGGTTGACAAGGAAGGACGTTACTTTTAGTTGGGGGCCTGAGCAGCAGGTGGCGTTTGAGATTCTTCAGCAAAATCTATGTGAGGCACTGGTACTTACCCACCCATATGGAGTCAAGGATTTTTAAGTCTACTATGACGCATCGATTATAGGTTTAGGTGTTGTACTGATGCATAGAGGGCATACGATCGCTGACACTTCGAAGTAGCTTAAGCCTCACGAGGAGAATTATCCTACAAACGATCTCGATCCGGGGGTTGTGGTTTTCATCCTCAAGATATGGTGTCATTATTTGTATGGGGGTCGGTGTACCATCTATACGAACCACAAGATTACGAGATATCTTATGGATCAGCCCAACCTCAATATGAGACAATGGAGATGGCTCAATGTGGTGAAATATTACAACTGCGAGATCTTATACCACCTCGGTAAGGCCAACGTGGGGGCCAATGCTCTGAGTCATAGGGTGGTTAGTGCCTCGATTCAAGATGTTTATTTAAATGTGACAGTAGTGAATCCAATCTTGGAGATGATTAGGTATGCACAGGCGGAAGCCATCAAGGAATAGAATCGAAAGAGTGAACGAGTGGTTGGTCATGTTTCAACTTTTTATATCGATAGTAGGGCCTGCTAACTCTCCATGGCAAGATTTGGGTGCCTTATTCAGGTGGAACCCGACAGACTTTGATGGACGAGGCACTCAAATCGAAAATTTTCTTTCATTCGGGTGCAAAGAAGATGTATCTTGACCTAAGACATAGCTACTGGTGGCTATGTATGAACAGAGATATAACATGGTTTGTGGAGCGGTGCTTGACCTTTCGGAAGGTCAAAGCCGAACATCATTGCCCTCACGACAAGTTGCAGCCTCTGGAGGTCCCATTGTGGAAATGGTAATAGATCACCATGGATTTCATCACAAAATTACCAAAGACGGCGAAAGTTGTTGATGTCATTTGGGTGATTGTGGATCATTTTACGAAGAGTACTCACTTTATGGCCATTCATGAGAGATCTTTTGCTAAAACGTTTGAGAGATCTATGTTCGAGAGCTGGTTGCTCGACACGGTGTACTGGATTCTATCATTTCGGACCAGGATGTCCATTTCACTTCCTGATTTTGGAAGTGATTCCATGAGGAGTTGGGTACCCGGTTGCATTTTAGTATTGCCTATCATCCATAGATGGATGGACAGAATGAGCGGACCATTCAAATGCTCGAGGATATGTTGAGATCTTGCATCATAGATTTTGGTGGGAGTTGGAACTCCTACCTTCTCTTGGTTAAGTTTTCATACAACAACAGTCATCATGACAACATTGGTATGCCCCCCTTCGAGCTTCTCTACGAGAGGAAATATCGAATCCCTATTTGTTGGGGAGAGGTTGGACAGAGATTGTCACACCCCCAAACCAAAATGGCAGAAACGTTCGGGGGTGGATGACGTCATATGTAGTATCACAACCATTGCATCATAGTAATCATAGTAAACACAACAATTACATTGAATATATATATATATATATATATATATATATATATATATATATATATATATATATATATATAAAGGTATTTACATCTATTTTGATTCTTATTCCTAAACATCAAAAATATAATCAAAAGAAAAAAACGTGACTCTATACACTCCGTCTTTTGATAACTCCAGAAGGTACCAGTCTACTGATTTCCTGAGAATACAAGCAGTTTTGAAAGAGTATCAGCATAAAGCTGGTGAGTTCATAAGTATGTTTTTGAGAGGAAAATCGATTAATGAATCAATAATTGTATTTGTATGCTTCCGAGAAAATCCATTATTTTCTAACTTATGTATTTTGTTACTGAATCTCATTGAATGTATTGTACATTGTTTGATTGAATAAGAACCTCTTTTTTTACAGGAAAAACTCTGATTATCACCAGTATGTATAGTAGGTTCGAAAAGCTCTGAAAATTGTAATATGTATACTAGTTCTATTACTTTATAATAAAACTAATTAAAATTATTACTATTCATACATTAATCGTATTTTCTTAGTACCAAATTTATGAGTTGTTATAACCATACTTGACCATTGAATTGCCTGAACGACGTTCTTTAGGCGTCGGAATCGAAATGACTTTGTCACTCAGGCCTGTCGGCCTAACTGTAGCTAACATTTATGGTGTGGGATTGTCAATCCCGTATAGATCTATACACAAACTCATGTTCCCCCTCCAAGAGACTCTGGTTATAATCTTAGGGTTTTTGCAAGTACTTAGGTAACTACGCGAAGAATGCTCACTCATAAAATGCTATACTAATGATTACATGTAAAGTAAAATGAATCCATTGAATTTAACTTGTTTTCTATATATTTCATAAACTACACATTTTAATAGTTTATATGTCTGGTTGCAGTGAATCTATAAATTGTACAATGATATGTTAATTGTTCCATAAACTATTCCTATTATAGTTTATAAGTTCGTTCGTGCATTTGATTCATGTTTTACATTGAAAGATCTGTGTTTATGATGAAAACCTCCCTTATGCTCAACATAGTACAAAAGGGATAAAGTATTTATAAAGGTATAAAAATTGTATAATTATATCAATTGCATCTGTGTTAAGTTTAATGAAATTCCTTTTTGTATAAGTTTCACAAAATCATGTATGTTTGGCTTGTATACCCCCTGAAAAGATTTAAAAATCATGAAAGCATAGGGGTACGAACTCACCACTTGTGGTGTTTTTAAGGTCCTAACTAGCATTTGTGGTGTTTTTAAGGTCCTAACTAGCATCAAGGAGGTGTTCTAGGTCCCATGCATAGTTTGAATAAGTTTAAGGTCAACAATGAGCATCAAAGAGGGTTTACGACCCTATGAGGTGTGTACGGCCATACAAGGGGTGTGCGGTCGTACACCCTTCATGTTCATGCTAAATTGGTCAATTTTAAGGTGAATCAAGCCTAGGATCAAAGGCTTAGCATGTCCAACTAGATGATAGGGGCTAAACTCTCACTTTGGACGGCCTTTAAGGTGTGTACGGCCAACCTTATGAAGGTGTACGGCCATACTCCCTTCAAGGGATGAAGAACATGATGAATCAAGGATTGAATCAAGAGGTCTTTCAAATATAACAAGCTAAAGGATGGAATACTTACGTTTTTGAAAGTCTTGATGAAAACTTGATGAAGGTAGATATATATATATATATATATATATATATATATATATATATATAGAGAGAGAGAGAGAGAGTGTGTGTGTGTGTGTAAAGTGATGAATGATGGCTAAGTACCCCTTATATAGGGGGAGTGTTCGACCATGAGGGGGGTGTACGGCCGTACACCCATGTGTACGACCATACACTCCTCTTGAAGGAGTGTTTGGCCCGAATGTTATGGTAAGACTTAGAATAACTCATCCCTGAACCCAAACCTTGATTGTACTAAACTTAGAAAACTTATGCTGACTCTAAATAATATAAAGAAATAGCTGAAATGAGTCTGACTTCGATTGATTTGAATGGCTTGAACAAAAGAGGAATTTCGGGTTGTCACAGAGATTCATGAGGAGCACGAAGATAGTGCTCAAGAAGAAGGAGCTCATACAGCAGGTCAAACAGAGATTATAAACAGCCTAGATCCAATAGAAGAGTTACGCCGACCGACGTCGATCCGAGTTGGAGTTCCAGGTCGGGGATATGGTGCTCCTAAAAGTGTCGCCTTGGAAATGCATTATATGATTCAAGAAACGGGGCAATTTGGGCCCCAAGTTTATCAGTCCATTCCGGGTAGTGGCTAGGGTGGTCAAGGTAGCCTACCAATTGGATTTATCAGATGAGCTTAGTCAGATTCAAATCACCTTCCATATTTCCTAGTTGCAAAAGTGTGTGACGGACAAGACATCAATGGCACATTTGGATGATATTCATGTTGAAGATCACCTGAATTATGTTGAGCGGACGATAGCAATTATTGACAGTAAGACGAAGACCTTCCGTAATGTAACATCCTGAAATTTAGGTATATCTCTTTAATCCTTCTTCTTTTCTAAGTTGTCAAAATTAGCCCAAACTAGAAAACGGTGACAAGTGGGTACGCTGGGCGTACTGAAGAGTACGTTGCGCGTACCCATGGGCGTGCCTTTGACGCAGACTCAACCCAGTACGTGGGGCGTACCAAAGTGTACTGGGCCCAGATTCAAAACCCTCAATGAAGCATGAGCACTATAAAAGGAACATTATGGCCTTCATCACAGCCACCATTTTCGGAGAGTGAAACCCTAAAAGAGCCAACCCTCGTTTTAGAGCTTGTGTGTGTGTGTGTGTGTGTTTGAGCTTGATAAAATGTTCTTGTGAGATTGTGAAGAGAAGAAGGGCCATTGTAGAAGCTAGAGTTGGAGTGCAAGCCTTGGATCTGAGCTTTACAGAGGTTGGAGCATCATTTGGAGGTAAAAAGCTCAAAGCTTTCTTAACCTTTTTGGATTTGTGCATTATGAACCATTTTTAGGGTTTTTGTCCCAAAGATGGAGACTTTATGAATAAATGGTCTCCATAAGCCTTGATCTGCCCCATTTCAGTATAAAATGTGTTGTAGATCCATAAAAATCCAATCTTGATCGTTAATATTGAGTCATGCATGAGATAAGGGCTTAATGAGGAAAGAGGATAAGAGTTTGGAGTGATTGGTGACCTTTATAGCCATGCAAAGGCTTAAAGGCTTCGACTTTATGGGTTAAAAGGCATTAGAAGGACTAGATCTAGAATATGAGCTTGTATCTTAATCGATTCAGACCAAAAACATTAAGAGCATGAAACTGAGACTTACATTGGGTGTAAATCTCAGAATGCGCCGTGTAGGGGTTGAGATCCCCGATTCTGGATAGCCGAGGTACGCCCCGCATACAGAGTTGGTACGCCCTACGTACTGCCCTCTGTTGACTTTCATTGACTTTTAGGGTTTGGTCAACAATTGGACAGTTGGACCATTGGAGGGGTAAAATGGTCTTTTCCCCTTCTGAGAGATTATAGGAAGGGATTAATCTAGCCTTTGAGAATCGTTGTTAATTAGCGGTAAATTACTTTATGTGATTAGGCGGACGCTAGATCAGTATTTCGAGTTCGAGACTTTCTGAGATTACCCGAGGTGAGTCTTCTCACTATACATTACCTAGAGTGGTATATATGTGCAGACTGGAGGTCTTATGTGTATGTGTATGTTTGAGATTTATGTGCATTGTGTTATATGTATGCTATGTGTTATATAGACCGGACCAGAGGGTCCAACGACTCATGAGGCCAGAGGGTCTTCGATCAGACCGGATCGGAGGGTCCAACGAGCTATGGGACTGGAGGGTCCCGCTGAGACATATTGACCGGAGGGTCATACCAAGTCATAGCCTCAAGTGGCTTATGTGTTGTATGTGGTATTTTGGGGAACTCACTAAGCATTTATGCTAACTGTGCTATGTGATATGTGTTTCAGGTACTAGCGAGGATCGCGGGAAGGCGCCGGCATGATTTATACACACTGACAGAGGATTCTGTATTCGAAATTTTGGGATATGTTTTACCGTGATAACATTTTATACACTTGAGTTTTGAGATGATTTATATGATATATGTTATGTTTGAAAAATGAAAAATTGTTTTAATTTTTCACGTCATTACAAGTTGGTATCAGAGCCTCGGTTTGAGGGATTTGGATGCACCTTCGGGCGTATCTAAACTCAAACTGAGGATTTGAGAAAATCTTTCATAAAAGAAACAATTTTTCTAAAAAGAGTAAAAGATTTTGAGAAAAGCAAAAAGGAGCAGTGTGTACGATCAGCCAGCGCCCGAACGGTGATTTCCCAAAATACCCTTACATTATGTGTTATGAGATATTATGTGATGTGCTATGCATGCTAGAGTAGGCTAGGTATTCATATTTAGGACTAGAGTGGCCTGATTTGTGATGCATTAGCCTAGGAGATTACTGCTACTATGAATTACTTCGAGAGTGAGTAGGTAGCAGCGAGGAGCTTATGAGTGGTCTACTGGAGGGTAGCCTGTGTTCATCGAGATATAGAGTACTTGTGATCTGGGATCCTAGGAGGAGGACTTGGGGTGAATACTAATGCGGTGTGGAAGGTAGTATAGGGCTCGTACTACTGGAAACACCGAATCAGTGAGCAGTCTAAGTAAGAATCCTTAGGGTACTAAGGAACAAGTAGGGTTGAGTATCGAGTGCGAATATACTCGAGCGAGTCTCTGATTTCTTTTGTGTTGTGCTTCAGAGACATCATGGTTGGGACACGCCACACACCAGAGGGCAGCGACGTTAGCGACGAGGAGATTCGTCGAATGATTGATGACGAGGTGGCCGCGGTGATCCGGGAGGCCATTCCGGAGATGTTTGGGTCTATCAAGACCATGCTGATTGAGACGTTTGATGAGAGATATGTTGTTGTTACTGAGGCGGCTGCTGCTGCAGCCACTGCAGTTGCCGCTGTTGCGAAGCCACAGGGGGTGACTCGTTGTTGTACCGAGAGTTTAACAACACGAAGCCACTAGAGTTTTATGGGACTCAGGATCTGATAGCCGCGATGAGGTGGATCTCTGAAATTGAGGGATGCTTCTACACATGTTCTTGTCTAGAGCATCTCAAGGTACGATTCGCGCTGAACCAGCTTTGCTTGGGAGCGAAGGACTGGTGAAAGTTTTGGGACGGCTAACTTCACTCCTACAGAGATGACAGTGGTGACCTAGGAGAGGTTCACCACCATGTTCCGAGATGCGTATGTTCCCCCTGTGGAGAGGGAACATCTAGCCCAGTAGTTCTTGTCCCTCAAGCAGGGGACGGAGTCCGTGACTATGATTACATGGATGTGTCATGAGAGGACATTGTTTTGCCTTGGGCACGTATCTACCGAGCAGGCACGTATGAGCCGATATCTGAGCATTCTGAGGAGAGACATTCGTGAGTTCGTGCCGAACTCGACATACCGGACATTTGTCGAGCTCCATGCAAATGCCCAGAAGAGGGAGAGTGAGTTAGGGACTCAGGCCAGGGAGGAGGCCAAGTCTCAGAGGAGGGATAGGTGGTCGACATAGTCTCAGCCGGCAGCCAAGCGGGCAAAGCCTACTGATTCGAGATCTGGAGGACCAAGGGTCCGCACTTTTGGGAAGTGCGACAAGAGCCATGAGGGAGTGTGCAGAGCGGGGGTGAGCTACAAGTGTGGAAAGGAGGGGCATTTCGCGATGGATTGCCCTAAGGGGTTTGCAGTTTGCTTCCACTGCAACCAGATTGGCCATCAGAAGGTCGAGTGCCCACAGCTACTTCAGGGATCAGCACAGGGATCTGCACCTACTACTACTAGAGCCATTGAGGCCATGGCAGCGAAGGCCGAGGCAACGAAGGCTCGCGGGAGAGCCTTTCAGTTGACAGCGGAGGAGGTCCGCACATCGCCCGATGTCGTGGCTGGTATGTATTCGTTTATTTACTTATACTGAGTTTGATATATTGTTCTTATATTGTGGTATGCATAGGTACTTTTCTTGCATGCATAGGTACTTTTCTTGCGAGTTCTGTACCTGCCTTAGTGTTATTTGAGTAGGGGCGCGAGTCGATCTTTCGTGTCATTAGCGTTTAACCAGCACATCAGTATCCGACGAGAGGCATTGAGTCGACCTCTGCGAGTTTCTATAGCTGACGAGCGAGCGGTTTTTGCTACTGATGTGATTCGAGGATGTTTACTCGAGATTTTTGGTATTGAGTTCCCGATAGATTTGGTACCGATTGTGATGGGGGATGTCTGTGTCATCGTGGGCATGGACTGGTTGAGCCGATTCATAGCTGTTATCGACTGCAAGCGTCAGTTGGTGACCATACGACACCCTAGTGAGGGGAATACTTATGGTGTATGGCGAGGGTACCCGATCTGGGTTAGCATTTTGCTCGACTGCCAGAGCAAGACAGAGTCTACAGCAGGGTTGTAGAGGGTTTGTAGCCTATGTGATGGATACACGAGTTTCCGCAAAGAGGCCGAGTTCTGTTGGTGAGGTTTCGATAGTGCGAGAGTTTCCGGATGTTTTTCCCGAGGAGTTGTTGGGTGTGTCTCCCGAGAGGCAGGTGGAGTTTCACATCGATTTGGTTCCGGGGGCGGTGCCTATTGCCAAGGCACCCTATCACCTTATGCCACCGGAGATGCATGAGTTATCCTCGCAGCTTCAGGAGCTATTGGGGAAGGGATTAATCTGACCGAGTAGTTCACCGTGAGGAGTGCCGATCCTTTTTTGTCAAGAAAAAGGATGGTTCACACCGGATGTGCATTGATTATCGGGAGTTGAACAAGTTGACGTTCAAGAACCGTTATCCACTATCAAGGATCGACGATTTGTTCGATCGGTTGCAGGGAGCTTCTTGGTTCTCCAAGATAGACTTGAGGTCTGGATATCACCAGATGAGGGTGCGGGATGAGGATATCCAGAAGACGACGTTTAGGACTCGTTATGGGCATTACGAGTTCGTGGTGATGCCTTTTGGGCTCACCAATGCACCAACAACGTTCATGGATCTCATGAACCGAGTGTGCAGGCCGATGTTGGATCGATCGATGATTGTGTTCATCGATGATATTCTAGTGTATTCGAGATCCAGAGAGCAACATGAGGAGCATCTGAGGGAAATTCTTGGAGTATTGAGATCGGAGAGGCTTCATGCCAAATTCTCCAAGTGTGATTTCTGGTTACGAGAGATCCAGTTCTTGAGACATCTCGTTAATCAGAATGGGATATTGGTCGATCCGGCCAAGATTGAGGTTGTTATGAGTTGGTAGGTGCCGAGATCCCCCACCGAGATCAGGAGTTTTCTAGGGTTGGCCGGCTATTATCGGAGATTTATCAGGGATTTCTTCAAGATTACCGTTCCCCTCACCAGATTGACCCGGAAGGGCGTGGCTTTTACTTGGGGTCCAGAGCAGCAGACCTCATCTGAGACGCTTCGCCAGAGATTATGCGAAGCCCCGGTGTTAGCCCTTCCAAAGGGAATGGAGGATTTTGTGGTTTACTGTGATGCGTCTATATTAGGGTTAGGTGCGGTGCTTATGCAGAGAGGGCACGTGATAGCATACGCATCGAGGTAGCTGAAGCCTCATAAGACGAGGTATCCCGCCCACGATTTGGAGTTGGGGGCAGTGGTGTTCACCCTCAAGTTATGGATTCGTTATTTGTATGGGGTTCGGTGTACCATATACACGGACCACAAGAGTTTGAAGTATCTAATGGATCAACCCAACCTAAACATGCGCCAGAGGAGATGGTTGGATGTGGTAAAGGATTATGACTGTGAGATCATGTACCATCCGGGCAAGGCTAACGTTGTAGCCGATGCCCTGAGCCTCAGGGCGAAGAGTGCCCCAATACAAGATATCTGTATGAGGATGACAGTGATAACTCCGGTATTGGATACCATCCGAGAGGCCCAGGCAGAGGCTGTGAGACTAGAGAACCGCAAGAGTGAGCGGGTGATTGGGCAGGTGTCCGATTTTGTTACCGATAGCCGAGGGCTTATGACCTTTCACGATCGGATTTGGGTGCCGTTTACGAGCGGGGCACGTAGCATACTGATGGAGGAGGTGCACAGATCGAGATTCTTGATCCATCCCGGGGCCACTAAGATGTATTTATACCTTAAGAGAGATTATTGGTGGCCCTGTATGAAGAGGGATGTTGTGTGGGTAGTAGAGAGGTGCTTGACCTGTCTCCGGGTTAAGGCCAAGCATCAACGTCCGCATGGCAAGTTGCAGCCACTAAAGGTTCCCCAGTGGAAGTGGGAATATATTTCTAAGGATTTTATCACCAAATTGTCGAGGATCACGAGGGGTGTTGACGCAATTTGGGTGATTGTGGATCGGCTGACGAAGAGCGCTCACTTCCTTGCTATCAGTAAGAGCTCTTCTGCAGAGAGACTGGCAGAGATATATGTGAGAGAGGTGGTGTCTCGGCATGGAGTTCCGATCTCGATTGTGTCAGACCAAGATGTACGTTTCACTTCCAGGTTCTGGAAGAAGTTTCATGAGGAGTTGGGTACGAGATTGCATTTCAGTACTGCTTATCACCCACAGACAGACGGTCAGAGTGAGCGGACGATATAGACACTTGAGGACATGCTTCGAGCATGTGTCATGGACATCGGTGGAAGTTGGGATACATACCTACCCTTGGCTGAGTTTTCTTACAACAACAGCCACCATTCGAGTATTGGTATGCCTCCCTTTGAGCTTTTATATGGGAGGAGGTGTTGTACCCCCATCTGTTGGGGAGAGGTAGGGAAACGAGTGATGGGTAGCACTGAGATAGTGCTTAAGACGACGGAGTAGATTCAGCAGGTCAAACAGAGGTTACTGATATCCCAGAGTCACCAGAAGAGTTATGCGGATAGGCGACGATCCGAGCTCGAGTTCCAGGTTGGAGACTTTGTACTCCTGAAGGTATCTCCTTGGAAAGGAGTGATCCGATTCAGGAAGAGGGGCAAATTGGGGCTTCGATACATTGGTCCTTTCAGGGTGACCTCTAGGGTAGGCAAGGTAGCATACCGTTTGGAGCTATCTGAGGAGTTGAGTCAGATTCATAACACCTTCCACGTATCCCAGTTGAGGAAGTGTATGGCCGATGAGGCGGCAGTTATACCATTGGAGGATATTCAGGTGGACGCGAGCATTAATTACATCGAGAGGCTGATCGCGATACTGGATAGGAAGATCAAGGTTCTAAGGAACAAGGATGTGCCTCTAGTTCAGGTCCAGTGGCAACATCGGAGAGGGTCCGAGCTGACTTGGGAGTCGGAGTCGGAGATGCGGGAGCAGCATCCGGAGTTATTTACGCCATGAGACTTTGAGGGTGAAGTATGATTCTAGTGGGGGAGAATTGTAACATACTGAAATTTAGGTATATCTCTTTAATCCTTCTTTTTTTCCAAGTTGTCAAAATTAGCCCAAACTAGAAAATGGTGACAAGTGGGTACGTTGGGCGTACTGAAGAGTACATTGCGTGTACCCATGGGCGTGCCTTTGACGTGGACTCAACCCAGTATGTGGGGCGTACCAAAGTGTATGCGGGGCGTATTGGGCCCAGATTCAAAATCTTAAATGAAGCATGAGCACTATAAAAGGAACATTATGGCCTCCATCCCAGCCACCATTTTCAGAGAGTGAAACCCTAAAAGAGCCAACAATCATTTTAGAGCTTGTGTGTGTGTGTGTTTGAGCTTGATAAAGTGTTCTTGTGAGATTGAGAAGAGAAGAAGGGCCATTGTAGAAGCTAGAGTTGGAGTGCAAGCCTTGGATTTGAGCTTTCCAGAGGTTGGAGCATCATTTGGAGGTAAAAAGCTCAAAGCTTTCTTAACCTTTTTGGATTTGTGCATTATTGATCATTTTTAGGGTTTTTGTCCCAAAGATGGAGACTTTATGAGTAAATGGTCTCCATAAGCCTTTATCCGCCCCATTTCAGTATAAAATGTGTTGTAGATTCATAAAAATCCAATCTTGATCGTTAATATTGAGTCATGCATGAGATAAGGGCTTAATGAGGAAAGAGGATAAGAGTTTGGAGTGATTGGTGACCTTTACAGCCATGCAAAGGCTTAAAGGCTTCGACTTTATGGGTTAAGAGGCATTAGAAGGACTAGATCTGGAATATGAGCTTGTATCTTAATCGATTCAGACCAAAAACATTAAGAGCATGAAACTAAGACTTACGTTGGGCGTAAATCTCAGAACTCGCCGCGTAGGGGTTGAGATCCCCGATTTTTGATAGCCGGGGTACGCCCGCGTACTGCCCTCCGTTGACTTCCGTTGACTTTTAGGGTTTGGTCAACCATGGGACATTTGGACCATTGGAGGGGTAAAATGGTATTTTCCCTTTCTGAGAGATTATAGGAAGGGATTAGTCTAGCCTTTGAGAATCGTTGTTAATTAGCGGTAAATTACTTTATGTGATTAGGCGGAGGCTAGATCAGTATTTTGAGTTCAAGGCTTTCCGAGATTACCTTAGGTGAGTCTTCTCACTATACATTACCTAGAGTGGTATCTATGTGCAGACCAGAGGGTCTTATGTGTATGTGTGTGTTTGGGATTTATGTGCATTGTGTTATATGTATGCTATGTGTTATATAGACCGGACCAGAGGGTCCAACGACTCATGAGGCCAGAGGGTATTCGATCAGACCGGACCGGAGGTTCCAATGAGCTACGGGATTGGAGGGTCCCGCTGAGACACATTGACCGGAGGGTCATACCGAGTCATAGCCTCAAGTGGCTTATGTGATGTATGTGGTATTTTAAGGACTCACTAAGCATTTATGCTTACCGTGTTATGTGATATGTGTTTCAAGTACTAGCGAGGATCGTGGGAAGGCGTCAGCATGATTTGTACACACTGACAGAGGATTTTGTATTTGAGATTCTGGGATATGTTTTACCGTGATAACATTTGATACACTTGAGTTTTGAAATGATTTATATGAGATATGTTATGTTTGAAAAATGAAAATTTGTTTTAAATTTTCACGTCGTTACACGTAACAAGGTGGTGGGCTTGGTGAAGTTTCAGTGACACCATAAAAAAAGGGTTCTAAGTAGACTTGGGAACATGAGGAGGAGATGCATACCCACTATCCTATTTTGTTTGGAGACTGAGGACTTCGAGGGCGAAGTATGATTCTAGTGGGGGAGAATTGTAACACCTTATTCAGGTATCCGATCTTTTATTGATTTTGATTAAATTAAAGATGTAAAACCATGATTTATAAATGGTCACGACGTGTGGAAGGAAGCCTCACGATTTTAATTGATGCAGAAACATGTGTCCGTCATTATGGGTTACGACGTGACAATGGGTTAACCCTAATCTCGTGTTTTACCCCCAATTTAAGGGAAGGGAGGGGCTAGGGTTTGCAAACCCTCAGCCTCCATTGCCTCCCTCTTGCCCACATCGAAGTTAGCCTCCATTGTGACCTTGAAGAGCTCTTTTGGTGGTTTGATCTCTTTGTTGAAGAAGAAGACTCCTTAGGTGCATCATTTTTGGCAAGCAAGTCCTTTCCTCACCACCTTGCATTACTTATGGACCTTTATAAGTCCTAAAGCAAATTCCTTTCTCATTAAATCATGCTAGATCTAAGTTTTATTCACTTTTTTCTTCATGATTAGGTTGGGTAGCATGCACTAGATCCATAAAGTTAGCAACTTTATGTATCATTGAGTCCTTTTAATTATCATATGTCTCAGATCTGAGGATTGGTGGTGGTTTGGACTCCAAGCAAAGAGTTTTGGCCGCACTTTCTCTTTATTGACCTAGTTAGTAATCAAGTCATGCATTGGACATGCATGACTAAAAATCTATGATTTTTATGGTCCTTTAGGTTAGGGAAAACCTTCTGAAAGGTTTGAAGGTTTGGCATAAAGGATTAACAACTTGATGCTCTAAGTTGTATAGATCATGCCTCACGACATGACGAGCTGTGTGTAACTTCATGACGATGGGTGCTATCACGACTGTTTTGTCTGAACTTTGTCACGGCATGCCCAAAGGGTGGTCACGACGTGACAGTCAACTACAGGTTGACCTTGACCATTAACTTTGACCATGGTTGACTTTTGGTCGAATTAGGGTTTTAGGTTATTTGTTGAAAGAAGTATTTCTTTATTATTGTTAAGTAGCCCCTATGTACCTGTCTACCTGTGTGCGAGTGTTGTGTGTTCACTGCTATTCACAAGGTGAGTCTTTTCACTATACTATATGACACTAGGTGTCGATTGTGCATGTTGTCTTTGTGACTCTTGCTAATGTACTTGTATGTTGTATGCATGAAGTCGATCTGGGCTCGAAGTCAATACGGACACGGGGTTGATATGGACTGAATGATCCGATCTAGGCGAGTCAATATGGACTCGGGGTTGACACGGACCCAGGGTTGTTATGGACCCGATGCATCTATGTGTTATTATATATGTTGTGTGTGGTATTTTGAGGGAACTCACTAAGCTTTGTGCTTATAGTTTTTGATTTACTGTGTTTCAGGTACTTCAAATGATTGCGGGAAGGCGAAGGCTTGATTATACACATCCGCCTGCAGTTTCTATGATTTCGTATGTTTTGATACTCTGATATTTAGGATGATTATATTTGATACTTATACCTTTCTTTACTTGGGTTTTGGAAAACAATATTTTATCCTCAATTAAAAATGATTTTTTTTTGAAAATGAGACGTTATATAATTTGTCTTACGTATCCATTTTTAATGTCATGTATCTCAAATGATATCTAAAGGTGCGAAGAGTTCTAGAAGTAATGAATTCCATTAGAGATTTAGTGAAGCATAAGTTATATTTGGCTTTGATCTTGTAAATCTTAGTTTGCTTGCTATGGTTTATTTGATACAATGTTAGTAACACTCATGAGATTGTTTTGAACCTATTTTGTTTGAACTATGGTATTTTTTTAAAATGTTTTTGTTAAACCTCGTTTTTGGTTAAACAATAGCATTAAAATTTGTTTGAGAAATATGGGATGTTTGGTTTTAAACATGTAGTCAAACATGTATAAAGGTTCGTATGACCTTTTAAACTAATTTCCATTTCGTTTTGACATTTTTTCTTGTTTAGACCTCATTTAGGATGTTATTTTCGTAACTTTTAGGTAATAACCTGATTATAAGTTAATTCTTATGCTTAGATAGCAAAACATCTCTCATTTTACACCATTTTTAATATTTTGACATGTTAAAGTTTTTAAAAATAAAAAAGTGTTTTATATCATATATTTTCCACAAATTTTGTTGCCAAAATACTTCAAATATTATATAAATATCATTACAATTCCATTACGTACTAATAAGCACTCATATATGTTAAAACTATGATTTTTTTTAATTTGGTCTTGTCAGTTTTGATCATATTTAAACTTTAAGCATTTTACCTTTTTCCTTAAAGTATTTAAGTTTTGGGTCATTTCTAATTCTCACTTTTAAGATCAAGTAACGTTTCAAACATTCTTTATACAAATCATGAAATCAACCATTCCTTTGTTACCATTTTGAAACCATATTGCAATTTATATGCTTGTAGTCTATCTCATGTATAATCATATTTATGTGTAACTTACAATCTTTAACCAACTTGTGACTTGTTTTAAACTCAACAACCATCAACATAACCATTTTTCTTCTTAAATTTCGTCATCATAAACCATATACGTATTAGCAAGTATTCTTTATTAAATTTGTCAAATAGCTAACACCTGCAATCATCATTGATAACCATCTTGACAATATTCTTTACCAAATAGGCAAATACCAATGCAATATATACAACGATAACAATTAACCAATTCCTATAGAACCTTTTCATGGATTTACACTTCTTGAGGTTTTTAAAACAATAATCTAGCATCAATTCAACATGGTTTTCCATCCAAGTATATACTTCTTCTAAGGTTTTGAACGAATACCTCAAAATTGGATCAAAAGCTGAAATTGGAGGTTTTCAATTGCTCATTGTGAAGTTTGACCGCCACCAGGCACCACTTACGACCACCACTGGGTTGCCTCCATGTCTCGCTCGATTTCACCAGACGCACAAGCATACACACATATTGTTCTGTTCTTGACTTCTTTCTAATAACACGAGGCCACAAAATGGCTTTTTAACTTTTATTTACTCACATTACAAATAACCCCCTTCTCTTTTATTTCTTTATAGAACTAACCCCTACATAATTTAATTTAAATATCTTTTTTTCTTATTAATCCGAAATTATCAGAAAAATATAAAATTTATAGTTTTCACCATTTAAAACTTAATACCAACAATACATCTTTTTAGCAAATAATAATTGTCTTTTACTACTAGTTACTTTTACAGAAACCATTGGGCTTGCTATAAACTTCTTGGGCTAAATATTTTGAAAATATAATTCCACTTTTTGTTTGTTATTGACCCTTTTAAACAAAGACCCACCATCTTTTTCTTATTTCCTCACTAAAATAAAATAAAGCTCAATTATCTCTTGTATACTTTTTTATATAATATACCTGGGTTGTAATTCGGTAAATCCAAATATCTTTATTTTTAGTAGGGTGAGTAAAATTCCTATAAGAACCGAACTGAACCGAACCGATTGGGATCCAAATATGTTATTCGGTTTGAATTTGGGTTTTTCGTTTCCGGTTCGGTTTCGGTTCTTGGCAACTAGCTAGGAGTGAGCAAAATAATCGTTGGAACTAAACAAAACCGAACCAAAATGGGAACCAATTGGGAACAAATATAAAATTCGATTTGGTTCTCAATTCCTCCATATCTATACATTGGTTCTCATTTTTTTCGTTTCAATCCGGTTTCAAAACCAAACTCGCCTACATTTTAAGGATTTTAATGTTGTTGTTTATGGTTTGATGTGATAACGGAGGATTAGGTGGGAATTATACCTATAGATTACTTAGGGGCTGTTTGGCAGGATCTGAATTTTTAAGATCTGAATTTTTAAGAGGTCTGAATATTTAAGAGGGTCTGAAATTTTAAGAACTGAATGTTTAACATGCTGTTTGGTTGGGACCTCTGAATTGTTGTGCTGAATTATTAAAATGACAATTTTACCCTTCTGTTTTATTTTTTTTATTGAATTTAACTGTTTATTTAGAAAATAACCTAATAAATTTCTTAAATATGTATTTAAAAAATATAAAAACCATATAAAATCCAAATTTAGCATAAATCAAAATTAAACATAAATCCAAATCAAACTTAAATATTTTTAAATCCACAAAATCATACTAAAATCCAAATTAAATCCTACAAATTTAATTTCACCCCAATTGATTCGCAATCTGGTCACGCAAATTATTCATGTATTCATTTCCTTGTGAACCCCATTCCATATCGTGTACGCTTTCGCCATCATTCTCTCCCCCTTGTGCTTGAGCATTGTTCTCCTCGAACATCATAAATAACTCATCATGAATATCGCATTTCCTTATGAAATTGTGGACCGCAAAACAAGCAATGACTATATCTCGTTGCACTGAAAAAGGAAAAGGAGTCATTCGTTTTAGGATTGAGAATCTCGCCTTCAAAACACCGTAAGCACGTTCAATAACATTTCTGAGTTGCGCATGTGCGTGATTGAATTTTTCCTCCTTAGTTAATGCACGTCGCCGTCGATAATCGGCTAACCAATACCTCGTGTTGCGGTAAGGAGTCATAAATCCACGAGTGTTGGTGTATGCAGCATCGCAAAGGTAATATTTATCTATACACATGAGTGAAGGAAGTATTATATATAGAAGTTTAAAATTGTATTTTAGAATAAATTTAAAAAGAATTAAAAACCTGGAGGAGGGAACGGAAAGCCTGAAGTCGGGTTACATGCTACTTCTTTCAGAATTCGCGAATCATGTGTTATACCCTCCCAACCGGCCCATACGAATGTGAATATCATATCAAAATCACAAATTCCTAAAACATTTTGAAAGCATTCACCTTTTTCTCTTCCCCTATAGCGAGTTTGTTGATCAGCAGGCACGACTGCATGTACAAGAGTTCCATCTAACGCACCTATTGCTCCAGGAAAGATTTCTTTTAGCTTACGATGCCTCTCTGAGGAATTCACGGTTGCATTAGAATTCGTTGGCACTATAACTTCTTTTGCAAAAATCATCATTGCATGTAGCACCTCGTGAAAGCATCTATGAACTGTTTCTGTGGAGTGTTGAAACCTTCATTTGATAATCCTGAACCGTTTATTATGTGCTATAGTTGTCAAGAACATAGCCATCTTTTCTTCAACACTTATATGCCTACTACTTTGCAACCAATTGTTTCGTCTAAAATGATTGCATAAAAGTACATAGGCTTCACGAGAAAGACGCATTAGCTCATGACATTGTGTAGAAGTTCCATGTAGCAATTCTTGTGTATGTTGATGACCGCTCATTTCCGAATCATTATCAATTGCCCTTCCAATTCTGTTGGATGCTAGATTCAACCAATAGCAACATAGTAACATGAAAAATGCAATTTCTTCATCCGAATCCATAAGCAATCTGTTATTTTGAAAATACATAACAATTATATTAAAAACAGACAACATAAAAATTCATCTAAAACATCAAGTCATTCTTATCATATAAAAATCTAGTAATCCAAAACATCAGGTAATTCAAAACATCAAGTCATTCTTATCATATAAAAATCTAGTAATCCAAAACATCTGGTAATCCAAAACATCAAGTCATTCTTGTCAAGTAATCCAAAAAAAACCATCTAGTGCAAACCAAAAATCTAGTTATCCAAAAAAAACCATCAAAACATTCAAAAAAATCTACTTAGCGAAACATTCCATAATGTGCTCCAATAGTCTTGACCCAATTCTCACAAATAGACGGATCAATGGTTAACCACACGTGCCTCTTATCCACACCTTCACCAAAAAGAGCAACAGCAGTAGTGTATCTTGGATCAAATATTCCCCATCCTAACTTCTCCAATTTTTCCATACACGCATCCAAATTTGAAGATGAATGCTTTTCCACAAATATTTTAGCAACTGTGGCAATATCTTCCTCGATTTCAAGCAATCTTGAATTGGATGCATCTTTACCCTTATCTTTGCCTTTATCTTTACTTTTATTTTGACTCTTTGTCCTATCTGTAGTCTTTTTTTTTTTATTGAGCGGATGACTCGTCACTGAGACCTACAGTTTCTTGTTGAGTGCAATCAATGTCATCAAAGTCATGCAAACTATACTGACTTGACTCTTGAGTAGGACGGGGAAGGGTAGAAGTTGGCCCTCAACTATGAATGCATGTCGCAGTCGCGCCTTCAAACAACTGTGTGCAAAGGTCGGGGTACGGTAGTGGCGTGCGTCTCAAAGAATCCACATGTTTGTTTGACTGTTTGGAACAAATATTTTATTATTTAAAGATGATAATATATTTTTTATAACTAAATAAAATACCTTCGATTCTAGTTCTCATTCTTCTTTGGAAAGATTGAAGGTGTTGGTTGTTGAATTGTACACATTGCCGGTTTTGTTTTTTAACTTCAAAAAAGCACCAAATTTTGACTTTAGGTAGTCATAGCGGTTCTTCATTTGTTTTTGGTCGACAATGAAGTTATGTTAATTTTTAATGTTTCAGCAACATTCCTCCAAGATAATGCTTTCAAACTACTCCCTTCCCTTCCATTAATCGTAACTTCACGTAAACAAGCTTCTAGAAACGTTTTTTCTACACCTTCAACCTTCCAACTAATCTTATCCTTCTTTTCTCCCATTGCTTTGATCAATTCAACAAAAAAATGTATGTTTTAACAAGTTCAACATTGCAAATACACATTTTCAACAACAATTTAAACAATATAAAGGCACATTATCAATAATTACTTCAACAAAACAAATGCACAATAGCAAAAGTAATGGATATTTCATGAACATCAAAGAGAAGTAAGAATTCAGCAACAAATTTTCAGCATAATACTCATGAAAACATTAGACATAACATCAAAATAACACTAAAATTCGGCATATAACATCAAAACTCATCATATAACATCAAAATTCTGCATATAACATCTAAATTCAGCATATAACATCAAAATTCTACATATAACATCTAAATTCAGCATCAACATTGCATCAAACATAACATCAAATTTCAGCATCAATATTTGATCATACTCATTGAACACATTCAAATTGAAACATATAACATCACTACCCAACATATAACAACATAATGAAGCATATAACATCATAATGGAGTAAAACATCAAGTATTAATTTTGATTTAAGAAATCAGAAATATATAGCATAATGAATTCGATTTTTGACTTTCAATTTTGAAGGGAAAGAAGGAACAGTCGCAGGCGGAAGGAAGAAAGGAAGAAAAATAACGAAAAAACAAACCTGCTGTAGTGGCGACGTTGCTGGCTGCGTCGGTACCGCCGTCGCTGGCTTCGTCGGTGGGAGCAATCGCTGGGTGTCGGACCTGGAGGGGAGAAAGTCGATGGTAGGAGACGGTGTGGGAAGGAAAGAAAGAGGCGGTTAGGGAAAATAGAAGGAACGCGTGTTTTTTTATTTTTCAGACTTGCTTTAACATCTGAAAAAATAAGAGGTATTTTTAAGTTTAAGAGGTAAAATATAATATGTAAACAAACGCTCTGAATCTGAAATTTTAAGACACTGCCTCTTAATTTTACAATTAAGAGGTAAACAAACGACCCCTTACATGTTCCTTTGTATATATATATATATATATATATATATATATATATATATATATATATATATATATATATATATATATATATATATATATATATATATATATATATGAAAGGGAGATCAATAGAAAATGTATATTAGCGTTAATTGGTAACTACCGATAATAAAATGACACATGTCTATTTATTTAAATTACAAAAATCATCCTTATGATTTGGAATAATTTGTCTGTTTGGCCCCCAAATCTATGTGTTCTTGGTATTAATGATAGATTCTTGGTATTAATGATGTAACTTGCCAATCTATCTGTTCTTTGATTGTTATGAATACAACGATTACAAAGCAGTTAATATGTCCTTGAAACATTTAATCTCTTCTTAGAATAATATAAAAATATTAACGTGATTTTATTAGAGTATGGGATTCAAAACTTTCAAAAGTTATTGATTAATTGGAATTGTAATAATTCGACGTAATTAAGATTAATAACGACTAATATACTCATCATTTTCATATGAATTAGTCTTTATAACTTAGTGAAACAGATATGAATTAGTCTTTGTAACTTAGTCAAATGGTCCTAGTCTTTAGGCTATGTTATTCATGTGCCAATAGTTCCTGATTATATGGAGATAGTGTCACACCCCCAAACCAGATGACGGAAACGTCCGGGGGTGGAACAAGAACACAATGTCACAATAATTGTATACATTGAAACACACATAAACAACCATCATATCATATGATTCTATCAGTTACATAACCCAAATGTTACTTAGTATCAAAATACATTACAAAGTTTGCATGTTATCAAATAAAGTAGTCCCCTAATGATATTTGGTGTCTTGTCTTCAAAAGTAGCTTCACTGATCTGAGCTTAATTGTTACCTGCGATTACATGTCGTTTTAAAAGTCAACATAAAGTTTGTGAGTTCTTAAGAGTCCAGTTGTAGAATAATCTGTTATTTTTCCGTAGATGAAAATAGTATCTCCGTCTTGTAAAAAGTTTTGTATTTGTACGTCTTCAGCGTAAAAGAAGAATGTATGTGTGTAGTATGTATCCAAAAGCATTTATAAAATAAAAGTTCCCATAACATCTAAACTTATAAAAAGTGTGACTTATCATGTGATTATTATTATCCAAAATTCGAGTGTATAAATAAATAACAATATTTATATAGTGTATAAGTAAATAACCATAGTTATAAATGTAGTGTATAAGTAAATAACTATACTTATAAATGTAGTTTATAAATAAATAACCATACTTATAAATGTGTTTTGCACTAGAATTTCACTATTCGATGTTACAGTGAGCCCTTGTAATTGAGCTATCGACTGTAATGCTGCCTGCCACGACGCTTCTTTGGATGTCGTGAAATGTTAAGACAATTGTCACCCTTGATCTGTCGATCGTGGTTGTAGCTAGCAACCGTAGGTGGGGGTTGTCAGTCTCATATAGATCTATACACAATTCTCTCGCTCACTTAAGATTTAATGATTATAAGGTCCGGGAATTAGCGTAATGGTTGAAGAAATGTTTCACATAACCCATCGAAAGCAGGTTATTCTAGGTTGTAAATGAAATCAAAGTTTTCACATGTTCAAAGTGTTTTTCATCATGTATGTTGGTTACCCAGTGTGTAATAGTATTACCTAAAGGATAATGGTATTATCCAAGGGGTAACGGTTTTATCCAATGTGTAAACACAAAGTTTTAATCTTTCAAAACTAGAATTTTGGTAAAAATATTAGTTTGTGTTTATCCAATGTATAATAATATTATCCAATGGATAAAGATATTATCCACCACACAATAGATCCAATATTAGAAGCTTAGATCATATGAAAGAATGAGACTTGTGTGCTTTCTTTGAAAACATTAAATATATGTATATATTTCATAAATAGAACATAAACATGCATGTAAGAGTATTACCCAAAGGTTAAAAGTTTTATCCATCATATATTAGATCTTGGACCTTTGTGTAAAGTCATTGTTCAAAATGTATTTTGTTTGCATGGCATGTAACGTCCCCGAAAGTGTAAAATAAGTGAAAAATAGTAGAAAAGGGGTTATGTACTCACCTTTTGTGATTTTCCTAGAAGATGATAAGAAATGGTGGGAAAGATGTATAAGAATCAAGCTTTGGAAGACAACACATTCTTGAACTTAAAGATCTTTCCTAGGGTTTTTTATTCAAGATTATGAGTAAAAATAACCAAAAGATTATGATGGATGGTGGTAAATCTCAAAAATTAGGAGGAAAAACTTACCAAAGTCTTGCAAAAAGCTTGAAACCAACTTGGGTGTTTTTGGAATCACTAGAGAGAGTGTAAAAGAGTTTGGAGATGGAGAGAGGGTGGGGGAAGGGCCTTTAGGCCGAGTTTTATAGAGAGGATAGGGGAGGGTGGTGGTGGTTGCATGGGGAAGTAGCAACACCTTTTCTTTTGAACATAAAAACTTAGGGTTATGACTTTTGGAATATTATATTCAAGGTAGAATTTTCTTTGGAATATAATATATAAAGTAAGATTTATTTGGATTATAATACAAAAAGATTGTATGATGGTGTTGGAGATGGTGAGATATGTTGGAAGAAGAGAGACATAATTTGGCACTTATAGTTTTTTTTTTTTTAAAAAAACTAGCCCTTTTTAAAAAAGTTTGACATTTTTATAAAAGTGTGGTGGAATTTGAGGAATTGGTAAGGTTTAATAACTAATAAATATATTGTTATTTAATATTATTAATAATAATATTAAAACCTTATAATTTGACTATTTCCCAATTCGTTATATAAAATATGAGTGTTAAATCATGATAACTTTTGTTTTCTTGATATATGATCTTTTTCACGAACAATCACTGAAGTATCACCTAAATACTAGGTCATATGATATTTAAAATGTGTTTATGGATTTGTGAACACGTAAACCTCGTGTTATGAACATTACCGAATTCCCGATAATATTTGTGTGTTTTATCGATTGCTACATTACCGTAGTTTATTGATTGCAATAAAAGCGTTTTTTCAATAATGGATTCAAAATAGTATATGTAGCATTATAATATTCAATAATACATTAGGGATGTTATGAAAATCACATTTCACATTTTTGACCTAATATATGCACAATTGACTTTTGTTGACCCTTGTTGACTTTTGTTGATCAAAATTTGACAGATGTCACAGATAAGGTTGAGTTGCAGCTCCATGTGATTTTGTATATAAACCCATGTAAACAAAATGAATATACAGTGAGCTTCAATCAATACTCTTGATAAATTGATATGGTATCAGAGCAGTAAGAACACATACAATTTTTTTCTGTGTCTCTTTTCTCTTGCATACTTCCATCATGTCACAACCTACAAATCAACAACTCCTAGCTGCAGACCAAATCGTTTCCACCAATTTCAGTTTCCAAATACCCTCAATCAACATAAAACTTGATCGACAAAATTACTTCCTTTGGCGCGCAGTTGTTGTCTCTGCTCTTGAATGGTTTGACCTGGATTCTTTCATTCTCAATCCCACCCCTCCTGCTGAGGTTGTTGCTCTTGTTGTCGGCGCAAATGGAGAAGCCTCCCCTAATTATGTTCCTGTACCAAATCCTAATTTCATCACTTGGAAAAAGAAGGACCACTTTGTCCTTCTTTGGATGAAATCCACCCTCACTGATAAAAACCTTGCCCTTGTCGCTAGGTCAACCTCCTCTCAAAAGGCCTAGAAAGTTCTGGAACGAACCTTTCATGCCCAAACACGAGCCCAACGCTTATCCCTCATAAGTCAATTACAAACAATGACAAAAGGCTCCCTTTCCATGATCTATTATCTTTAGAAAAGCACCAAATCGCTGACTCTTTAGCTGCAAACCTCACTCGAGTCATTGAAGACGACCTAATTGCATACATCCTTCATGGGCTTGATTATTTTACAGCTCCTTTGGTACTGTGTTTCTGATGCAATCCGACGCAACCTCTGTCAATGATCTCGTTGGATTACTTCTTCAAGAAAAGGCACGCCTTGATCGTGATCTTTCTCGCCAAGCTATCACAAAACTACTTGTACCAGCTCCCTCTTCACCGGGTTTCATCTTTCTTGTGGCCAATCAAGTCTCCCGAAATCAAATCAATCACCGACCACATCAACAATCTTTAGGGAACAGCTCTGCCTCTCGCGGACAAGATAACAATAATCGTCGTCGACGCCTTCACTACCAATTATGCAACAAACCTGACCATGAGGCCATCAATTGCTTGCAATGTGGGAACCAAACTAATTATCCATCTAGACGTCCCCTGAATCGTGATCAACCACGTCAAGCTCACACAGCAAATTATCACAGTCCATCTACTGTCATGGACCCCTCTTGGTATTTCGATACTCGAGCAACTAATCATGTTACTCTTGACTTAACTAAACTGCATATCACTAAACCTTGCATTGGCGAGGATAAGTTACAAGTCGGGAATCGTAATTAGTTACTTATTACTCATTTTGGCTCTTCTTCATTGTCTTCATTGCATTTACCAAAAGTCTTTATTGTACCTGATCTAAATAAAAAATTTTTGAGTGTTTCACAACTTACACAGGACAATAATGTTTTTATGGAATTTTGGCATGATCGTTGTTTTGTTAAGACATTACATGGCACACAAATCCTCCAAGGCCACGTTGAACAGGGTCTCTATCGCCTAAAACTTTCATCCAATAAAGCATCATCTACTATGGCTCTCTCCACTGTTCGCATCTCCTTATCTGGTCACTGTATATTCATTCTGTGTACCTGGGTTATGGAGCTGCAACTCAACCCTATCTCCATATAATCAAGAACTATTGACATATGAATAACATAGCCTAAAGACTAGGATTGTTTGACTAAGTTACAAAGACTAATTCATATCTATTTGACTAAGTTACAAAGACTAATTCATATGAAATTGATGAGTGTATTAGCTGTAATTAAAGATCAATCTATTTAAAGAACATTATAAGTCAATTTGAGTGGTTACTTGGGATTGTAATTGCTTATGTTTTGGATTCTAGGTATTTAATATTTAATGAGGTTTTCATTCAAAGTAATTTAGATGAATAGTAACCGGTTCTATTTTGGATCATGGGTATTCAATATTTTGAAATTTTAGTGCTTAATTTGGATTGTAAGAGTTGGACGCAAGTAAGATGAATATATTTAATGAATATTAACGAATCAAATTTTGAATTAAGAAGACAAAATATGATAAAAGCATCTCTCTTTGTTTGGGACAAAAAGTAACTCTTTATGTTTTGTGATGGTGGGTTTTTGAAAGTTTTAATAGTTAATTAATAAAATTAGAGACCAAACATGTAAATTACCTCAAACCATATGGACCATTTGTGTATCTTTGATGTATCGGCATGTTTTCATTGGTTCCTAACATTGTTGTCCTAATTATGCATTTTTGTAGACCTTTTCCCTCTCTCTCTCTCTCTCTCTCTCTCTCTCTCTCTCTCTCTATATATATATATATATATATATATATATATATCATTATTATATAGAAAAACCATATTTTTTTCCAGCCTCTAAAAGGAAATTGATGTTGTTTGTCTCACGCCACGTAACCTATCTTTGGAACAACACATCGTAATACAACAGACGTTGTTCACCTCTCCTTCGATGTCTCTCGTTCTCCACATTCACTGACTCACTGACTCTGTCTCCCCTCTAGTCGGAACTCCGGTTTCGTCTAGGACAAGAACTGGAACACGGACCACTATAAGGAAACAAGCCCCAATATCTCAGACACACAACTCGCCAATTCATATGTTAGAGTTAGCTTTGACTTATGTTGACTTCTCCTATACAGTTAGTTAGATGATGACGTAAGCGTTTGTTAGAGAGTTAGTTTTATTTTGTTAGATTAACTCTAGTTTGTACATATTATATATTCTTACTCTCCGTATTGTAATAGAGATATTGGAGAATTATGAAAATTTTCTCTTTCAATTCTTCACAAATTATCATGGTATAAGAGCGGTGTTCCTGGTTTTTTCTCGATCAATCTAATTCATTTTTTTTTTTGGATAATCAGTTTCTTCTGATCATTCTTTCATCAATCAATTTCTTCAATAACCAATTGCTTGATTAATTGATTGTTTCCTCTCAATTTTGTATTAATGGTGTCTTTTGCATCAATGGCGCCTGGTCAATTTTGGATCATCTTCTTCTTCTCAGCTCATTAATTTGACATCAGATCCACTATATCTTCATCCTTCAGATCATCCAGGCATGTTATTTTTGTCCAAGCAATTTGATGGCACAAACTTCAATTCCTGGAAGAAAGCTATAATGATAACTTTATCAGCTAAAAACAAGATAGGATTTGTAAACGGAAATTTTTCTCAACCAGACCCTGATCATAATACATCCGAATCATGGAAAAGATGCAATGATATGGTTACATCTTGGATTCTGACCGTGTTATCAAGTGATATCGCCGAATATGTTCTATACTCTTCAACAGCTAGCAAAATTTGGAAGGATTTAGATGATATATTTGGTCGATTAAATGGAGCCAAACTCTATCATCTTCAAAAGTCTATTTCTGATTTATCACAGGGATCGGGTGATCTAGCAATTTATTTTACCAAACTTAAGAAACTTTGGGATGAATTAAATTCCTTATCGTCAATTCCTACTTGTACTTACGGATCTACTCAACAAGTTCAAGACAATCAAAAAATCAAAAGTTGATCAAGTTCTTCATGGGTTTAAATGGTGAATATGGAGTTGTTAGAGGAAGCATTCTCATGATGAAACCACTTCCAACTGTTGCACAACCTTATGCTCTCTTAATTCAAGATGAAAAACAAAAGAGAGGTACACTCATCTTCCAACTTCTTTCCTGAATTTGCTGCTATGAACATTAATTATGGTACATCTTATGTCAAGAACAATTATGAAGGGAAAGGTTCTAAAAGAAGTATCACATGCAATTTTATGAAGCCTGGTCACACAGCCAATAAATGCTACCGTCTTATTGGTTTTCCAAAAGATTTTAAATTCACAAAAGGAAAAGGAATTGCTGCTAATGCCATTTTCCATAATGATAATGAAGACCGTCATGCTCAACAATCAAATAATTCTTCTTACAACATTCAAAATCTTCCTAAGTTTTCAGAAGAACGGTTCCAGTAATATCACGAATTCATTTCAATGTTCAACAACTTCAACAAAGGATTTGAATCACAAAATCAATCACATATGAGCACTTGTCAGCCTCAAACATATCAAGTCAATCCAGCAAATGCCAATTTTGTTCAAACTTCATCAACTTTAAATCCACAATCTCAAAGCAATCATCAAGACAATGCCAATGGGAATCATTCCAACTTCAACTTTGCTAGTAATACATTCTTTTCCCAAAATACCCATAATCAATTTGCAGTCAATATTAATCCAATTAGTTGTCATTGTCTTGTTACTGCTACAACTACTTGGATTATTGATCCAGGGGCTAGTGATCATGTGTGCCATAATAGATCCTTGTTGTTTCAAATCCAAACTTTAAAAATTCCATATCAAATCACTCTTCCTAATGGACATCAAATAAGTGCTTATGAATTTGGAAGTACTTATCTTGTTGATGATGTTATTCTTCACAATGTTCTTCATGTACCTCACTTCTAGTTTGTAACGTCCGTAGATCCGGGCTAGTCAATTTAAAGATAACACAAAAGATTATTTAGAATAAATAATCTTAACCAAGTTGCAGAATATGTCTCAAGGGTTCCGTACATATAAAGAACGCCGAAATCCAAGTTATAACGAAGAAGCTATGGCCCGTCGAAGTTTTACGGCAAAACCGGCACGGCACCGGGAGATGTAAATAGTGAATTTACGATGGAGGACTTTTTAGCCTTATCGGTCCAAATAAAAGTTGTAGTATATGTTAAACCGAGAACATACAAAAAAAACGCCCAAATCTGACTTCGTATGATGAAGTTATAAATTTTCTAAAATTTGGCATAGCAGTGCATGGCCCGAAACTCGAATTTTAGTTCGAGCGGTTTTTGGCCTATGCGACCTAAATGAGAATTGAAGATCTCATTAATAGGAACTCAACGGTAAAAAGAAAGACGAAAACAGAGTTCGTATGTAGAAGTTATGAATTTTACGCGGATATTTAACAGTATAATCTCCTCGTACTGTTAAATTTAAGATCGGTCGAGAATTAGCCGACGGAGTCAAAATAAAAGTTGTAGATCTTATTTTTACCTACACGTGGATATAAATAACGTCAAAAACGGAGGTCGTATGTGAAATTTACGGATTTTAGAAGTCGGAAGTGTGTTGTGCGAAAATGGGTGACGTGGCACAATCTTGGTCATTGCTTTCTCCCCAAGTCTTGCCACTAGATGGTGATATTGTTGGATTAGTGTCTAAGTCCATAACTATTTTGGTATGTACTTGACCCGATGGTTCATGGTCCTTTTGGGTTGCCTTCACCAAAGCAACTTGATAGGATGAATTATGGAGAGAATGGATTAAATATGATTTATTAATATATTATGGGAGTAATATATTAAAGGGGAAATCATATTGTTTAATTAATATTAATCAATAATTAATTGGTAATTAGTTTTGTGACTAAAAGAGATTAATTAAACTTAAGGGACTGGAATTGTAATTATAAGATAATTGCAATTTGGGCCATGGATTGCCTTTTATTATAAGGTGGACGAATTCTATGGGGGAAGCCCATATGAAATCGTCCAAGGCCTTAAGGAAAGGGCTCCATGGGTTGCTTAGGGCTTAAGCATCCAAATTAGGGTTTCCTTGTTAGATAACCCTAATTGCCTATATAAAGAGATCCCTTATGACCAAAAACGTGGCTAAGACTTCTCTAGGGTTTGTAGACTTTTTAGGGAGCCTCCATCCTCTCTCCTCTTCATCCTCTTGCTTATGGTGTTTGTGAACCATTAGAGGAGTGACAATTGTGACTCTATGCTTTCTAAAGTCAATACAAGGAGGAATTGAGATTGTTATTGCTACATAACAATCAAGGTAACATCTTAAACCTATTCTCATGTTAATATGATTACTTGAATGCTAGAATTAGGGTTTATAGTCTTGGATTACTTGCATGTACAATAGAGAAACCTAGATCCAAGCATTAGGGTTTGTATGAGCACATAGGATGTTCTTAGGACCAAAACTCATCAGTGGTATCAGAGCCTAGACTGGTTTCTATTGTATTGATGCTTGATATGGTTGAAAAATTCGATTTTTTGGTTTCTGGAGGCTGGACTCGCCGAGTCCATGCAGACTCGACGAGTCCAAGCTTGACTCGACGAGTTAACTCGTCAGATGGAGCATATTTCGCGATTTCTTGCTGTTTTTGCTTATGGATAGTTACCTTATCATATTAGATCAATATAAATCCGATTTTATGATATATTTGACTATATTCTTGATCTAATTGAAGATATTTATCAATTAATAAAATATTTGTTTCCTTATGTGATAATTGATTAATTATTTTGATTAAATTGATAAATTGTTTTGCAAGAAATCATTAAATAAATCAAATATGGATAATTATGTGATTAAATGTTAATTTAGATTATTTGTTATTTGATACTTGTGCTTTGAAAAGTTTCATATTTTCCCCTTTAGGTTTTATAGTTTAAATTTGAACCCAAAAGTTTTGTTGTTTTGAATTTTAAATAGTTAAAACCCTAATGTTTTGAAAAAAGTTTCAAAACTTGCCCTCAAGTTTTGGAATTTAAATTTTGATTATTAGTTTAATTTTGATGTATATTTAAATTCTAAACCCTAATGTTTTGAAATGTTTCAAAACTTGCCCTCAAGTTTTGGAATTTAAAAGTTGATTAAAAGCTTAATTAGGAATGTTAAATTCTAAAAACCCTAGTATTGTTTTGAAAAAGTTCAAATCACACCCTTATTGTTTTATTAATTAATTAAGGTGTATAATTAAAAGAGCTTTAATAAATCCATAAAAGTTTAGGTTTACAATTTAATTTAATTAAAAGTATAATTGTTAAATTTGACCACCTAATATTTTAAAAGTGTAAAATACACCCTATACTATATATATATAACATTAAAAGTCTAACATTATATATATGTATGAGTAAAAGTCAGTCTTACCATTAGTAGGCCTCATTCACGAAGCTGGTCTATAAGGGGTGTTTAAGGAAATTGCCTATAAAATGGCGATTGAATGGGTATCCACTCTTACCCACCGCACTCTTGACCAGTGGAGGGTCGTTAGCCGAACGGGTAAGATAGGACGAAACCTTCCATTATAAGTATAATGAATTACTAAAGTAACTAAATGTTTTTTCAAATTCCCAATCTTAGTTACTTAGGCAAAGTGAATTGATGCAATTCCATGAAACTACAATTTGTGCCCTTGCCAAGACGTTAGTGGAGCGTGTGTGGTTTACCGGCACACTAAATGGGTCTAAGCAAAGGTAGCAAAGGGTGACTCAAAGTTTGTCATAGTTCGGTGGAGCGTGTGTGGTTTACCGGCACATCGAATAGGTGACTGTGACATGTGAGGGCACCATGTAAATTTGCATGGTTATTCACACCCGCTTTGTGATCCTCAGCATCCCAGTCACAAACAAGAGGGGCATATCGAGATTTAAACATGCCATTGAAATGTTCAATGAATCTCAAAGGATCTAGGAGTTTTCATAGATTTAAAACTTAAATTTCTTTTTCGTTTTTCATTGTGGAAATTAGTGAATCGTCATTCACTTACCTTCAAATGTTCTGCAATTTGGGTTACGACATCCCTCTCCCGAGTTGTAGAATATTGTGTTGAGTCCTAGCCTTAGTATCTCATTTGGGTGATTTACTAAGGACTCAATCAATCAACTAACTTGAATTTGTTTTCTCCCGTTTTGTAGATGTCAAAGTTCGACAACTATGGTCTTCCCAAATCCCGTGGAACAAGCTTTCCACATGAAGATGATATTCCACAATTCGATGGAGGAACAAGAAATCATGCTTCACTTCCTCCTCCTCCTCCAATTATTCTCCCTAACCCACAAGTTCGAAGGCTTGAAAAGTTCAAGATCACTCAATCCCTTTTGGCAAGTAAACATAAAGAAGGAAAGTCGGTGTGTGCTCACGTCCTAGGATGGAGTCACACATTGATAGGTTAAGAATGTTGGGATCCGTCATCTGTGAGGAAATGGCAGTTGATTAGGTTCTTCAGTCACTTCCTAACACATATAGTGAGTTCGTGAGAGAGTACTATATGATGAACTGCAACGTGACCCTTATAGATCTCACCTATATGCTTATTGCTGCTGAATCAGAAATGTTTTGGCGCAATGGAAAAGCAAAGTTGATTGGTGAATCTGCCTTTAAGACCTCTATGGATATAGACAATGGCAACGAAAGACATGCTATGATCGAAAGGTTTGATCATAAGAGAAAGGCAATGTCTGAAGTAGTTCCATGTCATGTTCCAAAAGAGTCAATTTGCTTTTATTGCCAAGAGAAAGGGCATTGGAGACGAAGCTGCCCCATTTACCTAAGAGATCTAAGAGATGGGAGAGTCGAAATGTATGGCTCTAATATAGGTAAAATCCATTAACTAACTCTTTTAAGCTTCTATTCTAGATTCTTAATACATAATGTGATAAGATTGCAATTGATGTTTTGTAGGATCGAAGAAAAGAAAGAAAGCTTAAGGGAAGAAGTGAGCAGAATCTAACCCTGAAGGAATGGATTTCGATCGCATTTCTCGAAGATTAGATTCTTGAGCTACTACTTAGAGTTAGAATTAGATTGATAAGAAAAATGTATTAGCATAGTTTTTCAATGAATTGCATTGTAAGGACAAATTTTTTTTCGCAATAAAATAAATCTTGATTTTATATTATTTATTTATCCTTGCAATGGCGTATATGAAAAATTGATGTTTGAATGTTTCTATTATTAGCAATAATGGATTTGGTTCTTATTATGTTATGGAAATGTCAAGAATTTACCAAATAGGGAGAGTTTCTCATCGCCCAAGTTTCAATTGGACATAAAGTTGGAATCATGCAACTTGGTTGCGTGATGAATGAGAAATTTCATATTTGGAAATTAGACTAATTCATTGACAAAGTGTCAAGTGAAGGACTATGAGATCGAGTACCCAAAGTTGTGTGTTGATCAAGTCCACCATAAGAGTAACAAAGATATTCGTCATGATTTACTAAAGGTTTAGTAAATGTGATTATACTTACAAGATTAAGTGTAATTCTAGATTGATTGAAAAAGGTTTAAATCAATAGTAGAACGAATAAGAAGAATCGAGTAGGCAAAAAGATAAAAGTTTCTTCATTCTAAGAATAAGGGAGAGTACCTTTTATGCTTTATGATGGGTCTTAATGATTAAGAACCATATCTCAATTGATCCTCTAAGTGAGTCTTAGTACAATTGTATGTCTAAGAAGAGGAATCAAGAATTGAAGAAATGGTTAAATCTAGAAGTCAATCATACTTCATTCCAAAAACAAGTCTTAGAGTTAAGATTGTGAAATTGAGTGATAAGTATTAAGAAGGTTTATAACATTCATAAAATGTGGAAAGTTGTGATGTCTTGAATAAGACAAAGACCAACTAGGACCAATTTATGAAGTGTTTTGATAAAAGCTACACTAACTCTTGAATATTTGGTTGTCAAGAAATGTTCATTGACAAAAGAATCTTATATGTCAAGGAGTCAGTGGGAGCCTTAATGGTCTTGAAAGGTTTCAAGAACAAATCAAATAAACCTTATCGATAATCACTAGCACATGAGTTGAGGTTTACAATCTATCGTGCTGACATTATTTTGTTTCTATGTCGTTCCAATTGAGTTAATTATGCATATGAGTTCTATGAGTTCTAGTTCGAATGCATAAAAGGCAAGGACCTTGATTAATGAAGAGTACATTGATAGGAAAGGGTGAGCTGCTTAGCTACTTGGAAGACATGGTGGGCAGTTGTGCTACCATAAGGCAAGAAATAAAGATTAAGAAAGTTCGATCCATATAAGTTTGAATTTGTCGTAAACCTTGGTTTTGACAAATTCACATGGATAGGAACAAATACACCGTTTAAATCTCAGTGTCATAAGATTTCCTCCTTCATGAAAATGATTGTGAGGAAATGCTTTCACTAAGAAAGATTTTAAGAAGATAGTAATTATAAAATTGGATTCTCGAATTCAATTATGGTTACGGTATCCCTTTCCATGATTTGAATTGTGAGGTTTGGCAATTAGTCTTAATTGTTTAGACACACATATGAACTATCCAAGACAAAGGTGTATAAGTTCAAGAAGCCTTGATAAAAGATTTTCAAAGCACTTAGTATTAGAAACATGAACTTAAGAAATTCAATAAGTATTGTTTTTCTGAAAGTTCAGCTATTTCTGAATACATGTCGAAGCTAGTGGGAGCATAAGTGTTATGTTTATAATAATCATCATGATAGTGGGAGCATAAATGTTATGATTATATGATTATTAAGGCACGTATTGCAAGTTGACAATATTAATTATAGAAAACAAGAGTTATACCTTGCAAAGTCGTAAGGGTTGTAAAGTTGTTTTGCTATAATTAAGGGAGAGAATATTATGCTTCATTTCAAATCTAAAGGATTAGGTTGAGAAATGTTAATAAATTTAGTCAAAGGGTACATAGTGTGTTCTTAAAATTTCGATTATGATTACGGCATTCCTCTTCACAATTCGAATTTTGAGAATATAGCAAATAAAACATTATACGTCGTGTCCCATACGCTTCGGGTATAGGATCGATTGCAAATGCTTTAATGTTTGACCATTCTAAAATTTTCCAAATGTCTAGCGCATTTAGAGGGAAAAGGGACTAGAATCGGTTTTGTCTAAAATAATTAAACAACTATCAAAGGACAATCCAAAGTTCGACGAGGATTGGTTGCTTGTAAGTAGTTGGAAGCATGGTATTGAATGGACCATATGGACATTATTATGAATAGAAAATATTCTATTAAGAATGAGTTGTCATATAGAAAATATGGAAGCATGTCCATATTGGGAATTGAATATTAAAAATCTATGTCTAGATTAGAAACTTTTATGCAAAAGGATGTTCAAAAAATGTTAGAATCTAGCATATTCTATAAGTAGCAAGAATTTGATATTCTTTCGCTTATGGAAAAGAATTTGGAGTTGTGAAATGAGAATGATTGGAAATGTGTTCGATTTGATCTATTTCACAAAGTAAGAACCATAGGTAAACATTGTGTGCATGCTAGGAGCATGGGACAACTGTAATAATTCAAGTAAGAAGTTGATTACCCGAAACGAAAAATAATGAGTAATCGATGTGGTGATAAATAAAAGATGTTTTATTTATACTCAAAGGTTTGAGGCCATATGGGATTAGTATTATTCTTGTGTTTCACATTTGCATGTTTTGAATTCCTGAATAATTGAGTTTATTAAGAATAATCGAATTATTCGAACGGGCCACAGTCGTTCATATGTTGGAAGTAGGTATGAATGAAGACTGTCGTGAATTGGTGTGTGGATTGTCTAAAGAGCATTATACATGAGCAAATGTTTGTTGCAACGTTCATGAGTGCTTATGAATATGATTTGAGCATTGGATTAAACCCACACTCACTTGGATCACTCCATGGATTGTGTCATGAGTGATTGGTGATACGATAACATCTTATATTCTTGAAACCGAGATGTGTGAGTTGTATCTTGCAAATCGGTTGCACATTGATAATTTGTAAACGCACCAGTAACTTGGTGTTATAAAACATATCGTTGTGTGTGATTCGGTGAGTAAGTGCAAGCAAGCATTGTATCAAAGTTTATCCATTCATTTTATCCAAGGTAGGATAAAAGCGATATCTTTGGGCCCCTCGATGATTTAATGATGACAAACGTAAATGCTCGGTCGGGCTAGGGCTAATTTGATTTGTTCAATTAGTCAGTCGTCATAAATCGGGAATCGAGATATAGTACAACGAGAATGATTTGAAATCATATCTCATACGATATATAGAATGGAGGAATATATAATCCCTTATCTAAGGACACGCGTATCTGATAGGATCAGAGTTGATAGCGGCTTTGGAAAGCTACAATTGCAGATCAGGATCTGAAGTCATACACATAATAGTTATTAGACTTATCCAAGTGGGAGACTGTTGGATTAGTGTCTAAGTCCATAACTATTTTGGTATGTACTTGACCCGATGGTGCATGGTCCTTTTGGGTTGCCTTCACCAAAGCAACTTGATAGGATGAATTATGGAGAGAATGGATTAAATATGATTTATTAATATATTATGGGAGTAATATATTAAAGGAGAAATCATATTGTTTAATTAATATTAGTCAATAATTAATTGGTAATTAGTTTTGTGACTAAAAGAGATTAATTAAACTTAAGGGACTGGAATTGTAATTATAAGATAATTGCAATTTGGGCTATGGATTGCCTTTTATTATAAGGTGGACGAATTCTATGGGGGAAGCCCATATGAAATCGTCCAAGGCCTTAAGGAAAGGGCTCCATGGGTTGCTTAGGGCTTAAGCATCCAAATTAGGGTTTCCTTGTTAGATAACCCTAATTGCCTCCTATATAAAGAGATCCCTTATGACCAAAAACGTGGCTAAGACTTCTCTAGGGTTTGTAGACATTTTTTGGGAGCCTCCATCCTCTCTCCTCTTCATCCTCTTGCTTATGGTGTTTGTGAACCATTAGACGAGTGACAATTGTGACTTTATGCTTTCTAAAGTCAATACAAGGAGGAATTGAGATTGTTATTGCTACATAACAATCAAGGTAACATCTTAAACCTATTCTCATGTTAATATGATTACTTGAATGCTAGAATTAGGGTTTATAGTCTTGGATTACTTGCATGTACAATAGAGAAACCTATATCCAAGCATTACGGTTTGTATGAGCACATAGGATGTTCTTAGGACCAAAACCCATCAGATATGTGGCACCAAGTTCAGCCATTTTCACCCTATAAATAGAACCTCTCCCACCCTCATTTTCTTCACACCTTTCCTATTCTTTCTTCTCTTCACTCTCTCTCTCTCTAGAACCTCTCTCTAGCCCCGAAACCCCCCAAAAAGCCTAGGGAACCTCCCTAGCACGAGGCGGAAGCCCCGAAGTGCTCGACGGCTCCGAGAAGAAGAGCTTTTCGGCTTGGGAACGCTGCTCCAAGCAAAAGCCCGATTTTCTATAAAACCCGTTGTAAGTGAGCTACGCCTACGCTATTTTTAATATAGTTTTTATTTAATTAGATCTAGTAACGTTATTAGGAACTTATAATAAGTACTTGAGCTATTATTATGGTTTATATAAGTATTTTTTAACGCTTATATAATAATAATAATAATAATAATAATAGCTAGACTATTAATTAGTCTGGACAAATAATAGACTAAACTCTAGTGGTAATAATACTAGGTTTCGTTGAAGGAAATTATTTTTTAGAAGCGAAGCGCTGTCTAAGTTCGGAATCACCACATTTTCAAGTGAGTGCATAGTCCCTTTCATGAACATGATTTTAATACAGGTATCGATTGAAGTATTAAATATATGTTTATGTGTGAATTATTTGATGTTGCCTAGGATACTTGTTAAAGAACATACCTGATTATATATGTTGATTTAGGATAAAGAGTAAACCTAAATTAATTATGAGGAATATTGGGTAGTGTTTTCTTATGAGTACGAGTGAATTATATTCAGAGAATAAAACCTTAGTATATGTCATTGATCCGGGAGCATGGATTAGACATAGTCATTGTCCCTAGTCCAAGAGTATGGATTACGCATAATCACTCATCATTAATCCGAGAGTATGGATTAGTCATTCGTCCCTAGTCCGAGAGTATGGATTAGGTAAAGTCGTTCATTTCTGATCCGGAAGTATGGATTAGGTAAAACGGCTAATCTTAGGTCCGAGAGTATGGATAGTCTCGTTGTGAGGATCGACGGGGTGGAATAAGAGTTGTTTATGTGTATATATATATATATATATATATATATATATATATATATATATATATATATATATATATATATATGGTGAAATTGTATATTTTGTGAGTTTTAAACTATATATATGGTATAACATTGTGGGATTGAAATCCCTATGTACTCACCAGGTTTCCCAACCTGACCCACTCAGTTTAGTTATATCACAGGTGTTGATATGAAGTCACATTACACTGAGAGATTAAGGAGATATAAATCACTGGTGATAATGAATGTAAGTTCTGTTTATGCTTTTGTTTCTGTATTGACGATGACATCCCAAATGTTTTGAAATGAATAAAAATACTTTTCTTCGGAAGTGCTTTGATAACGTATTTATCATGTTTTACTGGGAACAAATTCCGCAACATTTTTATTAAAAGAGGTACTCTGATTTTTATAAAGCATAAACAAAATCGGTCTTTTCTGGCCGTGAAAATGGGGATGTCACACAGTTTAATCTTTTGTCAATCAACAAGTTGTGTCATCATTTAAACTCTCTTGTTGTATTTTCAGACAAGTTTTGTTTCTTGTTGCAGGGCCTTTCTCTGAAGAGGCCTCTGGTTCTTGGTAGACATCAAGCTGGATTGTATTTTATGCATTCCAATCAAAACAATAACAAAGCCATTGCACTTTCTGTTACTTCAAACATTCCTTCAGATCCATCTGTTATTTTTTCTAGTTTTATTTGTAATAATGTTACCACAAACAATTTGTTTCTTTTGTTGCACAATAGACTTGGGCATTTGCCATTATACAAGTTGAAAACTTTAAATCTTTTGAACAATGAAAAGATTGATTCTAATCTTCCTTGTGACATTTTTTCTAAAGCTAGACAACATAAATTGTCTTTTGGTCAAAGTACAATTCATACATCTTCTCCTTTTGATGTCATTCATGTTGATACATGGGGCCCATATCATACTAAAACCTATAATGGAAAGTCTTATTTCCTCACTATTGTAGGTGATTACACTAGAACCACCTGGACTCATCTTTTGAGTACCAAAAGCAATGCCTTTAATGTCATTAAAGGTTTCATTCAGATGGTTTTAACTCAATTTGGCAAGAACATCAAGGTTATCAGATCAAACAATGCTTATGAATCGGGATCAAGCAATGAGGCTATTTCATTTTTTCAAGAACAAGGCATTCTTCATCAAACAAGTTGCAGAAATACCCCTCAACAAAATGGGGTTGTTGAGAGGAAACAAAAACATCTCTTGGAAACTTCTAGATCTCTCATGTTTCAGTCAAAATTACCCTTAAGCTTTTGGGGTGATTGTGTATTAACTGCTACTCATCTAATAAACAGATTCCCATCAAAGGTTCTATAAGGAAAATCTCCTTATTTTGTTTTACATGGTAAACATCCTACATATTCTGATTTGAAAAGCTTTGGATGTCTATGCTTTGTTAGTACTCTATCACATAATAGAGACAAGTCTAAACCAACAGTTCTTCCAATTTTTTTATTGGTTACCCGTTTGGCAAGAAAGGATACAAAGTTTATGACATGACAACAAAACAAGTTAATGTTTCTAGAAATATCATTTTTCATGAATATATCTTTCCTTATCATTATAAAAGGTCATTGTTTTAGCCTTTATTTCCAAGAGAAATCAACCCATCTCAATATGACAATGATGTTCCTAATGTTCCTGCTGCTAATGTTGATAATACCCAAAATACCCCTGATGACAACTTTCAAGCATTACCGGATAATCCTCCACCTGTTCTTAGACGTACCACATAACTCTCAAAACTCATGTTTATTTACAAGATTTTGTTTGCAATAATGCTTCTTGCAATCCTCAAAACCCTCAATGTTATTCATTCTTATCTTGTTCTCATCATATCACTCATACTTCTTCACCAAAACATGTTTGCTTTTCTACTTTGTCAAAATAAAGCAAACATTTAATTCAAAACATGAATCCGATTTCTGAACCATCATGCTTTGAAGAGGCGGTTTTAATACCAGAATGGACAGAAGCTATGAACAAAGAGTTTGAAGCCTTAGAAGCAAATAATACATGGGTTCTTGTTGATCTTCCTAAAGGGAAGAAACCCATCATTTGCAAATGGGTATATAAAGTGAAATATAAGGAAAATGGTGATGTGGAAAGGTGTAAAGGACGCCTAGTAGTCAAAGGATTTAAACAAAAAAGATGGAATTGACTATACATAGACATTTTCACCAGTGGTCAAAATGACTACCATCAGGGCTTTAATAACTACTACAGTCAAGAAAGGATGGGGTATGTATCAGCTAGATGTGAATAATGCATTTTTGCATGGAGATTTACATGAAGAGATTTATATGAAACCACCACCTGGTTTAAAAATGTGTAATCAAAATCAAGTCTGCAAACTTCAAAAATCATTGGATGGGCTCAAGCAAGCATCAAGACAATGGAATGTTATACTTTCTTCTGCTTTAAAGGATATTGGATATCAAAATTCTAAGAATGATTATTCATTATTCTTCAAGAAAATGGGGGATCATGTTACTTTTGTTGTTGTATATGTCGATGACATTATGGTAACATGTAACAACACATAAGAGATCATTCAATTAAAAGCATTTCTCGATTCAACTTTCAAGATAAAAGATCTTGGACATCTCATTTTTTTGGGCATTGAGGTCTTGTATACTACAAATGGTATTGTTCTTACTCAAAGGAAATTTGCTTCAGAATTGCTAAAGGAATTCAATTGTTCTGGAAATGCAGTTTGTCCTTTGCCATCAAATCAGAAATTGTTTCTTTCTCAAGGGGTTCATTTAGAAAATCTAGAAATATTCAGAAGATTAGTTGGCAAATTGAATTTTCTGGTCAACACAAGACCTGATCTAGCTTTTTCAGTCCAACATCTTAGCCCGTTCATGTCAGACGCTAGATCTCCTCATTTGGAAGCAGCTATGCATGTTCTTAAATATCTTAATAATGATCCAAATCAAGGACTGTTAATGAATAACATTGACACTTTCTTATTAAGAGCTTACTGTGATTCTGATTGGGCTTCTTGCCCCCAATCTAGAAGAAGTATTAGTGGATTCATTATTTTTCTTGGTGATAGTCCTGTTACTTGGAAATCTAAGAAGCAAATCACTGTCTCCCTGTCTTCAGCAGAAGCTGAGTACAGAAGTATAAGAAGGGTACCAGCTGAACTAACATGGCTTACAAGATAACTACACGAGTTCAATGTTGCCAATTTAACTCTTGTTCCTATTCATTGCGATAATCTAGCTACAATCCACATTGCTCGAAATCCTTTCTTCCACGAGAGGACAAAACATGTGGAGATTGATTGCCATTTTTTCCGAGAAAAACTACAAGATGGTTTAATCTCTCTAAGCATATACCAACACAATCTTAGTTAACTGACGTGTTTACAAATAACTTTTCGAGCAAACAACACAATAATTTAGTCAACAAGTTTGGAGTTCATCATCTCCCAACTTGAGGCGGGATGTTAGAGTTAGTTTTGACTTGTGTTGACTTCTCCTATATAGCTAGTTAGATGATGACGTAAGCGTTTGTTAGAGAGTTAGTTTTATTTTGTTAGATTAGCTCAAGTTTGTACAGATTATATATTCTTACTCTCAGTACTGTAATAGAGATATTGGAGAATATTGAAAAATTTCTCTTTCAGTTCTTCACAAATCATCATCATATATGTCGCCTGATGCTTAATGACCATCACGAATTCCTGAATAGACAACACCGACAACATCCTAAAAAAACCCTAATTTTGCAGCCAAAGATTTCACAACTTTGGATTCATTGATGTTTCGGATTTTCATGAAAGGTTATAATTTGCTTACTTTTGACTTTAATCTTATGTTTTCGCCATATGTTTATTTTAGTTTCATGTTTCCATCAAATTCTTAAAAGATTCGTGTGCCTATGTTCATTCTTAATTATTGTTACAGGTTCATTTCATGTAACAAAATTATCAATGAAATAGTAATTGTAAAGTAAAATTATCTACTAAAGTGTTAAGATATGATCCACTAACAAATGTTGCAATACCTGATTGCATTTCCTATACAGATCATGAGAGAAGATTTTTAATACGCATGCACCAAACAATTTCATTTGGGGTCTATTATGTAGCCAATATCTGTTTTTAAACATCATTATTATAGAACAAACCGTATTACATAGTATTCTAAAAGTACGAACAACATTAGTTGCTAAATTCCTTTCAGCATGACACAATCATCCCACATATGCCAAAAAGATAAAAAAGACAATGATCTCCAGACTACTGTACTTCTAAACAGCCGATGATTGCAATGATATCTTCTGATTATTGTAAGGGGTTGACCAAGTTCAGTAAAAAATGTTCCTAACAATCACACAAAATTGATGCTCATTGGTTTGAAATTACTCATAAATATGTAGTTTCGTAGGTTACAAAACTAGACTGTAATAGTAGGTCAGAATTGAAGTAAATTATCCATATTCAGAATGTTATGTTGTTCCTGCAAGTTGGACTGTCATTAGGAAGAAAGATCACATTATTATAAATCATAGATTTATCCGAATTGTAGACCATCTTACTAAAGGGAAATGCCAAGTCTAATAATCTGAACAGTCTTGTGAGTAAAATACAGTTACAAAATAAGAAGCCCAAATTAGAAGCAGATTTACTTAGGTACTGTTTGTTTTTTTTTTAAAAAAAAAAACTCTTCAAACCACTTTTTGCTGTGCGTCGCAGCACACACGCAACACTTTCCCTCTCGCTACAGTTTGTTTTTTGGAAAGTTTCAGACTACAAAACTTCTGCACGTGTGTTGTGTGGCGCAGCACTTGACTTGTCTCTTCAAACCTCTTCAGCTTTCATTTTTTCCAAGTGTTTTTTTAGAATTTTGGTATAACTTATTTTTTCTAAACTTTTATTTTTTTTTAAAAAAAAAAAATTTGATTTTTTTTTAACTTTTATTTACGGATTTGATACAATTTCTTTTTATAGTTTCCACAAAATTTTATAACTTGATTATTAAAAAAAAAAAAAAAAAAAAAAAAAAAAAAAAAAAAAAAAACTTTGATTTTTTTAATTTTTTTACCGTATCTGTTAATAATATTTCCAGTTTCAGTTGCATTTTTCTTAACGTGTGTATTTTTTTACGAATTTTGTAGACATTGTTTGCAATACTTCTTGATTTTTTTTATTATTTTCATTTTTTATGTTTTTTAAAATTAGTTTTTTTTCTTGAATAAAACTCTTAGCTTCTTTTATATTTTTTTAAAGTTTTATATTTTTGTTTTTTTACATGTTCTTTTTAGTATTCTTTCAATGTTTTAGTCTAATTATTAAAATTTCGGTGTTGAGAACTATTTTCAGTTTATAAACTTAGTTTATTTAAATTTTAGTTTACTGTAGCCGTCTGCAGATGTTACAAAACAAACATGTTTCTTATTATATGTTGCAGCCGTTTGTTCCACCTCTTCTGCTACAAAGGATTACAGAGGTGGTCCGCAGACTTTATAAATTTTCTTTTCCAAAAAACAAACAGCACCTTAGTCTTTCAATTAAGGCACAAAAGCCTTCAAACATTCTTTATGTATGATCATTAGATTCTTTGCCATCTACCTAAATAACTAAAATGTGATAAGGGGAAATAACTACGAGGAACAGCAAGAGAATCACAATATATGTTATATAACCGCTCAAATGGAGAGATTGTTAAATTAGTGTTTTTCTGATTTTGTGTTTGGAATGCACTTTGACTCTATCAAAATTTAAATTTTCTAAGTTCTAAAATTTCGAAGAGATTGATAAAAAAAAATTAAACAAAGAATTTGACAACTCGTTCTAAGCATAAGTATTAACAAAACCAAAAGAAGAAAAAGATGGAGAGCAATTTAAGCGATCATTTAAAATTTAACACCATCATTATTAAAAAAGCTACTTGTGAAACGTGGAAATCCACAAATGAAGTTGAAGAGACTGCACATTGGTACGATCTGTAAATGGTTTGACATGTGCAATGCATGTTGCTTGCAACAAAAATAAAAAAATCAGTGAATGAACTAAAGCACACTGCACATAATCACTAAAGCTACAAAAGATGGTGCAGAAGGGCCACGTGGATGGATGGTTTGTTAATTACATTCTTTTAATCTTTTTTCTTTCATTAACTATTTAATTTGCGTATTTTTATTGTTATTTTTCATGTACACAGATATAATCTATGGATTTTTGATAAGTTGATAATTCTCCTATATTTAAGCAGGGGCGGACGCAGGAATGCATAGTAGATGTTGTCGATGTTGAAATAGGTGTTGCGTAGAAAAAATAGATAAAAGACAAAACTACAAAAATGGTCCATGTGGTTTTCGAAAATATCAAGTTTAGTCCTTAAGTTCAAAAAACCTCACAGATGATCCATGTGGTTTCAAAACTTTTAACAAATGGTCATTTTCGTTAACTCCGTTAGCTTTTGGCCGTTAAGTGGACGATATTTATGTCATTTCACTGCCACAAGGACCATTTATGAAGATTTGTCTTATTTTTTTTATAAAAAAAAAATAAAAATATAATTATTTAATATTAAAGGGTCACACATACACACACTCTCTCTCTCTCTCTCTCTCTCTCTCTCTCTTATGGTGAAGAAAACTTAATCACCACCACCACTGGAAATATGCAAAACCACCACCTGAAATCAACCACTAGTCGACTTTCCTGTCCACCTCTAACAACAGTTATCACTAACCACTGGTAAACCACCAAAACTAACTAACGACATCAAATCTGAATGAAATTCAAATCTCAAATAAAACAAATCAAAACAAAACCTGGAAATCAAACCTTAAACTTAAATTCGAAAATCAGATTAGAACCAAAACCTTCGAATTTATTGAAACCATCATACTTAACCACCACCACAACCGGTAGTCTACACCACCACTAGAAAATGGAGCACCATTGTCGCCCCTTACCCTCTAACCTCACATGTTGTAATGTGTTCATCACCATCCCCATCACAGTCTACACAATCAAGCTTTACACCATTTATCACCACCAATCGACACCTGCACTCTCCTCCCGTCACCAGAGCTGATTCCAACTGTCAGATCTAGAGAATGCAGCGGTAATAAGAGATCAGATTCCTTCCATATAAATCATCGAGTTCTGAAACCCTATTAAAGCATCAACTTCTATAAATCCTATTGAAGCACTGGTAACAAAATCAGGGATGTTCACTTTCGTCTTCGGTGTGCTGGAAACTCGATTAAAGCATCAATTTTGAAACCATCGACTTTTAGGATTTTTATTGATTCAATTTCAGTGGGGATCGATTTGGGATTTTTCTAAAACCTAAACCTTCAAATATATTGAAACCATCATCTACAGTATGATATCGAGAAGGAGATGGGCGTCAATGATGCAATAGGAACCTACAAATCCTGTTTCAGCATGAGTGTCTCAGACAACTTTGAGTTGAGATGGTGAAGGTTTCTAGTTCAGAATCCAGAATCAAATGGTGGTCAGAGGTGACTTCAAGGCCGCCGAAGAATTGAATGTAGATTGTGAGTAAGAAAGAATAGATATAATGTTATGGAATGTAGATTGTGAAGAAGAATTAAAATGGGATTTGGAATTGAAGCTCCCTAACTGATGTAGATTGTGAAGAAATGCGATTTGGAATCTGTCGATCAGAGAATAAGAAATGAATGAGGGACAAAATGGTTTAGGGGTAATTGGGGTGATGCTTCTTAACAGGAGGGGGAGAGAGAGAGAGAGAGAGAGAGAGAGAGAGAGAGAGATAGTGTGTGTGTGTGTGTGGGACCCTTTACATATTAAATTTTATTTTTTATTTTTAATTAAAATAAGAAAAAACCTCATAAATGGTCCCTGGGTATTGAAATGACGAAAATGTCCCTCACTTAACGGTAGAAAGCTGACGGAGTTAGACGGAAGGACTAAACATTAAAAGTTTTGAAACCACAGGGACCATCTGTGAGATTTTTTGAACTTAGGGACTAAACTTGATATTTTCGAAAACCATAGGGACCATTTTTAAAGTTTTGTCTAGATAAAAAATCGAAAAGTCGAAATTTTTTTCTACTACGGACATAAAAAGTAGGTGTTGCCGGTGCCACACCGGGACACCTACTAGGTCCGCCCTTGTATATAAGTTCGAAAGGGTTTAATTTTTTTTCATGCAATCGAGTAACATACTTTCTATCTTTGTATTAAACATTTCAGAAACAAATTTAGATCGGTAAGCGATTACGAATTGGGTTCTCTAAGGTTCGTTGATTCAAAACTTGAAGTTGATTCTATTCTATGGCCAATAGCTAACCTGATTGTTTTTGTTCCAACTATTTTGCTTGATCTGTAGGTTGATATGACACTGCACGTGTTGTTGCAAGGTAACTATATTTTTTGTTTTTTCTCTTATTTGACGTTACCCTGTCATATGAATCATTTCATATGAACTTTATCTTTCATTATAAAGAATACAATCAGGCTACAATTAAGTTTCACAAACTTGAATAGTAACAATGTGTGTGGGTTTTGTTTGGAAAATGTTGAAGCAAGGTGTTCAATTAAAGTAAAAGGTAACCATATATTCTTGATGGTTTTATCTATTATTTCTGTTTGGCGTGGTTGTCCTCCTACACTCTTGATGGCAATAAAGATCAATGGACAACCAAGGAGCAACAGGAAAAAGCTTTGAATACCTAATATCCATAGCCACCACAAATGATGTTAATAGGTTTTCCATAAGGTGAAAAAAATCATATCGTGAAATTGCAATGGGCTTTCATTTATTTGTTGATTATAACAACATACTTCCATGTTCCTCTTATTTTCATGATTTGTACGTTGAAAATCCACCCATTTATAGGATCATACTTACTTTTTTTGGTTATCAGCACAATATTCATTAGATAACAATTAAAGAAATACCTAAAGTAACCTCCTTGGGTCATGTTTAGCACGGGCCTTAAACTTTTCTAGTATATATATGTATTTTTTTTTGCATGAATTATACCATTTAAAACGTAAAATGATATTTTTAGAAATATGAATATGTATTTTATAGATATAGTTTTTACAAGTATAAATACATAGTTTTATATTTTTTTAGAAATATTAATATGTATCTATACTTCTAATAATATATTTATACTTTAAAAAAATATAATATATATATATATATATATATATATATATATATATATATATATTTACATTTCTAAAAATATACGTATATATTTAAAAAACGTAAAAATAAATATTTATACTTCTAAAATACATATTAATATTTCTAAAAAATATATTTGTACTTTTAAAACACATAAAAATGTGTGTGGGTGTGTGTCTATATATATATATATATATATATATATATATATATATATATATATATATATATATATATATATATATATATATATATAATACTTATTTATAGTTCTAAAAAGATCTTAATTTATTATTTTTTTACATTTTAAACGGTTTAACAGGCAAAAAAAACTCATATATAAAAAAAAACATTTAAAAGGAACATAAATACAATATTTAATTAAATATTTTTTTCGTATATAAATACGATTTTTCTGAATTAATACGTATAATATGAAAAAATATACTAAGGGTAAAAGCGAAAAAAATTATAAACTTAGGTTAAAACGTAAAAAAATAAATATAAAATAAAATAATTTGTAAACTTAAGGGTTATTTTATGAAGTTAATATAATGATAACCTGAAAAACCTGTTATCATCGGTAAAATGGTAAAACATAACATTTTTTGGAAAATATAAGGGTAAAAACAAACATAATGTTAACTGAAAATTTGAAGGTTTTTATGCGATTAACCCAGAAACTAATTACTAACATTGAATCATTTTTTGTTACCTAAAAAAAAGAAAAAAAAAGTAAAAGAAAAGAAAACTAATTACTAACATGACAATTTTTGTTTTAAATACCTAAATGAGATTTTCTAATAAGAGGGTTGTCAAATGTGTTGATCATATCCTTATCTGTTGTAGTTTTGCTAACACTACTTGGGCATGGATATTTAGGTGGTGCGATATACAGTTTGCATCAATCAATAATCTTGGTGATTTGCTTAATTTTGTTTCTACCTGGATCAGTTGCAAAAAGCAAAGAAAGTTGTTGACTTTAATTTTGCTATGGGATGGATGGTTGGTGTGGAAAGCGAGAAATGACCGGATATTCAATCTAAGATCCATATCACCTACATTTGTTGCTAATAATATCAAATATTTGGTTTTTGTTTGGTTAAAACACAAGCGTAAGAGAAAAGAGGTATGAAAAAAGAGATTAAATGGATGGAGTGGAGTGTTTCTCCATTCTTATGTTTGTAACTCGCTTAATACTTTGTACTTGTTCTATTTATTTTCTCGTCGACTAGTTACTTGCTAGTTTTGGTTTTTATTATATATCATTTGTCTTTTTTTTTTAAATGTACTTTAAGGGCACATATAAAAGACATTAACTGAAGTATTAATTATGACAAATATTACTATAATTAAATATGGTAAACATTAATTATAAATAATAGAGAGAATTACTAATGTAGCCATTTTCTCTAATTACCTATCTAAAAATAGCCAAAAATTAGTATAATTGTCAAAACATAGCCCACGAAACCGTAATTAATTGGAGTGGGCTACTGTTCGCCAAATTGTCTACTATTTCGGGTTAACTGTAATTTTTTTTGCTTTTTTTCATTTCGAAAATCTAAAACCATAGATTATTTTATAACCGATGGTTTCCTCTCGACGAACTACGGTTTCCCAAACCGTAGTCTACGGTTCTGGGTTAAAAGTCTACGGTTTTAATTTTTTTATTTTTTTAAATAAATGGAGAGTAGTTTTACAAAAAATATTTTTTAACAAAATAATTGTCAAAAAACTACTCTACATTTTACAAAAAATACTTTTTTATCAAAATAATTACCAAAATGGATTTTCTAATATGTAATATTTTTTTTATAATTAATATTTCTTATATGTGCCCTTAAGACACATATTAGAAAATCCATTCTCAAAAAACCACTATCCAATTATTTAAAAAAATAATAATAAAATAAATAAATAAAATCGTAGACTTTTTACCAAGAACCGTAGTTTGTCAAGAGGAAACCGTAGGTTATAAAATAACCTACGGTTTTAGATTTTCATATTGAAAAAAAAATACTTAACCCGAAACAGTAGCCCATTACCCTCGTAGATTTCTTCATTTGACTTTAGTCAACTCTAGTTCAACTACTCTTTCGTGGGCTATTTTTAGCTAATATATTTTTTGGCTATTTTTTGATAGGTAATTAGGCAAAATGACTAGTTTAGTCATTTCCTCTAAATAATATTCTTTATAATTAGAGAAATTAAATATCTTTGTACTTTTGTTCCTACAAATCATCCTACCCAATTAAATGATGACACGTGTCATTTTAGTATATTAAAATATCATTAATTGAACATGAAATGTGGCACGTGTCATCATTTAATTGGATAGAAAGATTTGTTGGAAGATATTTAATTTCTCAATTAATTAGTGTATTTTACATTTAACTATATAATATTATACATAATTAATATTCATTATATTTAATTATAATAATATTTTTTATAATTAATATTTCAGTTAATGACATCCATTAAAAAAATCCCTACCTAAATATCTCAAATAATCATGAAACACTGTAACCTAACTATTTTAAAATACGTTACTAAAAAGTATTATATATCTAATCCAAATATAGTAATATACCATAAAGTATTCGCAATTTGTCTAAAATACATATCAAAAACTTAAACAAAACACCTGGACCAATGGAACGAAGCATGTCTCTGAAAGTATTCAACGTGGCCCCTCTTACAAAGTGGCAGAATCTTACCATTAATATTCGCATATTATATTTTGATATATTTGAACCATAACCACAAATAATTACGTATACACTTGTCCTTCATGGCTTCATAAAATTCTATTCTCTCCCAATTGATTGGGTTGGATACTTGGATTGGTTTTCGAGTGAATTGCTAAAATGGTCCTAACTGGTTTAGGTTGACAAAAAACACTTCTGTTTGTTATTAGATCAAGATTTTATTTTGGAATTCATCCATGTATTGTCGAAAATGTAATTAGTAAACCATTAGATTAATGTAGGTTGTTAAAAAAACTACGAATCTAATTTGTAAATTACTAATAGTGTTATTGTTAAACTATTTTTTAATTATGAAACAGATTTAATATTTTTATATATGTAGGTTTAATCTCGTATACAAAACTTATATCAGCCATTTAATAAATAGAAAATAAACAATTCTCATATTTTCTAATATAAATTTTTTATATAATTAATTTTTGTCCCATAACTTATAACTTATAGAAATAACAATATATTTTGAGTTTTATCTCATTTTCATCAACTACTTCGTACCATCATAATCAATCCGTTTACTTCACATGTTATGTATACATAACATGACTTGTCTTATATGATTCATAAAAATATAGACATGTTACCTTTCTTTTGTTTCATTAGAGTTTCCATCTTTTTGTCCCAAACATTCAAAGAATTTACATATTGTTACGCAATCTAGCATGCATTGAAATTATCATTTAGTATACCTTGGTCGGTCACTAGATAAAGTTTGGGCACCATAAAGGATGTCTTTGAGTTCAAAACTTGAGGTTTTCAATTAGAAATATACCATGATGGTGTACGCAATGTTGAGGCTATGGTGAGGCTATGTATAAGTAAGGTAGCTCCAATAACCCACCTAATTTTTCTAATTTATGTAAAATTTCTATTGAAAATTTTTTGTGAACTACCATAAAAAAAATTAGGCCCTATCTTACCAATAAAATCTTTGAATTTGTATAGAAAATTTTCTATAGAAAATTTAATGAAACATGTGGTTTTCTATTCTACACTCGTCACTGGGTGTACGACACAGTTTTGAAAAAGATTGCTTAGTATCATCACCATACAGTGTTGTAAAACTCGTCGAGTTTGTCGATTACTTCTCCGAGTACTCGCTATTCGGCCTCTTACCGAGACGAGTTACAGAATCTCGAGTACTCTCCGATCGGCCTCTTACTGAACTGAGTACTATTATAAAACTTGGTCAACTCGGTGATTAATACATATAATATACTTAACGATTTATTATTTAACACACACACATGTGATTATTACTATATATATATATATATATATATATATATATATATATATATATATATATATCTTAGACTAGTTTATAACCCGTAGGAAATACGGTTACAAAATTAATTAAATTTTTATAGTAAAACTCAAAATTATTAATTAATTATTTTAAATAAATTATTAATTAAGAGTTTTTTTAGTTATATAAATTTTAATCAATGATTTAAATAAATATGTGAAATTATATTATTTGTATTATTTTTATTTTAATTTTTATTCTAATGTTATTAATTTAATGTAATTAAAGTGAAAATTTTAAATTTTGAAATTTGAAATTGAGTTGACAAATGGCATATATTAATTAGGAGACATAATAAGGTGACACATGACAAAAGGAGAATAAAATATGCATTAATTAGGAGGCCTAATAGGATGACACATGTCAAAAGGAAAATAAAACTATTATTTTATTAGAATAGGGATTTTCAGTAATTGTTCACGAAGTGAGACCATTATGTGTTTTCAGTTTTTATGTATTCACATGTATCTAATTTTGTTATATGTTTCAATCAACTTAAGATTTAACTTATGATTTTGACATATATAAGTTCCCTGAAAATATTTATGCATGAATTATTGAATCCGAGTACTCCCCGAGTACTCCTGAGTACTCGCTACTCGGTAGTCGGCCGAACAGGTACCGAGTAACGAGTTCTACAACCTTGTCACCATATATTGGTCATCTTGTATATCCACGTAGAGTCGCGAGCCAAAATGGGCAGTGGGTAAACCATTGATTATGTTTTCCTCATAGTTATAGATAACACACATACCTCCTAACTCATATGTTACAAACCTCTTTATTACACGTTCTCATTATTACAATGTACTTTTCTAAAATGTTCATTTAATAAATCCATCATCATTGAAACATATTTTATCACTTGATCATATTTCATATATCATTTTAGATTTATTCTGACCTTTTACAACATCAGTAAATCATTTCATTAAAAATTCCACCCCGAATCCTTATATTATGCTCATTTTGCATGATAAGACATCCTATTTTCCTCGCACCCACTTATACACATCGCCAAGTTAGTTATTATAATCATAATATTTTTTAAATTATCATATTGTTTGGGTGTTTCACTTCCATTTACATTTCACTCATATTATGTCATTGTTTCTTGTCCCCAATACTTACATAGGACAACACACTTTCATTTGTATTCCATATTTATGACTTCCTCATACTTGTACATAACAATTCCACATAGTTTCATATTTTACATTTACATTCTATAGTACAAGCTTAATAAAATTTTTGGATGTTACATAGATATAGATTATCACCAAACAATTCCACATAAATTTCATATTTTACATTTACATTATATACCACAAGCTTAAAGTATTGCCTAATCGTGGCATTGAATGTCCAACTTCTAAAAATACGTAGTGTTAAAGTTTTTGAAAACATTGTACAATTAAGCCTATATTGTGTTTATCGGATGAGAGACAGTACATACGCACATTTATTAAGGAGCCTACTTTTGGAGGAAAAAACGGATGTTGATAAGATAGTAAGGAACCATTCCCTTGTGTTTCAAAAGGGGCCTTTATTTAGTGAAATTGATAAAAATTGATAAAATTAAGAAGATAGAAATTATTTTATGGAATGATTCAAGATATGGCTTCAATATACTAATATTAATAATGAGAAATAGCTGAAATAGTAGATTCACCTACAAAAGTTTATTTTCGGATAATATCAAGGTTGTAAAAATCGTTTAATTGTAGCTAGTTAGTGGAGTAGGGTTAATGATTAATCGATATATGTGGGGATTAATTAGAGAACCTAAATTATAATATATATATATATATATATATATATATATATATATATATATATATATATATAAAATGAATATAACAAAATAGCAAATTTTTATTCATTTTATGCTTAGATACATATAAAATAGTATAGTTTTGACCATTTGACATTTTATATTTTTTTTGACTTATTTTGAATTTTTTGATAATTTTGACCATTTTACATTTTAATTAATTTTGACCCCCAAGCCAGATTAACCGGCCACCAAGCACTGCCAAGATCGACTTTTAACCAAGCCGACTAGCCTGACTGACTACCACTAATCGCGATCGATTGCAAACCGCCAACCGATTAATCCCCAATTCATCGGCCACCAAGGCTGATTTCTGCAACACACCTATATTGATAAGAAATTTGTCTTAAGTTTGGGTATATAATAAATTGCAAATTTTGACAAGCAAGTTTTATGGAGAAAGTGAAAGGTAATCCAAGCATCCATTTTAGAGCTTTACGAGAAGAGTTATGAAAATATACGAAGAATATCTTAGTTCAAAAGCACTGCTATAATTTTACTATTTTAGAGTATCATAAATAATAGATACCACTGAGAGATTATATTATTAAGCAATAGATGATGGTACAACAATCAAGCATCATATATAAAATGAACCAAACCATTCATTTTAAACTAAGATTTTTATAAGAATATATGTTTGTTTTAAGACCAAAGAAAATGGTTAAAGGGAAGGATAAGGGGTCTATTTAGGTTAGATTAGGTATTTATGAAATATACATTACTTAGACAAATCCTTTCAATAGTGTGCATAAATGGAACAAATAGAACATACCTCGCAAAGTATGCTGTTGTGGAGGCGTAAACAACTAGTTTTTAGAGTCAGTTTAAAACATCCATCGTTATAGATAGTTTTAAAATACTTATAAAAATCATTTGATATTAAACTAAAAAAACATTTTTAAGTTCAAAGAGTCTAGAATAATGGTCTCAAATACCAAAAAAGTTAATAGTTTCACAACGCAAGGTTGTGATAACTCGATATCGTAACATAGATCAAATATCACCCACATACCATGGCCTTCACAATATTCTTTCTATTCACAAAGAAACATCCCCATGCCTTCAATCTTAGCACATATCAAAATAGGTTAGGCAATGTAATATCTGGTGAGAATTGTAACATCCCGACTCCTAGGTATGCAATTTTAAGGATTTTGTACATCACATAAGAACTACTCGACGAGTTGGAGGCCCCAACTCGTCATGTAGAAACTAACAAGGTCATGTGGTTTATGGAGCCTACTCGACGAGTTGGAGGACCCCAACTCGACGAGTTGAGGCTGTGCATGAAAACCCTATTTTTTAGGGTTTGCACCTTATTTAAAGGACCTTAAGTTCCCTGACCAGCCTCCCTAACCACATTATTGTCCAGAGAAACCCTAAAATCGTGCTAACCTTCCATTTTGAGAGTGTGCAAGCCTAAACGTGTTTGCTGGTGCATTTCTTGAAGAAGCTTGAAGAGCCTAGCGCATAACCGAAGGAGGAGGTTGTAGATTCGACATCTACGCTGTAGTAGCAACCATTTGGAGTTAAAAAGTCTTTACATTGACCTCTTGTTTCTTAGATCTTCTCCCATGGAAGTTTAGTGCATTTTAAACCCATTTTGGAACCATTTTCGGAGTTGAGCATAATTTGAAGTTATGACTTCATATCTAGACACCTTTAGGCCTCCTTGGGCCTAAAGATTCAAGCTTTATCAAGCTTTGTCCATCCTCCACGCCCTAAACCCCTTATTAAGTTCCATATTAGTGTTTTAACCCCTTTGAAGCCATGCATGGACATAAAGTTAACAACTTTACGTGGTATCTTAACCCTAGGGTACTAGATCTATAGTTTGGGGCTTTGGATTCGACTAGAAAGGGATGAATGTGAAAAGGTTGAAGGAACTCGACCAGTTGAGTCAGGTTTTCCCGCTTTCTAGATGAATAAACTCGGCGAGTTGATGAGATAACTTGACGAATTAGTTTGGGTTTTTACCGGTTTTCTGAGTTCTAAAGGAACTCGACGAGTTACTAGCTGCACTCGACGAGTTGGGTCAACATGGACTGTTGACCTTGAATGTTGACTGTTGACTTTGACCGGGGTTGACCAAGTTTGACTTATGAGGGTATTTTGGTAATTTGGGTCTTGATGGAATTGGTCTTATGGTGGTTGTAGGTGTTTGATTTTGGAGCCGTGATTCGGGAGCTTGATCTTTTCAGTTCAGTTCGACATTGTGAGGCGAGTTCTTCTCACTATACTAACAGGTCGAAGGCACCAAGGCCGACCCTTTTGGATTGTATTATGGTTAAAGTGTTGGAATAGTGTCTAAGGCTGCAACTATATTAGACAAGTATTTGACCCGGTTGTGCATGGTCCTTTTGGGTTGCCTTCACCATAGCAACCTGACAGGATGATTTGTAATGAGAGAAGAAATATTATTAATATATATTATGAGAATAATATAAGGAATAATAATATTATTATTTTATTAATATAAGTCATAAATTAATTAGGAATTAATTTGGTGACTTAAAGAGATTAATTAAATAGAAGGGCATAAACTGTCAATTGTATGATAGTTGTACTTTGGGCTATAATCCCTTATGGATAGGGGGGGGGGGGGGGTTTGGGGCTTAGGATAGACCTTGAAATCGTCCAAGGCTTATCATTAGGGTATTGGATTGCTTAGGGCTTAAGTTATCCAATTATGGTTTAAGGGTGAAACCCTAGGAGTCTCACTAGTATAAATAGACCCTAAGGGTTAAGGAAATTCTGCACTCTTGTCTCTAAAGAAACCCTGGCCGATTTCTAGTCCCCTGTCCTCTCTCGATAATCATCCTCTTGCTATTTGGTGTTTGTAAGCCATTAGAGGAGTGACACTTGTGACTCTAAAGCTCCAAGGACAAGAAGATTCAAGCAAGTGATTCAAGGTAATCATCTAAATCTGATTTCTTATGTTATTATACTAGAATTGTCATTAGAAGTCTTGGATTCAATGCATGTTCAATTAGAGAAACCTAGATCCAAGCATTAGGGTTTGTATGTGCACATAGGAATGTTCATATGGCTAAATCCCATCCGTGGTATCAAAGCCATTATTGGTTTCTATTGAATTGATGCATTGGTTGCTTGTTTGTTGCTTGCAAAATTCGAATTTTGTCATTCTGCCTGATGAACTCGGCGAGTTCCATAGTGGACTCGGCAAGTAGGCCTCAACTCGGCGAGTCCATTGTGGTACTCGGTATGTTCGAGCGTCAGAAAGAGCTAATTTCGGGATTTCTCGCTGTTTATCTTTTGGATACTTACCTTAATCTTAATAGGTCAATATAAATCCGATTTTGTGATATATTTGAGTATATTCTTGACCTAATTGAAGATATTTATCAATTAATTAAATATTAATTTCCTTATGTGATAATTGATTAATTATTTTAATTAAATTGGTAAATTGTTTTGCAAGAAATAATTAAATAAATCAAATATGGATAATTATGTGATTAAATGTTAATTTGGATTATTTGTTATTTGATTCCCCTATGTTTTGAAAAGTTTAAAACTTGCCCTCAAGTTTTGAAATTTATATTTTGTGATTAAAAGTTTAATTTAGACAATTTAAATTTCAAACCCTAGAATTTTACAAGTTTAAAATTCAACCCTATACTAATATAATATTACAAGATTAATATGTATATATATGTATAACTAAAAAATGCTAGTCTTACCGTTAGTAGGCCTCATTCACGAAGTCGGTCTATAAGGTGGGTATAAGGTTGCGACCTATAAAATGACGCTTAATGGGTGTACACTCACACCCACCGCTTGCTTGATTGCTTCAAAAAAAAAATCTCAATCCTAGTTACTTTAGGAAAAGTGAATTGATGCAATCTCATGAAATTACACTTTGGACCCTTGCTAAGAAGTTAGTGGAGCGTGTGTGGTTTACCAGCACACTAATTGGTTCTAAGCAAAGGTGGCAAAGGGTGATTCATTGTTTATCATAGTTCGATGGAGCGTGTGTGGTTTACCGGCACATCGAATAGGTGATTGTTACAATGAAGGCACTGTGTAAGTTTGCATAGTAATTCACACCCACTTTGTGATCCTCGGTATCCCAGTCACAAACGAGAGGGGCATATCGAGATTTAAACATGTCATTGAAAAGTTCAATGAATCTCATCAAAACCTAGGAATTCTCAATACATTTAGAACTTAAAGTTATGTTTTCATGGTGGAGAATTAGTGAATCATCATTCACTTACCTTCAAATTGTTTGCATGTTAGATTACGACATCCCTTTTCTAATATGTATATATTGTTGTTGGATCCTAGCCCTAATTTTTTCTTATTGGGTGATAATTAGGATTCAAATTCTAATCTATCTTTGTCCTTTCTATTTGTAGATGTCAAACGCGAACAACGTTGCTGCTAGCTCGTTCACATTAATGAGCCTTTGCCAAAAGTTGACTTTCGATGGGACGAACTTTAGCGAATAGATAAGATACATTCGCACGATTGCTCGTTACGAAGACAAGGAGTATGTCCTCGATGAGAAGCTCAAGAAAATTAACCCAGAAATCGCTACTCCGGCTGAAATGACTGCTTTCGAGACTCATGAACGTGACGCAACGAAGGTTCATTGCATCATGATAGCCACTATGAACGCTGAATTCCAAAAGTCCTACGAGGACATGTATCCGTACGAAATGCACCAAGACTTGTTGGAGAGATACCACCAAAACGCGAGGCAGGAACGTTACGAGATCTTCACTAACATGATCTCCTCTAAGATGGGTCATGGAGAATCTCTAACTGTGCACCTGCAAAAGATGCAAAGGTATGTCGATCGTCTTCGCAAGTTGAATGTTGACTTTGGGGAAGACTTGGCTATCGACATGGTGCTTCACTCCTTGCCTCTGTGTTACAATCAATTTAGGATGACCTACCACAGGAACAAAGAGGAGGTCACCCTAAGTAAGCTCCAAGGTCTCCTTAGGGTTGCTGAGAGAAACCTCAAGGACAAGTCTGTTGCACCAACTCCCAATCCACCAGCTGCTCCTGTTTTAGCAATTGGGCAAGGTAGGGGTAAGAAGTGGAAGGCTCCGTCTAAGAGCTACCGCAAGGGAAAGTCTCGAGATGGTTCCTCTTCTACTGCGACCAAAGTTGATCCTGCTAAGCCCAACCCTAACCCAAAGGAGGCAGAGTGCCACCATTGCCACAAAATAGGGCATTGGAAGAGAAGCTGCCCAGACTACCTGCAAGCCATCAGGGAAGGAAAGATCAAGCCGTCTTTCGCAGGTATATACACAATTAAATCTAATGATTCATCTCATGCTATTTCTTGAGTACTAGATACCGGGTGTGGTTACCACATTTGTTCTGGATTGCAGGGACTAAAAAGAAATAGGGATGTGGAGCATGGAAGAATAAATCTAATCATGGGGAACAGAAGATCGTCGCCTGTGACCAAGATTGGAGTGTATTCTCTAGTGCTTAGGAATGGTTTATGTTTAGATTTGAACAATTGTTGCTATTCGCCAGAAATGGCAAGAAACATCATTTCATTTCATGGTTTGTTTAGACAAGGATTTAGATTTTCTTTTAATAATGAGAATGGTTGTATTTATGCTTATCTAAATGGTGTCTTATATTTTGAAGCAATACCATGTAATGGAATTTATGAAACTGTTATGATTGTAGATAACCTAGGAAATGATGTTTTATGCATGGATTCTTCCAATAGTATGGATAGAGCATCCTTGTGGCATTGTCGTCTTGGACATGTCAACAAGAAGCGCATAGCCCAACTCCAAAAGGATGGAGTGTTGGAGTCATTCAACCTTAGGGAAGATGACACATGCGAGTCTTGTTTACTTAGAAAGATGACTAAGTTACCCTTCACTAGTACATGTGAAAGGGGTGAGGGTCTATTAGACCTCATACATACCGATGTATGTGGACCGTTTAGATCAACCACAAAGGATGGGAACCGCTTCTATGTGACTTTTACCGATGACTATAGTAGATATGGGTATATCTATTTAATCAAGCAAAAGTCAGAAACGTTTGAAAAGTTCAAAGAGTTCAAGAATGAAGTGGAGAATCAATTGGGCAGGAAAATCAAGATGCTTCGATCCGATCGAGGAGGAGAGTACCTAAGTCTTGAATTCCACGACTATCTCAAAGAGTGTGGAATAGTTTCACAATTGACGCCACCTAGTACACCACAACTAAATGGTGTGGTAGAAAGGCGTAATCGAACCTTGTTAGACATGGTCCGCTCTATGATAAGTCGTGCTTCACTACCTATCTCGTTCTGGGGGTATGCCTTAGAGACTGCCGCCCATATCCTTAACCGAGTCCCTACTAAGAAGGTTTCCAAAACACCTCACGAGATGTGGACAGGGAAAGCTCCCTCGTTAGCACATATCAAGGTTTGGGGTTGTGAGGCTTTCGTCAGACGAGATACTCATGACAAGCTTGAACCTCGTAGTGAGCGATGTATTTTCATCGGCTACCCGCATAAATCCTTTGGATATCTCTTCTATAGACCGAAGGACAATGTTGTCTTTGTTGCGAGGAGAGGAGTTTTCCGAGAGCGAGAACTCATAAGCCAAGGAGACAGTGGGAGGCAAATCGAGCTTGAAGAGATTCAAGAGTCGATTGATGAAGGAACCTATACCGCTGGCACTCAACCCGAGGAGGAAACTCTGGTTGAACCGATTGACGAGTCATTACCTCTTAGACGTTCCGAAAGAGTTAGAGTTCAACCCCAGTTATATGGTTTTCATATTACTACCGAAGGGGACACGTATATTAGTGATAGTACACTAATAAATCTAGATGAACCTAATAACTATAAGGAAGCCATGGCAGGCCCGGAGTCTGCGAAATGGAAAGAGACAATGGACAGCGAGATCCAATCCATGTATGATAACCAAGTTTGGAATTTGGTTGATAATGTGCCCGGACGTAAGACCGTTGGGTGCAAATGGATCTTCAAGAAGAAGACCGACGTGGATGGAAACGTACACACATATAAGGCGCGATTGGTTGCGAAGGGCTTTACTCAAACTCCCGGAGTTGACTATGATGAGACCTTCTCACCTGTTGTGAAGATAAAATCTATTAGAGTGATGCTAGCGATTGCCGCATTTCATGATTATGAGATTTGGAAAATGGATGTCAAGACCGCTTTCCTTAATGGGAATTTGGCTGAGGATGTTTACATGGCTCAGCCAGAGGGTTTTGTTGATCCGAAGCATCCGAATAGAGTGTGTAAGCTTAAGAAGTCCATTTATGGACTTAATCAAGCGTCTCGCAGATGGAATCTTTGCTTCGATGAGAAAGTCAAAGAGTTTGGATTTGTACGAAGCGAAGATGAATCATGTGTATATGTCAAAGCCAGTGGGAGTATAGTAAGCTTCCTCGTTTTGTATGTCGATGACATACTACTCATAGGAAACGACGTCCCGACTCTGCAGGAGGTTAAGTCCTGGCTCGGGAAGTGCTTCGCTATGAAGGACCTCGGAGAGGCTTCCTATATTCTGGGAATAAGGATAGTGAGAGAACGAAGTAAGAGACTAATAGGACTTAGTCAGAACACTTACTTAGATAAAGTACTGGAACATTTTAGTATGGAAAACTCGAAGAAGGGAGAATTACCAATACAAAGTAATGCCAAGTTGAGTAAGACTCAGAGTCTGAGTACCGAAGCTGAAATAGCAGAAATGAGTCGAGTCCCATACGCTTCCGCAGTTGGCTCAATCATGTACGCTATGACTTGTACTCGCCCTGATGTAGCCTTTGCTTTGAGCATGGTTAGTAGATATCAAGGGAACCCTGGCAGAGCCCATTGGATTGCGGTCAAGAATATCCTTAAGTACCTTCGGAGGACCAAGGAATTGTTTTTAGTCCTAGGAGGGAGTGATGACTTAAAGGTGTGAGGGTATAGTGACGCCAGCTTTCAGACCGACAGGGACAACTACCGTTCGCAGTCGGGCTGGGTCTTTACCCTGATGGAGGAGCAGTGACTTGGAAAAGTTCCAAGCAGGAAACCGTAGCTGATTCAACGTGCGAATCAGATTACATTGCAGCGAGCGAAGCGTCGAAGGAGGCAATATGGTTGAAGAACTTCATCGGTGATCTTGGAGTTGTACCTACCATAAAGGAGCCCATGGAGATTTTCTGTGATAATGAAGGAGCGGTTGCCTTGACCAAGGAACCGAGGGATCATGGTAGATCTAGACATATCGACAGAAAATATCACTTTATTAGACATCGTGTAGAAGAAGGACAACTCGTGGTTAAGAGGATATCATCAGAAGATAACCCAGCAGATCCGCTTACGAAGGGACTGAGCAGGGTTAAGCACTTGCAGCATGCTAGGAGTATTGGGCTGAAGGATGATATTAGTATAGATTAGATAGTATTAGAAACGTGTAATAGATAAATGTAATTAACATTTGATGATTAAATAAAGGAGTATTATTTATGAGTAATGTTACTGTCTTATGTTAATTGTTTAACTATTGTTTCACTTTGCATGTTTTGACTTCCAGAATAATTGAGTTTATTAAGAATAACCGAATTATTCAAATTGTCCACAATCGTTCATATGTTGGAAGTAGATATGAATGAAGATTGTCATGAATTGGTGTGTAGATTGTCTAAATGGTTATAGACATAGCAAAAGTTTGCTACAGCGTTCATGAGTGCTTATGAACTAGTTTTGAGCATTGGAATAAACCTGTGCTTGCTGGAATCACCTTATGGAATGTGATAAAAAGAGTAATCGCAAGACGATAATATCATATGGTCTTAAAACCTAGATATATGGTTTGTTATTTGTTAATTGGTTGTACATTGATAATGCGAAACCGCATCAGTAACTTGGTGTTATAAAACTCATTGTTGTGTATACTTGATTAATGAGTAAGTAAATGCATATAAGTCGAAGTTTATCTGTTACTTTTATCCTAAGAGGGTAAAAGCGATATCTCAGCCGCTCGATGATTTGATTTGACTTATGTGCTGGGCCCGGTCAGAACTGAATTGATGTGTTCAATTAAGTTCTATGTCGAATAAATCTGAGATCGAGAAACCAATTGTTGGACAAATTGGTTCCATAGAATTGTCAGCATGATATCTAAACAGAGGACTATACGATCCCTTATCTAAAGGACAGATTGATAAGATCAGAGTTTGATAGTGTCTTTGAGAGCTACGGTTGCTAATCGGATTATACTTGTGCATATAGTTACTAGACTTATCCAAGTGGGAGACTGTTGGAATAGTGTCTAAGGCTGCAACTATATTAGGCAAGTATTTGACCCGGTTGTGCATGGTCCTTTTGGGTTGCCTTCACCATAGCAACTTGACATGATGATTTGTAATGAGAGAAGAAACATTATTAATATATATTATGAGAATAATATAAGGAATAATAATATTATTATTTGATTAATATAAGTCATAAATTAATTAGGAATTAATTTGGTGACTTAAAGAGATTAATTAAATAGAAGGGCATAAACTGTCAATTGTATGATAGTTGTACTTTGGGCTATAATCCCTTATGGATAAGGGGGGACGGTTTTGGGGTTTAGGATAGACCTTGAAATCGTCCAAGGCTTATCATTAGGGTATTGGATTGCTTAGGGATTAAGTTATCCAATTAGGGTTTAAGGGTGAAACCCTAGGAGCCTCACTAGTATAAATAGACCCTAAGGGCTAAGGAAATTCGACACTCTTGTCTCTAAAGAAACCCTGGCCAATTTCTAGTCCCCTCTCCTCTCTCTATAATCATCCTCTTGCTAGTTGGTGTTTGTAAGCCATTAGAGGAGTGACACTTGTGACTCTAAAGCTCCAAGGACAAGAAGATTCAAGCAAGTGATTCAAGGTAATCATCTAAATCTGATTTCTTATGTTATTATACTAGAATTGTCATTAGAAGTCTTGGATTCAATGCATGTTCAATTAGAGAAACCTAGATCCAAGCATTAGGGTTTGTATGTGCACATAGGAATGTTCATATGGCTAAAACCCATCATAAAGGATGATGTTATGTTTAGTGATCTGTTAGATCTGTATCTTGGTTATAGGATGGTGTTATGTTAGTGATCTGTCAGATAGGTATCCTGGTATATAGGATGATGCTATAATTAGTGAGTTGTAGATCTGTATAATTGTCTGTACATGCTAGCTAGCGTATGATATTTATGTGTTGATTGTGTGATTGCGGGTGTGTTGAGGCGGTCTTGCTTTGTGCTCTATGCCAAGAGACCCAAGGCGGCCCGGATAGACTGAAGGCCCATCGGGGTGTACCAATGAGGCCGAAGCCTGGAGAACGGTCCAGACAGGCTGAAGGCCCGATAAGGTGGACCAGACATGATGAAGGTTCTGAGAGTGGGCCAGATAGACTAAAGGCTCGACGAGGGCGGTCCAGTCATATTGAAGACTCTATATGCATGTTGTTTGTTATGATATTGTTCTTATTTGTGACAACCCGAAATTTCTATTATGTACAACCATTCACTTCAATAGAAGTCAGAACAGTTTCTGCTAACTTTTGAGTTGTGTAGAGTCAGTTTGAGTGTTCCAAAGCCTATTATTGTAACAAATAACTGGAGAGATGATGCCCTAGGGTTTATTGTGCAAAACTAAAGTCTCAAAACTCCAAGAGTTTGGAGTTTACGGCCTAAACATGGAGTTTACGGCCGTAAACTCCAAACAGTATAAATATGACACTTAGTCATTTTACTCATTTATTTCACAATTTCAAAGCTAGAACATCAAATCCTCTCAAGTATCATTTGATTTTCCTTCTTGATCTTTAACTTTGTAAGTGTTTCTTGCCCTAATTAGTTGATATCTTACTTAATCTAGTGATCTTACATGATTTCATCCGTGAAATCATTCAATTTGTGTAGATCTTCAAGTGTTCTTAGTTTCACCAAGAACACCAAGAACACACACTAGTGTTCTTGGACTTTTAACACCCTTTAAAGCTTATCTATTGTAAGTACTCTTACCCTAGTGTGTTATAAGACTTGTTACACTTCTTAATCAACTAGAAAACACAAAGAAACACAAGATCAAAGGTGTTTACGGTCCAACATGTTCTTGGATCGTAAACCCTAATGAATGGGACATTGTGTGCCCTATTCCCTTACCAAGCCTTGGATACTAGTCTAGATCATATCCTTGATGTGCTTAGGACCTTAAACATCAAAAAGACCATGAACCATTAGAGTTTACGGCTGTAAACACATGGAGAAATGGTCCATGGGATGTAAACTCCACAAAGGGGTGAAGTGATGCCACAATCACTTCCAAAGGCTTAGACATGAAGTAGGAATGCTTCTTTATGACTTATAGGCTTCAAAACACAAAATGGTAGAAGTACCATGAGTTTACGGCCGTAAAATCATGGGTTTAAAACCGTAAACTCATAAAGAGTTTACCCTTGGACCCTAAACCCAAAAGCCAAGTCCTACAACCCTTAGATGAAATCCTTAGGACTTATAGCACTTAAATCAAGTGTTTTACATGTCTTAGGATGTCTTAACTTGGTTAATTAGTTGTTAAACGACTAACTAGATACATATATGTATTATTATATGTTAACTAGGATCCTTGTGTGTGTTCAAGTCTTCACTTGACACTCAACATCCTATACTATCCGTTCATCCAAACCACTCACTACAGGTGAGTTCATACCCCTTAATCAACCTTTTAAATGATTTTAAATGCTTTTATGGGGGGGGATACAAGTTGAACTATTATAATTATTATATCAATCACATGTGATTAATAACTACCAAACAAGTGGATTTCTTACTTTTCAAACTGTGTTATCAAACAAACTATTTCAAACGGTTTTATTAAACTCTTTTACATGTCAAATACTTTTATTAAACTTATATTCTGTTAAATGTGTATCCATATAGATATAGTTATATAAGTAGGATTGAAAGGACTTAGGACTGATAGCTCACCTTACTTCTTGTTCCTTGTTTGGTTGTGGACTTAGGGTATTCAGGTTATTTGTCCGAAGGTCGTTTGAATCCTAGTTATATATTATGTATATGTATATAGATATAAAAGTTCCTTCTTTCAATTCAATACCTTTGGGTAGCAAGGGTATACAAACATGTTCATACATACAAACAACATTACTAGTAAACTATAATAGGTATAGTTTAGGGAGATACTAATACTATTACTAGAACAGTGAAACATATAAAGAGTCAGTTCATACATGAGTCAATACCATGCAGAGAGAATATAACATACAGATAGAGAATACTATGATGAGAAACAAACAATACCATACAGAGAGAACATACAATACCATACAGAGAGAACATACATACATGTTAGACAGAGAGAGAACACATAATACAGCTAGCACATACATATACAAGAACATTACTACAGTTATGCGAGCCACGTAACGGGGCATAGCATCACCTGTCATGGCCCGTTTTGTATCCAGAATCTCCTTAAAATGGAGAGAGTTGAGTTTGTGTATAGATCTATACTGGATTGACTATCCTACACCTTGCTGCTCGCTACAGTGGGACTTGCAAGTCTACGGGTGCCAAACGTCATTTCTTTCGACGTCTTACATCGTCGGGTTTTTAGTCAGTAGTATGGTACATGCCGATCACATGGTACTCTAAATAACAATTGGTTTAAGGTAGTTAGTACAACAGTAGTCACTTAATACAACACTACAATACTATTTTATTTCCCCATTGCATTCACTTTGTGATCTTCACACAATGAACAGTAATGTAAAAACTATATTTTTGGTTAATGATAGTCAGATTTGGGAAAATACATACTCTTACAAGAGTCTTACATACAAACAGTTGATGCCTTGGTAGAAGGCTACTTTTAGTAGGAAACATAGGGCTTTCTAGGAGAGTTCAAACAATTACAAACTTATACATCACATACTTACAAAAACTTTCATACAAGCAATGACACTAATATACTTATGATCTCACCAGATTTAAAGTTGATAAACTCTTTCAAAATAGCTTGTATTCTCAGGTTACCAGTAGATAGGTACCGGTGCCAGGTTTTGAGAAGATGGAGCTTGTTCAAGACTCATCTTTTATTTTGATTCATATTTTTGGTGTCTATACAACTTGACAGAACACACTTGTATGAAATTATACAATTAATGCAATGGATGATGTTGTTGCTTGTTTACTACTTTGCATTGTTATGATACTGAACATGACGTCCTCCACCCCCGAACGATTCCGCCGTTCCGGTTTTGGGGTGTGACAGATTGGTATCAGAGCATTGTTTATAGTGAATCGAGTATATCAACCCATAAAAGATATACGAACTATAAACATAACGGGACTAAAATACTCTGATAAAGAGTTACTTTTAAATAATAAAATATTTAACCAAGTATACATACCTGCATTCATACTAAAATCAATGTCACTAGGACAGAACAAAAGTATTACGATTGTTGGGCAACACAAGTAGACTTAGAGACATATAGTCAAAGCTGGGAAGTTATAGCCTGATCAACTATATTATTTGAGGATTGACTAGCATGTGCCTAAGGGTGGTTGTGAGGTTGCAACAAGTCTAAAAACTTACCAACACTACTACAATGAAAACATTAGAACAAAACATAAACTTAAAATACTATAGGAGTATTTTGTGTTACTATAACTATTTATCTGAGAACTAAAGGTCTTTATTAGTATATCAATAGTTGTTGAGTGGATACGCTAAGGTTATATGTATCTAGGATATCATAGACTTAGAATCTGTGATCTTTGCTTTACTTCCTGTTCCTTGTTTGGTTGTGGACTTAGAGTTAGGGTTACTTATTCGAAGGTCTATCTTGTCTTGGTTACATATGATTGGTATGCACTACGCAAATGGTGAAGTAACTGATAAAGATCATCTTATAATTATCTAATTAGTGCGTCTATTTAGTTATTTCTTTATCCCTTTTCTCGCGTAGATATCATGGCTGGATTTTATATCCCCGGAGACCCGTACTACCCCAACAATGACAATGCAGGATGGCTGGGAGAAGATCCAGAAGATGATCACCCAATTCCATTGGATGATCACGAAGCTGAAGGCTTTTCTGATGGATCTGACTCAGAGCCAGAAGTTAACAACCAATCCCCAGCTGCTCAAAACCCAAAACCTCGTCCAACATTTCAAGGACCCACACCTATGTAGGCCACAAACTTGAATAAATGGAGTTAGGATCAGGGTCAACCCATTCCCTACAATGGAGACAGAAGCTTCTACAACCTCACAGGGTCCTACCCATCATGGTTCGTAGGATTTCTCGGAACACCGAACAAGGTCGAGCAACTATCGACCGAGTCGTGGAGATTGACGCCAACTCTAGCGTTAACACAATCCGCATTCGCCAGCTAGAGTCTGCTAATGAAAGTACTCAGGTCCGCAATGCAGCTCTGCAGAGGGAACTTGCTGAAACCGAAGCTGAAGTCAGAGAACTTCGAGCTCAGCAAGCAAGATCTGATAGGCGCGTGAGGGACATAGAGCGCCTTCTGTCGGATTCAAGGAATCACTCTAGTAGTTCTCGTCGCCGATAGAGTCTCATCGACTTCTCTTTTGGATATAACCTAGTTTATGTAAAAATTCTAGTCTAATTTCCTATCTTTGTAAATCTTAGACCGGTTAGGTCTGGATTAGGTCGTAGTTCTGTTAAAATTTTTCCTATCTTGGTTGATGTAAGACCTACTTCTAGGTCATTTTTTTCCCGAACTTGTTAGATATGTAATACCAATATTATTAACAGATACCTAATCTCATGGAAATTATTATCCAAATGATATCATCTGTTAGTACTAGATCTACATTCAATTGTGTTGTTGGGCTATGGAGAGTTAGTCCATGAGTCGTTCTCATCAAACTTTCCCTATTAAATTCTTATCAATATCTTCATCTTTCTAAACTTATATTGAAAGATGCCTCCACGTCGATCAACAAGACGCGATCCTCCGATAACCGTAATACCACCTGCTCCTCAAATCGATACGGCAACTCTGAATGCTGCTGTAGCTGCGGCTGTGGTAACAACCATGGCTTAATATCGTTCTTCTGGTTCCACTGGAGGAGGAACCTGTAACATCCCGGAATATCAAGAGTAGAGTTGAAGGGCTAAATGTGTAAATGGGAAAGGGCAACTCGGCGAGTATGGTCGCGACTCTAGTCGCGTGTTAAGTGACCAACTCGGCGAGTAGCATGGATGGACTCGGCGAGTTGGTGCTGAGTGGAGAAAACCCTAATTTGAGGGGTTAAGCCCTATATAAAGAACATCATATCTTCTCCCCAACCTCTTTACCATTCCTTGAGTTCCAGAAGCCCTAAATTCGTGAGGAGACCCCATTGTTGAGTGACTTAGAGCTTGGAGAAGGATCTTTGGTGCTTTAAGCTTGAAGATTGGAGGCTTGTATCAGGAAGCTTGGGGAGATCAGGAATCTACAGTTGGTTGGGCTCATTCTAGGGGTAAGGAACCATTTCCGTAAGCTGTTTTCTTCATGGGTTCATGTATGGTGGTTGATATGACATCTAAATTGAGATAGAAGCTTGGATCTGAGGATGTTACTTCAGATCTAAGCTTGTGATGGTCCTATATGTCATAAAGTACCAATTCTTGAGTGGTTGGTGAAGCTCTTTTGTCCCAAACCCTAGCCCTAGAGTGTAAAATGCCTAGATCTCTTTGGATCCACGTAAAGTTTGCCGCTTTACGTGATGGATGGCTTTTAAAAGAGTAGATCTATGGTTTAGAGCTTCTGCATGGCTTGGAAAGCCTCTGTATGGTTTCAGATCTAGGGGTACTCGGCGAGTCACAAGGGTGTACTCGGCGAGTTGCTTGAAGATAGGCTGGAAGTCGACGAGTTGGAAGAACAACTCGGCAAGTTGGTTGAATATGAGCAGGAACTCGACGAGTTGGAAGAACAACTCGACGAGTTGGTTGAAGATAGCCTTGGACTCGGCGAGTCTGTTCTTGGACTCTGCGAGTCTGGTCGTGAGGTCCTAACCTTTCTTCTGGTTGAGCTGTGAATCGGTGAGTCAAGGGATGACTCGGTGAGTCGAGTGTGAAAGGACTCAGAGTTGTTGGACTCGGCGAGTCTCGGGGTGACTCGGCGAGTTGAGTCGCGGATTGGGGAAGTTCTGTGCATGGGGACTCGGCGAGTCATCGGGTTGACTCGGCGAGTAGATTCATTCAGGGGTTGACTTTGACTTTGACTTTGACCAAGGGTTGACTAGTTGAATTCCAGGGGCATTTTGGTAATTGTTGGCTTTTGTTTTGAGTTCAGAGTTTTGGTGTTGGCCAGTGTTGGAGATCGTATCAGTGGTCGAAGCAGCTTGGGTTTATCTGTTTAGTCGGCAGTTGCGAGGTGAGTTATCCTCACTATATCAACAGGGTCTACGGCACCAAGGTCGGCCCTTTATCGGATTGTGATCTAGGTATCGTTGCTATGTCATTGCTTTTCTATGTTGCATCCTGGTAGTTAGGATGGTATATGTTAGAGACCTGGTTAAGGTCGGAATCCTGGCATATAGGATGATGCTATGCTAGTGACCGGTTAGGTCGGTATCCTGGTTAGGACGATGATATGTTATGTGATCTGCTAGATCGGCTTGTTGACTATGAATTGTTATATGATTGTATGTTTATGTGAACATGGTTGTTGGACTGGGGTTGGGTTGAGGCGGGTCCTGCTTTGTGCTGTAGGCCAACATACCCAGGGCAGACCGGTTATCCCGAAGGCCCAACGAGCGATCCGGATAGGCTACAGGCCCCAAGAGGGCGGACCAGACGTGCCAAGGCTCGGAGAGTGGACCAGACAGACTGAAGGCCCAGTGCGGGTGGACCCGTCATACTGAAGACTCAGAGAGTGGACCAGGTGGATTGAAGGCCCGGTGCGGGCGGATCAATCACACTGTAGACTCGATGTATATGGCTAGACTCGGAGGGTGGACCAGGTGGACTGTTGGCCGGTGCGGCGGACCAGTCACACAGTAGACCCGAAGTGCATGGCTGTTCTGTGATCTGTTATGTTATGGCATGTTATGCGTGTATGGTATATGTGGTTGGTATTTTGGGGATATCTCACTAAGCTTTCGGGCTTACAGTTGTGGTTTAATGTTTTTTAGGTTCTTCAGGAGACCGTGGCAAGGCAAAGGCGTGATCGTACCGCTCCTCATGATTATGTTTTGTGATGTGATTATGGGGAATACTCTGAAATAATTGTATTGAAAACCTTTTTGTAATAATTTTATGAAATCGGGTTGTTTTTGAAAAAGTTTAAATTGGTTGGAATTTTATGGTCGTTACAGAACCCCTATTCAATCTACTCATAGTGAAGCTCTTGTACGCTTGAGAGAGTGATCCTATAAGGACTTCACTAACTGCAAGCCCAAGTCCTTTAGAGGGACTGGCGAAGTCATTGCCCTCTCGCAATGGTTCGAGAAGACCGAATCGGTTTTCGAAATCTGCTCCTGTCCAGAGGGGAGCAAGATCAAGTTCTTTGCTTGCAACTTTGAGGAGAAAGACCTAACATGGTGGAATAGCCATGTCAAGTCACTATCTCTAATAGTGGCTAATGCTATGGGTTGGGAAGCTCTGAGAGAGCTAATGATCGAAGAGTACTGCCCGAGGGGAGAAATCCAAAAACTGGAGGAAGAACTGTGAAGCCTAACCATGAAGGGCTCCGACATAGTCTCCTACACCGCCAGGTTCTATGAACTGGTGGCCCTCTGTCCCAACATGGTTCATACAGAGGGAAAGAAGATTGAAAGATACATATGGGGGCTGGTGCCTCCATTCCAGGGAAATGTTTTGGCTTCAAACCCCACTACATTCGATAGTGCCAAGCGATTGGCACAACGGCTAATAGACCATGGGGTTCGTACCCCGGCCGCAACAACAACCCTGGCCATCTCAGAACCTTCCAAAACCACTGATTCCAAGCGGAAGTTCTGGGATGACAAAAAAAGAAGAAGGCTGCCAAAAAGCAGCAGGTCGTGGCAGTTCATGCTGCGATAGCACCTGCCATTGTTGCTCCGGTAAAGTAGTACGCTGGAAGTTTGCCTAAGTGCAACAAATGCAACTCTTACCACACGAGAGCCTGCCGGGAAATGCAGTCTTCAAACTGCAACAGGAAGGGGCACACAGCCCGTTTCTGCAAAGCACCGGCGAGGCCACTCAACCAAGTTCTTGACACAGGAGTGGGCCAATCTTGCTACGGTTGTGGCGAGGTGGGCCGCTACAAGAGGGGCTGCCCTAAGGCAAGTAATGCAGGTGGAGTAGGAAGGGTTCTGGCCATAGGCCACGAGGAGGCGGTTGCCAACCCCACAGTGGTCATTGGTACGTTTCTCCTCAATAACTCTTATGCATGCATTCTGTTTGATAGTGGAGCGGAGAGGAGTTTCGAGAACCAAAAATTTGCTCTTTTACTTAAGCAAAAATCATGAGCTCTTAAAGAACCGTTCACTGTAGAAATGGCTAATGGAAAGACAGAGAGCACTAGCAGTATATACATAGGGTGTACCTTAACACTAGATAGCCATTCATTTGCGATCGACCTCATGCCGGTCTCAATTAAAAGTTTCGACGTCATTATCGGCATGGATTGGTTGAGTCTTCATCGTGTCGACATCATGTGTTACGAACATGGTTGCAGAAATCAGGATTAATCGACGATTAATCGTGGATTAATCGCTTGGCGTTCTCCAACCGTCGAGGATTAGGGCATTAATCGGAAATTTAGGATTCATCGGGTTTGGCGGGATTCATCGGCCTTGGCGGGATTAATCGGTCAACAAAAGTCAAAAAAGTCGAAAAAATTCAAAAAAAGTTAACAAAGTAAAAAAAATGTCAAAGAAATTCAAAAAAACACCTTTTTTTTACTCCAAAATTTTCAAATTTTTAAAATTTCAAATATTATATCAAAATGTTCATATTTTTGTATTTCCAAATTTCCAAATTACATTTTTTCTTATTTTCTAATTTTGAAGTACTTGTTTTTCTTAAGATATATAAATATTTAATTAATTTTAATATTTTATTAATAATATATGGTCCCCGATTAATCCTCAATTAATCCCCGCTAAAACCGGTTAATCCCTTAACACCAGTCGACCGTCGAGCTACCGTCAAACGATTTTTACAACCTTGACGATAAGTAATTATAATCAATAATTTTAAAATAGGCAACATTATACCTGTTGAATTCATCAAGGTTGGATATCAAATTGAAATACTCTTCTATAACAGGCCGTTTAGGCAACCGCTCATTGAAAACCTTCTTTAACAGGTATAAGATACATACAAAGACTGCATCCTCGTCCAATAACTCATCAAGTGATTGTTTAAACACCTTAATAACATCGTCTAATTTGGCCGAGATATTCCTCGAGATCATAGGAAAGGCACGGGGAATCGTAACACCCAATCTCAAAAACCATTTCATGTACTTGGCTTTTGGGGGTCGGTGACAACTTCGTGGAAAAAGACGTAATGTAGAAGTAAAAGATCTCTACCTATATTAGCAATGTCTAACCACCTCCCAAAACATGTATTATGGAACATGGTCTCGCATTCGGGTCTATCTCTGAATGTCGCAAGAATTTTCCCGCCGATTTTGGGTTTACAAGAGAGTGTAACGAATGCATCAAAAATCATGTCGTGCTGCACAAATAAAAAAGGTGTTATCACTTCATTCTGAAACGAAAATGACCAATATTCCAGACCAGTTCTGGAGCAGTTTCAGACTAGTTCCTCATGTTTCGGATTAGTTCATCGTGTTTTGGAACAATTCCTCGCATTCTATAGGCTTCCGGAATGAACTTTTAAGATCCATAACACTACATTTCGATGTAAATTAATAATACCTAAACAGCTAAACTACTATTCGGTTGGTCCTACAATAATGATATCTTTAATTTAAATTCTGAAGCATTTTCAGTTCATTCCGGATGTGTTCTACGCATTCCGGAACAATAACTATAGATGAATAGGCACCTTATACAAACAAGTAAACCGTGTAAAGAGAAAGCGAAGAACATACTCGTAAAATAATGGGGTCGTAGTGCTCTTCTTCAATGACGAAGTTGCGTGTCGGAGACCGGACTTGCGTGTCGGGGATCGAAATAACGATCAAAATTGAAAGTCAAAAGATCCGAAATTGCATGTCGGAATCGGAATCAAAAGTCAGAGCAAGATCCAGAACTCGCCTCCAAAATTTTCAAATAATACTCCGGAATTTTTTAAAAACACCGAAAAATGATTATATTATTCAATTTCCCTTTAAAAAAATTGTATTATATCAATAATTATCAACTTTAATCGACGAACCAAAGTTAAGAATGGGTTACTCATGCATGGTTTGAACACGATTCCCCATAATAATTGTGTATTTAAACTTTTATTTGACTAATTCATATTACGAACAATAATCCAAATGGTTGACCTTGATAAACAACAAGAAAGTTGACTTTTATGACATTCCAAGATTGTTGAGGGGTGTTAATGTAATGTTTTTAAAGTTGGAGGTCAAGGTCATAACATTTATGTTTCCGTTAAGTGGGCCGAAATTATCTGTGAGCGACGCGCACAAGTTATGTATGTACCCAGTCCTTAAAACGACGCGTTTCCTTAACTCGCCTTGTTTTCCTATTTTGACCTTTCTGCCCCTCACCTAGGTCCGTTACAAAATAATAATCCAATATCTAAAATACTTTTTTAATAACAACCAGTGAATTTATATTTTATTGAAAACGTTTATTTTTTAATAAGTACAACTTTTTTCAATTTTGTTCCATCTGAAAATAAACACAAACATTTTTTGCATTATATTGATTATTTAATCATAATCAATATAAAAATACAATGTTTATTATAGCTCCAGATTTATTTTAACTCCATCAATATTATCTTTATTGTAAAAATTGATAAGTATATATTTTGTGTATAAAACTTTATATATTTATAGACCACTTGAAACTTTTACTATCTGTCCATAATGTTATTCAAATAACAAAACTTAGTATTCTGTGTCTTTTAGCTTATCATGTAAAATATTTAATTTGGATATCTATATATAGTTGTTGTTTTTTTACCTTAATCTATACATAAATACTAAATGAATTACTGTTCTAAAAACACAACTTAACGGCACGGTATTAAGGCATTAACTTTTTACATATTTGTCTTTTCTGTCTTGTCTTTTACTTTTAACATCTTGCATGTTAAAACTAATACATAATTTTAAATTTTATGAATATTATGAAATTTGTCTAAGGATAAAATAATTATTTAGACTTAATGATTATTGAGTTTTAAAAATCAAACCTCATATACAATATGTTATTCTGACAATGATCATTATTTATTTAGACGTTTTTCTTGTTAAAAACTTAATTTTTTTAACATAGTTATTTAACTTGTAGTGGAAACGATGACTGAAGAACAAGTTTTTATTTGGGATTGAAAATGTCTAATGGCAAGGTTAGTTTTGTCAATTCAAAAAATATTTTAATTAATTATATAATTTCAAAGATAATTGGGGGGTCGACAACCAAAACGGCTTCTTGTAGAGCGATGCACAACTGCCACCCGTTAACCAGAGAAAGAGAGAGAAATCCAAAGAAAACAATTCCTTCTCACACGCAGGCTTAAGGCTTTCTTTCTCTCTTTCTCTCTCTCTAAAAAGAAAATACTAATACACCTCACAACAGCTTTTTCCACATCCCCTATGCTCTTGCTCTAATCTTTCTACATTTCTTTCTTTTTTTCCATTTGGGTTTTTGTTTCTATTCCCAAATCAAATCTTCCCGTTTCTTTGCAACGATATAGGGTTATCTACTTCTCCGGTTTCTCTCACTCTCCACCGATAAAGAAGAATCACTCGTCTTCTTCCATTGAGATCTTACGGGTGCGAAAAAGTTCATTCATTTTTTTTTATTGATTTGGGTCTACCCTCGATTGATTTGAGGGTGATCTGTTTGTTTAATCGATTGGGGGGAGTTTTAGATTTGGATGACGTCTACTTTATCAAAATATCTCGATAAAGTCTATACGATGGCAGAAGGGGGATCTCGTTATTGCTCTAAAAAATCTGACGATATCTGTGGTGATATTTGCGATGAGGTAATTTATATTCCTTTTTCTCAATTCGAATTAGTTTCTGGGTTTGATGAATGCATTGTCGGCTTGGATTTGCTGATTTCATCGTTGGTTTAGCCGTTTAGGTTTTACCTTTTCGAAATCCGGACCAAATCAACTTTTAATGTTTTGCTTTATTTACAAATTCGGAAATTAGAATTTTCTACTTTCAAATCGTTATCGTTGAAATCGTAACCTTTTTTGTTTTCCCCCTTTCGTTTATGGTCGTTACGAGCTTCAGTCTTCTAATTGAAAATCGAACGTTTTGATTTGCAGGATTCAGGAAAGCCTTCCACCATGGCAAGATTACGATGCATTCTACGAGGACTCGAGCTCAAAACCATCATCTTCCTTTTCGTAATGGTCCCAAGCATCATCCTCGGTTTATACATCCACGGACAAAAAGTCTCCTACTTTTTACGACCCTTATGGGAATCACCACCAAAACCCTTCCACGAAATCCCCCACTACTATCACGAAAACGTATCAATGGAAAATCTCTGCAAACTCCATGGCTGGGGCACACGAGAGTTCCCAAGGCGTGTATTTGATGCAGTATTATTCAGTAATGAAGTCGACCTTTTAACAATAAGATGGCACGAATTATACCCTTATGTCACCGAATTTGTCCTCCTTGAATCAAACTCCACATTCACAGGAATCCCAAAGCCTCTAGTGTTCGCCAGTCAACAAGATAAGTTCAAATTCGTGGCCCCACGTTTAACATATGGTCAAATTCCAGGAAGATTTCAAAAGGGTGAAAACCCTTTTGTTGAAGAAGCATACCAAAGACTTGCATTGGATTTTCTCTTGAAGAAAGCCGGGATTCAAGATGATGATTTGTTGATCATGTCAGATGTTGATGAGATTCCAAGTCGACATACAATCAATCTGTTGAGATGGTGTGATGACATCCCTCAAATTCTTCATCTTCGATTAAAAAATTACTTATATTCGTTTGAATTTCTGTTGGATAACAATAGTTGGAGGGCATCTGTTCACAGATATCAATCGGGAAAAACAACGTATGCTCATTATCGACAATCTGACATAATGTTGGCGGATGCAGGGTGGCATTGTAGCTTTTGTTTTCGCCACATCAGCGAGTTCATCTTCAAAATGAAAGCTTATAGTCATGTCGATAGAGTGAGGTTCAATAAGTTTTTGAATCCTACGAGGGTTCAAAAGGTAATTTGCAAAGGGTCGGATCTTTTCGATATGCTTCCGGAAGAGTACACGTTTAAAGAAATCATCGGGAAAATGGGACCCATTCCACATTCCTATTCAGCTGTTCATCTTCCTGCACATCTTATAGAAAACGCAGATAAATACAGATTTCTTTTACCTGGGAATTGTATAAGAGAAAGTGGGTGATAATTAATGTCTTCTTCTTCTTCTTCTTTTTTTTTTCTTCTTCTTCTTCTTCTTCTGTGTAAAGATTTGAGCTTTGAAGTTGAAAGAGGTGGTGTCTTGCAACTTTGACCAAACAATAGTCAACTCTGGTATGTGTTTTCTTGCTATTGTTTAGTGTGGGGCCGGATGGGTTGATGGAGTGTACATAGTGATGTTTATCTTTTCGCTTGTTTATTGGTAGAAGAACTTTATTTTCAGAATCTTGGCATAGTGATTTGCTGAGTTTTTGTGGGTTGGAGGTTGTGCTTTCATGGAGATGAGATTCATGGGGTTGTTTGTTTAAAACTTGGCAATGGTCATGAGAGATGTTTTTGAGGTTTGTTTGCCTTCCCTCCCCCCAGAGAGATAGTTAAGTTCAGGAAGTTTCGGGATTCTGTTATATTAGGAAATTTTGAATCTGAGACTTATATGTTATTAATAATTATTATTATTATTATTCAAGTTTGTGTTTAAGTTTTAACTTTGTATCTTGGGTTGTGTGGATTTTGAAGATGGTGGGATTGTGTTTTTAGTTCATGTGGAGTGTGTGAAGTTGATTTTACATGGAAAACACATGCTAATCATGAATTTTGGATGATTAAAAGACAGTTTGGAAGTGTTCTAAAGATCTAGATACATCTAGAAGAGCATGGAGTTTATTTATTTATGTCTGATTGGCTTTTGGGTATTCATTCTTTCATGTGGCTTAATTCTTTAAGTCTTTGATCTTTTATTGGACCATTCTTAATTAGTTTTCTTTCAAAGCTTCTTAATTTGTCAAATGTTTGGTTATTAATCAAAGAATCCTGTTAAAACCGAATGTTATGTAGCCAGTGGTGGTATACTTTTGACCTTGATCGACTCCAAGCGATCTTTTGATTCACTTTTGATCCAGATTGAATAGAGCAAAATTTTAAAAATCAAACGAATTTTCGAACACCATGATGATTGATGAGACAATTGTGGGATATTTAAAGGTGACTGATAATTAGACACCTAATTGTATTATAATGTGGCAATTGATTTTTTTTCTTCATGTTTATGATTAATCTGATCAATATCTTATAAACAAATGAATATATTGGTGGAATCTTTTGCAAAAGTAAACATGAAAAAAAATAAAGTGTTGCACTCGGTTTGAAAAGTCTAAAGTGTTACTGAAAAGTAAATAATAAAAAGTTAACAATTTTTTTTGGATGGTTTGATGAAAGGTGAACCATTGCCTCGTTTCTTCTTGAAGAAGATAACTACTTTTAACTGACGATGACGACGATTGACGACATTACTCACTATTTTTATTACTTAATTGGTTTATATTTATTAAAAATAAAATTTCATTTACTTTATTTAATTTTCAATAGTTTATTTCATTAGATGTCGTGTTTCACGTTTTGTTTAGCATGTGAAATATGTTTTACTCATAATCTAACTATAAAATAATTACTATATTTGTTGAAATGCACAAATAGGGTATCTTGAAAACCAAATAATGAGTTTAAGGGTTGGCTAAGCTTTACAAAAACAATTGGGTTTTCAAGATTTAGACTATATTTGAGAGAATGATTGAAAAACTTGTTGTCAGCTCATAAAAAAAAAAAAAACATTCTTTTAAATTTAACGGATGAGCTAGCTCAGAATGCAAATGACAAAAAAACATATAAAATAATGATTTAATATTATAAGACAAATACGTATGAAACTCAACAAATACATGGAAAATCTAATCTACTCGTAAATTACTCTTCATCCACCTATGTCCTAGATTTAAACTCTCGATCTCAAAGAGTGATGCCAACACCTAATACTCCTTTGGATATACTCTCTTCAAGTATTGTCCATCGATCCTTTTACCATAAATGGTTCTAAACTTCAAATTTCAGTTAATTATTTATCTGAATTATTCGTCATGTGGGAAGTTGTTCCAGTTTCGGCATGCCAGTTTGTATCAGGTAGGTGGAGCGACATCGTATGGAAAGCCTGCTCCAAATCTATTGGCGTATAGTTATTGTCAAAGGTAGCATAGGTCTGTTGGGGTCGGCTTCCAAGAATACCATGTAACGCCCACATATTTGGGATAATCAATTTAGAGACAATAAGTGTCAAAATGACTTTTTGATAGAAGATTACTTAGAATGAATAATCTTAATCAGGTTATAGTATATGTCACAAGGGTTTCGTACATCTAAAGAACGCTGAAATCCGACTTATAACGAAAAAGTTATGACCCGACGAAGTTTTGCGACAAAACCGGCACAACGCTGTGTGATGTAAAAAGTGAGTTTGCGGTAAAATACTTTTTAGCCTTAGCGATCTAAATGAAAGTCGTAGTATATGTTAAATCGATAGCACGCATAAAAAGAATGTCCAACTCTGACTTCGTATGAGGAAGTTATGATTTTTCTAAGATTTGACATAGCAGTATACAGCTCGGAAATCGAATTTTAGATCAGTCAATTTTTAGCCAAAATGATGTAAATGAGAATTGAAGATCTCATTAATAGGAGTTAAACGATAAAAAGACAGTCGAAAACGGAGTTCGTATGTAGAAGTTACGAATTTTACACGGTCGTTAACATTGTAATCTTCTAAGACTGTTAAATTAAAAAATGGTCAAGAGTTAGCTAATGGGGTCAAAAGGAAAGTTGTAGATCTAGTCAATACCTACCCGTGTATATAAAGAACATAAAAAACGGAGCTCGTATGCGAAAGTTATGATTTTTTTTTTAAAATTGACTGTTTTACCTGTGTCCGGTGCCACGTGTCAGCACCAGGTGAAGCCTTGGTGCCTACGCAAGGTTATGAAGTGAATCGCCTCCATAAATCCTTACAATAGAGGCGCAAATCATCCATTTTCTTCACACATTTCCCATTCTTTCTCTCTCAATACTCCCAAACTCTCCATCCCATTCCCTAACACTTCTTAAGTGTTAGAGGCGAGTCCCGGAGCGCCAGAAGGCTCCGAGAAGAAGAGTTTTCGGCTCGGAAGTTCTACCCCGCAGAGTCTGGTTCCTAGCTAAACATTGTAAGTGAGTTATGCTTACCGTACTTTAAGTATAGCTTACGTTTAAGTTTTTTTTTATCGTTATTATGAACCTATAAACAATATAAAATATACAAAGTGTTATTATAATACATTATAGCTGCTCGTGGTACGAGGAATATGGTTCGAAGCGCCACATAGGGTTGTTGGATTTCAGGACAGCTTAAATGCCAAAATGGTCCTGCCCTCCGGTGTTTCATATCTGTCCCCTGTCTGTACATAGTACTTGAAAAGTATTGTTTAACACTTATAAAACAATATCGCTCGTAAGTCTAGACTAATAATTAGTCGCAATAAATATTAGACTAAAATCTAGTGGTAATAATACTACGTTTCGTCGAAGAAAAGACAATTGTTAGAAACGAAGCGTTGTCCGAATTTCGATTCATCACTTTAACAAGTGAGTGCATAGTTATTTTCATCCTACACATAGATATGAATTATTTAATATAAATTATGTGCTATGTGTGTATATTATCTGTGTTCTATATATCTATGATGGATGAACAAAATATACATGTGTTTATTTCATTTAAACTGTATATATATTTTATACCTATAATTATGATGGGTAAATATGGATAGATGAACGATGATATGATAGATGAAAGATGCTACAGATGATGAGAGGTGAAAGATGATGAGAAGCGATGACCCAAGCGATAGACCAGTCATCTAACATAGTATAGATGACAACCACAGACTATTCTAGACAGTTTAGTGGAACCGCAGGCTCGCAACCTGTAGGTGTTATGAACGATGTGTTTACCAGATGTACTCTAAAAACCCTTGCAGCTATGGACTTAGTGCCTGATAGATGAACATTGACAGCAATGGACATAGTGCCTTACAAATGAACATTGGCAGCTATAGAGTTAGTGCCTAACAAATAACATCGACAACTATGGACTTATTGCCTATTATATAAACCCTGGCAGCTATGGAATTCATGCCTATTCCTTAGGACAATCATCATGAATAAATATTGAGGGATATATGATTCTTAGGGAAGATACTTAAGAATAAAGAAGATAATGGGGATGGGTAATTGGGTTAACTGTTTGATGATGAAACATAATAACTTTATTATTGTGGGTTGAAAACCCTATGTACTCACCAAGTTTCCCAATCCGACCCACTCTGTTTATTTGTATCACAGGTGTCGATACGAGACTACATTACACTAAGAGATTAAAGGAGATGTAGATCATTAGTGTAAATGAAAATAACGCCTGTTTATGATTATGTTTCTGTATTGACGATGACATCCCAAAGTTTTAATATAAACAAAATACATTTCTTCGAAAAGGCTTTGATAATATCTTTATCATGTTTCTGGGAACAAATTCCACAATAACATTCTTTAAAATGGATACTCTGATTTTTTAAATAAGCATAAATAAAATTTTTAAAATGACCGTGAATTTGAGGATGTCACATACCATGTCCGTTAGATGGAGCTCTAGGATTACCAAGTTGTGTAGGATAAGGACATGGTGGATAGGCCCACGGTGAGTAGTTTTAGAATGTCGAAGAAGGTGGTGTATGATGGGTTTTGGTCATAAGACATCCTATGTGCTCATACAAACCCTAAAGCTCGGATCTAGGTTTCTCTATTGTACATACTTTGAATCCAAGACTTGAACCCTAATTCTAGCATATGGAAATCAGAATTCACATGTAAATAGGTTTAAAAACATACCTTGATTGTTATGTAGTAATAACAATCCAATTCCTCCTTGAATTGACCTTGGAAAGCAGAGAGTCACAAGTGTCACTCCTCTAATGGCTTACAAACACCATAAGCAAGTGGAGAAGGTATAAAGAGAGAGGAGGGAAGTTAGAATTCGTATTTGGGACCTCTTGGGAAGGGATACACGAATTCATGACCTTGGGGTTGTTTATATAGGTGTAGAGATAGGGTTTCAGTCATTATCCTTATCTAGTTGATTATCCATTAAGCAACCAATAAGATAATCCTTGAATCCTTATCATACTCGAATTCTAAGGCTTTCCAACCTTAAATTCGTTCACCATACTTATAAGATAATCCTTACCTTATTTTGTAACTATCACATAATTACAAATCAGCCCCTCTAGTTTAATTAATTACATTTGATCACAAAACTAATTCTTAATTAATTATCGACCAATATTAATTAAACAAATATGATTTCTCCTTTAATATATTATTCTTATAACATATTAATAAATCATATTATCCTCTCTCTTTATTCATTTCTCCAATCAAGTTGCTTTGGTGAAGGCAACCCAAAAGGACCATGCACCATCGGGTCAAGTACATACCAAAATAGTTATGGACTTAGACACTAATCCAACAGTCTCCCACTTGGATAAGTCTAATAACTATTCTGCGTATGACTTCGGATCCCGATCTGCAATCGTAGCTTTCCAAAGTCGCTGTTAACTCTGATCATATCAAATACGCGTGTCCTTAGATAAGGGATCATATATTCCTCCATTCTAGATATCATATGAGATATGATTTCAAATCATTCTCTTTGTACTATATCTCGATTTCCGATTTATGACGACAGACTAATTGAACAAATCAAATTAGCCCTAGCCCGGCCGAGCATTTACGTTTGTCATCACTAAACCATCGAGGGGCCCAAAGATATCGCTTTTATCCTACTTTGAATAAAAGGAACGGATAAACTTTGATACAATGCTCGCTTGCACTCACGCACCGAATCACACACAACAATATGTTTTATAACACCAAGTTACTGGTGCGTTTACATATTATCAATGTGCAACCGATTTGCAAGATACAACTCACACATCTTGGTTTCAAGAATATAAGATGTTATCGTCTCACCAATCACTCGTGATACAATCCATGGAATGATCCAAGTGAGCGTGGGTCTAATCCAATGCTCAAATCTCATTCATAAGCACTCATGAACGTTGCAGCAAACATTTGCCTATGTCTAATACTCTTTTAGACATTCCACACACCAATTCACGACAGTCTTTATTCATATCTACTTCCAACATATGAACGACTGTGGCCCGTTCGAATAATTCGATTATTCTTAATAAACTCAATTATTCTGGAAGTCAAAACATGCAAATGTGAAACACAAGAATAATACTAATCCCATATGGCCTCAAACCTTTGAGTATAAATAAAACTCCTTTTATTTATCACCATATCGATTACTCATTATTTGTTGTTTCGGGTAATCAACTTCTTACTTGAATTCCAACACTTGTCCCATGCTCCTAGCATGCACACAATGTTTACCTATGGTTCTTACTTTGTGAAATAGATCACATTGAACACATTTCCAATCCTTCTCATTTCACAACTCCAAATCCGTTTTTCATAAGTTAAAGAATATCAAATTCTTGCTACTTATAAAATATGCTAGATTCTAACATTTTATGCAATGATCTCTTTTGTAATGTCACTGCACCAAAGTCACAAAGACTATTGCCAATGATATTACGAAGTCCTCTATCGGAGATTGTTACAAGACAATTCCATAGATGTGATGTCTCTCACTCAAAGTACTTTCTTTGAACATCCTTTTGCATAGAAGTTTCTAATCTAGTCATAGATTTCTCAATATTCAATTCCCAATATGGACACACTTCCATATGTTCCATATGACAACTCATTCTTAATAGAATCTTATCTATTCATAATGATGTCGATATGGTCCATCCAATATGGAAACATTTCCATATTTTCCATACTATACTTCCAACTACTCACAAGCGACCAATCCTCGTCGAACTTTGGATTGTCCTTTGATAGTTGTTTAATTGTTTTAGTCAAAACCAATTCTAGTTCCTTTTCCCTCTAAATGCGCTCGACATTTGGAAAATTTTTAGAATGGTCAAACATTAAGCATTTGTAATCGATCCTATACCCGAAGCGTATGGGACACGACGCATAATGTTTTATTTGCTATGTTCTCAAAATTCGAATTGTGAAAAGGGATGCCGTAATCATAATCGAAATTTTAAGAACACACTATGTAACTTTGACTAAATTTATTAACATTTCTCAACCTAATCCTTTAGATTTGAAATGAAGCATAATATTCTCTCCCTTAATTATAGCAAAACAACCTTTCAACTCTTACAACTTTGCAAAGTATGACTCTTGTTTTCTATAATTAATATTGCTAACCTTGCAATACTTTCCTTAATAATCATACAATCATAACATTTATGCTCCCACTATCTTGATGATTATTATAACACATAACACTTATGCTCCCACTAGCTTCGACATGTATTCTTAAACATCTTAACTTCCAGAAAGACAATACCTATTGAATTTCTTGAGTCCATGTTTCTAATACATAGTGCTTTGATAATCTTTTATCAAGGTTTCTTGAACTTATACACATTTGCCTTCGATAGTCCATATGTGTGTCTTAAACAATTAAGACTAATTGCCAAACCTCACAATTCAAATTATGGAAAGGGATGCCGTAACCATAATTGAATTCGAGAATGCAATTTTACAATCACTATCTTCTTCAAATCTGTCTTAGTGAAAGCATTTCCTCACAATCATTTTCATGAAGGAGGAAATCTTATGACACTTAGATTTAAACAGTGTATTTGTTCCTATCCATGTGAATTTATCAAAACCAAAGTTTACGACAAATTCAAACTCTTATGGATCGAACTTTCTTGATCTCGATTTCTTGCCTTTATGGTAGCACAGCTGCCCACCATGTCTTCCAAGTAGTTAAGCAGCTCACCTTTTCCTATCAATGTACCTTTCATTGATTAAGGTGCTTTGCCTTTTATGCGTTCAAAATGAGAACTCATAGAACTCACATGCATAATTAACTTGATTGGATTGGCACAAAATCAAAATAATGTCAATACGATAGGTTGTAAACCTCAACTCGTGTGCTAGTGATGATCGATAAGGTTTATTTGATTTGTTCTTGAAACCTTTCAAGACCATTAAGACTCCCACTGACTCCTTGACATACAAATATTCAAGAGTTAGTGTAGCTCTTATCAAAAGACTTCATAAATTGGTTCTAGTTGGTCTTTGTCTTATCGAAGACATCACAACTTTCCACATTTAATGAAAGTTACAAACCTTCAATACTTTTTCACTCATTGTCACAATCTTAACTTTAAGATTTGTTATTGGAACGAAGTATGATTGACTTATTGATTTAACCATTTCTTCAATTCTTGATTCCTCTTCTAAGACATACAATTGTACTAAGACTCACTTAGAGGATCAATTGAGATATGGTTCTTAATCATTAAGACCTATCATAAAGCATAAAATGTACTCTCCCATCTTCTTAGAATGGAGAAACTTTTATCTTTCTGCCTACTTGATTCTTCTTATTCGTTCTGCTATTGATCTAAACCCTTTAATCAATTCAGAATTACACTTAATCTTGTAAGTATAATCATATTTACTAAACCTTTAATAAATCATGACGAATATCATTGTTACTCTTATGGTGGTCTTGATCAACACGCAACTTTGTGTATTCGATCTCCTAGTCCTTCACTTGACACTTTGTCAACGAATTGGTCTAATTTCCAAATATGAATTTCTCATTCATCATGCAACCAAGTTGTGTGATTCCAAATTTCTGTCCAATTGAAACTTTGGGCGATGAGAAACTCTCCCTATTTGGTAAATTCTTGACATTTCCATAAATAACATAAACAAGAATCATATCCATTCGTTGTAGAAATATTCAAACATCGATTTTCATAATGATTTCATTGTAAGGAAATAAACAATTAAATAAATAAGTCAAACAAAATTTATTTTATTTATAAAAGCAGCGGAAAAAATTTGTCCTTACAATGCAAAATCCATTGAAAACTATGTACAATAGAAAATTTCTAACAACTCTATCATAACTTTCTAAGCTCAAAATCTAATCTTCAAGTCCGTGCGATCGAGATCCATCTCTTGTGATTAGATTCATCTTGCTTTCTCTTATCAAGCTTCCTTTCAAAACATTCAAATGCAATCTTATTACATCATGTATTAATAATCAATGAATAGGAACTTAATGGAGTTAGATAGTGGATTTTTGCCTAAAGTAGAGTCATATGTTTGACTCTCCCATCTCTTAGATCTCTTAGGTAATTAGGGCAACTTCGTCTCCAATGCCCCTTCTCTTGGCAATAAAAGCAAATTGACTCTTTTGGAACAACACATGGAACTACTTCAGACATCGCCTTTCTCTTATGATCAAACTTTTCGATCATCGCATGTCTTTCATTGCCATTGTCTATATCCATAGAGGTCTTGAAGGCAGATTCACCAATCAACTTTGCTTTTCTATTGCGCCAAACCATTGCTGATTCGGCAGCAATAAGCATATAGGTGAGATCTCTAAGGGTCATGTTGTGGTTCGTCATATAGTACTCTCTTACGAACTTACTATATGAGTTGGGAAGTGACTGAAGAACCCAATCAACAGCCATCCCTTCACTAACAACGGATCCCATCATTCTTAGTCTATCAATGCGCGACTTCATCCCTAGGACGTGTGCACACATCGACTTTCCTTCTGTATGTTTACTTGCCAAAAGGGCTTGAGTGATATTGAACCTTTCAATTTTACAATCTTGTGGGTTAGGGAGAATAATTGGAGGAGGAGGAGGAAGTGAAGCATGATTTCTTGATCCTCGATCGAATCGTGGAATATCATCTTCATGTGGAATGCTTGTTCCACGGGATTTGGGAATACCATAGTTGTCGAACTTTGACAAAACGGGAGAAAACGAATTCAAGTTAGTTGATAGATTGAGTCCTTGGTAAATCACCCAAATGAAATTCCAAGGCTAGGACCCAACATAATATTCTACAACTCGGGAGAGGGATGCCGTAACCCTAATTGCAGAATATTTGAAGGTAAGTGAATGACGATTCACTAATTTCCACCACGAAAAACGAAAAAGAAATTTAAGTTTTAAATCTATGAAAACTCCTAGATCCTTTGAGATACATTGAACTTTCAATGGCATGTTTATATCTCGATATGCCCCTCTTGTTTGTGACTGGGATGCCGAGGATCACAAAGCGGGTGTGAATAACCATGCAAACTTACATGGTGCCCTTACATGTTACAGTCACCTATTCGATGTGCCGGTAAGCCACACACGCTCCACCGAACTATGACAAACATTGAGTCACCCTTTGCTACCTTTGCTTAGACCCATTTAGTGTGCCGGTTAACCACACACGCTCCACTAACGTCTTCGCAAGGGCACAAAGTGTAATTTCATGGAATTGCATCAATTCACTTTTGCCTAAGTAACTAAGATTGGGAATTTTTGAAAACATTTAGTTACTTTTATAATTCATTATACTTATAATGGAAGGTTTCGTCCTATCCTACCCGTTCGGCTAACGACTCTCCACTAGTCAAGAGTGCGGTGGGTAAGAGTGGATACCCATTCAATCGCCATTTTATAGGCAATTTCCTTAAACACCCCTTATAGACCAGCTTCGTGAATGAGGCCTACTAACGGTAAGACTGACTTTTAGTTATACATATATATAATGTTAGACTTTTAATGTTATATATAGTATAGGGTGTATTTTATAACTTTAAAATACTATGTGGTTAACAATTATACTATTAATTAAATGGTTAACCTAAACTTTTATGGATTTATTAAATCTCTTTTAATTATACACCTTAATTAATTAATAAAACCATAAGGGTGTATTTGAACTTTTTCAAAACTAGGGTTTTAGAATTTAACATTCCTAATTAACTTTTAATCAACTTCAAAATTCCAAAACTTGAGGGCAAGTTTTGAAACATTTCAACACATTAGGGATTAGAATTTAAATATGCATCAAAATTAAACTATTTAATCAAAATTTAAATTCCAAAACTTGAGGGCAAGTTTTGAAACCTTTTTCAAAACATTAGGGTTTCAACTATTTAAATTTCAAAACAACAAAACCTTTTGGGGTTCAAATTTTAAACTATAAAACCTAGAGGGCCAAATATGAAACTTTTCACAACAACAAGGATCAAATAACAAATAATTCAAATTAACATTTAATCACATAATTATCCATATTTGATGATTTCTTGCAAAACAATTTATCAATTTACTTAAAATAATTAATCAATTATCTTATAAGGAAACAATTATCTTATTAATTGATAAATATCTTCAATTAGATTAAAATTATAGTCAAATATATCATATAATCGGATTAATATTAATCTAACATGATAAGGTAATTATCCCAATGCAAAAACAGCAAGAAATCCCGAGATAAGCACTGTCTGACGAGTTGACTCGTCGAGTCACCTTGGACTCGGCGAGTTCAGCTATGGACTCGGCGAGTCCAGCCTCCAAAATACCAAAAATCGAATTTTTCAGATATATCAAGCATTAATACAATAGAAACCAATCATGGCTCTGATACCACTGATGGGTTTTGGTCATAAGACATCCTATGTGCTCATACAAACCCTAAAGCTCGGATCTAGGTTTCTCTATTGTACATACTTTGAATCCAAGACTTGAACCCTAATTCTAGCATATGGAAATCAGAATTCACATGTAAATAGGTTTAAAAACATACCTTGATTGTTATGTAGTAATAACAATCCAATTCCTCCTTGAATTGACCTTGGAAAGCAGAGAGTCACAAGTGTCACTCCTCTAATGGCTTACAAACACCATAAGCAAGTGGAGAAGGTATAAAGAGAGAGGAGGGAAGTTAGAATTCGTATTTGGGACCTCTTGGGAAGGGATACACGAATTCATGACCTTGGGGTTGTTTATATAGGTGTAGAGATAGGGTTTCAGTCATTATCCTTATCTAGTTGATTATCCATTAAGCAACCAATAAGATAATCCTTGAATCCTTATCATACTCGAATTCTAAGGCTTTCCAACCTTAAATTCGTTCACCATACTTATAAGATAATCCTTACCTTATTTTGTAACTATCACATAATTACAAATCAGCCCCTCTAGTTTAATTAATTACATTTGATCACAAAACTAATTCTTAATTAATTATCGACCAATATTAGTTAAACAAATATGATTTCTCCTTTAATATATTATTCTTATAACATATTAATAAATCATATTATCCTCTCTCTTTATTCATTTCTCCAATCAAGTTGCTTTGGTGAAGGCAACCCAAAAGGACCATGCACCATCGGGTCAAGTACATACCAAAATAGTTATGGACTTAGACACTAATCCAACAGTGTAGTCCATAGTTGATAAGAGCCTGTACCAAAAGTGTGTTGAGGTTGATACGAACTATTGTTGAAGCCTCATCCCCTGTTGTTGTTCGATCTACCTCGACCACGACCTCCTCTGCCATGACCCCGTCCACGAGAATTGATAAAATCATATTGTTGTCGGTTGAATTGGTTGTTGTTGTAATTGTTTATGGGGTCATAGGTGTCGTGGAGGTTGTTAAACCAGTGGCGTTGGCGCTAATGTTAGGTGATGTTGCGGTGGTGGCAACTTGATGAGCTTTACGAGATTCTTCCATGATTACTTTGGATCAGAATTCATATAAATTAGGAAGAGGAGTGGTTTGTTGTATGAGCATGGCGACGCCTTCCTAACTGTCATTAAGACCGACAATCAATTGTAACACGAATCTTTGATTTGACATTGGGTTTCCCACATTAGCAAGTTAATCTGCCAATATCTTCATAGCTTAGCAGGAGGAGGAGATGTTAGGATGATGATCAAGATGGGTTGAGACAAACTTGCTGTCAAGATAGACAACCCTTAAACTTTGATTATCTTGAAAGAGGTTTTCGAGAGCTTGCCAAACCTATGAGGCGGTAGTGTTAGATTTTAGGATAGTGTGAAGATCATTAGAGATGGTACTGTATATCCATTAGAGAAAAATGGCATCTAGAGGAGACCAAATTTCAGATTCAGAAGTTACCCTAGCCTTCTCTTCCTTGGTAGATGTAGAGGAAGAGTGTAACACCCAACCAAATAAGCTAATTTCCTTCTTGACTCAAAATGTAAATTTGTTGCAAAAATGGTCCCTACGTCAGACATACATTGGGTGTAGGTCATTAAAAGGTGACGTGGATGCCTTTGAGTACGCATGACGTATACAAGGAGTACGCAGGGCGTACTCGGCTAGTGAGAAAACCCTAATATTCAGGGTTTGAGCCATATTTAAACAACCTTAACTCCCTTAAACACTTCTACCTTTAGCCTCCATCCTCCTAAACGACCCCTAGCAAACCCTAGTATTTATTTGAGAGTTTTTTTTGAGCTATTTGAGTGTTTTGTGCTCATCCTTGAAGAAGAAGATCATTAGAGTGCACTTGGAAAGCTTCAAGCATTGTAGATCCGCGATTTGCACCACTCAAAGAACATCTAGAAGGTGTAAAGTTCTGAACTTTATAAATGCTTCACTAGATCTTGTTAGTTCTTAATTTTTGTGCATTTTGGTCCCGTAATCTTGGTCTAGTTGAGTATGAGCTACTCCAGATCATATGATTAGCCTTTTCAGATGTTTTAAAGTGTATGGAGTCATAAAAATGTGATCCTAATCCTTTCCTTTCATCCATGCATGAGTATTGGGGCTTAGAATCTTGTGATATGTTAGGGTTTTTAGATTTGGACACTTTCTAGTTATGCAAAGTCATAAAGTTGGAAAGTTTATGATTAAGGAGGTTATTTGGGGTCAGATATGAGATGTGGATGTAAGAACTTAAAGGAATAAGTGCATAATGAACAGTGTAATATGGACGTAAGTATGCAAGACGTACCTTAGGAGTACGCATTGCATACTGATTGGGAGTATCGTAATCTGGGAAGGCACTCTTTACGCCATGCATATAGATGGAGTATGCAACGCTTACTCAGCCTGGTTTGAGATTTTGACTTTTGACTCTTGACCATTGACCATTGACTTTGACTAAGTTTGACTTGAGGTTATTTTGGGAAATTTAGATAGTAGTTTGAGATTGGGTCGCTGTTATTGTATAGGTGATATGTAGAGGCAGTATTTAGAGTAGTGTTCTGTTTAGCTATTTTTCAGACTGTGAGGTGAGTTTTCCTTACTATACTTGTGGGTTGAAGGCACCAATGCCGACCCACGAGGTTATATATCCTAGTATAATAGATGTTTCTATGTTGTAGTGATCTGTTAGATCCACATGATTATTTGTTTGATGTTATATGTTTTATCTGTTGCATATGTCGTGCGGTTTGGGTTGAGGTTTTACTACTATGTACGTAAGTCAACAGATTGGTGCATTCCAGTTCAATGACTGACTGGGCCGAGACATTCCAGTCGGATGACTGATTGGACCTGTTGTATGTTGGCATTCCAGTCTGATGAATGATTGGACCCGTTGTATGCTGGCATTCCAGTCTGATGACTGATTGGGCCGAGACATTTTAGTCCGATGATTGAGTAGGTCGGGTATTCCAGTCCGATGACTAATTGGAACCATTACATGTTTTATTTATCTTAATGCATGTGGTATTTTGGGGAAACTCACTAAACTTTGGCTTACAGTTTGAATTTATGGTTTCAGCTACTTTAGAGGACAGGGGCAAGGCGAAGGCCTGCTCATGCACATCATCTTGGACTTTTATATGATTTTATGATTTTGCGATACTCTGATATATGATTGTGACTCTTGGAAACTTTGTTTTTTTTGTAAAACTTATGGATTGAAATGGTTTTTGGAAAATAAAATTTTTTGTCTCGATTTTGGGATGTTACAAAGAGGGGGCAGATGGTGGTGGTTTGACTTGGGGGTCAATGTGATTTCCAACTTTGAAGGCACGACAGTGAATTTTGAATAACTCAACCCATGAAGTGTATTGACTATTTTCCATTTCGGGAGAGAATGGAATGAAGTTTCCGATGATTGTAACAGTGATGGCAGGGTGATTTTTGGAATCCATTGAAGAAGAAGATCCAAAAGAAGAAAAAAAGAGGAGAAGATCGGCGGCGGAGAAAGGTTTTCAGAGGATTATGGGCTTTGATACCTTGCAAATAATTATAATGAATCCGTGTGTATTATCATTGATAATACAAGTATATATAAAGGTTGTGATACACTATTTTCGGTATCCATGTGTACAAAATCTTCACTAACTAATATCCCAAAATACTAGGAAAGATAATTTTATTGTAATGATAAGATAATCCCCGCTAATATACACGAACAAACATAAACAATATAATTTGTTAAATCAACGAATATAAACAAGCCATCGTTTTAGTTCATTCGGTTCATTTACGACCTTAGAAATGAGGTCAAAGAAAAGTAAATGACAAACAAATACCATATGCGATCGCGTTTGCGGAATGGATATTTAATTTTTTTAAATACAGAAAGATAAAAATTATGTTATACTAGTGGGTACTGTTTGCCGTTTTTAGGATTAAAAGATATTAATTATTGAGGATGTCGATGACAGATTATTCAAAAGCCTTGGACATGTTATGCCATGCCTCTTAGTGACGGCGACTATTTATTTTAATCAAAATACAAAAAAAAAAGGAAATATACTAAATCTTAATATAATAAAAGAGAAGTCTACTTATAAAGAGTAAATTTCTGAAATCGTCTCTATGCTTTGGTAAGTCTACTCATAAATAGTAAATTACTGAAATCGTCTCTATGGTTTGGTAAAAATTGCATGTTTTGTCCCTAATGTTTTTTTTGCACTCAGATCGTCGCTGTGGTTTGATTTTGTTGCGTTTTTCGTCCCTATGGTTTGGTCAAAATTACACGTTTGGTCCCTAAGTTTATGTATGTAAGAGACGAAAAACGCAACAAAATCAAACCACAGGGACCATCCGAGTGCAAAAAAAAAAGTTAGGGACCAAACGTGCAACTTTGACCAAACCATATGGACGGTTTCCGTAATTTACTCCATAAAATAAAATAAGATTGGCTAAAAAGACATCTTATTTTTCTATCTATACTTTAGTTTTGATGTAATTACAAACTAATCATGATTGTCCTATCCAAGCAGCTGCGGGTCCCATATGATCTCATTTCTTTTGGAAAGGATGAAGTTGAAGCAGTACTTTCTGGAGGTGAAGGCATAGATTGGAATGTAGGCAAACAACCATGGGAGGCAAGTCCAAAAAAAATGTCATCAATGGCGGAATATACTAAGAAATTGATAGTTTCCTTGTGTTGTCATCTTGCTTATGGAAATACTTGCCAAACAACTACATTAAATCCAAGACAAACAAATGGACCTCAAATTTCACAACTCGAAGCAACGAGGAAGCATACCTTTGCAAGATGACGAATGCACAACTTTGGATCAAATAACACAAATATATTTGAGAAAATGATTGAAAGCATGGCAAGACATAAAAAAAAAATTAGGGCAAATTTGTGATAAGTTAAGATTTAGTGTGGAAAGCTTTAATTTCACTGACTTTCTAATTTAGTAAAAATATACATCCACATACAACAGATTAAGTCGTTTCCCATAAAGTCCATTAAATATAATAAAAACACCTTACTTTTTTAGTCATGTTAGTGATTCTTTGGGTATTATCGATGGGAGATTAATGACGCAAAATTCATTCATATAAGAAAACAGCTAAGGGGTTGTAGTGTTATTATGTTAACATGATATTCAAGATATTATACTAGGTAAGCATGTTTTTATTTAAATATATCATATTATCTAAACGTTTTCTTAGGTTTCAGTTGAATACATTTGCAACAAGATCATGGTTTCTCCAAGGATTAATAGCATGATAATACCAAGGTAGTAGTATCCCAATAAAGTTCATGGATCAAATTGCTTTCTATTAAGACGTCTCTTTTTGGTTATGCGGTGAAATTAATTTAAGGCCCAAAGCCACAAAAAAACAAAAAGCCTTAATATAGCAAAAGCCCAAGAACTTGGGAGGGGCAAGGGTCGGGAGTTAGGACACTCGACCCAACTTTATAGTGTGATGAGATGAGATGAGTGATACTGTCGAGAGTCTTTTGCAGCAGGGGTTTTTAAAAGATACGAAACTTAAACCGAAAAATCATACTGAATTTTAGGTTAACTGGACAAGTTGTCTTTTTGGTTCGGTTCACCGAAAAGTCAGAATCTTGGATTTTTATTTTTGCAATGTACGGTCAATTGAAAATTTTGTGTTATTTTTTAGGTGAATCTAAATATTATTACAAGAGAACCCTTAATTCATCAATGAAACAATCAGGGTCCTTGATTGTACTTCAATTATATGTTTTCCACCCTTAGATCAAATTGTTGACATCACCTTCCCAAAAAAAATCAAACAGAATTACATTTAATTATAGAATCTTTAAATTCAGCAATTATGTTATCAATTGAAGTATATATCATTCTATTTATATACGAGATATCATATTTTATAATTAATATTGTTTCTAATTTAACTCCCTTATTTATAGCTTTTGGCTTCATTTTTTTTTTTTGAAAAAACTCATTAAATATGCATATCAATAATCTGGTTATTAACCCACAAAATCTAATCTAATCTCATTAAATCAGCAAAATATTTGTGAGTTAAAATTAAAGTCAATATTGTTCATAATTTATTTCCCAGTATATCCCACGTAAAATGAATCAATTTGAGATAACGGTTTGAATTTTAAAACTCATTAAATAAGCAAGTTAATTAATTTGAAATTTTGAATCAATATAACTGATATCTTTTTTTTTCCAGATGCATTGTTGAAAATCTCCAAGTTGATATTTTAGGATCCCAATTTTTTGGAAGATAATGATTTCCTTATTCAAAAATACTATATATATATATATATATATATATATATATATATATATATATATATATATATATATATATATATATATATATATATACACACACACACACACACACACACACATTGAATTTTTTATTCTTACGATTTTAGATTGACTTGTACGGTTTAAAAATACTCTTCTTCAATGGTCTTCTTCTCCATTTCTTCTTTCCAAGTTCTTTCTTTACTCTGTCTCCTTCTTTTTCTCTAATTTCATGAATTTACTCTGTTCTTATTATTACCTGTTATTACTATATTCTTGTTGAGATGTCATAAAAAAATTAATCAATCTACTAGAGGAAAGATACGTGCTAACATTTTGAATTTGTATTGCCCTCCAGAAACCAACTGTAGTCTCATAGACCATTCCCACATATCTTAATAGGTCTTAGCATTCCCCCAAATTCAGGTACAAGAAGTTATGGATGCACTTCTTGAATCAATCCTCTAAACTAAAATTCATTTGTTAGTTAGATGCATTGACCAAAATGCAAGATTTTTGAAAGTTCATTATTATTTATTAGTGTTAACCTTTGGCAAATTATGAAACTAATATTATATTTTTGTTCATAACAAGGTTTTTTTTGTAATAATTTCTTTGATCGGAAGATATGCATATCTGATTAGGTGTAGTCTGAAAAATCATATTTTAATTTTTATAAGGAAAATATACTTTAGAAATTGACTAAATTACAATGTCTGAGTTTGATGTTTATGGCTATGACAATGCACTTTAATTGTAATGTTTATCAAATTTCTTTACAGAATTTAACGTTGCTGGTACATATAACAACTTATTGTTGTTTTTGGTTTTACATGACCAATATGAAAAGTGTCGTATAAGCCTCCATGGGAGTTTGTATATTGAACAAAGTTATTTCATAAAGCTACTATAGAACATGTTTTAATCAATGAATCGCATCATGTTGTGATAAAACAAATATCACGTGGATCATTTATGTTAAAAATTACTGTACTAAAACACCAAATTGCTCTAATATAGATATTAAATATTTTAATTTAATAAGTTTGGTTCTAAAACTCAAAATGAATCTGAACAATACCATCTATTAATGTGATTAGTATTTAATTTATATTATCCGCGTTTAACGCGGGTCATAATCTAGTAAAGTTAATAGTACAACTTATTACAAAATGCCAATTTCATTCAATAGCAATAATCGTTTTCTTACTTGAATATCAACTATTTAAAGTACATGCTTGAACAAGGCCGGTTCAACACAATTTAGGGCCCAGGGTAAAGTAAAAAAATGGGCCATATAACCTTTTTTTTTTTGTTAAGGATAGTCGATAAATGACAAATTCATAATATGAAATTTTATTAATTAAAAAAATAATACAAATGTAGGCCGGGGACATCCCATCTATGAAAAAGTAAAAGATCAACAATCATAGATAACACTAACTGATGTTGTGCTGTGCTGTTGACTGTAAAAAAAAAACCTCTAAGAATTACTGGTTGTAGCGCTGATTGTGTTGTTGGCTGTTAAAAAAGAAATCACATATTAAACAATAATAGGCAATAACATTAAAAAACCGATTAAAACAGAAATTGATTTCACTTTTCAAGTTGACTGTCAAGAGATATTAAAACATATTAAAATCGATTAAAATGATATTTCTAAACAGATTAAAACTTGATTTCACAAAAGAAAAACCTCTAATCAGATTAAACAGATTAAGCAATTCAACAAATAAAGTTCAAAATCGATTTCAAGTTTGACTTTTAAAAACCTCTAATCAGATTTTTGAGAATTTCACAAAAGAAAAAAAAAGATTATAAGAAGGCTAGAACTTACATAGATTATTAGAAGTCGATTGTGTCTAAATTCTTATTGCCTCTAAAAAAGAGAAGGTTGACTTACATAGATTAACAATCAGAAGATTCATGAAATTCTAAAGTCGTTCATGTCTGAATTCTGAAGCAACACAACATAAACTTCTGAATTCTGATTATCACAAAAACTCATATTCTCATATAGATTCTACAATAACACAACCTAAAATTCAGAAGTTCATAAAAAGATTCATAAAAAAACTGAATTTCACAAAAAGAATAAGATATTAGAAATTTGAAATTACAACTTACAAATAGCAATCAAATTCTCATATTATACTCACGATTTCGAGTGAGTTTTAAGAATTATAGAAGCCTGTGACTCTCGATTTTTATTCAATGGTGCTATTCCAGAAAAAGGAAACGGGAAAACAAGAATCAGAAGGGCAAAAAAAAGTTTTAGTTTTCACTTCACTACTTAAGAGATAAGAAGTGAAAAAAAAAAGGTGAAGCAAATATCAATGAGACTGTCGAATCACTGTCAATTCTTGTATGATACACTGTCACACCCCCGAACCAGACGGCGGAAACGTCCGGGGGCTGTCGTGACTCAATTGAATACCATAACATTGAATATATATGAAACATAACAACATTCGTCACCATTCATCAACATAGTACAACCAGTAGTGTTTACATATCATCCATTGTTTAAACATTACATTCCCCAAAAATTAATTTGTTCAATTCATACAAAAATAAACTGCAACCGTCACTGAGTATGATTTCCCTTGATTCACTGGTTCCCTGAGAATACAAGTATTTTGGAAAATCGTCAACATATGAAATGTTGGTGAGTTCATAAGTAGTGTTTGAAATCGAATATTTGTATTGTTTGAAAAACCGCCAGAAAATCCGATATTTTCTGAAAAGGTAAGCTTTTGAAAACATTTGTGAAGATCCATAGGTATGCTTGTTTGTTTCTATACTTGTAAAAAAAATGTTCATTGAAAATGTATGCATTTCAAATCTGTACGTATTGAAAACCCTAGGAAAACCCGATGTTCCCCTAGTTCCTTTGGAATCCATTAAGTTGCGTTGAAACCATTACGAAGATAGCAGTGTCAGTCCCAGGCGACGTTGGAAGGTTCTCGAGCAGGATTATTTACTACAAACCCGCGTTACGCAAACGCCCAGTTTGTAGATATACTAACGATTCCCGAAGGCGTCGTCAGTACTAATCGCGTTATCCAATCGCCCGGACAAGGTGTAGTCCCACATCCGAAGAGAAAGAGGTCACGAAGACCCCGATGACTCCATTAACCGGTTGGGGAAAATATGCGTGCGAGGGGTCCCCGACCCGCCTCGTAAAATATGCAGACTCTTCTAGCAATACCATGGACCCTTGGGGACCAGTGGTACAAGCCATTGAAAGTCACTCTACGTTGTGCCAAGTCGGTGAAACTCAACACTTCGTAGAAAATATGTGTCTTCGGGCCTTAAGATCAGGTCATTGGGCTAGCTAAGCCCAACAAGCAAGATTTTACACTTTTGGGGCCCGAAGATGGTGCGTAGACGTCTGTGCACACTCGTATGTATATGTATTACCAAACGTTATTTGTATGATTCGTAGTGTCGAAGAGTTAGTAGTTGTAGATTTCCATTGGCTCGAGACCGAGCCAATTCGTTTAACAACGACTTTTGGTATTGTAATGAGTTGTATTTCGTTGATAGTCGAGGTGTCATTATTTGATCAAATTGTACATATTGAATTAGCCTTGAAATATTTCTGTTTTCAGCCCCTCATTATTTGTAAAATTTACATTTTCAACCCTTTTTATGTAATATTCCCCGGTTTGGTCCTTAAACTATTTTTCTTGACATTTTAACACCAAAAATTATTGAAATTAATATTTTCCAGCATATTTTTCATAGAAAACAGTTTAAGTCCCTGAAAATGCAGTTTTTCTCGGTTTTAGCCCTTCTTTTCGCAATTTTGACAATTTTGGCCCAAATTGGAAAAATTTTGCAACTTTGGTCCTTTTTAAATTTAAAAAAGCATTTTAAACCTTTGAAAAGGATTTGGGACACTTATAGTCCACTGTTTTACAGAAATTCACAGTTTTGGCCCTTCAAAACAGAAAAATTCGCATAATGGGCCTCCTTGGGCCGAAATTTTCATTTTTAGCCCAATAAGCTTGAAATTTATGTTTTTAATCCTCTAATTGAATATAATTCCAGAAATAGTTTTATGGAAACTGTTTTGGCACATTTCAACCATCAGAATCTGTGAAATGTCAATTTGGGCCCTTAATTTTGTATTTTTCACATTTTTGGCCCAAAATGTGTGTTTTTAGCTTAAAGAAAATTGTTGCTAACCACTTAGCTATTTTTCTTGTATCACTTTATATGTAGAAATATATTTGAAGCTAAAATCATAAAACATAAGTTATATCTCGGTTTTGAGGGGTTTAATGGCTAGATCCAACATTAAAACACATATAAGCATACATATAAGCATGGAAATCATACAAGGCATACAAACACATATAGATCTACACTTTCACTTGTATTCCCCCCCCCCCCCCCCCCCACAAAACTCATAAAAACAGAAAATAGGGGTATGAATCTCACCTTGGGGTGTTGATTCGGTTTTGCAAGGAAGAATGGAAGGAAAAATGAAGTGTTTTTGGCCTTGGCTCCCTTTGATGAAGATCTTGAGTTTTGAGATGGTTCTAGGGTGTAAGATCACGATTTTTGCATAGGTTAGGAAAGGATTTTGATAACAAAAGAATTTAAACCATAGATCTATGCATAATCTTACCTTAGATGAAGAATTTTGTGGAGATTTCTTCTTGAATGCTTCCTAGAACTCGAGATTTTTGAGTGGAGAGGGAGAGTTGTTCTTGAGTGATCTAGAGAGTGTTTGAGAGATTTTTGGTGTGTGTAGGTGTGTATGGCCGAGAGTGAGAGAGGAGAGAAGAAGAGATGTGATCTTGAAGTGATATGCATGGAAGAATGGGAAATAATGCATGGATATCCTTTGGATATTAATGAGGTGGCACACTTAAGTCAACTATCTTTAAATCCTCTTGGGCTTGGGTATTGGGCCGAAACATGGAGGAAAAAAAAAGAAATTTGGGCCTTTTGCTCCTAAGCCCAATATTAGAGTTAGCCTTAGGTATGTTTTTAGTCTAAAAGAATGTAGTAGGATTTTTATATTTTTATTGGACTAGTTTAGGTTATTCATGTATCAAGGCTTTTAATTTATTTAATTCTAGGCCCAATATGGCCCAAAATGTTAAAATAAATAAGTGTGGGTCCAATTAGAGCCCAATTAGGGTTCTAAGCCCATGATAGTCTAATTGGAAGCTTATTGGCCCATTTGGATCCAATAAGGAAGTTCTAGCCTAAATTAGACTTAACAAGAACTTCTAGGGTCTCCAATTGTTTGATGACTATTTGTAGTCCTAGCATGTTGTATTTGATTGAAGTTTTTGATTCACATTAACTTGAATGTATAGATTACATGGCTCAAAATTTACAGTTGTGACATACACTTATTCTAAGTTGTTGTGGAGAAGAAATCAATTTCACTTGAAATTAGAATAAGAAATAGAACAAATCAACTAATTGTTGGTGTTGCTTTGGAGAATCAGGAAGACGTTTGGATTTTCCATAAAAATTAATTGACTAAGAGTTATTGCGCCTTGGTAATCGAAAAACGCATTTGCATAACACGCCAGGTATCTTGCTTCTTCTTTTAGATTGGTGGGCATTGGGCTTTCGATAATTAGTCCAACATGCTTATATTTAATGGGCTACTACTATACAACCAATATAAGAGTTATAAAATGGGGGCCCTTTGGCAGTTGGGGGCCCGGGGCGGTCGCCCAGCTTGCCCAGGCCCATGGGCCGACCCTGTGTTTGAAAACGTTTTAGATGGCGAACTTTTGATAACTTTTAGCTTTTACGAAAAATACTTAAACTAAAAAGATTGAATTTAATAATAGTTCATGTGTTTAGCTTATCCAAAGTTTTGGAATAGCACCTCTAGTCCAAAATATGATTTTATTGCGTTTTTGGCTCCTATGAAATTGAAATGACCAATCTTTGGTATTTTCTTTTTATATATTTTTATTTACTTTAATATTTCTTTTAAAAAAACAAAAAATATTAAACCCAATCTCCTATTAACACATCCACCCATCTTTTACTCTTAAATACATTAAATCTCTCTCTCTCTCTCTCTCACTCTCTCTCTCTCTCTCTCACTCTCTCCAATTTTGTCGGACCATCACTGCCCCTCAGACCATCCTAGTCACCAAAGACTTCTCTTTTCCTGAACCACCCAAACCACCTCTGGCGACCTAGATCTGAACTACCTATGTAGTCATCGTTGTCAAGATCCATCAAAACCTTACCTTCTTAGATCTCCACCTCGAGCATATGAATCCGCTGTTAGAAACAACGTTGGATTCTACCTCCAACGTAAGAAACCACGAGAGCCACCTTCATGCCGACGTCCTTTATTTTCTTCGCTTTATTCGTTGAAGTCGCTGCCCTATCTGTAACATCCCAAAATTCATGACCAAAAATTTTATTTTTAATTACATAATTATAAAAACCAGTAGTCTGAAAACATCAATAGTGTCATCCTATATCATAATCAAAAACCAATATTCAAAACATGTCATAAGAAAACAACATTAGAGTACAACTTCCAAAGATCTCATGTGCGAAAAATCATAGTGTGATGCGTTGCGATCATGTCGGCTCCTTTTCCTTTCGAAGAAGAAGTACCTGAAACCAAAACTGAAAACTGTAAGAACGAAGCTTAGTAAGTTCCCCCGTCATACCACATACAATACAATAAACATACCGCCTAGCATATCCGGGTGCTGGCCTACCCCTTCGGTCTCTTTCAACTGGTAACTGCCTAGCATATCAGGGTGCTGGCTTACCCCTTTGGTCTCTTTCAACTGGTAACCGCCTAGCATATCTGGGTGCTGGCCGACCCCTTCAGTCTCTTTCAACTGGTAACCGCCTAGCATATCTGGGTGCTGCCCTACCACTTCGGTCTCTTTCAACCGGTTATGGGGACTATTTCACCCCTACCACTACCATATAATATCCTAGCATATAAACATATAAATCACATACTGCCTAACATATATGGGTGCTAGCCTACCCCTTCGGTCTCTTTCACCCGGTTACGAGGTGTATTTCACCCCTACCCCTACCACATAATATCATATCATAAACATACAAGCACATAAATCTCTACAGATAGTGGCATACCAGACAATTATCACAAAGACAACCATCTCTACTATAAACAACTACTAGTGGGCCGACATTGGTGCCTTCGACCCACTTATACAGGGAAGGTAACTAACCTCACACTGCTAGAGTTCACTATAAGAAATCCTTAGTTGCTGCACAGGTAACTCCTCGAACTTTCAATACCAATATATCACCCAATTAGCAATTGGGTCCCAAACCATGATCCATAATACATACTTGGGGTAAAATGACCATTTTACCCCTAGCCCAACAAGATTCATAACTAAGGCCCAAGCCCAAAACCAAACAAGTCCAAACTCTAAAATCCGTATAAACCTACTAATGGCCTAATTTTCCAAATTGGGCCCAAACCCTTGCATGGGCCTTACCCTAAAGCCCAATAATTTATTCCCAATCCAAACATCCATCCTTAGCTTGTCCAATAAAGTCCATGCACTTACAAGCCCATAAGAAAGCTCGAACCCGAAATGGGCCACAAGGCCAAGCAAGGTCCAATGTTCAAAAAGGCCTGAAATACTAAATGGTCAACCCTAGTCAACTCCTGGTCCAAGGTCGAAAGCCCAAAAAGTCCACAATCCAAAAAAAGGCCCAACCTGGTCGAGTACGCCCTGCGTACTCATCTGGTACGCTAAGTGTACACCTGTTAGGGCTAGTACGCGTTGTGTACCAGGTGGGTACGCCCAGCGTACTCCCCTATACTCCAAACTTTTCAAATAAGCACTTAATTACTTCAGCCCTTGCTCCAACTCTCCAGTCTAACTCCTTAAGGTGACTTTTCAAGTAAAGTTGGCAACTTCACTAACATGCATGGCTTAATGGGACTCTAGAGCTCAAAAGAGCTTAATGGATGGTTTTAATTCAAGATTAAGCTCAAAATCTCCACAAAGCTTGCACCTTTATAAGAGAGGGAACCTTAGAATGTCCAGATCTACTAGTTTGAGTCCTTAAAACGACCCTAACTCACCAAGACCATGCAAAAGGGACTAAAATCGCCAAAAACTAACCCAAATTAGATCTATGAAATGAATAGACAAGATCAAAGCTTTTTACCTCTAATGGATTGCAAAAGATGAGAACTTTCTGGATCTACAAGCTTCCTCCAGGAATTGAGTCATCAACTTTCTTCTTCTCTTACTCAAACCACCATAAACACTCTTCTCTAAGATCCAAAAGCTCACTCAAGGCATTCTAGGATTTTATGGACGTAAGAAGGGGTGGTGGCTGACTTAAAATGACCTAAGGGGTGGTATAATATTGCTTATACAGGGTAGGAATCCCGAAATTAGGGTTTTGGTCTGAAGGGAGTATGCCCCGCATACCCCTTAGTACGCCCGACGATCATTCACCTTTATACGCTAGGCGTATCCCAGCTTACGCCGGGAGTACCCAGCTAACACGTGCATGCATTCTTGCATGCGTGGGACTGATCTTCCAAGTATTTCCATTAGGGGCTAATTCTACCAAAACCTTCAAAGTACCATAACTTCCTCATTCTAGGTTTGTTTCCATCAAACCTTATATCCACGGAAAGGTGGAGAGAAGCCCGTGGCTCCTAATAACTCACCCATGCCTTAAACCTTCCGAACAAAACCCAAAAACCATAAAAGACCGAGATATCAATTTACAATCTTACCCTTGGCTTTCGAAGACACAATCGAATACATGAATCACTTAAACCATGGAAAATACATCCAAAATAGGCTAAATCCTTCCTTTCCCGAAGCCCTAAACCCTATGGCAACTGATGATCGGGCCGCAACCCCGAGTAACGAAGCACTTTCAAAACCGGGTGACGTTGAAAGTACGACAAACATATACAGTTTTATAGTTTCGGTAAAGGTGGCGTTGCAACTTACAGTCGATTTGTGAAAGGGAGGTCTGGACCACAATAAAATTAGACATCTAGTAAGAGTAGTGTTAATTATATTAATATGTAGAAAAAACAGAAAAACTATTCATTTACAAATAATCAATGAAGATAATTTTATATAAGGATGATAGACTTACAAATAAAACTTCTAATTTTGTATATAAAGAAATTTTTAGAAATTTATAAATAGTTTGTAGAATTTTATTTCTTATAACATCTTTTTTTATTATTTGTAATCAAAATTTAATATTAATTTTCATTTGTAATTTCTTATATATTTTTCATATATGTTTATTTCAACAACTTAATTTATGATTTCCCATATACTAATTTTTTATTTACTTCATTTATTGTGGTTGTTGTACTTTTATAATCAATTTAATATTATTTATACATTATCATTATATTTTTCATTAACTCACAAATAATTATACAATATCATTATATTTTTCATTAACTCACAAATAAAATATGACTCATATATCTTGAAAGGTAATTTTGTAATTTATTTGAATCAATGATTTATAAATTTACATAACTAAGAAAACATAAATCTCTTATTTAATAATTTATTTAAAATATTGATTAATAATTATGTGTGACATCCTCTAATTTTCAGAACAAATTAAAACTTTTCTTTACGCTTTAAAAATTATTTATTTATATTTGCGGAAGATCCCAATACGAAAGATCATTTTGATTACAAATGTTTGTTTCCAAGATGTTAAAACCTTAAGGATGTCATAATCAATACATATACATAAGTTACAGTGTAAATGCCTGATGGTCCTGAATACTATTGTAGGTTGTCTCTTAATCACCCAACATCCTAAACAAGCTACACTGTAACTGATGTATCTATATTGATTATGACATCCTTAAGGTTTTAACATCTTATGTATATTTCATCATTGAATTAATATTACTGGAACGTAGTGAGAAGTGATTTCAAGGATGAAATCTAATTTAAGTGGGGGAGGGTTTTAACATCCAGATTCTTGAGATACATTTCTTTTGTTGATTGATGATTTAACGGTGGCCACGACGTGGTGGAGGAATCACCACGACGTGGCAAAGTCAAATTTAGTCACGTGACTTTTGGACCATTACGACATGGTGTAGGTCACCACGATGTGGCAGCTGATCAGGCCCAAGCCCATGACTCTTTTAGGCTCCCTTCATGTTTAAATCTCTCTAAACCCATTTTAGGGTTCATCATCAGTCTCCAAACCTCCTTTCATGTAACGACCCAAAAATCCAAGGTAAAAATTTCATTTTTAATATACTCAAAACACTATCATAACTTTGTTCAAAACATTAAAAAGCATTTCAGTAAACAATTATCAGAGTCCAATTCCCAAAGATCATGAATTGTAGAAAGCACGGGTGTATGCGTTGCGATCGTCCCGAACTCTTTCAATTGAAAACTGGAGTACTTGAAACAAAAACTGAAAACCGTAAGCACAAAGCTTAGTGAGTTCCCCAAATACCACATACCATACATATCCAACGATTTATACAAGTCATACATAACTGCGAGCCATACATATCATTCATATATCATAATCAATAAAGGTGTTATGTGTCGCACATAGTCTTGCCATTATGCCACGAGCCGCCTCGTGGTCTTCCTTGCCATGCCAGGGGCCATAACCCTAGGTCTTACATACAAGTGCCAGGAGCCACCACCGGGTCTTCAATGCAAGCATCACAAAGATAACTAGCATATAATCTACTCTACTTAACTAATTAGCATACAGTGTGCCAGGAGTCGCCTCCTAATCTTTCATACATAATGCCAAGGTCTAACCCCCGGGTCTTCCTACAATACATAAACCAAATGGACCGGCATTGGTGCCTTCGACCCATAAAACAATGAGGAGACTCACCTCGAATGCAGAAGCTCACTGCACGGAATCCCTAGCTGCTACCCTGGCGATTTCCCAAACTAACAATAACCAAAACAACATCCAATTAGCAACTGAATTCCAAACCATGATCCACAATCCGAACTTAGGTTAAAATGACCATTGTACCCCTGGCCCAACAAGACTCACAACCAAAGCCCAAGCCCCAAAACCAACAAGGCCTAAAACTATAAGATCCATAAAAGTCCATTAATGGCCCAATTTTTTCAAATTGGGCCCAACCCCATGTAGCCTTACCCAAAAGCCTAACAATTCCTAGACCAATAACAAAATCTCAGAAAACCCAAAGGTTCCATAAGGCTCAAGCCCATTGGGCCCACAAAACCCAAAACGATACTGGGTCATTACGCTGGGCGTACCACGAAGACCTCAGTATGCGGGGTGTACTTACTTTTACGCGGGTCATACTCCACAAACTTCCCAAGACTAATTTTATGACTTAATCCGTTAAGTCCTTCCATAATGACCACATAATACCTTCCATTTAAGCTCCTAATGCATAAGGCCAACACCTTTAAGAATTTACATGACCCAATGAGACCCAATAACCATTTTAATCCATTAAAACCCAAAAGAACATGCATAGACCATATCTAAGCATCAAGCAAGCATTTTTATGAGCTTATAACCTTAAATCTGCCAAGAGTAGCAACTCAAAGCTTCTGAAGTGGTGTCCAACCACTAGATCTTGCTCATGAGGTCAAAATGGAACCAAAAACCATAAAATCATAGATCTCAACTTCTGATGATCAAGTTAAGAGCTTTTTACCTTCAATTAGCTGAAAATATAGCAAAGAGTTCAGATCCACTAGCCTTTCCTTGAACCACCGCCTTGCACCAAGCCACCACTTCTGAAATACACTAAAATCCACCAAAAATGCACATACAATGCACACAAACCTCTTGGATGAAGTTATGACTCAAGATTTAGGGTTTAAGACACTAGAGGATGAAAGAGAGATGCACACCCTATACTTAAGGTGCTTAAATAGCGAGTCAACCCTTTCAAATTAAGGTTTTGGGGATCCTGAACATATGTTGGTCGTACGTCTCCCTGCATGCGTTTCACTTATCCAGCACTATGTTGGGCATACCCCAGCTTACGTTGGGCGTACTCACGCGCATGCCACCTTGCATGCATGGGACTGCTTCACCAATTATTTCCATTAGGGACCAAAATTACCAATAACTTCAAAATACCATAACTTCCTCACCCTAGGCATGTTTCCAACGAACCTTATATCCATGAAAAGGTGACGAGAATCCCTACGCTCCTAAAAACACACACAGGCCTTAAAAAATCCTGAACAACACCCTAAATTCATAAAAGACCGAGATATCAAATTGCGATTATACCCTTGGCTTCCGAAGACACATTCGAATACTTAGATCACTTATACCATGGCACCCACATCCGAAATGGGCCAAATACTTCCTTTCCCAAAGCCCTAAGCCTTGAGACAACCAATGACTGGGCTACAACCCCAAACAACGGAGCAAATCCGAAACCGAGTGTTACATTTCACCTCATAAACCCTAACCCTAGCCTCTATTGAAGTTGCGAGCTCATTCTTGGTGCTTTTGGTGAATTTTAAAGGAGAAAGAAACTCTTCGTGAGGTGGTTACTTGGCAAACATCATTCTTCAGCTAACCTTATCTCTTGGACCTTGGTGAGTGCCCAAGACTCAACCTTTTCTTTCCATGTTGCTAGATCTCATGTTTTGTCCCCTTTATCCATGATTTTGATGGACTTAAGTGATGAGATCTCATAAAGTTTGCAACTTTATGAAAATCAAGGTCAAATGGAATATTTAGTGTCTTGGATCTGAATTATAATCAAGTTTTGATGTCATGCATGGGATTTTGGTCATTAAACCATACCTTTAACCTAAAATGGAAAAGGCATGTATTGGACATGCAAGTCCATAAAGCCAGTATTGGACATGCAAGTCCATAAAGCCATAATTTTTAAGGTCACTTTCGAGTATGAAACCTTCTTGAACTTTGGAGGTGTAACTCTAAGGATTTGGTGCTTAATGAGAATATTGATGCATTAAGTTACCATTAGTGGTTGGGATTGAGATTTTGGTAGGAAGGGTTTTGATGGTTAAAGTTGGAAACTTTACCCATCAAGACCATTGAAAGGACTAGATCTAAGCCTTGGAGTTTTTGTAGTTGAGGGAAAAGGACTTAATGGTTTAAGTTGTCCAGACACATCACCACAACATGGTTGAGGTCACACGACGTGGTAACTTGGTTAAGACTCGCTTGTTTTGTGGGGTTAAGGCCACGACGGTAGCCAAGGAGGCCACGACATGGCGACTAGCTGGGTTGACTTTTGACTTTTGACTTTGAGCTGGATTTTAACCAAAGTTTGACCTAAGGGTATTTTGGGTTTTTTTGCATTGTTGTCTGAGTTTTGGTCATTATTTATTGTAAATGTGTTCGGTAGAAATGGTATTTGGAGCAGCATGTGGTTGCAGCTATTTCATTTGTCTGTGAGGTGAGTCTCCTCACTATACTTGTGGGTCGAATGCACCAATGCCGGTCCACTAGGGTCTATTATATACTAGTTGTCTTTGTGACTCTTGCATGGTATGATTGTTGTTATGTGACTTATTTGTGTTTGCGTGCTTAGGTTGAAATATACCTCAGGGCGGGGGCCGTATTTACTACTTAGGTTGAAATATACCCTAGGGCGAGGGACTTGGGTTGAAATATACCCTAAGGCGAGGGCCCATATTTAATGAATGGGTTGAAATAAACCCTAGAGCGAGGCTCTAGTGTGGGGGCCCATATTTACTGATCGCGTTGAAAATAAACCCTATAATGAGGCTCTAGAGCGGGGGACCATATTTGTTTATTGGGTTGGAATATACCCCAGGGTTAGACCCAAGGATATGTATGGTATGTGGTATTTTGGGGAACTCACTAAGCTTTGTGCTTACAGTTTATGTTTATGGTTTCAGGTACTTCCGATTCGAAAAGGAAGGGCTTGACGTAACGGCATAACATCGTCCCCTCATGGTTTCCGCATTTTGATATGATTGTACTCTAATGTCTTGGATATTATATTTGGTGTTGGATTTTGAAACAATTAATGAATGAATTGATAGTCTTTTAAATGAAAAATTGTATCACTGTTTTTAGGCTGTTAGAATGATATTATCTATTTAATCCTAACATAAAATAGAACCCTATCTGGTTCGCACATAGCACAATATATACATATATTAACATGTAATCCATGCAATAAGCATATAATTCATATATGATTCTTAGCAAATATTTAATATTTTAATTAATACTTGTATTAAATCATGTTCATGAAATGGACTATGCACTCACTTGACTTAGGTGGGTGACTGGTGATCGGGCAGAGCTTCGCCTAACACCTCAGATATTCCTTGTTGTAACCTAAGTAATATTAATACAAAGTTTTAGTCCAATGATCTTCGAGACTAATAGTAGTCTAGATCCTTACTAATCATAATGTCTATATCAAGATCTATCAAGTAAGGATCAACGAGGCAGAACAGTTGGGAGGCATGATCATTTCAGCATAATAACTTTTCTAAAATTTAACAACCAAGCCAACGTGACCATTCTAGACACTTCTCCCATAAGTAGATCAATCAATATAACAACTTGGAATTACTAATAAATCTTATTTATATGTTCATAGTAACGAATTATGACCATAAGTATTAGTTACACTGAAAGCAATAGAGTGTAGCTTAACTTACATAACTTTTAGCGAAAACCAAGAAAAATGCATGAACAGAATCTCGAAACCGAAAGCTTCTATTTTTCGAACCCCTAGAGTTCCCGAGACACTACATAGAAGTTGGGAAAAAACGAATTCGAGGTGGGGAAGGGTTAAAGAGAGTTTTGGAATGAGTTGTTAGGAAATGAGAAGGAAATTTGGAAGCTATATATAGAGATTTGGGAGGCACGTCGTGCAAAGACAAGGCGTGTCGCGTACTCTTATCCTGTTGGCTCCTCCTAGCTTGTGCAACGTGTCGTATGCTGATTCGTCCACACCACCTTTTTCTAGAAGCTGCCACGTGTCACAATTTCGTGGTGCCACATGTCGTGTTTTCCTTGGTCCACGTCGCTTTTTCTTTGCGACAGAGGGGCGTCTGAAACTGCCATGTGTTGCGCCCAGAGAGTGCCACGCCATTGATGCACACGCACGAATTTCTAGATTTTCAAAATGTTGTAACTTCTTCATACAAGCTTCGTTTTTGACGTTCTTTATATCCCTGGAAAGCTCTAGACGATATCTACTGATGGTTTTTGAGCACTACATCATTCCAATGGTGTACATGCAAACCCTAAAGCGTTGAATCTAGTTTGTCTAATGAACATGCAATAATCATCCAAATCCATAAACCCTAGATCTAGCATACAATAATCAATATTATCATAATATAGGGTTTAGATCTTACCTTTGATTGTTATGTAACAATATCAATCTATTCCTTCTTGTAATTGGCTTCTAAAAGCTTAGTGTCACAAGTGTCACACCTCTAATGGCTCATAAACACCAAGAGCAAGAGGATAACTTAGGAGAGGAGAAGGAGGCACCAAAAACGTCCAAGAAACTCCAAGTAATGCTTAGCCTCGTTTTTGGGTGCCCTAGGGGTCTTTATATAGTGAGGCTATTAGGGTTTTGAACTAGGAAACCCTAATCTGACTGCTTAGGCCCTAAGCAGCCCATGGACTCCCTCCTTAGAGGTCTTGGACAAATTCTCATGGGGTTCCCCATAGATTTCGTCAACTCCAACCTTTATGGAGTCCATTAGCCCAATATCCAACTATCAAACAATTGACAGTTCTAGTACCCTTTATTTAATTAATGTCTTTTAGCCACAACATTAATTCTTATTATTTCTTGAGTAATATTAATTAAGCAGTATGATTTATCTTTTAATATATTATTCATATAATATATTAATAAATCATAATTAATCTCCTTGTCCACAAATTATCATATCAAGTTGCTTTGGTGAAGGCAGCCCAAAAGGACCATGCTCACAATCGGGTCAAGTACATACCAAAATAGTTATGGACTTAGACACTAATCCAACATCTACAACTTTAATTTAGACTATGTCGACTAATTTTGATTTTTTTAAAGCTATATTTTAACAGGCTTAGATTGTTAAAGTCTGTTAAAAATTCATAACTTTCTCATATGATATCCGTTCTCGATTGTCTTTATATCGACGAAACCATATGGAAGAGATCTCCAACTCTCATTTAGATTGTTTTTCCTAACAATCAACTGATCTCTACTTCGTTTTCTGAGCCGTATACTGTTGCGCCGAAACTTCGAAAAATCATAACTTCCTTTTACGAAGTTAGATTTGGACGTTCTTTATATGAATGCTTTCGGTTTAGCGACTGGTAAGACTTTCATTTAGATCACTTAGACTAAAAAATAATCTATCGAAAATTCACTTTTTACGATACGTAGAGTCGTGTCGGTTAATCGTGATACTTCAGAGAAGCATAACTTTTCCATACGAAGTCATATTTCAATGTTCTTTATATGTATGGAATCCTTATATACAATATAACTTTGGTTAAGTTTATTTATCCTAAATAACCTTTTATCAAAACGTTATTTTTATAGCTTATTATATTTAATTGACTAGTCTGAATCTGCAATTGTTACATTATGATTTTTTACTATAACAACTTAATTAATTTTGTAATCATAGTTCCTACTGATTATAACCTAGTTTTTAATTAATGATTACCAATTTCAGTTAATAGTAATAATAGTTTCCTTACTCGAAATATCAACTATTTAAAGTATTATGTTTAAAAACATATTTGACGGTGATTTTTTTGATAGCTTTTAGTTTTTAGAAATGAAAATTTGAATTAAAAAGACTAAATTCAAAAATGGTTTTGTTTAAAATTATCATTTTAATCCAAAAAGTTTTGAAATGATCAATTTTCCCTTTTGTATTTTTTTATATATTTTTATTTAGTTTAATATTTTTTTAATTTAAAGAAAAAACCAAAAAAATATTAAACCTCATCTGATACTAGTCCACCCACCCATCTGTTACTCTTAAATACATCAATTCTCTCTCTCTCTCTCTCTCTCTCTCTCTCTCTCTCCATTATTGTCAGACCACCACCGCCCGTCGGACAACCTTAGTCACCGAAGACTTCTCTTTCGCCGGACCATCCAAACCATCTTTGGTGATATAGATATGAACCACCTCCGTCAAGATCCATCGAAAACCCTATCTTACTAGATCTCCACTTCCAATATAGGAAACCATCACCATAAAAAACTACACTGGATTCCACCCCCAACGTAAGAACCACAAGAGCCACCTTTGTCATCGACGTCCTTCGTTTTCTCCGCGTCATGCATCGTAGTCGCCGCCCTATCAGATATGTTAACCACATATGCTGGTACGATGAACACGACAACGTTGCAAGTATGACGAACAAATCCATATTTGTAGTTCCAGTGAAGGTGGCATTGTAACCTATGGTCGATCTCCGAAAGAGAGGTCCGACGACTATGACTTTTTTACTAGAAGGGGAGGTCTCACTATCTTTTCGGTTGTGATCTTCATCACAATGTGAAACCTTCCTTTGTCTCTCTCATTTTCCGGTTAGTCACTGCCTTTGTTGGAGCAGAAGGTCCGTTGATGACGAATATTTATTTTGTAGGTTTAGGGTTTTAACGTATGTAATGTAGAGAGATAAAATGGGGAGTGGGCGGGGTTGATAACGCATAACGATATTTTTACTTGAAATGGCAATTTTTTCTATTTAAAAAATCTTCTAAAACGAAATTACTAGATTCTAAAATACATTTTCTATTTATCTACATGGATTTACCACGTCATCTTTCTTTTATCTTAATGTGTGTGCTTTATCTTCTCCCCATCCCTATCAAAGAATAAAGCTAATACATTCGACTTAGATAAAATAAATAATTAGAAACCCACATGCCACACTACCATAATCAACATCATAAAGACAAATGATTTTTTATGTTCACCTCTATTTGTTTCTGTTTGCCAATTGTCCACTTTTTTGAATTTCCGAATAACAATATATAAATTTAAGGTTCATCTTTTAAAAGCTTGAGGTACGTACATACATAATTTTCTTATAATATAATTTTATATATTTCACAAACTTGTAGTTAGTTTTGTCGAATATTTATTTACAAATAAAATTTACGGTTTCCAACTATCTGATATTATTTTTCAGTTATTTTTGTCAACTACCTAATTAAGATAAGATACAGTGGTGGATCTTAGTGGAGCCTAGGGATCCCGGACCACTGCCCCAATTCCGGTATGTAGTTTTTTTTTTTTTTTTTTTTTTTTTTTTTTTTTTTTCCTATTAGGTGCACCGCTTTAAAAAAAATTTAGTATCACCCCTACTAAAACATTTGGTGGCGGCCGCCACCGATAAGATATACAATTAGCTTACATGTTGCTATTTGCATTAAAATGTTTAAATTCAAAGTAAGGAAACCATGATATGTTAATTTCTTTGCATACAATGTTTCGATTTTAAATGACTAGGAGGATTTGCATCTACATATAACGGTTTAATTTAAGAAATCGTGATTATCTTTATCTAATATTGTAATATCTTTCCTAAATCTGTATCGTTATTGCAATTATATTTTACTTCCATACCAAATAAAGATTGGTTACTAATTGACTACTTGTCCTCCATAAAATTCCATGAAACTCCCCACTTTCAAGAAAAACTCAAATCGTAGGCATGAAAGGTTAGTATTGGAGCAACCAAGAATGGAGATTGGTAAAGTTTTAACAGTTCATCTATACACATATCTTTTACACCAGACCCTTTATCTCCTTCAAAAAGTGCTTACCAAACATCCAGCCTCATCAGTTCATCACTATGCAAACATGTTGTTGAGTTTGGAATCTTGTTCACTAATAATTGAATGCACTATCAAGATAATGGTTAGACTGATGATAAGAAATGCATCAGATTCTATGCTAAGATAATAAATACATTTCTTAATCAATACAGCTATCACTAATTCCATATAAATAGAGCAACAAATAAGCATCAAAACCACAGAGCTAACTTCAAATTAAGAAACTTTCCATTACAAGAAAATGGTTCTCCAAACTCAGAGGTGCCCTGGAACTGCCGTCCCACACCACCATGGTCCTACCTGCCAACAGCAAAGCTATTCAACATACCAAGAAACCGGTGGCAGAATCCAGGATGGTGGCTACACCAACTTCTCAACCATAACCGGGCCCACACCTCCATACTTAAACTATTCTCAGGTGTCAACCTACTCATCGGATAATTCTCAGCACCACCAATCCGGTGGTGGCTACCATGGATACGGTGCCCCCCAGTACTCTGGTGGTGGTGTGGTTGCTAGTGGACAGCCACATACCGGAAGATATGAAACTTTTTACCATGGGAATTCACAGAGCCATGGGCATGGAAATGGCCCGACTTATGGTTACCAAAAAGAATCTTGGACTATCAAGGATCTTGATGACTGAATGAGCAGTTAAGAAGAATCGTCTGAATGGAAGGGTGTGGTCTCAAGTTATCTCTTAATAACGTGTGGAGTTTCTCCTTTTACTACATAATGTTATATGTATCAAATTGCATAAGCAGTGAATAATAAGTACCACCAACTCTATTGTCTATTTTAATCTGTGCATATAATTAATGGTGTAGTTATTTAGTTTGACAATGAATTTAGCAGTGTGGAGAAATTGGATGTATCAGGAGACAACCAATGCTCAAATATATCGACTTAATCTCATGGAAATATGCACGAGATGATAACATGGCCATTTATTGATCTAGGAAGGTATATGAAGGGATGTCAGGAGTGATGTTGTAGGCTTTTGAAACTTGAGAAGAAGAAATTCCCCAAAATTAACATGCAAATGATTAGAGACAACCAAAACAATCAAAAATTGGAACTGGTCATTGTAATCTTAAACGATCCTGCTTCTAGTTTAAGTATCGGTTTAAAACTGGATTGAAATCAGTCCTAAATCAAAATTTTCTATTATTATACGTATATTTTAATAGTATAGATTAATATCATTCATATTCATATTTCATAAAGTTGAGTGGTCTTAGAACTTTATGTCTTATTTGATGGTCTTTTGAATACAGTTTTTTCATGGTTGTCATTCATGCCTCAGATCATGATTGAACACAACCTTTTTGACAAAATAGATAATTTGATAACCAAATTTGAATAGATTAATACACTCAACCGACATTAATTTATGATTTTCTCTTATGAATTTATGGTGAACAAAGAAGGTACTAACAAGTTGTTAAGTCTATAGAGGTAGGAGACCCTTTCATTGCTATACATATTATCATTATTATGATTATTATAAATATTATCATTATTCATCACAAGGATTTTTAGCTTGGAGTAGGAGAGGCTTAAATTCATTAAAAAGAGCTCGTGAGAATTATGTTTGGGTGAAGTTTGAAATGGAAGGGAACTGCTTACCTATTTAAGAAATTGTTGATTCATTTCAGTAATTAATTTTGCAGTCACTAATTTTGCAAGAGGAACTTGATGTTTTTTTAGGTATTTTATCTGAATTATAAACCATTACCATGGTCCTAACTTACCTGATGGTAAAAAAAGATTGGGGTGAATGTAAAAGTTGGTCCCTATGGAATGCTTTCGTTTAATAGTTTCCTTTTGATGTATTTTGATTTATTCATAAAATAATTAACAAAATTGGTTATGGTTTTTGTTATTTCTATATAATTAAATCACATGAGTTTTCACTACGTACCGATGCTAAATACATTTATGATTATTAGTTTTCTAATTAAATCACATGAGTTTACACCGGAATGCATAGAAATTGAGATTAGAAATTTAGTGTAATTTCCTTTTTTATTCACTCACGAATCCCCATATGGTTCTTATGTTTTTTTTTATTTGGAAATTTCTTTCTCTTATTTGCTCATTTAACCATTTTATTGTTTGGTTTTGAATCACAAGTAGATGTAGTTTTGTTTTGTGATTTTAGTCATTCTTAAATAATTGAGAGAAATATAAACAACTACAATTTATTTTTTAAATCATTTTTCACATTTTTTATACAGTTACATTATACTACTGTAATTAAAAAAAAAATGATACTTTCATTGTTATTAATTGCCGAAATGATGAAGCCACTAGCATGTTCACGTTCATCACTTTGTCAGACTTCTTGTGCTCAATTGATAAATGGATAGTTGTAAACAAAACATACATCATGTTTGGATCTATAACCATCCAAATGTATATTTGGTAAATTGGATAAGCCTACAACTCCATAAACATCATACGTTAAAGCTCTTTCCATTCCATATTAAGCATTTTTGTTCATTAATTAACTAAATAAAATATAGTAAATTTTTATAAACAAAAGTAGTGCGTAAAAAATCAGATTATATTTATATTTGCATGACTTGGGTGGTAAATACAATACTAACTATCATCTTATCTAACTCTTTGACACCTGTCAATAAACTTATAAGAAGGAGGGCAAATTCGAAAATTTACATGTTCCTCCTCCTTGCTGTTAATTATAACAATATACTTTAAAAATGAATCATATATTCTGTTAATTATAACAATATACTTTAAAAGTGAATCATATATTCAGATCCAATTAGGAAACTTTTGTTGAATAATTTCATTGTTGATAGAATACATATTATAATTTTATTTGAATGCTTCACATGTGAACTAAACAACAATTACAAACATACAACAATTATTATATACAAATTCTTTTAACCATCTATGAAGACACTCACATCAACCCTAAAGATAAGAAAATGGACGTTTATGTCTATTTTTTTGTAGACATTTAATAATTTTAAATAATCAATATTCATTAAAATAATAAAACCATAATTTTAATGAAAATTTAAATAATCAATATCAAAGTCTACACAATACATATATCTTATTAATTTAATAAAAAATTTAAATCTTTATTTTTTCATTACCTTTTTTAATTATCAATATTTTTTTTTCTTATCCATGGTTTCCACGGGTTGTAACCTAGTTTGGTAATCAAGCAAAATTAATGTATAAACATAATATACACACATTGATTAACCATGAAAGCCAACACCAAGAATTGATTAATAAGCGAGTGCTAGAATTTGAATAAATTATTTAATAAATATTTTTCCAAATTTATAATGACAAGTGAATGATTGCTCAAATTTATTAAATGCTTTTAAAATGATGTTATCTTGAAAACTAGATTTTTTTGGAACAATATGCATTAAAAAAGAAAACACCTCACATCAAGACGATGCAAGGGATAGAATACAATACAAAAGGAAAAACAAGAAAATTACATACAAAGAAAAAGACCAAGATTCCAAACTCTCCAATCCATGTTCTTAAATGAACTTCTATGTTTGCATCAAATGAACGTTATTGATTTTATCATCTCCACAATATTCGCGGATACAAAGGGAATGTTTTTGAACACCTTTTGGTTTCTGTCATTCCATATACACCACAAACCTCCATATAAAATCACATTCAACATGGTTTTTTTTTTGCACTTCGACCACCTCGATATAAAAAGTAACATATCTTTCACCGAATCAAATCCATCATATGAGATTTCACACCAAGATAAAATCGAATCCATGACAACTTTCGCCAATGGGCATAAGAGAAGGATGTGATCGCTCGTCTCCTCCTCCAAGTTACATGAACCACACATAGTCGATGGAACTGGGACTCCCCTTAATTTTAACAAAACTGATGATGGGATTCTACCAAGCCTCGCTCTCCAAATAAAGCACAAGATCTTAGACGGTATCACTTTGCTCCATTCAAACGGTCCATCACAGAAAATGTGACTTGCCATTTCGATCCGTTCATGTAACAATCTCACTGAGAAGCGATTATCAATTACGAAGTCAGAAACCCAACGACCTTTGGTTGGTTTCCAATACACAATTTCGTTGGTATCGATATTGAGGTTCTTTAACACCGACCTGATTTTGACTAGATAACGATATATTCTTATGAACTTCTATCCATTACTCTTCTATCTACATAATTTTTCTTGCAAATTAATTTCCAACAATAAATATATTTAATAAGTACTGTTATTTTGCAATTTGGGATCGATTTCAATCAAGCACAACGGTTGCATGTCCTAAATCCTTAGTTGTTGATTAAGTAAATAATCGACCATTTTGAAATTGCAGATTAAATATTTTACATATATTTGAAGATTTAAGAATCAAAAATTTAAGATGTTATAAATTTATTGCTATTATTATATTTTGTAATTGTAAATTATATAAAAAAATTGATAACAACTTGTTGGAGATTTTTTAGTTTTATTTTAATACATTATCCAATAAAACTTTAGGTAAAATTATTAAAAGTTCATTTTTTTTGTCAAAGGTCTTACGACTTTGCGGAGACCTATGTTTTTCTGACATTAATTAAAACTGGACTGGTGGTCCTAAAAATATTGAAAAAAACAAATTAAAATTGGATTGAAACCTTGTCCTAAATAGACTGGTCTTTTTCTATTCATGAAAACAGATTAAAACAGGTCTTTATGCATCTTCATAAATGATTAAGGATATGTGTGATAACTAGTAACTTCCATTAACTCATGTGATGTTGATGTAAACTTTACACTATTACTTCAAATGTTAGCATTATGTCCATGTCTTTCCCGTTTTAATTATATATGAGCTTGAAAGGGCATACAAGACTATATAACATGATTGTTTTTCAACAATGATAAAGCGTTGATTGATGAAGTTACCTCATATAAGCGAAATGGTAACCAATAAAATATCAAGAACATTTACTAAACTAACTACCATCATAAATTGTATGTAGACAGTTGCCATAAAATGGCTGTGCTACCACAAGTAATGACAATGTGACAAATAAGGATGAACTATTTTATAAGTTACAAACACATCCAATAAGTAATAATAATATATATATATACATGTGATATGTAGCTTCAGGCATGCATATAAAATAAAAAAAAAAGAAATCTTGCATGCCAATTGTCAAAAGACAAAAGGAAAAAGGAATGTTCTGAAGAGAATGACTATTAGATATATGATGAAAGTGAAACCATACACTAACAAGAGTAACAAAATGAGTTCTAAAAGAACCTTTCTAACTAACTGTTTTTTTAATTAACAAAAGAAAGTTAAGTTTCATGAAAAAGCTTCATCTCCATGACCCTAAATAAGCCCAGAAAGTAACATCGACACCCACTCCTTTCTTTCTTCACTCTCAAGACTATAAAAAAGATCAAGTTTGGCTTGATCACCAACAATTATAGATGCTGCTCTAAGTCTTGCTTGTAGACCAAGATTTGGTATTCTCTTCAACTCCCCATTCAACCCCGCTCTCTTCTCAGCTGCCGCCTTATCTGCCGCCACCTCCCGCCCTACTAATCCCGCCAGAATCGAATACTGTTCCTCATTCCTCTTAAGCAATGCCTCAAATATCTTGGCTAATTCCATTCCAGACATACAACTTACACTACCTTGACCTTTCTTCTTGTTAGCACTATCTGGAGTCCTTATAATATCATCTATTGAAACATCATCATCATCATCATCATCGTTGTCATCATCATCATCATCATGGTCATGATCATTCAAATCATCAGCTCCCATTTCTTTATGATCATTTCCCTCTTCATGGTCAGACTCATGGTTTTCAGTCTCCAACACTTTCTCATTACTTCTATATGCTTGATCAAATGCTAAATCACTAGTCTCGTATACTGCAAGGGTTTTGTTGCCATTTGATGCATCTTCAACAGTCTTGTGATTGCCTCTGGTTTTTCCAAATATCAGACACAACTCGTCATAGTAAGGAAATGGCTTATTTCTTAAGCCTTTGGCATCTGAATGATCCTACAATGCCAAATATAGAAACATATGAAAATGAGATTGAGAATCGTTAAGTATGTTTGAGAATTGAGATGGATAGATCATAGATGGTTTACCTTCACCCAATCTTCCCATACATCATCATCATAGCATATTAATGTGGAATCTGCACTTTTCCATTCTATACCAAATGCATCTTTCATATCTGTGATTGCATCACAGTGCTTCTTTAAGGTTTTCAGCCTTGACTCGATGTGGGGACTGGCTTTGAGATTGCATCCAGGAAGCTTTGATTTCAGTTCTTTCTCCAGGACAGTTGTGTATCCACTTCTGAAGATGTTATTGTCTCTTTTCCAACCATTTTGACATAGCCCTGTGAGTGCAGATATCAGTGCTTCATCTTCTCTTCTTGTCCATTTATGTTTCTTGATTTTGGAACCTCTTTCAGATACTCTACCCATTCCTGGAAAATACCAAACAATATAAGTTTCCGTTAGCATATGAAACTCAAAACTAACATTGGTTTTGTAAAATTTAAATAACTGCAATTTTCATCTCCGCTGAAACCCTATTCCTTTTCATGAAGTTCCACGCAGATATCAAATTTCTATGGAAGAATGAAGAGCGAATGTTAAAAACCCCCAAAAGTTGAACTGATTTCGCTTCTTTCATTCGGAACAGAGCGAATATGATTGTACACTATCGCATAGTTAATATAACGATCAAATAGTATATGCCGCTTTGGTTTTAAGCCATCATATATAGACTCATACACACGCTTATACATACATATATGAACACGTATAGTGGAGGCGGAGGCTATTAGATAGAAATACCTAGATTTCAGCAGGCTATGGGAAGAAGAGCGAGGCTTCCACGGTCGCCGATGGAGGATATCGACGGATTAGGGATGGTGGAGAGACGGCGGAATCGGATTCCTAATTCTAATCTTCCAATTTCATTAAGAACCGGATTTGGCGATTGAATCGATTCCGGAATCGGGAGACTGTATTCCACCAATGAACTTGTCAAACACGGGAATGGAATGTATCCACTCATTTTCTTCTTTTGATTTTTTTTTTTCCTTCATAGATATCGGATTAATTCCTTGCAAAATAATGTCTTTTCAGTTAATTTTTATTTTTAATAATATTTTTAAAATCAGCTTTAAAATTTTGTGTTAAATTTGTATAATCAAATTGAAGTCCCACTTATCTTAAACTGAAATTGACTTATTGCTGATTAGGTTAAAATTTTATAATATTGTTTTCTATCTATTTATAAACTTATTTCTTCTTGCGTGGCTTATCCAAATAAAATGTTTGTTGGTTATTTGAGTACACGTTTTCTTGTTTAAAATGGCGAAGAAATCGTTTTGCATAGGCAATAATAGGTATGAGAGTCACAAGAGTCGGATTTCATGTTATATAAAAAACTAGGTTACAACCCGTGGAAATCACGGGTCAAAAATTGAAAAACAGATTTATATTATTAATAAGAATTAAGTTTGTTTAGCAATATTTGTAATGATTATTTAAAATTAAAATTAATATAATTTTGTAAAAAAATATATAAATTTGAATATATGTTAAATAGAAACACAATCAATCCATCGAAAGTTAAATATGAAGATAACTAAAATAGATCTTTGAATATGTGAATGATTTATGAAGTGTGAGGGCAAATCAATATTTTTTGTAATGAGGGAGGAATCAAGAAACACCATGTGGCGTCTATTAAAGTCTGAAAATGAAATATCAAAACAAACTGAATATTATGGATTACAATGCTATATAAAGAATAAATTATTTAAAAAAAAATGTTACAAAAAAACAAAAAAAAACATAATTGTTAGAATTTAATGGGTAAGAAGCGGTTATAAATTCCTAAAAACTTCCTTATACACAACATTTGAAGTTTTGTTTGTAAGCCTACCATCCTTATCTAAAATTAACAATTTCAGTCCTTCTCTACTTTGAACTCTAGATAAGGCAACATACAGTTGTCCATGTGAAAAAACAGGATCCTTGAGATACAGACCAACCTTTGATAACGACTGCCCCTGACTTTTATTAATTGTCATTGCAAAACATACAGCCAATGGAAATTGTCTTATTTGAAATTTGAAAGGAATTTTTTTTCCAGATGGACTTAAAGACATTCTTGGAATAAATGTTTGCTTTCCGATATTAGTTCCAGATATTATAATTGCCTCAATAACACGTTTGCCAAGAGATTTCACTTGTAGTCTAGTGCCGTTACATAATCCATTTTTCTGATCAATGTTTCTTAGTAACATAACTGGAACACCAACTTTTAGAATTAACTTGTGATTTGGCAAACCTGATACCTTAAGACCATTTAAAATATCAGGGGAGTATAAATTGGGATCAAACTGATCATGAACAAACTCGGATTGGCAAAGAATATCTGAACTTAAATATTCTACTTCTTCTCCGGGAAACAATGCTAACAAACGATCATTGATTTGTTGGACAACTTCATTTTTTGGAGCTAGTATAGCTCTTTCTTGAAAATAACTCGTACCGTTGAAGTTTTCCAAGATTGAAGGATATACAAACTCAATTAATGAACCTATAGGATCATGTGGATCACTAATGAGAATATCATCCGGAACATCAATAATCGTTTCACCAACGTTCAAACCACCAACTTTTCCTTCTCCTATGTCCAAAAGCCAGTTTGCAAAATTTTGTATTTTTCGAATATCAGATGGATCCTTTCCAACGGTTAGTCTCATGTTTTTTGTTAATCTATGGACTTTGCATTGTTGCCATATATATGAAGAGCTTAAAGAAGCATTAACGATATTTTGTCTGCTACCTCCTTGAACAACAGGTAGAATCTGCCTGAAGTCTCCTCCAAAAACAATCGCTTTCCCACCAAATGGAATATATGAGTTGGTAGACTTATCAAACTTACATACATCTCTCAGAGCTCGATCTAAAGCTTCAAATGCATGTTTGTGGACCATAGGTGCTTCATCCCAAATAATCAATGAGCTTTTTCTTACTAATCTGCCGAGTTCACTATCAGGCGGTATCTTACAAACAGAATACTCGGTAAGATTCAACGTAATTATAAACCGAGAGTGTGCTGTCCTACCTCCAGGCAATAATAAAGATGCAATACCACTTGAAGCAACATTTAAAACTATATCACCATTACATCTAATTGTTTCAGATAACGTCTTCCAAAGAAAGGTTTTGCCTGTTCCACCATATCCATAAACAAAAAACACACCTCCTTTATTATCATTGACTGTAGTCATGATATCAAGAAAAATATTGCGTTGCTCGTTTGTTAATGCATGAAACATATTATCAAACTCTTTATTTAAAAGCGTTATGTCATACTCCAGCTCCTCCATGATAAGTCGATTTGTTGAAGAAGAAACTGTGTCGGAATCAGGGTAAGGCATTTGTTTATAATGTTTAAGACTCGTGTTGTTACGAAGTAAAATTTGTTCGATCTCGAACAAAGTCAGGTTTTTGAGTTGATCCTCATTGAGTGATAAAACTGTAAAAAATGAACAATATGTCAAAAAGAATATAATATTAACCAATTTAATGGTAAAAAAAATTATACTGTGCATATTTGTAACGCCCGCAAATCTGGGCTAGTCAAATTAGAGGCAATAGGGGTCGAAAACGAATTTTTGACAAAAGATTATTTAGAATAAATAATCTTAACCAAGTTGTAGAGTATGTTACAAGGTTTTCGTACATATAAAGAACACCGAAACCCGAGTTATAACGAAGAAGTTATGACCCGTTGAAGTTTCGCGACGGAACCAGCACGATACCGGGAAGCGTAAATAGTGAATTTACGATAGAGCGAGATTTAGCCTTAGCGATCTAAACGAAAGTCGTAGAATATGTTAAACTAAGAACATCGATAAAAAGAACGCCCAAATCTGACTTCGTATGAGGAAGTTATGATTTTTCTAAGATTTAGCATAGCAGTGCACAGCCCGAAATCTGAATTTTAGATCGGTCGATTTTTAGCCGACGGGATCTAAATGAAAGTTGTAGTACTCGTAAATACCAACGCGTGGATATAAAGAACATCGATAATAGAGCTCGTATGCGAAAGTTATGGACGAAGCTTAGTCCCTACTTTTCGAGCGCGGCGAATTCGATACAGTTTTGTAAATCCGAGATAGAATGAGAATTAGCCAACGAGTTCTAAATGAAAGTTGAAGATCTCATTAATAGGAACTCAACGGTAAAAAGACAGACAAAAATGGAGCTCGTATGCGAAAGTTATGGACGAAGCTTAGTCCCTACTTTTCGAGCGCGGCGAATTCGATACAGTTTTGTAAATCCGAGATAGAATGAGAATTAGCCAACGAGTTCTAAATGAAAGTTGAAGATCTCATTAATAGGAACTCAACGGTAAAAAGACAGACAAAAACGGAGCTCGTATGCAAAAGTTACGGACGAAGCTTAGAGACTACTTTACTATAAAACTCCTATAAATACAAGGGTGAACTCCTCATATTTTCTTCACACCATAAGCCTCTCTTTCTCTCTCTAACTTCTCTCTAGCCTCCCTAAACCCCTCCCAAGTCTACGGAACCTCTCTATCACGAGAAGAAAGCCCCGGAGCGCCCGACGGCTCCGAGAAGAAAAGCTTTCGGCTCGGAAACGCTGCTCCAGCGAAGCCCGGTTTTTAATAAAAACCCGCTGTAAGTGAGCTACCCCTATAGTATATTTAATATAGATTTTATTTAATTATAGTAACATTGTTAGGACCTTAAAATAATTATTTAGGCTATTATTATGAGTTATATTGAGTGTTATTTAACGCTTATATAATAGTAATAATAGCTAGACTATTAAATTAGTCTCGTCAAGCGTTAGACTAAACTCTAGTGGTAATGATACTAGGTTTCGTCAAGGGATAATTGTTTTAAGAGTAACGAAGTGCTGTCCGAGTGCCGACTCACCACCTTTCAAGTGAGTGCATAGTTACTTTCATCTTACACATAGATATGAAGTATTTTATTATAAATTTACGTGCTATGTGTGCATATTGTCTGAATACTTGCTGTCTATGCTGGTGAAAGATTTTTATACATGTTTTAAATGATGTAAATTGTATAAAGTATTTTATATCTACAAGATATGTTGGGTAAAACATGGGTAGATGAATGATGATGGATAAAAGCTGAAATAGAGGAACATTAGTAGTACGGACCTAGTGCCCTATAGGTATACATTGGCAGCAGTGGACCTAGTACCCTATAGATGAGCACTGGCAGCTGCGCCACAACCCGTAGATGATTTAGATCTACGGTAAACGTCCTAGCAGCTGCGCTCTAAGGATAGTATCGGCAGTTGCGCCTAATAGGGAGCCTTATGACCATGACAGTAGTGTTTAAAGGTCAATACCGGCAGAAGCGCCTCATAGAAAATGTCCTAATTCTGGCAGCTGAGCCTAAGTGACAATATTAGCAGCTGCGCTTGACCAATGTGTCATTGGCAACAATGGACTTCATGTTGTTTCCTTAGGATGATCCTTAGGAATGAATGAATGAGAAATAGTTGATTCTTAGGGTAGATCCTTAAGAATAAAGAAGATAATGGGGATGGGTAATTGGGTTGATTGTTTGATTGTTTAAACATAATAATTATATTATTGTGGGTTGAAAACCCTATGTACTCACCAGGTTTCCCAACCTGACCCACTCAGTTTATTTATATCACAGGTGTTGATATGAAGTGACATTACACTGAGAGATTTAAAGAGATGTAGATCACTAGTGTAAATAATTGTAAGTTCTGTTTATGCTTATGTTTCTGTATTAACGATGACATCCCAAACGTTTTAAAATGAAATAAATACGTTTCTTCGAAAATGTTTTAATAACGTATTTACCATGTTTTTCTGGGAACAAATTCCGCAACATTTTTATAAAATGAAGTACTCTGATTTTTATAAAGCATAAACAACATCGGTCTTTTTTGGCCGTGAAAATGGGGATGTCACAATATTTAAAATATATAAAATCCATTTTTACATATAATGATACGAAATTATAATACCTGGAGACTTTAATCTACGCTGTTGGTTGTAAAGAATACCATCTGACAAGTGTTGCCATGTATTTTCCCAAACAAACTCTGGTCTACCCAAACTGTTAGACATTAACATCGTAGCAAATAAGAAACGAAGATAAAAACCAGTTCCTGAATAACTTGCTTCCTTAATTGCATCAACGTATTCTTTGTCATCATCTAAGAGGCCCAAAGCATAGCATGCATCTCGAAAAGTAGGAAATTCTTCACCGTTTACCGTGCGAATTTCTTCAAATGATTTTGGACCTTTCACTTTTTTTAAAAGAATCCGTAAGAAGTAGACTTCGCCAAGTTTAGGTGAAACAGAGTGAATCCTTCCTATTGAACGTCCAATTTTCCTTGGCTTCCACAACTTATCATCAGGTTTCCAAACAAACTTTGTAGGAAATTCAACATATGTAAGTTTTCGTGCATCTTTGTTAATTTTATTACATTCCATCCAAGATGTGAACATAGAAGAAGCAACTGAAGGTTGTTCAAGAACATCGTCAATATCATCGTCTGCGGCATATATGACTTGTTGTTGATCAGGAAGATGAAAAGGTAGTCGCATCACAGAACGATATCGGTAATGAACATCGTATTTAAATATTCGCCATGATGATTCACATACAGATATATATCTACAATCATAATAATCTTTTATTTCATCGACAACCTTTTCGTGATTAGAATCAGCGTTGATGTCAACAGCAATTGTAGCTCTATCTGGATCTTTGTTTATATATTTAAACAGATACTTTATGGAAGATCCCTGATTGCACCATTCAACATTAATGTGTGCCTGATATCTTTTCAACAGATATTTGTTATATGGAACAACATTTCTATTGTCTAACTTGACACCTGATTTTTCGACAAAATATCCATTGTTTCTTCTCATATATAAGGGATAACCGTTGACATCAACCGAAGAATGATCACAGAATTGCTTTGGAAATTTTTTCGAACATTGCTTGTCAACCATGCATGGACAATTCATATTTTCAGCTCCACAAGGACCATGTATCATGAATTCACTTACAAGTGAATACAATTCTGGATCTTCATTGATATTTGGAATCTCAGCAGAAATAATCGGATCAATATATTCAACAGTAGGCCGCTTGGAGTTAGCATGCATAAACAGACAAATATGACAATGTGGCAAACCTCTTTTTTGAAATTCAATCGTATAGACCACTGCAAATTAATTTTATAAATAAGATAATCTTTGTACTGGATGAAATATATTTGCAAATAACCAAAAATATTAACAAACTAAATAATCATTATAACAAAACTATTAGAAATAAATACAAGTTTTATTACCTCCTTGAACAATGCCGAAAATTTTATTTTCCCGTATGTCTTTAATCAAAGCATCGAGCTTTATTTTGAATAGCCTACATAAGATATCAGGTCTATCTTCTGGATTTAGTGAAGTGTTATGAAGAAACCTTTTAACTTCAGGCCATTTTGGATTACATGTAAAGGTTATGAAGAAATCAGGATATCCAAACCATTTACATAAGGACATGGCATCAAGGTAGTTTTGCATCATATAACGTGCACCACCAGTGAATGAGGAAGGTAAGATTACACGTTGTCCAACGTTGGATATATCTTTATTCCCTAGGTTCTGTTGAGTACGTAACTTTTCATAAGACTCACATCTAAGAATTTGTTGTTTGCTCCTTATGAAATGTAATCTCTCACTTTCAATCATAGTATAAGCATCAACCAAAAACTGTTGGAACAACCTTTTTGAATTAAGAATTAGTGAAAAATATTGATCCCTGTCTTGTATTCTATAAGAAAAAAACTCTCTCATTGTACAGTTGGGCCTCTTGCTGTTACTTATTAGTGTAATACCACGATGGGGTATGTCAACCCTGTAACCATCATCACCATATGGAAACAGTAGTGGATACTGAAGAGGAAGGTATGATGGATGTAATTCACTAATACGCCGTAGAGAACCTGATGACGTTTGAACAACAATATCTCTATTATCAATTGAATCACCAATATCTCCAACAATTAAAGCGGCAACCTCAGAAGCAGATGGTAGGTTGTATATCCTTCCATCTTGGTCCCTTCTTCCAATAAGTCTCAACTTGATATCAACATGAGGGTTTTGATGAAAACAATCCCTAACCATTCTATAAGACTGAACCAAGACATTATTTGAATCCAACATCAACTTCAAATCTTGTATAATATCATTATCAAGGACAGAAGAATTTGACGTAGATCGTTGATTATCTCCACTGCAAGTAACATGAACATATAAACATAAGATAAATAAATAATATAATGTTGATGAATAAGATATCTATTAATGTGATAATTGTGAAAAGTGTACCCAAAACATGCCCGTCTATTCGCGATCTCATTATCAGTATCGTATATGTATAACTGAGAGAATTTTGGTTTTAACCCATGTTCCGGTAAAAGGCTTCCGATACTATGATAATTTTGACCGCTAAGTCTAAAAATGTATGGAGCATTTCCTCTATTGATTGAGGAATCAATCTTTCCACCCATTGACGTAAAAGAAAACATAGAATTGTAAGAACGAATGTTCTTCATGAAGTGTTTGCTTTTAGAATCTCCCGATGTAAAAGGATGGGCATAACTTGAAGGTGCATTCTTTAAAGTTGGTAGTTCAACTTTGCCATAACCACAACATAAAGAATAATTTTGATTCTCATTTTTTTTACATTTGATAGATTCATCTTTCCATAATTTTGCAAAACATGTTTGGCATACAACAATCTGATCACCATGATCCAAATAATCTGTCAATTAAGGTTGACATAAAGATGTTAAATTTGTAAGTTTATATAAGTGAAAAATATTGAATGAACAAATATAAATATTATATTTGTATCAAAATTACCTTTTGATATACCGTTGTATATGTTTTGCTCATTTTGACCATCGATTTTGTCTTGATCGGATCTCAAACCAAATATTGGAATAGGAGTTAAATTTGGCCTTTTTTTCTTTGCTTTATTATTTGGATTAGCTAACAGGACTGAAGACGATTTTGATGTTATTGTAGATGATTTGTTGGATGTGTCGCCATTTGAAAATACAGAGAATTGTTTAATATTTGTTAACGGCGAGTGACAACTATTATTGGAAATATCCATGGCTGCGGAAAAAATTGAAAGTATACATTGTTAAATATGATACAATAATAATATATGTTACAAATTAAAATGGTAAAATAAATGAGTTACCGTTGGAAATGTTAGATAACGGAGTTCTAACATTTAAATGTGATGGATGAGGTTGTAACATTGCTTGTTTTGATGTATTTGAACTTGTTTTTGATCGGTATGTGCTTTTATTTCGATGTACAACTCCTTTGAATTCATATAAAAAAAATGGTTATCAGAAATGTAAAATTGTTTAATAATTATTTTAATATTATATGAATATGAATATTGATAAAGAGATGATATAAAAAGACGATGATGTAATAAATTTTATTACATATATTTAAAAAAAAACTTAAAAAGTTTAAAAGCAATCAAGTACGTTACCGTTTGAATCCAATTTCATGTTTGGTAACGGTGTCTGAAAACTGTTATTGGGAATATCGATGACTGAGAAAAGAAGATTGAAATGTAGATTATCAAATATGATACAATAACAACATATATTATAAAAAAATATGGAAAAATAAATGAGTTACCGTTGGAAATGTTAGATAACGGACTTCTAACATTTAAATGTGAAGGAGGAGTACGTAACATTGTTTGTTTTGACATATTTGCGCTTGATGTAGATGTGGATACACTTTTATTTCGATTGACAACTCCTTTTAATTTGATTGGAAATAATATCTTATTAGAAATGGATAAATATTAAATAATCTTGTAAATTTTTAAATAGTATATGAATACTAATAATGATAAATAGATAATATAAAAAAATATGGATGACAGAATTTTTATTTTACAGATTTAAAAGAGAGAAAAAAAAGTGTATAAGCAATCAAGTATGTTACCGTTTGAATTCAATCTGATGTTTGGTAACCGTGATTGAAAATTGTTATCGGAAATATCCGTGACTGGTAAAAGAAGATTGAAGATATACATTATTAAATGTGATACAATAAAAATATATATTATAAGATAAAATGGTAGTATAAATGAGTTACCATTTGAAATGTTAGATAACGGAGTTCTAACATTTAGACGTGAAAGAGAAGTTTGGAAATTTGATTTTTTTGAAACATTGACACTTGATGTAGATGCGGATAGGTTTTTATTTAGATGCACAACTCCTTTGAATTTGGCTGCAAAAAAAATTGTGATAACAAATGGATAAATTTGTAATAATAATGTAAGTCCCCAAAATATTCTATGAATATTAATATACAAACAGACATAATACAAAAAATGAGCATGTGAGAAAATTCAATTTAGATATTTAAATTTAAATTTAAATAAAGAATAAAGAAGAAAAATGTATAACGAATTAAGTAAATTATCATTTTCATTTATTTTAAAAAGATGTGATGTTGATGTAGTTGTATGGATTCATTCGGTCGAACCTTTTTTTTTATTGTCCAAGTATAATTTTCTTATTCTTCTTTTCTCGGTAGCCTGAACATGATAGATATTCCTATTTGAAGCTGCATAATCAAATATACACACATGAAATAGTTATAATTCAGATTAAAAACATTGATAAAGAAAGTTGTAAAATATATAATGAACGTACCGTTATCACCAGGGTTAGTAACATTTGTAGAAGTTGGAATTTGACTGACTGATGTAGTGTACGAATGTAATTGTTTTGTATTATCCAGATAGAAATTATTTAATTCTATCTTCTTAGTAGTCTTAAAGGAGTCCATGTTAGTAGTTGCTATCTAAAATGGAACAAAATATATAACTTTATACAAAAACATTATATATTGAAATTTATTGTCAAATTTAAAAATAAAAAAAAATGTTGTCGATTGAACTTACGTATGACATGAAATACTAAAGTACAATGCCTTACATTCTTTTTTTGTACTGTACTATTGGAACTAATGTTTATTATGTTATAAAAAGATAAGCATTGTTGGAAAAGATACTATTAGGGAGGATGATTTTGATGAATGACTTCCAATTCCATAGTTACAGATTATGATATATCAAGGATATTAGGTCCAAACATATTAAAAGAAACTATATACCCTTGATGTGAAAATTACCAATATGTCCTGGAGTAGTAGGCAGATAAAAAGATAAAAAACAAACAATGACAACATCAGTGGTTCAAGCATATCAGGATCAGAAAAAAACAAAAAAAAGATAAGATTGCGGTAATTGGAGAGGGCATTTTCGTCCATTGAACCTAATTATAAATTGTTAGTTATTGCAAGAGGTAAGCAGTGAAAACAAACATTCATACAAAGAAATGAAAATCTAAAATAAACATGCTAACAAACATTCATGGGATTACATCTTAGTGGTATGTGCTTTAATGGTAAACAAATCTATGTTATTTTGGGCTTCATTTATTACATCACAAGGAATTCCATGGCGAGGGCATTTTCGACCTTAGCATATATAAATGTTGTTATGTGGATTGTTTCGAATTTTATTGCATATATATATTGTTAATAAAAATAAAAGTGTTGAGATATATATAGAGTGACATAACAAAAAACAGAGAATTGGACAAAAATAACAAATGTTTAAGTTTGTCAAATCCATGGCGCATGCATTTTTGACCATTGAAGTTAATTATAAATTTTTACTTATTGCAGGAGGTAAGGTGTCACAACAAACATTCATACAAAAAAATCAAAATCTGAAATAAACATGCTAACAAAAAATATATACCCCTGCAACAGGTAATGCCTTTATATGTATTTTTTTCGAATTTTATTGCATATATATTGTTAATAAAATGTTGAGATAAATAGAGAGTGACATAACAAATCTTTAAGTTTGATAAACCGAGTGAGATAGCAGGAACATAATAAGATCAAACCCACCTAATAATCAAATTCAAACAGGGATTTGTCAAAAAACAGTGATTCAAGCATATCAAACCGACCATAAAGACCCTGTTGAATGTCCATATTCATATTACTGTCCTTAATGCCTGCTGCCATATTCAGATTACTGTCTTTAATGTCCTTTACCGAGCATATAACGAAATTTGATTCAAGCATATCAAGTTCATAAAAAACAAAAAACAGAGCGTTAACTGTTTACCAATCGATAACGTACGTTCAATATTGAGAAAGGGGACCGATAGATGAACATAACATAAGTTTTTTTATCGTTGTTATGATCGTATGTTTGCAATTAACACAGTTTTTTCCCACAATTGATAATAAGAAACTTACAGAATTACTGTCGTTAATGTCCTTAATCGAGCATATAACGAAAATTGATTGAAGCATATCAAGTTTAGAAAAAACAAAAAACAGAGAATTGCATAAAAATAAGAAACTTACAAAAGGATTGAAGTTGCCGATTGAAGAATGATTCTTGATTGCTGGAACACAATGTGTCGATGATGCTTGATTGCTGAAGTGTCGATGATGCTTGATTGCTGAAACACGATGCAGTAAATTCCGAATCTTATTCGTATGTTTCAATTATATATTGAACATAATAAAATCCAATCGACCCAACAATGAAACTTAAATGTAATTGATACTCTTGATATTGATACCATAAAAAGATGTAGTTAATCGGGCATATAAATAAAATTGATTCAAAATTACATTTGATTTTCATCCATAATCGGAATTTCACATTGAAATTGCCATATTGCCATAATGCCATATATATTTGGATTATTAATCAAATCAAAGATTGCAATAGTACGTGAAACCAATCAGGGGTAAAAATGGGATTTAACATTGACAGGAACGTGAATTTTTGGTAGGACAGAAGTCAAAAATTCAAACAATCGTTTTATTTATTAATTTATTTATTTATTTATTATTTATTTATTTATTTATTTATTTATGCTTCCAAAGGACAACGTTAAGGCAAAGAAGTATTTGCCAGTTATAATAACATACCAAAAGAGCAACATACGAATTCAATTCATATTACAAGCCGATTGCAATTTGACTTTCAAAAAAACAAGATTAAAAAACCCAAAAAAAAAAATCCATCATATAATGTCTTCAAATGTGTTTTAGAAACCACAAAACCAGCTCTTCTTTCTTCAAAGGAATACTCAATAACCTCTTCAGGAACAATCTCCTTTATCAAAACAGGGGCAGGTGTAACAGCTGTTTGCATCGCAATAGAACCCGTAGTATATGGGGTGGAGGGTAAAATCGGAATTAAATTTGTTTTTGGAGTTCTATTTGTATTTTCATCCTCTAAACCAAATATCATAGTTTTAGTAGGGGTAGTAAATGGCGACATATTGTTATTGTTATTTTGAAATGTTTTTTGTAGCATGTCGTGTTTTTTCTCAGCTTCTGTTGTGACATTAGGGGTAGTTTTGGAAGAAATGGGAGAAAAAGGCTTGCGTAATCCATCGATTTTTTTGGTAGGACGGGAAGTAGTAGGGGTAGTTTTGGAATTGATATCCGGTTTAGGAGTTGCATGACCTAATGATAATCTTTTGTTGCTTGTAGTATTAATTTATGGAATTTAAATGATTGAAATTTTAGAGCTGATCAAAAGAATTGACAAAGGGCAAAATTGACATCTGATGCATTGTTTATTCTGTTGCGTGTTCAATATTATGAGAAATCTCATTTGACAGCTTGATTACAATTTTTTTTAATACAATACCTCAAATAATATCAAAGCACATTCCCAAGAATGCATGCACCAATATACCATTTTATTGTGAAAATTATGAATATGTCCATGTTTAAAAAATGATCATTATTTTGAATAGGAATTTATTGAATGTATTCAAATTTGAGACATCTTTTTTATAAAGCAAATATACTGATATCTTATAACACGAAAATGAAAAGTAGAATGTTATTGATTGTATTTTTTTTTTTTATTTTTATTGCAAATATATTGGTAAAAAAATCTGTAAAAACATAATGGTTTCCTTCAATTAAAGTATCAATAGACACACATAATTTAAAAGAAGATTAATCTAATTACAACCATAACCCAAAAAATAGTTTTTTACAGTGAATGAGAGAATGTTGAATGTGATAGATGAACCTAGAAACAACACACGTTTTAGAGTTATGTTGGGCATTTAGTTGGTTGTGTATTTGATGGAAACTCCATTGTTGCCCATAAATTATTCCAGAGGTATGTACTTTATTTATGTTATCACTTTAATTTCACCAGAAAAATTATTTATGAGGTTAAAATGAATACATCCTTGCCCAGAACCAAAAATATCCCTTATTAGTATCTATGATTGTAAATACAAGTAATGTAATTTAGTTGTATGTAATATACTTATTTGTATATGCTTGAAACGAACTAATACTTGTCAAGACCACCATCGTTAAATAATTAGTATATTTCTGATAAGACTCTTTAGAAACATATTTCTTTGCTTATTTTACACATAAATACACAAACATATATGCCACACATTTATTAAAAGAAGATTAATCTAATTACAATGATAACCATAAAATCATAATCGTATTAAAATATAGAATACCAGCGAAAATAAAGCAAGAAGTATCAATGTTTGAACAGTGGACACCACAAAGAGCAATACTGTGAAAGAGAATCCAAAAAAAATCCAAATTCAAGAACATTGTTGATTAAAAAAAGACAATCTGAAATTACTTTTCAAGCTTTGGTATTAATAGACCTGTGTTGGCATCAACTTTGGAATTCAATCGAGGGACCTTGGTGGACGAATTCACATTATCATAATCATCAACATCAATGGTATCTCCAACATTTCGTTTTTTACTATTGTTGGGGAATTATACTTGAACGGACTTGTAGCTTCAAATTTGTCAGGCAATGTTGGGGTCAAATTATCACCTGTTTGCGATATCGCATCCTTAAAACAAAATGTTGTAAATAGGTTTAGTAATAAAATATCAACAAAAAGTAATTTTTAAAATAGATTATATAAAATTAAATAATGTAAATTTATAATATAACCTTTAAGGTCTTTGTTTCTTGAGATACTTCATGAGATGCGATTTATGTATCATCAGCATTTGCAGGACTACCTGCCTGATTCAGAAATTTAAATATTTATATAATTTGTGGGACATAGCTCTCAATCAATATAGATTTACAATTTATTAGTGAAGATCATTAAAAAAAATATGCATCATAAAAAGTAATATTAAAAAAACAAATAAAAAGTAATATTAAAAAAACAAAATAAAATAGTAAATAGAATGAGTAATATAAAAGACTAAAATAAGGTTGATTGGTATAAAAAATTTACCGTTATAGACATTAATTCTTGCAAATTGCAAAAGGACAATCACACGACCAACTTCTTTATGAGCTTCAAGATAAGAAATTAACTGGTATGCAATATCTCCAAACAACGTAACGTTAACCTGCAAACCTCTGCAAAAATAATAATGGTTAAATGAATATATAATACTAAAATTCTACATGCAAGTTGTAAAGTAATGAATGTAATATATAAGATATAAGATATAAGATATAAGATATAAGATATAATATAAAAAAAGTTTTGGTTACTCTAAGTTTCTTATTTGTAAAGGCAGCCTATGTAGAGATTTGCTGACATCACGGGAATCAAGCTTTCCTAATGAAACAACTTCACCAATAATATCTAAAAAATGATAATAAATAATGTCAAAATGATGTGAATTTAAAGAATTAAATATAATATACAATCAATAAGGAGGGAAATTACCAATTGATTCATTAGATGTAGCTGTTGCAGAGATAATTGTTTCAAAAGAAACAAAAGAAAATCCATATGTTGTTTTGGATTGAAAGTGTAGACACTCGTTAACAGTTGTTCTTCCATGCAAATTTAACTTGGAGGTTACATCACTTATTTTAAAAGTGTATTTGTTAGGAGCGATAGTGGGGGACCGGATGTAAACAACTTGATCTTCTTTCAATTTGGACTCAAACCTTTGAAAATCTCTTGGATACACACTTGCTCGGATTTTTGTACACTATTCACATAGGGTAAGAATATTATATAATGTTAAAAAGGGAATTTTTAATAAATATAAATTGGTCAACATTGAAGATAACATCTTCAATGATTGAGTTTGAATAATATTATTGGAATGATCAAATAAAAAAAATGGTTTTGAATAATGGTATTAAAATAGTAGATTTTACCATTTCATCCATGAGTATCATCTCAATTGATCTGACAATAGTGGGGTTGCCATCTGAAAGCGATTTCCACAGCCGGATGATAGACACTTTTAGTGTGTAATCATCCTTCATATTGTCCAAGTCTCTAATGAAAGTGATCTTTCTTTCTGCCATTGTCACTATAACAGAAAAGTACACAAAATAATTACAATTATGTGTATGGAGTACTAATAATATAAGAACAAACTGAATAATACAATATGGTTATATTGAAACATTCATACGAAGAAAACAAATTCTGAAAGAAACATGCTAACAGAAACTATATACCCCTATACAGCATTCATAATTAAAAATAATAATGATAAGTTTGATCTGTATATGATTCCTTTGTTTGAAAGAAAATTTCAATTTACTAATATACCAAATGTATCCTTATTAGAAAGAGGCCCTTAAGTTGGATTTGTAAAATTTAGTAAAAATAGGTAAAAATGTTAGGAAAATAAGTCAAAATTCTGAAATTGTTAACTGTATATTAAAAAAATATCGATGTAAAATTTTGCAATAGTAATGGATTTAAACAATGATAAAACATAACCTAAACAGGAAAATCAGAAAAATAGGAACCAAGTAAGATGCTAAATTTGACAAAAAACAAAAGTTAAATGCTATAAACAGTGGTTCAAGCATATCAGGATCAGAAAAAAACAAAAAAAAGATAAGATTGCGGTAATTGGAGAGGGCATTTTCGTCCATTGAACCTAATTATAAATTGTTAGTTATTGCAAGAGGTAAACAGTGAAAACAAACATTCATACAAAGAACTGAAAATCTGAAATAAACATGTTAACAAACATTCATGGGATTACATCTTAGTGGTATGTGCTTTAATGGTAAACAGATCTATGTTATTTTGGGCTTCATTTATTACATCACAAGGAATTCCATGGTAATGGATTTATTAAAAAAATATCGATGTAAAATTTTGCAATAGTAATGGATTTAAACAATGATAAAACATAACCTAAACAGGAAAATCAGAAAAATAGGAACCAAGTAAGATGCTAAATTTGATAGAAAACAAAAGTTAAATGCTATAAACAGCCATAAAACAGGAAGTGCAAAGTGTGATTCAAAATTTATATAGCCATTTTATAGAAATTTGACAGAAAATGAAATGCTAGCTGTTTTGTTATAATTACTTGTTTGAAAGAAGCATGCTATAACAGGTAAATAACTGAAAACTAAAATTCTATATTATGGTAGACAAAGGGTGTTAATGGAATTGTAAGTAAAGTTTACTGTCGTTAATGTTTGCTGCCATATTCAGATTACTGTGTCTAATGTCCTTAACCGAGCATATAACGAAATTTGATTAACACAACAATCGAGAATCATGGCCGTACATATACACAACCAGAACCAAAATTGATAATAAGAAACTTACAGAATTACTGTCGTTAATGTCCTTAATCGAGCATATAACGAAAATTGATTGAAGCATATGAAGTTCAGAAAAAAGCAAAAAACTGAGAATTGGAAAAAAATAAGAAACTTACAGAACGATTGAAGTAGCCGATTGAAGAATGATTCTTGATTGCTGGAACAATATGCAGTAAAGAATGATTGTTATTCCTATGTTTCAATTATATATTGAACATAATAACGAAAATTGATCTTGATCTTGATACCATAAAAAGATGCATTTAATCGGCCATATAACGAAAATTGATTCAATAGTCCATTCGATTTCCATCCATAATCGGAATTGCACATTTAAATTGCCATATTGCCATATTCAGATTGATAAATTCCAAATCTAATTTAAATTAAGTTCCGATTCTAATGTTAAGTTCCGATTCTAATTCCGATTCATATGATACGTGAGACCAACCATGGGTATAATTGGGATTTTACATTTGGAGGAAAAGATTTTTTTGTATAACACGTGGGTAACCGGTTTTGTTTATTAAGAAGGGAGATCAGTTTAATCAAGATTTTAGTTTTTATTCTTTTAGATTTAATATGTTATCATTAAGTTTTTGGTTGATTTATGATGTTTCATTATTACTTTTATTTACCATTTAAATTGTGTTTTCTCGCATTGTAGAAAAAATTAAACAGTGTTACCATTTTACGTATCAAATGTGCATAATTACGTATGTTTACAACTCCTAAAAGTATTTATTTCTTTGACACATTTCAAATGTAGAGAAATCTAAAAATCATATGTAAACTGGCATATAGCTATCTTATTATTATTATTTTAATCATTCGTATTAATTATTATTTCACTCTAAATCATTTGGACATAGATAGGTTTTATGATAATAGTCTTATGGGTTGATTTTTTTTCCTTCTTTAAATCATGTTTGGTTCAAATAGTTATATTCAATTTTTAGACGGAATAAATATTTGAAACAATTTTCAGAATATGATTAGGAGTTGGAAGGAAAAATAACGCCAATTGACTTGTAATAAACTTTATCAGCATTTTGACATTTATCCCTCACCTGCCATCAAAAATTGCAATACAAAAATGTTAAAACCGGATACGTTAAAATAAATAAAAATGTAATCTGCAAACATACCCCTTTGTCATGGTGCTTTCCCAATTTATCCTTTACCCTGAACATAGAACAAGAGAGAGTGGTTCATTTTAAACAGGAAATCACACAAACTGACAGGGGCGAATCTGGAAGTTGTTTTTTACCTGGTTCCCAAGAGAAACAAACCAAAATATCTGCAATTTTTTTGCATCAACAACTCCATTTTTTTCGTGCAAAGGCTACAATAGTGAAAAACATAACAAAAGGACAAGAAAAACATTAGTATATATCCCAAAAGGTTTCACCTTTAACAATATTTAATAACATGTGCTGACAATAAGTGAATTTTCAATTTTCTTACTAAATACCACAAATAATTACGAGTCATTAATCCATGTTGTTTGGTAGGTAAGAGAAATGGAATGAAATTAACCGATAATGACAAAAAAAGACCTGCAACACAAAATGCATATATTTTACAATTTTATAACATTATCCTCTAAAAACTATAGATTCTATCATAAAAAAAAATGCATATTTAAATAAACAAATAAACTAGATTTATAACATTAGCACTCAATTTCGCTGTTAGGTCTAGAAACATTTCATTAGCAGCTCCCATGTCAAAATGTTGAGATAGGTTTAACATCACAAACATCAAACATAAAACATATATAGACTGTTTACACAAATACAATCCCAACACTCAGAAATTTCATTGAGGCATTTCATCAAACGGTTTATGCGGTTTATGTGCAATTAAGATCATAAACTAAAATGCATCCTAACCCGATAGAGAAAAATAAAATTGAAGCAAAATGTTAACACGTACCTGTATTCTTCAACAAAAGATAAATGTTAAATAAACATTATTTTTCAACCTAAAATTGTCTTTATGTGTTCTTTAATTTAATTTATTATTTATGTATTATTTTTGTTATATGTGTTGTGTTATTAGTTGAAGGTCTACAGGTAAGTTGAATATATGTTCGCGGGTTGAGACCGGGTTTTGGATAGTCCATGGGTTATTAATTGGATTGTATATACTGTGCAACTGGTCTTTGGGACGAGACATAACAACACACGCACAGTGATCTCTGATCTATGCTCTCTCTCAATTAGGATTTCAGTGTTCTAGTTTTCCATCACATGTGTATTCATCTGTTCTTGATAGTTCTTGTGAGAGTAGATTTAGATGAGAGTAGTGTAGGCATATGTAGTGAGGTTTTTGTGTAAAAGTAGTTCAAACGAACTGATCTATCATTAATAAATAGATTCTTCGTGTTGGGAAATTGATTTTGTCAAGTTTTTCATGGTATCAGAGCGAGGTGATTTCGTCTGAACTGTTCAATCACTCGTTTGGTTTTTCCGCTTTGATCGATGGCGTTTAAAGGTTAGGGTTATATTGTCCCTTCTTCATTTTTTTACCGTTTGTTCTCTTGAATCTTAGGCTTGTTATCAACATCTCTTGTGTTGATCTAAGATTCTGATTGGAATCTTGTAGCTCTAACACCATTTGTGTTCATCTAGGGTTTCACTTTCTTTGTTCCTTTATTTTGGCTTTAAGATCTCGGTTACTGCGACTTTGTGTTCCATTTACAGATTGGTTGCTTCGGTATTTCTTCAATATATCGACGTTCGACGAAATCTGTAAAATCCGATTAACTCTTTAGAGAACGGAACCTAGAAGTTTTGAATAACTCTGAAGAGAATAGATTCATTCTTATCTGATAAACTCTTTTAGAGAACAAAACCAAGAAGTTTTGATATTACTCTAAGAGATTTGTCTCACATTCTCTGGTAATTTGTGGGTATGTGTCTCTGAGCTTTGTTGATTTTTCATTGCAGTTTGTCGAAGACTAAAATTTCATTTAGATTATATAGGATAACACAAAACTTCAATGGATCGCAACTTCTTCATACGAAGTCAGATTTAAACGTTCCTTATACCCATAGAACTGTCATTGCGACATAAGAGTATTATTATTATAAGAATGACTAGCATCCATGTCAAGTTAAAGAATTGTTGATGTTTCTAACTAAGGTGGAGTTTTATTCTATATTCTTCATCAACTTTCTAATTGCTAAAAGGAACAAAAGTCTTCAAAGGTTGTAAATTTCTTTTATCGTTTGGTTATGTTTTAAGTTTTCCAAGTTTTGGAAAATGATCATTGGTGGGTAAAATGGTTTTAGTTTATTCAAATTTATAAAATGCTTATGTTGATAATTATATTAATTTTGTCACTAAAATTAAACTATTTTTGAATACAACCCAACACTTTAAGCTTTCCATATTGATGAAATAAATGAAAATGGATATACAAAGCAATATTAAACTCGATGTAGCCATAGCTTTATGAGACTACAAACTTAACATAACATGGAAGTAGAGAAGGCACAAGCAATACAAATATCATACGTGTTGTTTCCCATTAGATCAATACACTCAAAGATCTTTAAGCACTTCTCCCTTTGCGACATCTAGCTCACATAGTGCACAAAGGGCCTGGGACTTATAGATCACATATGCTCGGAAAGCCATTTGAATCACCATGACGATATCCATACGTGACAACTTCTTCTTCTTCGTCGTCGTCTTTTTCTTTTTCTTTTTCTTCTTATCCTTCTTGTTCTTCCTAAATACATGACTATCATCTACAATGTTAGATGATGGGTTGAAAGTGTACTTGCGTACATACCTCCACCAATTAGTTAGCATAAAAGCGAGCCCAGGCGTCTCCTACAAAAACTTTACAAAGACGTCAAAAACCAAACTAAATAAAAAAAGATACATGGAAACTTAAAGTCATAATATACAACTATAAAAGTGGTAACTCGGGTGATTCCATGGTGAACGTCACATTTGGGGAGTTGTCAAACAAGAAGTTTCTAGTTGCACTACACATTCTTTCTTTGTATGCATCCTCACTCATGTAAGAGTCTATACTCAAGCAAATCAAGTTGCCAAAAAGGTGATGGGAGGTGCGATAAAAAAATCCTGAAATGACGAAATACACTACACACACATGTAATATATTATATACATAAAAATATATACGTACGTACTGAAACGAAATCAACATATATACCTAGTTACCTCAATAACTTCCACATTAAGCGTTAGATATGTGGCACTACAGAGCTCTTGAAGAATGTTAATAATCTTACGAGCATATTTCCTCTTATAAGATCCAAAACGTTGATAACAACCCAAACATATATTGATTTGAATATGTGGCACCACGTTTCTATAACGGATCTAAAAAAACAAAAACCAGAAACCTCTTTGTCTTTTCCGACGATACAGTCCAAAATCATTGGTGGAGATGACGCTTAAAAATTGATTTGAATATTTAAAAATAATGATATTTCTTTGAGGGAACGGAACTCAAGTTGTTACGAAAAATTCGTAGAAGACAGTTATATATCAAGTTTTGAGTCTGTCCGTAGTCTTTTTTTTTTATACAGTAGTATTTACGAATCCTTTATAATTCCATTGTTAGTGTCTAATTTAATTACCAAAACATTGTAATTTATGTAAGAAAAATAGGGTTTGTAGTGTAAATCTGGATACCAACTTGGATCATGTGAACACTTTCTGAACTGACATTTTTACTCTATGCATGGGTTACAAGAAATCCAGCCTAAGATAATCTAAGAGGATACTTACAATTCTAGGCATAGAAAATCATAAGCCAAATTGCTAGAAAGATTCTATGAGTGTTTGAAGAAAATCGAGAGCTAAATTTCGTATGTCTCTTCTAAAAGGAAGATCTGTTTATATATAATAAATGAGATTAGGGTTTCATTAGGGTTGGTCTGTCATCAATTGATTTGCAAGCAAGTCAGCGGGACCCCAGCCAGGGGCTCTGTCCCTTGGACCCCGCTAGGGGCGCTGCCCCTTTGGAAACCCCGGACCCTCGACATATCGTCGAACCGACTTCTAATTCGATCTTATACATGCGTGCACTCCGCACAAACCCCGTACATATATTAGAGTACAAAAAATGAAGCCACTTAGCTCACATGTTAATTCCAGTTACATAAAATGACATGTTGACACTAAAATCACCAATAATTTACTTTTTAATAGGTTTAAAATCTCTATTTTTTTAATCTTTTTTTACTATAGAAATTTTATATTTGACACCAAATAGCATTCAAATTTAAAATTTTTTATTTTATTATGAAATAACATTCTTCTAATTTACATTATATCTCTGTATACATCTTCAAATCTCACAATCATATGTCATCTTATTCAACTCTCTTATTAAATTATCTCTTATTAAATTATGCGATATAACAAAAACTACATAACATAATTTGCTTATGTAAAAGTCTTTCTTGCATGTTACTTTCGCTACCATACAATCAAATTAGGATAACAATTTCAATTGTCACAGGGGACTTAAAAGTTGTTTTTTGGCAATATTGATATTGATGTTTCATATATTTTTGAATTCCAGGTGAGGGATGGAAAGAAAATTTTGTTTTGGCTAGATGATTGGCTAAAGAACGGGACTTTGGCAATGAAATTCCCTTCTTTATATGCGTTAGACAAGAGGAAAACTTGCCTTTTAGGTGACAGATGGGTGAATGGCGTTTTCTCGTGGGCTTGGAAGCGGAAACCCAACAATTTTCGGGAGTTGCTGGAATTGAAATCGATTTTGGATGTTACAAGGATGGATGTGAGATCCAATAGGCCTAACACTTAGAGATCAAGGTTAACTGTCGATGGCTCTTTCCGTGTATGCGATCTTAGGGCCCTCATTGACAGTAAATTGACTATCCCGATAAATAACCCCACGGTTTGGCTTCACTTAGTTCTTATCAAGTGCATTAGTTTTGTTTGGAGGGCTTGTATGGGGCGTATTCCTACTGCAGTGGCTCTTTCCAAGAGAGGTATCATCATATCTTTTATTTCCTGTCAAATGTGCTTTAGTGCTGTGGACACTGCGAATCATATTCTCTTGGATTGTCCGACTGCTTTTGATTCCCTATGTTGGATTTTCAATTGGTGTAGCATTTCTATTCAAAGGTTCCTTTCGATTTCAGATTTTGTTAATTTTGTTGCCTCATGGGGGAACTGTCCAAAAAAGAGAAAAATATTTCTCGCTATCTGTTATGGGTTTTATGGTGTATGTGGAAAGCAAGGAACGACGTTTGGTTTAACAGAACCCAAGTGAACTCTTCAAAGTTGGCGGATAATGTGATTTATATGGTTTTTAGTTGGTTGAAATATAGGGGTAATTTTGGAAATTGAATATGGGAATGTTGGGTTTGTTCCCCTTTTGACATTTTGTAAGTTTTGTTTTGTTTTTTCTTTTGTGCCCGGTCTTTTCTCTTTAGGCCGTGGTTTTAATAATATCCGTCGGTTCCAAAAAAAAGATCGGACCCCAAGTATATCCATAGAAACCCAAATTAATTCAAGAGCTTTTATCTCGAAGATATTGTAACTCAAAATTTTCTAAAAACATGAATAAAGATGTTAGACATAGATTTTGAGCAAAAACAATCTTGGTTTTAAAGATTGTTGCTTTTTAACCAGAAAAGATCTTCGAGTTTTGTGTTGTCAATCCTTTCAATTTATTTGCATTTCCATTCATTAGTTGTATTTATGTAAAAGGCAACAAAATATAATTTCTAATAATCCGAGAATGAAAAATTAACGCTTGTATATATATAGGGTGACGTTCAATAGAGAACCATAATTAATCAAAGAACCAATGAACCAATCTTTTTTTCAACTTTTAGAACTTATTTTTTATCAAAAAAAAACTAAAAATACAGAAATACATAACTTTTTATCATTTTTCCAATGATATCAAATTCGATTTTTTTTACGTCAAATTCACAACGTGAATTTGTGAAAATTCACAATGTGAATCCGAAAAATATTTTTCACATTCACAATGTTAATATATAAATTTAGATATTTTTAGATTTTTTTCGATAAAGAATAAGCTCTAAAAATTGAAAAAAAGATTTGGTTCCTTGAAGAACCAATAATTATGGTTCTCTATTGAACTTTTCCCTATATATATATATATATATATATATATATATATATATATATATATATATATATATATATATATATATATATATATATATATATATATATATAGAAGTAAGTTCATGCGAAAATATAAATATCTTGCGAAAATGCGAAAATGCAAAAACAGATTTTATCTTATGAAAATCAAACACATGTACTATAAAAAAATAATTTACTAGAAATAAATTAAATATAGTAAGTTTACATGGGATGGTGTTATGGTAGTATAGATTTAAAGACGGTTTTAATAAATAAAAAAATTTCACGTCCTTAATCATTTTTAAATTCATGTTTTCATAATAAAAATGTTAAAAATCATAATTTGCTAATATGAAATAATTTCTCAGCTATCATTGATTATCATCATGTATTTCAAAATTTGGATGAATTATTTTCCAAAATATAATGTTGAGGTGACACAATATCATTGGTTTTTCTTGTTTTCGCATTTTCACAAATTATTTGCATTTTCGCATTAACCCTATATATATATATATATATATATATATATATATATATATATATATATATATAACTCTCTCTCTCTCTCTCTCTATATATATATATATATATATATATATATATATATATATATATATATATATATATATATATATATAGAGAGAGAGAGAGAGAGAGAGAGAGAGAGAGAGAGAGAGAGTTATGTTAAAATGAGAATATTTTTGAGATTGAGAACAATTTTATAATTTAAAAAGAAAACACATCCCACCCACCCCACCCACCATTTTATCTAGACGTATCGTTTCTCACCGGACCACCATTGAGGCCACCAGACAACCATTGAGGTCACCTGACCTCTCCCAAACCAATCGATTTCCGATTTCACCCACCAACATCAAGCTCAAAATTAACTATCTGTTCCACAACCCCCAATCGACACCAGAGTTGATCTCTACAGACACGATCGATGGGAGCTTCTAGGTAGGGTTCGTTCAAGTCTATACATCTATGTTTTTCAACCGAAATAGACTCGATTTTATCATGGAATTCATGAAATTAAGCTTATGATGAACGACAAATCGAGTGTCTGATACTTAATCTCACATCATAGGAGACATTCTATCTGAATCGCAATCCGATTTAGGTATTTTACAAGAATGTTTTGGATTTCACTGGTTGTGTATTGATATTGCCATATTTATACCTATTTTTAGGCGATATTTATTGACATTTTTATTAATAAGTTGGTAATATGTTTAGAATAATGGTACTTATGACTTTAAATTGTTATTTGTAGTCAATTAGAAGTATTTTCGAAGAAAGGGACCAGATTTGACAATTCATGGAACATTAGAGGCTTGGAGTGCAAAAGATAAAGAAAGCCACGAAATTCGCTAAAACCACGACGTGGCAGAGTAAATCACGATTTGGCATGAGTATTCTAGAAGACAAGATTACGTAAAGAAGGAGTCCTTTTCCGGTACGGATTACTTAAAAAACCACGACGTGGAACGGGATTTTTCACAATATATATATATATATATATATATATATATATATATATATATATATATATATATATATATATATATATATATATATATATATATATATACTCTTGAACCCTACGATTGGGGGGACTTTGGACTGGCTTAGAGGGGTTCCTAAATACGAAATTCAGAAGAGAAAAAGATCTGGAAGTTGGTTCTAACACCAAGGAAGAAAGAGTTCATAAATTGGTTCATAGTTTGGTACACTTTAACATGTTTTGGATTATAGAATTTGTTTGTTTAGCTGTTAATATGTACAGCTAAATCTAGTTGATTCTGTTAGCTGGATGAAGCTGGAACTCATGGTTTGAATGCATTAGATTTGACTTTATTTGTTGGTTATATGCTTGTGTTGATTGATTTTACCTAGCGTGCTTAGTTAATGATTTAATTGCTTTAAATTCTTGTTATGTGTAGTTAGTGAACACAAATTTGCATGAATATGAATACCTAATAACAAAGTGAACACTAGTTTATTAGAGCTAAGATCAAACCAATCTTAGATAAGTAATTGAATCATTGAATTAAGGTGTGTTAGAGAACTCATATTATGACTGTAATTGTGTTTTGATTAATCAATATTCATAGCTCCAATCTTATTTAATAATTGATTATGTGTTAACTATTTTGTGACCATACATAGAATTACACGAATTGATTAATAATTAGTAGGTTTAGAACTAAACTGCTAATACTTCTTAAATTGGTAACCAACGGTAATAGTTTTGACTAATGTATAACCATTGAGTGAAAGTGGATTCGAACTAACAGAAGTATTTTGTTTATTGATTGAGTTTTTGTTAAAGAATTAAGTTAATCTAAATTTGCAAAATTAGATACAAACCCTTTTTAGCTAATTAATAATTAGATTAATTTAGTAGTGAATATATTAATTAATAACACCGTTCTCTATGATCGAAAACCGACTTACCTAAACTATATTGTAATATGACTAGGTACACTGCCTATAAGTGCATGGTTAGTCTAAGCTTGTTAGGTTATAAATATTAAAATTAGTGGGTACTTTCGTGCACATCAAGTTTTTGGCGCCGTTGCCGGGGAACGACATAGTTTATTAATTTATTTGCATTAGGTTAATCGATCCTTTTTGTGGGGGTAAAACCCACAAAAAGTTAATTTTCCAGCAAGATTTAATTTTTTTTATTTCAGAGAACACGACGTGGCCAGATAAGTGCCACGACGTGGTTTCTGAGAATTCTAGTTTCTTTTAGTTCTTAGTTATTTTTCTATTTTAGTCCAGTTTTACGTTTTTATTCTTTTTAGTTTACAGGAATTCATGACCAGAGGCTCTAACACACCTTTGGTGCCACCACTCGAAGATCCCGAGTCTACTCTTCGCAAGAATAAGAACAAGAACGCAAAGGAAGATCACATGCCAAAGAAGACGCCATTGCAAGAGTTCAAATCAGTGTTCTCAAAGAAATCAGGGAAGAAAGCAGGGGAGTCAAGTTCATCCTCAAAGAACAAGAGCAAGCTTGAACACTTGGATCAAATACCCGTCCAAACCGAATCTGAATACGATACCGAGCTTGAATTTGAAGAACGTACGAGCGAACCCGAGAACGAGCCAAGGAACGAGATGGCAGACATTGAGGAGATGTCCATGGGAGCTTACAAGAAGCGGATCCGAGAAGATGTGGGTCCCGGTTCAGTCCAACCCGCAATACCTGTCACTGCCACATTCGAGCTGAAGGGGCACATCTTGACTGCACTGAAGGATATCCCATTTTATGGGAAAGATCATGAGGATGCCTTTAAGCATCTTGATGAAGTCAATGACATTGCGGATTACTTCAATGTCCCAAATGTCAATAGAAACACCGTCCTGCTCAGAATGCTTTCCATTACTTTTAAGGGAACTGCTAAAGAGTGGTTAAAATCACTTCCACCGGGTAGAATCACCACTTGGGCTCAAATGCGTGAGCAATTTCTTGACCAGTTTTGCCCACCATCCAAGATAGCTAAACTCAAGAAGGCAATAGCCAACTTTGAACAACAGCTGGGGGAGTCATTGTACGAAGCATGGGAGCAGTACAAGGGCTTGCTCAGAACTTGCCCTCAACATGATCTAAATGTGCAACAAGAGATGTCAATTTCTATGATGGGTTCAATGTTATGACAAGACAACTCCTTGATTCTCAAGGACCTTTAACAAAGAAAAATCCAAGGAAGGTCAAGGAGCTAATTCAAGAATTCGCGAAGCACTCTCGTGAGTACCACAACCCTAGGCAAGAAGGAATCAAAGGCGGTGGAGGGGCCTAAACTGAAGAAATAGCAGCCATGATGGCTATGCTAAATAATATGGACCGGAGGTTGACACAAATGGACCACTTAATTCATGCCATAAGAGTTGGTTGTGAGAGGTGTAGTGGTCCACACTTGACCAAGGACTGCAATTTAGATGAGTTTGGGAACAGAAAAGCTCAAGTGTGCTACTCGAGTGGGGACAAGTATGATGAAGACTGGAGGAAACCAAAGAAAGAGTGGCTTCCATATGAAGAATTTAAGAAGCAAAAAGAAGAGAATTATAGGCAAACAAGTCGAGGTTTCTACCAAAGGGAGCTGCCGCCAGCTGAGAAGAAACCCGATCTAGAGACCATGTTGATGAAGTTTATGGAAGCCTCGGAAAAGAGGCACGAGGCTACTGATTCTGCTATTAATGAACAAAGAACTTTGGAAAAGAATCATCATGCATTGATGGTAGAACAGCAAGCTTTAATAAAAAATCAACAAGCCTCTATTAATAATCTTGAAGTGCAACTTGGTCAACTAGCCACTCTGGTTCATGAGAAGTTGTCCCCGAAAAATCCTGAAATGAAGACCTAATCTCATGTAATGGCCATAGATATTGAAGAAGAGGCCATCTCTGAGTTCTTAGAGTCATTAGAAGAAGAACCACATCAGCCCGATCCAAAACCAAAGAAGCCAAAGTTCGAAAGTGAAGAGGTTGCTGAAACACCTGCACCACGACGTGACACTTGTCTGGCAACGTCGTGGCCCTTGTCTGAACAAAAAGTGTCTGAGCCTGTTCCGGTTTATCAACCTCCTTTACCATTTCCGTCTCGAGCGCATCTCAGTCCACTGGAAAGGGAACATCTGGAATTTATTCAACAAATAAAGGGTATTCCGATTAATACCCCTTTTATTGAGACGCTTGCAAAAATTCCAGAATACGTGAAGTTCTTAGAAGACCTGAAACAACCCAAAAATACGACCCAAAAATTTTTGTTTTTAATATAATCAAAACTGCAATCAGAGCATCATGTAATAAAACCATACGTGATGTATTCCAAAACATAGTAAAATACTGTGCGGAAAAACTGTATCATGCTACATCAGATCAAACATCTAAATCAATCCCAGGCTAAAGCTGAGGCGGTGGTGTGTGCGATGCCGTCATCCAGAGCTCTTCCCTTTGCTTGCGGAAGTATCTGAAACCAAAACTGAAACTGTAAGCACGAAGCTTAGTGAGCTCCCCCAAACTACCACATACCATACAATAACACATAAACACATATTGGGCCTTGCCCACTGCATCGGGCCAAAGCCCGGAAACTGCATCGGACCAAAGTCCGGAACTGGCTGGGACCTTGTCCCCTGCATCGGACCGAAGTCCGGAACTAACTGCATCGGACCGAAGTCCGGAACTGACTGCATCGGACCGAAGTCCGGAACTGACTGCATCGGACCGAGTCCGGAACTGACTGCACATAGCATAGCATATCATAACCATTTATATTGCATACTGCATCGGGCCGTGGCCCGGAACATAAACACATACACATAGCACATAAAACATGTCTGAACCACGAAGGCATCAAACATACGAACTACTACATCGGACCGAAGTCCGGAAACTACTATTAACTGGACGGGCCGGCATTGTGGCCTTAGACCCGTCCCTACGGGAAGGAGACTCACCTCGTAAGCTAGCGGATGAGTGTGTGGCTCGGAAAGCTAACGGCTGCTGCTCCTGAATCTCCTCGGCTACAAACCCATAAACACACTCAATCAATCACTAGCACTATGCTCAGGGTAAAATGACCCTTTTACCCTTGGTCAAAGTTGACTTACTCAGGGCTGACTCGCCGAGTCGGGATACCCGACTCGCCGAGTCCTAGATTCCCCGTTCAACTCTTACATGCTGTTACTCGTCGAGTGTGGCATCGACTCGACGGGTACCCTCTGGATCCAAGAACTCAGATGATCTTCATCCGACTCGCCGAGTCAGATGAACAGACTCGACGAGTTGTTCTTAATCCTTAAGGAGATTGCCTTGGACTCGCCGAGTTGTATGAACAACTCGCCGAGTCCCTCTATTACTGAGTCTACTCTTAACTCGCTGAGTCCACTCCCTAACTCACCTAGCCCACTCGACACTGAAGAAACTGGAGAACTCGGGACCCGCGACGTGACTCGTCGAGTCGTTCTTCCGACTCGCCGAGTCGCCGCCATGCAACATATTTTTACTCGATTTCTCTTGAATCCAACACATGCAAATGATAGATCTAGGTCCATTAAGCTGTTTTACCACGTAAAGTTTCCAACTTTACGTGCACAACTACATGAATGAGGGAAATAAGGCTAAAATATGCACAATAAGGGTAGATCCATGGCTAATAAGCAATGTAACCCCAAAAAGACAGTGGATCTGGACTCTTCAACACCCCAACACTCAGATCCATAGGTTTTTCGGCTTAATAATGCAATCAAGCAAGCATAGAGCTTGGGACAAGCATCAAATAGCCCTTAAAAGAGCTCTAAGGGGAGTTTAAGCATGAAACCAGAAGGGGACTCCGAAAATACCTGAATAAGTTCACCCTTGACCTTGGATCTTGGCACTAGAACTCGTTTCCTTGCTTCCTTCTTCTTCTTCTTCTTCACTCCTTCACCAAAATGGAATAAAATCACTATAAGCTCACAAGAGGAAGGTTTAGGGTTTCTCACAGTGCTAACAGGGGAAAGTGACGAGATGGAGGCTATAATGGGGGTTTAAATAGTGAGCAAACCCGGGGAGTTAGGGTTTCACCCAGACGGATGGACTCGCCGAGTCCAGGATATGGACTCGTCGAGTCGCCGGCTCCCGCGTGCCCCAGATGCGCGACCCGACTCGGCGAGTCAGGCTAGAACTCGCCGAGTCCCTCTTGAAAACTTAGCCCAAAACAAATTAATTAACATACCGGAAACGGGTCGTTACAATTCTCCCCCACTTGTTTCAGACTTCGTCCTCGAAGTCTGCTACTACTGGATCTGCGAATAACTCCGGGTAGTGCGTTCTCATTTCTTCTTCAGCCTCCCATGTCCATTCAGACCCCTTCCGATGCTGCCACTGCACTTTCACCAGCTGAATTACCTTGTTCCTCAAGGTCTTGGTCTTTCGCTCCAAAATTGCTATCGGTTTCTCGATATAATTCAAGCCGCTATCGACCTGGATAATCTCCAAAGGAACGACCGCTGTCTCGTCCACTAAACACTTCCTCAACTGCGACACGTGGAAGGTGTTGTGTATCAAACTGAGCTCCTCCGGAAGATCTAACCGATAAGCAACCCGACCCACCCGGGCCGAAACCCTGAAAGGACCAATAAATCTGGGGCCCAATTTGCCCCTCTTCCGGAACCTGATGACACCTTTCCAAGGTGAGACTTTCAGAAGGACCATGTCTCCCACCTGGAACTCCAAGTCTGAACGCCTCCTGTCGGCGTAGCTCTTCTGCCGACTCTGCGCAGTCTGCAGTCTACTACGGACCTGCTGGATCAGTTCCGTCGTCTTGAGCACCACTTCGGTGCTCCCCATGACCCGCTGACCGACCTCGCCCCAACAAATCGGGGTCCTGCACTTCCTGCCATATAACATCTCAAAAGGAGGTCGATCTATGCTCGCATGATAGCTGTTGTTATACGAGAATTCCGCTAAGGGAAGATACGTATCCCAACAGCCCCCAAAATCCAGAACACATGCCCTAAGCATGTCCTCGAGAGTCTGAATCGTCCTCTCACTCTGCCCGTCAGTCTGAGGATGGAAAGCGGTGCTGAAATGGAGACGAGTACCCATCTCGTCGTGAAACCGCTTCCAGAATCTGGACGTGAAGCGAACATCTCGGTCCGACACTACCGATACCGGCACTCCATGACGTGCCACAATCTCTCGCACATAGATATCGGCTAACCTTTCCGCCGATATACTCTCCTGGATCGGAATAAAATGGGCACTCTTCGTCAACCGATCCACCACTACCCATATCGAATCTACTCCACGTGCGGTCCTGGGAAGTTTGGTGATAAAATCCATGGTGATGTCCTCCCATTTCCACACTGGAATATCCAACGGCTGCATCTTGCCGTGAGGTCTCTGGTGCTCCGCCTTGACCTTCCGGCAGGTCAAGCACCTCTCAACGTACCAAGCGACGTCCCGCTTCATGCAGGGCCACCAATAATCAGGTCGAAGATCTCGATACATCTTCGTCGCCCCTGGATGGATAGAAAATCGAGACTTATGAGCCTCGTCCAGCAATATCTGCCGTACCCCACCCCAGTACGGTACCCACACCCTACCATGAAGCGTCATCAAACCTCGACTGTCGTAGTCGAACGAAGCTACTCGACCCACTATCCTCTCGCACTTCTGCCTTTCCTCCTTGAGACCTTCCATCTGAGCCTCCTTGATCCGCTCCAACAAAGGAGTGATTACCGTCATCCTCATACACAAATCCCTGATAGGGGCCGCCGACACCTTGCGGCTCAGGGCATCGGCCACCACGTTGGCCTTCCCTGGATGATACAGGATCTCACAGTCATAGTCCTTCAGCACGTCCAACCATCTCCTCTGTCTCATATTCAAACTCGGCTGATCCATAAGGTATCGTAAACTCTTGTGGTCCGTGTAGATAGTACAGCGGACCCCATACAGGTAATGCCTCCATATCTTGAGGGCAAATACAACTGCCCCCAGCTCCAAATCATGGGTAGGATAATTAGCCTCGTGAGGCTTCAACTGTCTCGAAGCATAAGCCACCACATGGCCTCGCTGCATCAACACTGCTCCCATACCGGTGATCGAAGCATCACAATAGACCACGAAATCCTCAACGCCCTCTGGCAAGGTAAGGATCGGAGCCTCGCACAATCTCTGCCTGAGAGTCTCGAACGCCGCCTGCTGCTCAGGCCCCCAACGAAAAACTACCGACTTCTTGGTCAGTCGGGTGAGCGGCACTGCTATCTTGGAGAAATCCTGAATAAACCTCCGATAATACCCTGCCAATCCTAGGAAGCTCCGAATCTCAGATGGAGACCTCGGGACCTCCCACTGCATCACGGCCTCAATCTTGGTCGGATCAACCAAAATACCCTTCTGATTAACGAGATGCCCAAGAAACTGCACCTCGCGTAACCAGAACTCGCACTTGGAGAACTTAGCGAACAGTCTCTCCCTCCTCAAAGTCTCCAACACCTCCCGCAGGTGCTCCTCGTGCTGTTCCTGCGTCTTGGAATACACCAAGATGTCATCGATGAACACTATCACCGACCGATCCAGCATCGGTCTACACACGCGGTTCATGAGATCCATGAACGCGGCTGGGGCATTGGTGAGCCCAAATGGCATCACCACAAACTCATAATGACCATACCGGGTCCTGAAAGCAGTCTTCTGTACATCCTCATCCCTGACCCTCATCTGGTGGTAACCGGAGCGTAGGTCGATCTTGGAGAACCAAGACGCTCCCTGGAGCTGATCGAACAAGTCATCTATCCTCGGAAGTGGGTAACGGTGTTTACCGTTACCTTGTTCAACTCCCGGTAGTCAATACACATCCGATGCGACCCGTCCTTCTTCCTCACAAATAAGATCGGCGCTCCCCAAGGCGAACTGCTCGGTCGAATGAAACCCTTGTCTAACAGCTCCTGAAGCTGTGTTGACAACTCCTGCATCTCAGGGGGAGCAAGTCGATATGGTGCTTTGGCTATCGGAGCCGCACCAGGAACCAGGTCGATCCTGAACTCAACCTGCCTCTCAGGAGGTATCCCCGGCAAATCCTCGGGAAACACATCCGGGTAATCTCGAACAATAGGAACATCATCGATCGTCGTCTTGCCCTTATCCCGGGCATCCAAGACGTAGGCTACATAACCGGCGCAACCCTGCTGAACGTAGCGCCTCGCCCTAGCGGCCGAGCAGAAGGTCAATCCTCGCTGGGGCCTCTCGCCCTGAACCACTATCTCTCCCCCACTGGGAGTGCGAACCCTCACTAGCTGAAGCTCACAGTCAATCACCGCCCCGTTGGGGCTTAGCCAATCCATTCCCACAATAACTTTATTCCCGCGCAGGGGAATCGGAACCAAATCCACTGAAAACTGTTCCTCAAATATCTGAAGGGAACACCCTCTATATACTTTGTCGACCCTCACGGTCCTATCATCTGCTATCTCCACCTCTAACGGACAATCCAGTTTCCCTGGAGCTCTACTGAACCTCTTGCTAAGCGCAAGAGATACGAATGATCGGGTAGCCCCCGAATCGAATAATACCAAAGCAGAAATGCCGTTCACAGAGAACGACCCTGAATAAAACATACAACCATAAGCAACATTTAATCAATAATAATAAAGAGATAAAAGGGAAAATACATACCCGTCACCACATCAGGAGTCGCTCGCGCCTCCTCTGCTGTCATCTGAAATGCCCTGCTCTTCGCCACCGGCGCATCAACTCGGCCCTGACGGCCATCCGTGATCCTCAAGGTAGCAGGGGCGGGTGCATGCACCTTCCCTGCTGCAGCTAAACTGGGACACTGGGACCTTTTGTGTCCCCTCTGATTGCACTGAAAGCAAATCAGATCCGATGCTGTAACCGTAGTGGCAGGGGCCGTACAATCCCTACTCAAATGCCCAATCCGACCGCACTTGTAGCAGCCGGAACTCCCTGCCTTGCACGCTCCCTCGTGCAATCTCCCACACTTGCCACATCGACCGTGGCTCTGCTGACTCCTAGATCTGTGATCTGAAACCTTGGGCTTTTTGCCCACACCGCCTGCACCCGAAACCGCCTCCGGTTTCCTCTTCCTCTCCATCTCGAGATCAATCTCCCTCTCTCTGGCTCTGGCAATCATGTCGTCCAGTGTTTTGCAACTGGACCGGCTCACAAACATACGAATGTCGCTCCGCAACATCTCGTGATAACGGGCCTTCTTCATCTCCTCGTCTGCTGCATACTGAGGAACAAGAAGGGCCCGCTCCCTGAACTTGGCGGTGATCTCCGCCACTGTCTCGGTAGTCTGGGTAAGATCCTGGAACTCCCTGGCTAACTGTTGCACCTCAATGACCGGTGCGAACTCCGCTCTGAACCTGGTAGAAAAATCAGCCCAGGTCATGGCATCCAATGCCGCATCATCCCCGATGGTATGTCCTACCTCCTCCCACCAGTCACGTGCCCTGTCCTTCAGGAGACAGGACGCCAATCTGACCTTGTCCCCCTCGGGACATCTGCTAGTGCGGAATGCGTTGGCCACATCCGCCAACCACCTGGTACTCGCTATGGGGTCCCGTGCCCCGTGGTAGTCAGGAGCCCCGCACGCCCTGAACTCCCTGAAAGTGAGTGTGCGCGACCCCATCATGGCCGCCATCTCAGTACGGAAGGTACTCAGTCTCTCATCCATCATCTCCAAAATGCCCTCCTTGATCGAACCGAAGATCACAGGAGTCTGCTCAAGTATGATGCGAGTAATCTCAGAAGAAAGGAACTCTCTGGTCTGCTCATCCATCTGTCCGACCTCCGGGTCGGATCCCGATCCTGATCCTCCTCCGACATCTGAACTGCCGGCTGCTGGCCTCGGACGCAAAACTACCATTCTGAAACATATCATAACAATATCAGAACATTGAAATATTTCAAGGGATCATAATACGACTACTAGCTTCCTGGTCTAATCTTGGCCTTCCTTGATTCGAGTACGGATCCTCTGTTTCCAGTAGTATGGGCCCCTACTACCTTCCACATCCATCCGTACTTTCCTCAAGAACTGCCTCGACTTCCCCAAGTCACTTCTACCGCTGCTATTTTCTGCTACCCTCACCCTAGGCTTGCCCTAGAGAAAACTCGAGCTCAATACGACTGGTCCTCAGCTGCTGTAGGCCTCCTTGCACTGCCAGTTAGCCATCACCTGAACACCATCACATGTGATGAGGATCGGATAATCCTTCAAGTAAAAGATCCGTCCCTACAACGGTTGGACTCAAACAAGAGCTGCGCAGTAGGGCCAGTTCCAGCACTCTGGGATTATTCAACCTGATTACATGTGGTGTGACGTGTCCACCTAATGGCTAACTCCCATTACTCGAATTCCCACTAAGCACAAAGCAAGCAGCATTCGGACAAGGGAAACAGACTCACGCAAGCTATTCTTATAACAAGGAATTGCACTATCATAGGATGCTAAGCTCACACTATCAGGCATAACCTAAACAGGCTATCCTACTGCTGTCTACTCAATTCTAGCATGCAATATTCATAGAGCTGTAACACATAAACAGGCACATAAGGCATCCTCCTACACCCTTAGTCCTATTCTAGCATGCTGTTCTACTAAACTGAAATTGAACAATTAACTTGTATGGGTAATTTGGGAGTACTTACTTGAGCTCGGTTGACCGCATGCGCACACCTCTATCTTAAAACAATTCTTTTCCTCCTAAGTGTTTTCAAAATTCTTTTGTAAAAACATTTTATTAAAAATCTTTTATTTCCCCGTAGTTTGAGTTCAGATACACCCGAGAGTGTATCCGAATCCCTCAAACCAGGGCTCTGATACCAACTTGAAACAACCCAAAAATACGACCCAAAATTTTTTGTTTTTAATATAATCAAAACTGCAATCAGAGCATCATGTAATAAAACCATACGTGATGTATTCCAAAACATAGTAAAATACTGTGCGGAAAAACTGTATCATGCTACATCAGATCAAACATCTAAATCAATCCCAGGCTAAAGCTGAGGCGGTGGTGTGTGCGATGCCGTCATCCAGAGCTCTTCCCTTTGCTTGCGGAAGTACCTGAAACCAAAACTGAAACTGTAAGCACGAAGCTTAGTGAGCTCCCCCAAACTACCACATACCATACAATAACACATAAACACATATTGGGCCTTGCCCACTGCATCGGGCCAAAGCCCGGAAACTGCATCGGACCAAAGTCCGGAACTGGCTGGGACCTTGTCCCCTGCATCGGACCGAAGTCCGGAACTAACTGCATCGGACCGAAGTCCGGAACTGACTGCATCGGACCGAAGTCCGGAACTGACTGCATCGGACCGAGTCCGGAACTGACTGCACATAGCATAGCATATCATAACCATTTATATTGCATACTGCATCGGGCCGTGGCCCGGAACATAAACACATACACATAGCACATAAAACATGTCTGAACCACGAAGGCATCAAACATACGAACTACTACATCGGACCGAAGTCCGGAAACTACTATTAACTGGACGGGCCGGCATTGTGGCCTTAGACCCGTCCCTACGGAAAGGAGACTCACCTCGTAAGCTAGCGGATGAGTGTGTGGCTCGGAAAGCTAACGGCTGCTGCTCCTGAATCTCCTCGGCTACAAACCCATAAACACACTCAATCAATCACTAGCACTATGCTCAGGGTAAAATGACCCTTTTACCCTTGGTCAAAGTTGACTTACTCAGGGCTGACTCGCCGAGTCGGGATACCCGACTCGCCGAGTCCTAGATTCCCCGTTCAACTCTTACATGCTGTTACTCGTCGAGTGTGGCATCGACTCGACGGGTACCCTCTGGATCCAAGAACTCAGATGATCTTCATCCGACTCGCCGAGTCAGATGAACAGACTCGACGAGTTGTTCTTAATCCTTAAGGAGATTGCCTTGGACTCGCCGAGTTGTATGAACAACTCGCCGAGTCCCTCTATTACTGAGTCTACTCTTAACTCGCTGAGTCCACTCCCTAACTCACCTAGCCCACTCGACACTGAAGAAACTGGAGAACTCGGGACCCGCGACGTGACTCGTCGAGTCGTTCTTCCGACTCGCCGAGTCGCCGCCATGCAACATATTTTTACTCGATTTCTCTTGAATCCAACACATGCAAATGATAGATCTAGGTCCATTAAGCTGTTTTACCACGTAAAGTTTCCAACTTTACGTGCACAACTACATGAATGAGGGAAATAAGGCTAAAATATGCACAATAAGGGTAGATCCATGGCTAATAAGCAATGTAACCCCAAAAAGACAGTGGATCTGGACTCTTCAACACCCCAACACTCAGATCCATAGGTTTTTCGGCTTAATAATGCAATCAAGCAAGCATAGAGCTTGGGACAAGCATCAAATAGCCCTTAAAAGAGCTCTAAGGGGAGTTTAAGCATGAAACCAGAAGGGGACTCCGAAAATACCTGAATAAGTTCACCCTTGACCTTGGATCTTGGCACTAGAACTCGTTTCCTTGCTTCCTTCTTCTTCTTCTTCTTCACTCCTTCACCAAAATGGAATAAAATCACTATAAGCTCACAAGAGGAAGGTTTAGGGTTTCTCACAGTGCTAACAGGGGAAAGTGACGAGATGGAGGCTATAATGGGGGTTTAAATAGTGAGCAAACCCGGGGAGTTAGGGTTTCACCCAGACGGATGGACTCGCCGAGTCCAGGATATGGACTCGTCGAGTCGCCGGCTCCCGCGTGCCCCAGATGCGCGACCCGACTCGGCGAGTCAGGCTAGAACTCGCCGAGTCCCTCTTGAAAACTTAGCCCAAAACAAATTAATTAACATACCGGAAACGGGTCGTTACAAGACCTGTTAGCCACTCGGCAACAACTGAAGAAACGTTTTAAGGTGATTCTAAGCGAGCAAAGCTCAAAAGCTGTGTTGGGAGAGATACCTAAGAAGATGGGAGATCCTGGACGACTCACTCTTCCGTGTGAGTTTGGTAACAACATTAAGGTTGATGCTTTAGCCGATTCTGGGGCTAGCATTAATTTGATGCCTTATTCATTTTATCAGAAGTTGGATACTCAGAAGTTGAAGGCTACAAGAATGACTATTCACATGGAGAACCGTTCACCGGACCACCATTAAGGCCACCAGACAACCATTGAGGTCACCTGACCTCTCCCAAACCAGTCGATTTCCAATTTCAGCCACTAGCATCGAGCTCAGAATTAACTATTTGTTCCGCAACCCCCAATCGACACCGGAGTTTATCTCTACAGACACGATCGATGGGAGCTTCTAGGTAGGGTTCTTTCAAGTCTATACATCTATGTTTTCAACCGAAATAGACTCGATTTTATCATGAAATTCATGAAATTAAGCTTATGATGAACGACAAATCGAGTGTCTGATACTTAATCTCACATCATAGGAGACATTCTATCTGAATCGCAATCCGATTTAGGTATTTTACAAGAATGTTTTGGACTTCACTGGTTGTGTATTGATATTGTCATATTTATACCTATTTTTAGGCGATATTTAGTGACATTTTTATTAATAAGTTGGCAGTATGTTTAGAATAATGGTACTTATGACTTTAAATTGTTATTTGCAGTCAATTAGAAGTATTTTCGAAGAAAGGGACCAGATTTGACAATTCATGGAACATTGGAGGCTTGGAGTGCAAAAGATAAAGAAAGCCACAGAATTCGCTAAAACCACGACGTGGCAGAGTAAACCACGATGTGGCATGAGTATTCTAGAAGACAAGATTACGTGAAGAAGGAGTCCTTGCCCGGTACGGATTACTTAAAAAACCACGACGTGGTACGGGATTTTTCACAATATATATATATATATATATATATATATATATATATATATATATATACACACACACACACACACATATATATATATATATATATATATATATATACTCTTGAACCCTACGATTGGGGGGACTTTGGACTGGCTTAGAGGGGTTCCTAAATACAAAATTCAGAAGAGAAAAAGATCTGGAAGTTGGTTCTAACACCAAGGAAGAAAGAGTTCATAAATTGGTTCATAGTTTGGTACACTTTAACATGTTTTGGATTATAGAATTTGTTTGTTTAGCTGTTAATATGTACAGCTAAATCTAGTTGCTTCTGTTAGCTGGATGAAGCTGGAACTCATGGTTTGAATGCATTAGATTTGACTTTATTTGTTGGTTATATGCTTGTGTTGATTGATTTTACCTAGCATGCTTAGTTAATGATTTAATTGCTTTAAATTCTTGTTATGTGTAGTTAGTGAACACAAATCTGCATGAATATGAATACCTAATAACAAAGTGAACACTAGTTTATTAGAGCTAAGATCAAACCAATCTTAGATAAGTAATTGAATCATTGAATTAAGGTGTGTTAGAGAACTCATATTATGACTGTAATTGTGTTTTGATTAATCAATCTTCATAGCTCCAATCTTATTTAATAATTGATTTTGTGTTAACTATTGTGTGACCATACATAGAATTACATGAATTGATTAATAATTAGTAGGTTTAGAACTAAACTGCTAATACTTCTTAAATTGGTAACCAACGGTAATAGTTTTGACTAATGTATAACCATTGAGTGAAAGTGGATTTGAACTAACAGAAGTATTTTGTTAATTCATTGAGTTTTTGTTAAAGAATTAAGTTCATCTAAACTTGCAAAATTAGATACAAACCCTTTTTAGCTTATTAATAATTAGATTAATTTAGTAGTGAATATATTAATTAATAACACCGTTCCCTGTGATCGACACCCGACTTACCTAAGCTATATTGTAATCTGACTAGGTACGCTGCCTATAAGTGCATAGTTAGTCTAAGTTTGTTAGGTTATAAATATTAAAATTAGTGGGTACTTTCGTGCACATCATGTATATCAATAATCGAGGTAAAACCAAAATCAAATGCTAATTGTATATACAATATAGAGGTGGAAAAGACTTATATTTAGCAATCTAAGCAAACAGAGAACGGAATAAAACTGGATATTCGAGCAGAAATGGCGGAATCTGTGGAGCTTCCTGTTCTTGATCTTTCTTCATCATATCAAATCTCCACCGCTAACTCAATCTAGCAGGTTCTTCTATTATAGTTTATTCTTCAAACTTATAAATAATCTCTAAATTGTCACTAATTTTACCAATTTTTCTAACCGATCGAATTATATCTTTCACCCTTCATCTTGAGTTGAGTTCATGTCCTCCTTTTGTGTTAGTGAACATTGCTTTGACTATCTGAATATGCAATCTCTGTCTTCTCCTTTTCCTTTTATTCCACTTTAGACCTTGGTACCTAACAATAACTCAATATATTATCTACACATAATACATCAGAATGGATTTGTGAACCTTTCAGCTAGTAAAGTTGATATTTGTAGAGTTTATCAACGTTGCAGGTGGTCATTTTTATCTCTATAATTACACACACACAATCACAATAGCTAGTAAATTTGATATTTGTATAGATTTTTTATGAACACCAACTGTTCGATGAAATGCCTCAATGAAAAAGTAGCATTGTATGTGAAAATCCTTAAGTTTGAGCCCTCATTAAGCCAAGCATTAAGGCCCTTAGGTTAAATTGAGTTTCACATATTAATAGCCTAATAAGTAACCAACAATCATATAAAAAGTGATAAACTTAAGGCTTAACTATTAAGTCCTTAATAGAACACCAAAAGTGATTTAAAAGCTATTATGATCAATTTTCCCAAATTTGTCCTCCAACTTCTAAAATTCGTGTAGGTCAATAAGAACATCTAAAAATCACGAGGCTAAGTTTTATGGAAATCTTAATTTATCTATTTTCTTCAAACTTTGAATCACATTTTGTAATTCCAACTCCTTGAAGGGTAAAATTGGCAATCTTCTCAGGCTGGTCCATGTTGTCACAGATTTCATGCATTATCTTCAAAAAATCATAATAAATTCATTAGAACTCCAAATGCCAAAATTCCAAATAATATAATTAGATATGGATGTATAGTTTCCCACATATAAAGGGACTGGTGTAATTCTTGTTATATTGGTACAATTTATTCCAAGAGTGTTGAGTGGTCCAGAAAGTGACAGCCTAAAGTTACTAACTTGTAAATTTAATATAAAATCAACCAAAAAATCATTAGAATAAGATCTTTATATTTCTGAAAAGATAAAAGGGGGAACTTTACCAATATTATTTTATTGAAATTTAATAATGCGTTGAAAGGTAAGAAAACAGATCCCCAAAAGCGCATTGCAATCAAAGAGAAAATAAAAAAAAATATATACATAAGTTTTATAAAAGTAGTAAACCAAAGCACAAGATAAATAATGTTATAATTTTTGTGTAGGTTCTCGGAAAGAAAATGATCCATCTTGTTCATGCTAACTGATTTTCAAGTTCAAGGAGGTGAGTTACATTAACTCTCCTACTAAGGAGATGAGTTACATTAGATATGTGTAACATGTGATTAAATACACGATAACAACTATTGAATCGAGAACATGAAAATGATTATTGTCCACATAAATCATATGTGATTAGATACATATAATAACATGTGGTTATGTGTATCAAATGACATATGATTTATGTGGCTAAGATTTATTTTCACATTCTCGATTCAATAATTGTTTTTTCCACTTTAATCATACGTGATTAAATACATTTAATCAGATGTGATTATATGGTTCTAATCACATATGATTTTATTTGGAAAAAATGAATATTGTCTATATAAATCATATGTGATTAGATACATACAATCACATGTGATTATATAGATGATAACAAATATTGAACCAAGAACACAAAAACAAATCATTATCCAAATTAATCATATGCGATTAAATACATCTAATCACATGTGATTATATGAATCTAATCACAGAATTTATTTTCGCTTTGTCGATTCACTAGTTGTTCTCATGTATTTTATCACATGTGATTATATGTTTAATCGCATGTGATTAAGTACATGAGCACAACTATTGAACCGAGAAGGCAAAAATGAATCTTGTCCACCTCAAATCATATGTGATTATATACATATAATCACATGTGATTAAATACACAAAAGCAATTATTCAATCGAAACCGCAAAAATAAATATTGTCTACATAAATCATATCTGATTAAATACATATAATCACATGTGATTATATGTATCCAATTATATATATATATATATATATATATATATATATATATGTGTGTGTGTGTGTGTGTGTGGATAAGATTAATTATCACATTCTCAATTCAATAATTGTTCTTTATCAACTGTAATCATATGTGATTAAATACATATAATCACATATGATTATATGTATCTAATCACATATGATTTATATGGACAAAAAATAATAATGTTTATATAAATCATATGTGATTAAATACATATAATCATATAGGGAAGGGTTATATGGAAAATAAATAATTAGGGCAACACATGTTGGAACCAATGAAAGCATGACAACACATCACTTTGGAATAACTACATAAATAACTTCCATAGTACATTGCTTACGAATAAAGAAATGTACACGTGTCACTTGATCATTGGTTCCAACATATGTTCCTCTAATTGTTCATTTTCCATTGAACCTACTTCTAATCACATAAGATTATAGACACGAGAAAAACTATTAAATCGAGAACACAAAGATAAATATTGTCCACATATATCATATGTGATTAAATGCATATAATCACATGTGATTATATGTATCTAATCACACAGAATTTATATGGAAAATATTCATTTTTACGTTCTCGATTTAGTTGTTGTTCTTGTGTATTTAATTACATTAGATTATATGTATCTAATCATATATGATTTATATGGAGAATATTCGTTTTCACATTCTCGTTCAACAATTGTTCTTGTACATTTAGTCACATATAATTTCTGTACACAAGATTCATTTTCGCATTTTCGATTCAACAATTTTTATTTTTCCACATTAATTATATGTGATTAAATACATACAATCACATATGATTAAATACATGAGAAAAAATATTGAATCAAAAATGAGAAAACGAATACTATCAATATAAATCATATGTGGTTTGATACATATAATCACATGTGATTAAGTACATGAGTAGAACTATTGAATTGAGAAAGAAATAATGAATATTATCCAAATAAATCATATATGATTAGGTACATATAATCATATGTGATTATCTGTATTTAATCACATATGATTTATATGGGCAATATTCATTTTTGTGTTTTTAATTCAATAGTTGGTCTTGTGTATTTAATCACATATGATTTATGTGAAAAGGATTTGTTTTCACGTTAACTATTCAATAAATCATATGTGATGATATATATATATATATATATATATATATATATATATATATATATATATATATATAGTAACATGTAATTATATATACGAGCAAAACTATTGAATCAAGAACATTAAAACAAATTTGTGTCCGCGTTAATCAAATGTAATTAAATACGTATAATCACATATGAGAAAAAAATATTGAAACGAAAAATCAAAAATGAATATCGTTCATATAAATCATATATGATTGGATACATATAATAACATGTGATTTTATGTATCTAAGCACATATGATTAAAGTTGACAAAAATATATGATTTATGTGGACAATATTCATTTTAGTGTTCTCGACTCAATAGTTGTTCTCGTATATTTAATAATATGTTATTATATGTATCTAATCACATATAATTTATATAGAGAAGATCGATTCAATTTTGTCCATATAAATCACATATGATTAGATACTTATAATCACATGTGATTAAAAAACTATTAAATCTAAAACTCGAAAGTGAATTTTGTCTATATAAATCATATGTGATTAGATACATTTAATCATACGTGATTATATACATGAGAACAATTATTGAATCAAAAACACGAAAATATATTTTTTTTCTACATAAATCATATGTGATTAAATACATATAATCATATATGATTAAATACATAAGACTAAATATTGAGTCGAAAATGTCGAAATGAAAATTGTCCATATAAATCGTATGTGATTAAATACATATAATCACATGTGATTAAATACATGAGACCAACTATTGAATGGAAAAAGAGTAATAAATATTGTCCAGATAAATCATATATTATAAAATACATATAATCACATGTAATTATACGTATCTAATCACAAAATATTTATGTGGACAAAATTCATTCTCGCTTTCTCGATTCAATAGTTTTTTTGTATAATCACACGTGATTATATGTATTTAATCACATATGATTTATATGAACAAAAACGAATCTTGTCCACATTAATCATGTATGATTAAATACATGAGAAAATTATTGAATCGACGCAAAAATAAATATTGCTCACATAAATCATATGTGATTAAAAACATAAAAAATTTTGTTGAAGCGAAAATGTGAAAATGAATCCTGTCAATATAAGTCATATGTGAATAGATACATCATACATATAATTAAATGTGTTTAATTATAAGAGAACAACTAACGAATCAACAACGCGAAAATGCATGTTGTTCACATAAATCATATGTGATTAAAACATATAATCAAATGTGATTATATATGTCTGATCACATGTGATTTATGTGGATAATATACTTTTTTTGTTATTCTCGTGTAATTAATCATATGTGATTACAGGTATCTAATCACATATGATTTATTTAGACAAAAACAAATCGTATCCATATAAATCATATGTATACATATAATCATATGTAGTAATGGCGAGTGGTGGTGATAGTGGTGAGTGGTGGTTTTTGTGGGTGAGAGGTGGGTTAGTGGTGACCGGTGGTGGTGATGGGTGGTGGAGGTGGGTAGTGGAGATGGTGATCGGTGGTGGTGGTCTTAGTATGTGGGGGGTGGGGTGATTGTGGCAGGTGGTGGTAATGGGTAGTGTAGGCGGGTGGTAATGGGTGGTGGTAGTGGTGGGTGGGTGGGTGGGTGGGGTTGGAGGCGGGTGGTGATGGGTGGATGGTGGTGGTTGGTAGTGACATGTGGTGGTTTTTGTAGGTGGGGTTGGGATGGTGGCGGCAGGGGTGGTGGTGATGGATGGTAGTGGTGGGTGGGTGGTTGTGAGTCGTGGTGATAGTGATGGGTGGTTGTTTTGGTGGGTGGGTGTGGGTGGTGGTGGTGATGATGGTGGGTGGGTGGTGGTAGTGGCGGGTGTTGGTAGGTGGTAGTGGCGGGTGTTACCGTCTCCTCCATACATAATTTTATATTTTTATGTCAATCGAAACTTAATTTTATATTTTTATGGCTACTTTGTAATTGTGTTCTCCGCCGTAACGCGCGACATAACGAAATACTAGTTCTTAATTAAAATCAAATAAAATCTTTAATCTTACAATTTTGCTATTTAGTTAATGATTAATTGACATCGATCTATAAATAAATTCATAATATGCATCTACAGTGATGCCTCCTCTAACAAGTGTTAGCTTTTGAAAGATCTTTCCTATGACCTATATGAAAAAGTATTTTCTAAAATATAAAAATAAAATAAATCTCAATTTAAACCTAAAAAAAAGTACTCTCTCTCTCTCTCTCTCTCTCTCTCTCTCTCTCTCTCTCTCTCTCTCTCTCTCTCTCTCTCTCTCTCTCTCTCTCTCTCTCTCTCTCTCTCTCTCTCTCTCTCTCTCTCTCGTTTACGACTTAGCAATCATCCATGAAGGCCCATACTTCTTTGGTGTACTTTACCAATTCTCTGAAAAAAACCATTTGTATAAATATATTTACGACTTAGCAATCATCCATGAAGGCCCATACTTCTTTGGTGTACTTTACCAATTCTCTGAAAAAAACCATTTGTATAAATATATTGGGAGTATAATTCCTTGTAACATATCAAACTCACTTCCTTCCAAACATCTATGTATTTCATATGCTATGAAACTATGAACATCTAGCTCACTATAGAGGTTAACAACTAAATAATCACAATGATAACAATGTGGTATAAAAGTAACCAATCAATGTCTCGTAATATTTAAAGGGTCAGCCCCAATTGACTTATAATAATCTTTATCAGCATTCGATACACGCTCACGAAACAAATTCCACTCATGTTGACATCTTTCCCTCACCTGTCATCAAAAGTTAAAACCCAAAATTTAAATTCTGAATCTTTGAAAAGAAATAAGATTATAAAACTACAAACATTTACATACCCCTTGCCATGGTGCTTTCCCATTTTCTCCTTTACCCTACAAATACAACAACAAAGATCGGTCCATGTTAAACACAAACACATCCAAGCTCATGAGGACAAATATGGAATTTTGATTTTTTACCTGATTCCCAAGTGAAGGTAGACCTTGATGAACTACCCATTGTGCATCAACAACTCCAATCTTCTCATGTGCAGGCTATATACAAAAGAAATCAAGTCAATCCACCTTTCTTGAAAACATGCTGTTTTTTTAAAGATTTTGTTTTCGTGATTACAAAAATCAAAAGCAAACTAATCGAAGGTTGTTGATTACTTACCTCAACACATTTTTGGAGAGCAAAGTCAAGACCCCATCCATGAACCAAATCATTCTACATTTTTAAAATTGAAAAATTAGATACGATTATATTTCCATCCAAGATTTTATATAAGGTGAAATGACATGATCATAATCATATATCATCATATGTCCTTATCATACCTGGATTAAATGCCACACACATCTCCAAGATTCTCGAGAGAAAACCGGAGCCATAATTTCTACAAATCTGTACACATAATTATAAAAAACCATGTCATACCAACTATACAATTATTCTTTGAATGTCATTTATGATACTAATTTAACCATTATAAAAGTGATTCATTTAGGGTTTATACGTACGCTGCACATGGAGGCAAATGCGGGTTACTGCACCAACCTGGCTTCTCCTCTGTTACTCTACAAACACATAACATCAATACATAAAAAGAAAAAGATTAGCATAAATGTAAAAAGTTTTCATTTTTAACAATCTTTAGTTACTTTTTTTTAACAATAAGTGGATTTTCATAATGAAAAGCTCCAAAAATTGCAAGATTTTATCACTTACTTATGAACTTCACGATCTCCACGTCTTTTGGTCATCTGCCATGTTAATCCCTTACTACTAGAATCCAATCCAGGCTGTGATATCTCTAATTTATGCTTCCTCACAAGCTTAATGTATCTAAAATATATAAAAAAAAGATTATTATACAATTAGGTAAAGTTAATTTAATCAAGAAAAATGTGTCCAACACTCACTCTTCAGCGTTGAAATGATCAACCCCAAGATCTTCATCCCACATAAATATGAAGTCATATGGCGCGACAATGTCAGGGTGAAGGAATCTTTTCGCATACCACCTTTAAAACGAAGCACACAAATGTTCATAATCATAAAGTCAAAGTCAAAGATATGAAATTAATATAATGGGCATAAAATTAAAGGGGTAAGAAAAAGTTGTTACCATTTTGTTTGCTTTGCTACACTAATATGAATAGCACGCTTTGACCATTCAAATTCATCCCATTCTGTTGTTCGGCCATCATAATGGAAGAGAAGGATTGTAAAATTATCAGAAAACTTTTTTACTGCTTTATCGATGTTATATCTTTGATTATAACCAACAGTCAAAGTTAAAAGATACTTCGGTTTTCCCTTTAGGTCCTGCAAATGCAAATGCATAAGGCGTATTACTTTCAAGAAACTACTTTTTTTTTCATCTTTTTATATTTTTGTTTTGTGGGTCCCGTTCTAAAAATGAGTCATTAATCTTCGGATTTGTTAAAAAAAGATAAACAAACCTCACTAGGTTGACCATATAATCTGCGAGGATATAAATCTGATTCAGAAGCAAGAATAGCTGGAGGTAGTCTTTCTGCACCTCTAGGGTTAGATGACACCCAAATCTGCATCAAATTTTTCTTTAAATAATCAAAGATATAAAGTCATTCAACTCAACAATAAAGATATGATATGTATGTCATTGGATCTTGTTAGGTCAAAAAGAGTAAACTTTACCAAAAAAAAGGGGAAATTATAAGAAAATATATACCTTTGAAGGATGAGGAAGGTTTTCAGCTCCCTTTGAGATTTTATCCCTTGTGACAGATATCACATTTAAGATTGTTTGTGTAGAGTGGCCTGAATTTTTGTCCCAAATGTATGTATCAATAGGAGGAATGAGTTTAATCTGTGAAATTTTAAACCAATTAAAACTTGTTATCAAAGTAAAAATAATCCAAAATAGTGGTTTTTTGCATGACTTACATTTGATGGTGAATAAGCTGGAAAGGATGCACCAATGAAGAACCCAAAAAGAATACCAACTGTGATTGTTAAAATAAACCTCATATACTCGTTTGATTTCCTGAAAGTTTCATTATTTGGATATAAATAAACATTAAAAAAAAAAGGAATAAAAGATTCAACAATGATGAAGATCAAACCTTCGAATAGTCGTAGAGTTTCCCTTTCTTTTACTTTCTTCAAAATTCATATTAACAAGAACAAATTAAGCTGCAAAAGCAGCTTAATTCTTTGGTAAAAGTTAAAACCCAAGCAGCCGAACAGAATTACAGATTTGACCACAAGGTAAAACCTGAAGAAACTCATAAAAGAACATGAAGAATTATTACAACTATGAACTTAAAGCAGAAACGTAAAAAACTTCAACTACCCAAAAAAAACAACACGAATGAAAGATTAAGAACAAGTGTCGCAGTGGGAACAAACTCACAAAGTGTGATTTGTGACATAATTCTTATAGTGAACTGAATTCCATACAAGAAAAAGACCAATTTAATTGCCTACAAAACACATGTGCTTCCTCCTTCAATTTCATCCACATATTCGGCAATTGAACCAATCATGTGCCTACTTTTACCAAATTAAACATGCAACAGTTGGATTTCCCCAACACCCATCATGAAAAAAAACTATATTTCCAAAATAAAATCTTACAACACCCCACAGAGATGCAGTAGATAACTTAAGCGATAATAATCGTTAAGAGCCCTAACCCGTAAAGATGAACGAAAACGTGTTTACGTGCTTACATTCAGAGATTAAAGCAACGAAAAGTTTATAAGATCGTTGACCTTGACCCATACAAGTAGAACTAATTTGTATATGTTCCACTCGCTATAAGAATGATGAATTTTTTTTTTAAAAGAGTACCTGGGATTGTTGTTGAGATAGAACACCAAGAATAGTTCGAGAAACCAAACGTAGGTTGAAGAGCTTTAATCTCGAAGATTTCATTACTAAAAATTCGATATAGCAAAGTGATTGTCGAGAGACAGATTCTCTCGTGAAGATTTTTTTGAAAAAAATCGCGGTTTTAAAGATGATTGCTTTAACTGGAGAATAATCTTGGAGCTCTGGATTCTGAATGCTTGAAATTATTCGGTTTTTTCTTTATAGAAAGGGTTTTAAGGAGGAATTCAAGTTTCCAGCAATCGAAATAATCTTCTTCGTAAAGACCAAAAACTGCTTCTTTCCGCGTCTTGTCGACGAATTTTGTTTTTTTGAATAGACTTGTTGTCGACCAAATTATTTCTTGGCCTTTTTTGAATTCAAAGATTTTGAATTTACGATGAGACTTTTCTTGATTTACTTTATACATAAATGTACTTGTTGTGTATGCTGAAACTTTTGGATTGTATCCTTTTAAATTATTACAGTATATCTCAATATTAAGAAAATGAAAAAATAGATGATTTAATTAATTTATATCTATTTTTAAAAATTAACAATTTACATCAAATTGCTCTACAATACCAGATTGATTTTTTACTTTAAAAATAATATACCAAAGACTATAAAATATTAATTGGAGCAATTTAGTTGTGAAAATAGGATGGAGTGGTTAGGTGGTCCAATTTATTACATGCAGCTAAAAAAAATTTAAAGATCATTACTATGATTATTGATTATTCTCTTAAAATCCGACAATAATTTATTTAGCATATATTTTTTTTTTCCTAAAACGGCAAAGCAAATATTAAATAAAACTAATGTTTCAATATACGTTCCAAAAGGAGGCTTGCTAAAAGACATACCATTATTTCATCGAATATATAAAGCGTAAGTATTCTTTCGTCGAATATATAAAGCGTAAGTATTGTTCTAAATAATAAAAAAATATATATCAATGATAACTTGTAGAAAAAAACGAAACCTATGAATATGCATACGAGCAAATCGTTATATAAAGCGTAAGTATTGGTATAAATGATAACATATCATTGATAACTTGTAGAAAAAAAAAAAAAAAGAAAAAACGGAACCTATGAATATCCATACGAGAAAATCATGGTGGTTTTGATGGTAAGTTTGACGGTTGTAGAATTAGTCCTTTTACATAAAGTATATCAGAAATCTCAATAAGAAGTAAATGAATAAATCCATAATGATTAATTAAAAAGGTGACTGAAGTTGTAAACCTTTATATATATATATATATATATATATATATATATATATATATATATATATATATATATATATATATATATATATATATATATATATATATATATATATACTCATTGTGTATTAAATATTATCTTTTGAAAAAAAAAAAAGTACGAATGTGCGATCTAAAGGCACATTTATGATTCGTCAAAGTGAAGAATAGTTGCAATTGACGTGTCTAATGGAGGGAAAAGGCTTTAAGCCATATGCATCGTGTTATTTGGGCTTAAGCCTGGTGCCACGTGTCTAGACAGTATTTAATGATTGGTCGGAGGTTGGACTAAAACTAAATGAGTGGACGAGTTTAGTACACTAGGCAATTTGTTTGGTTAACGACTTTCTTTGTTTTCTAGGCGTGTAAAACCGATCAACGACTTTTTATATTACTCGTATTTCAACCCAAAGCTTTTTTTTTTTCCAAGGCGGAATTAAGGAATAAGGATAGTATTAGGGACCAAATATCAAAACTTGAGCCAGTATTGAACAAAATCCAAACTGATTTTAGCCATTCGGTTCCACCTTTTTTCCTAAAATAACCGATCCTAAGTCAGGTGTCAACAGCCGCTTATATTTCATTTACATAGATTACACATGTTTGTACATACACAAAAACAATAACAGTAGTTCAATTGTTAACTCCACTATTTTTGTTCGTTAGCTATGGTAAATCTTTTGTTACATCTTGATTCCTCGAGTCTTTATAGATAATCCTATAAAGCTTTGGAAAATTGTCATAAAAGCCCTTAAGTTTTTAAAAAATGTTGGTTTTATCCTTGAACGAGTTTTTGGAATGATAAAGCCGGATACTTTCACTAAATGATTTAAATATCTCATTTAAGGGGTTCCACCCTTAGTAGACGGTTACCCATATGCTGATTTGGCACTTTAGGTGGGCCCTGTTTTTATAACCCTTTCCCACATAACCTTTCCCCCTCCCCCCGTTTCTTGCATCCTCTCACATCCACAGTATTCTCCCGCGCAAAATGTCAACATCTTCTACAAAATCAAGCTCGAATGTGAATTCACGATTCAAGAAGAAGATAGAAGTGAAGTGTTGGTGTGAAGATTTATGTCATGTGTTTGTTTCTTATACACTAGAAAATCCAAGCAAGAAATTTTGGGGGTGCCCTAATTATAAGGTAAAAATCATTTTTCCCTTTTCTTTATTTCATCATCCTGAGATTTTCCAGTAGGATTGCACTAAGGGTATTATGCACTGACCTAATTATGTAGGGAGAAGGAGGTTGTGGGTTTTTCAGATAGGTTGACGATGAAGGAGTTCAAAACAAGATATGATGCCAGAGTCAAATCGGCTTATAAAGCAGCGACAAATGATGGCATTTATGCAAATGGTTGTTGTTTTGTTAGGGGCTATATTGTCCATGATTGTTCTAGTAGTATACAAGATTTAATGGTAGTTGGTTGTTATGCCACTAGTATTGTGATCTTGAAATATGTAGCTTTTGATGGTATGAAATATGTAGCTTTTGATGGTATTTGATACTTTGGTAGGTATATGTAATGTTAGGATTGTAATTTGTAATGTATGGATGTTGATTGCAATGTTCGGATGGTTAACTTTAGTAAATGGAATTTGGAGTACAAGTTGGTTTGTTTTGTAAGTATATTGCATAAAATGGTATTGCAGTAGATTGAATTAAATGGTAATTGGTATGTATTAATGTATGAATGTTAATTGCAATGTTGGATGATTAATTTCTGATAATGGAATTTGGAGTACAAGTTGGTTTGTTTTAATGCTTGTATATGCATAAAATGTTATTTCAGTAAATTGAATTAAATGGTAATTGGTATGTATTCGCACCTTTGCATAAAGGTACATTGCATAAAATGGTCCCTAAAATGGTACATTGCAGAAACAATTGGTGAATGATAACAATTGTTAACTATTTTACTAACTAAAAGATTGCATAAAGGTATATTGCATAAAATGGTCCCTAAAATGGTACGTTGCAGAAACAATTGGTGAACGGTAAAAATTGTTAACTATTTTAGTAACTAAAAGATTGAACATAAAATTGAAGGGGGTGTATCCATTACATAAAGTTTAATTACATACTACCAATATGTAGCAACTATCCATTTGAACCAAAATGCCTAAACAATGCACAAAAAAGGCAACCTAAATGGTAACAAAATAACAATTGGATGCATGCTGTAATCAGTGGGTGTAAGAATGTTACTGTACTAAAAGGCCAAAAAACAAAGTTTACAAAAGTGGCAACCTATATCATTCCCACTACATCCCTATCCCCCTTCTTCCTAACAAACTACTCCAAGTTGATTGGCTTTACAGAAGAAGAACCACCACCATCTTTGTCATAGACACCCTTCCTTAACTTTATCTTAGTAATCCTCTCAGATGTTTTCCTTATTCTCCTAACCATTGGGACAACCTCATGTCCTCCATCATCACCCTGATTTCCCTCATCGTCACCCCCAAATCCTCAACACCACCTTCAGGTCCATCACCATTATCAACATCTCCAAGACCATGACCTTCTTCATCACCATCATTAACAGCTTCATCTCTAGCACCATGAGCTTCTCCAGCACCATCACCAATAGCTTCATCTCCAACACCTTCATCTCTATCATCCAGACCAACATCATCATCAAAATGGTGACCATCAATGAAATCATTTACATCCTAGTGTAAAAAGATATAATTAGTTCATAACAATGACCAGAAAAATGTTAATTAATAAAAGATAATAGGTCTTGCCAGTTCAACTGGTGGGGAATTATCCAATTCCACTTGTATCCCTGGCATAGCTTCTATTCCTATCATGTTGTAACCAACTTCTAGCATATTAGCAATGTCTAAAAGTTCTAATTGTATCTTCTCTGGGAGAATATCCTCCTGTTTGCCCTCAGTAAACTCAATTACCTCATTATCTTCCACTACATTGTCACCCTTAAGTGGACTGGAGTTTGTGAAGTTAACCCATTGTAAAATTACATCAATACCTTGTTCAATTTCATCATTTATTGATTTAAGCTTCCAACCAATATTGGATCCTACTTGCCCATAAGTGTCACTACCTTGCATCGTAGTTGTTTGACTAGTACCTCCTTCTTGCATCATATGACCATCCTGAATATGGATTACTGGAACTTCCTGCACAACACCTTCTTCCTGCACCATACCTTCTTCTACAACAGTAGGAACTTCTACCACTGGAACTTGTTGAACCAAACTTTCACCCGTCTTATAACCTTCTTGCATGACATTTTCACCCTCATCAGTGAATGGAACTTGTTAAACCACACTCTCGTGAGTACCTATATTTGGAGTATTATTCCTAGTTTTTGCAGAACCAATCCTCCCACCATCTCTCCTTGTGCATAACTTCTTCCTAGGTACATCAATACTATTTCTCCGAACTCTTTTAGAACTTGCCTGTTGCTTGCAAACAATGTTATGTTTTCTTGGACTCTTCCTCACTATGTTAGAGCATGAAGTTTGACTTGGGACATTTGGTTGAGCAGGCATGTAGTATTGTTTTCTGTCATTCTCTCGTTTAGTGGCTGGTTAGGAACAGATACATGGGGGATGAGATGTTTTCTTGACCTTCCTGTCTTCTTTGGTGGGGGAGGCACATATTGTTTTCTCTCATTCTTACATGCCCTCTTGTTATGACCATATTCCAAACAATTGCCACATCTGGTAGTTCTTGCAACCTTCACTTTTGTTATTGAAAACTTGCTCTCCATATCAATGACATGCCTCCTTCTTTTTGTAGCAGGCCTACCATGCATCCTCTTATACATTGGAGGCAATGGCTTAATATATTCAGTTTGGGCCCAAAGATTGTTGCCATTAACAGGTTCAATGTTTGTTGAGTAACATTGCCTAAATTTCTCTTTAGATAAGTATGCATTGATGTATGCATCAGGTGTTTGATGGATAAAATTAATTGTTGGATTTTCATGCACACAAGGGATGCCAGCCAAATCCTACAACCTACATGAACATGTCATATCTGATGGGTTTGAGCCATAAGAACTTTCCTATGTGCACATACAAACCCTAATATCTTGGATCTAGATTTCACTAATTGAACATGCATCGAATCCAAGACTTACAATACTAGATCTAATGTAAACAATTGAATCTAATCATATGAATTTGGATCTAGAACAATACTTTGGATTACTTGCTTGATACTTCTTCTTCTTGGATCTTAGAGTCACAATTGTCACTCCTCTAATGGCTTACAAACACCAACTAGCAAGAGAATGATCTTGAGAGAGAGAGAGAGAGAGAGAGGAGGGTGAGAAATCGGCGCTAAGGTTCTTTGCATTGCATGAGAGTCGATTTCCCTCACCCAATGGATCTATTTATACTATGAGCTACTAGGGTTTCAGCCTTAACCCTAATTGAATAACTTAGGCCCTAAGCAATCCAAGATCCTCCTAGATACTAGGCTTGGACGATTTTATGGTCCTCTAAACCTAAAATCCGTCCACCCTTATGTCCATAAGGATACATAGCCCAAAACACAACTATCACACATTTGACAGTTTATGCCCCTTTATTCAATTAACCTCTTTAAGTCACCAAATTAATTCTCAATTAATATATGACTTATATTAATCAAATAACATTATTATTCGTTTAATATATTATTCTTAGAATATATTAACAATAATATCTCTTCTCTCTTAACAAATCATCTGTCAAGTTGCTATGATGAAGGCAACTCAAAAGGACCATGCATAACCGGGTCAAGTACTTACCAAATATAGTTATAGCCTTGGACACTAATCCAACAATATCATCTAAGTCCACCTTGTAACTGTCACACCCTCTTCTGGCCTCAAACACATGTCCTTAACTATGAATTATTCCCCAAAACCTACAATCAAGTATCTAGATAGTAACAATAATTAATGATTAACACAAGTTTTAGAAAGCATAAAATAGTACCTCGTATTTTTCCTAAATCGATTCATTTTTTTCAAAAATTTTGGACAAACATTTGAATTCCACTTTTCACTTTCCTCATTCATGTAAGCAAACATATCCATGATATAAATCTGTATCTCTTCAAGCATGGTGATCAAAGGTTTTTTCCTAGCATCCAATATTATTGAGTTAAAGCACTATGAGATCCCATTCTCAACTGCTTCACATGCATAACCTGATCCAAAAAAGGCTATACACCATGTTTTTGGTTGTTTTGACATCAAGTATTCATATGAAGAAAGGTTCAAAGTCTTGTGCTTTCCATATGCCTCTTGAAGTCACCTTCTGTGTAGCTCATAGAGGCAGCCCAAAACAACTTCTTATACTCCAAACCTATGAAAGCCTTTCTAAAGTTGGCATAAATGCGCCTAACACAATTCCTGTGTTCAACATGAGGCACTATATCTTTCATAGATTCAAGCAGACCCTACAATACAATGATTTAATTATGTTTAATAGAGGAAAAATATGTAATAAGATAATTATGCAATTAAGTATAGGACAAATATGTAATAAGATAATTATGCAATTAAGTAAAGGACAAGTATGTAAACTTTTACCTTGTGTTGAACTGATTGATGGGTTTTGGTCATAAGAACATCCTATGTGCTCATACAAACCCTAATGCTTGGATCTAGGTTTCTCTATTGTACATGCAAATTATCCAAGACTATAAACCCTAATTCTAGCATACAAGTAATCATATTAACATGAGAATGGGTTTAAGATATTACCTTGATTGTTATGTAGCAATAACAATCCCAATTCCTCCTTGATTTGACTTTAGAAAGCTTAGAGTCACAAATGTCACTCCTCTAATGGTTCACAAACACCAAAAGCAAGAGGATGAAGAGGAGAGAGGATGGAGGCTGCCAAAACCATGTGAAAACCCTAGCAAGAAGCTTGTCCACGTTTTTGGTCCTTAAGGGATCTATATATAGTGAGGCAATTAGGGTTATCTAACAAGGAAACCCTAATTTGGTTGCTTAAGCCCTAAGCAACCCATGGAGCCCTTTCCATAAGGCCTTGGACGATTTCATATGGGCTTCCCCCATAGAATTCGTCCACCTTATAATATAAGGCAATCCATGGCCCAAATTGCAATTATCTTATAATTACAATTCCAATCCCTTAAGTTTAATTAATCTCTTTTAGTCACAAAACTAATTACCAATAAATTATTGACTAATATTAATTAAACAATATGATTTCTCCTTTAATATATTATTCCCATAATATATTAATAAATCATATTTAATCTTTTCTCTCCATAATTCATCCTATCAAGTTGCTTTGGTGAAGGCAACCCAAAAGGACCATGCACCATCGGGTCAAGTACATACCAAAATAGTTATGGACTTAGACACTAATCCAACAGTCTCCTACTTGGATAAGTCTAATAACTATTTTGCGTATGACTTCAGATCCTGATCTGCAATCGTAGCTTTCCAAAGCCGCTGTCAACTCTGATCCTATCAGATACGCGTGTCCTTAGATAAGGGATCATATATTCCTCCATTCTAGATATCATATGAGATATGATTTCAAATCATTCTCTTTGTACTATATCTCGATTCCCGATTTATGACGACTGACTAACTGAACAAATCAAATTAGCCCTAGCCCGACCGAGCATTTACGTTTTTCATCACTAAATCATCAAGGGGCCCAAAGATATCGCTTTTATCCTACTTTGGATAAAAGGAACGGATAAACTTTGATACAATGCTTGCTTGCACTCACTCACCGAATCACACACAATAATATGTTTTATAACACCAAGTTACTAGTGCGTTTACATATTATCAATGTGCAACTGATTCGCAAGATACAACTCACACATCTCGGTTTCAAGAATATAAGATGTTATCGTCTCACTAATCACTCATGATACAATTTCATGGAGTGATCCAAGTGAGCGTGGGTTTAATCCAATGCTCAAATCATATTCGTAAACACTCATGAACGTTGCAGCAAACATTTGCTTATGTCTAATGCTCTTTAGACAATCCACACACCAATTCACGACAGTCTTCATTCATACCTACTTCCAACATATGAATGACTGTGGCCCGTTTGAATAATTTAACTGTTCTTAACCAATTAAATTATTCAGGAAGTCAAAACATGCAAATGTGAAACACAAGAATAATACTAATCCCATATGGCCTCAAACCTTTGAGTATAAATAAAACACCTTTTATTTATCACCATACCGATTACTCATTATTTGTTGTTTCGGGTAATCAACTTCTTACTTGAATTATTACACTTGTCCCATGCTCTTAGCATGCACACAATGTTTACTTATGGTTCTTACTTTGTGAAATAGATCAAATTGAACACATTTCCAATCATTCTCATTTCATAACTCCTAATCCCTTTCCATAAATAAAAGAATATCAAATTCTTGCCACTTATAGAATATATTAGATTCTAACATTTTATGCAATGATACTTTCGTAATGTCACTGCACCAAAGTCACAAAGACTATTGCCAATGATATTACAAAGTCCTCTATCGGAGATTGTTACAAGACAATTCCTTAGATATGATGTCTCTCACTTAAAGTACATTCCTTTGAACATCCTTTTGCATAAAGGTTTCTAATCTAGTCATACTTTTTTCAATATTAAATTTCCAATATGGACACGCTTCCATATTTTCCATATGACAACTCATTCTTACTAAAATCTTATCTATTCATAATAATGTCGATATGGTCCATCCAATATGGAAACATTTCCATATTTTCCATATGACAACTCATTCTTAATAGAATCTTTTCTATTCACAATAATGTCGATATGGTCCATTCAATACCATGCTTCCAACTACTCACAAGCAACCAATTCTCGTCAAACTTTGGATTGTCCTTTGATTGTTGTTTAATTGTTTTAGTCAAAACCGATTCTAGTCCTTTTTCCCTCTAAATGCGCTAGACATTTGGAAAATTTAGAATGGTCAAATATTAAAGCATTTGCAATCGATCCTATACTCGAAGCGTATGGGACATGATGCATAATGTTTTATTTGCTATGTTTGTAGCACCTGGTTCCTGGTATGTATTCTTGGTTATTAAATCTCCTTGTATTGCATGATTAACCTTGGACTCGGCGAGTTGAAGGACTAACTCGCCGAGTAGAAGCGGGACTAGACGCGGGATCTACTCGGTCTACTCGGCGAGTAGGTCCAAGGGACTCGGCGAGTAGACCCTGTCTGGACTTAAACCCTAACCCGGGTGTTTGCACCCTATTTAAACGATCTAACCCAGCCTCCATTTCCCCTAGCACTCCCAGAGATCTGTAGAACGAAACCCTAGCCCCCTTTTGTGTCCTTGTGGGTGATTTTTAGCATTTTGAAGGTGGTTTGGAGCTTGGGAGAAGAAGGAGAAGGTTGAAGAGTGCAAGAAGGGAAGAAGATCCGGAATCTACTCTGTGAAGGGCTTCTATTCAGGTAGAAAAGTTCCTACCTTGATTTTTAGTTCATTGAGTCCCCTTTTTGTCCCTAAAAATAGGATTTAAGCCCTAAGAACCTAAATCTCTATGTGTCTATGGTTAATGTTCTTCAAGGACTTCGGATTTGGACCTTTTGGTCATCCTAGTAGCATAAAGTCTCTATGGTTGAGGTGATTGAGGTCCCCATTGAGTATAGGACCTCTTAAAGAGCTTGGAATTGCATGTTTGAGCTCATAGGGCCATGCATGCACGTAAAGTTTGCAACTTTACGTGGTAAATGAGCCCTAGGACCTTGGATCTATGGTTTTGAAGTGTTGCATGTCCCAGATCTGGCCTACTCAGGGAATGGGTCGAAGGACTCGGCGAGTCCCAAAGTGGAACTCGGCGAGTTCTATGAAGATGGTCATCGACTCGGCGAGTTTGAAGAACAACTCGGCGAGTCCTATGAAGATTGCCTGGAGCTCGCCGAGTAGTTCTTCGAACTCGGCGAGTCATATGAACATCCACAGAACACGAGGGGTTTAAGCATCGAAGGCTCAACCCTTCGTACCTGTGCGCGGAATTAACTGTGTAACGTAGTCCCGAAACCCCAAACCCTCGTATGGGGTGTTTTGGTGTGGATTGAAAGCGAGCAGGGAATCTGCTCGAGGAACTCGATGAGTTGCTCGAGGAACTCGGCGAGTTGGGACTCGAGTCGGCCCCATAGTCCCGGGTAGCGAGTCAAGGGTGACTCAGTGAGTGGGGAGAGGGACCTGGTGAGTGGGAGCGGATCAGCGAGGGATGGACTCGGCGAGTCCAGTCAACTGGAAGTTGACTTTGACCTGGACTTGACTTGGCAAGGGGTAAAAAGGGTCATTTTACCCTAAGAACATCTAGCGGCGTTTGACTGATCGTTTTGTAGGAATTATAGCCGGAGGATTTTCGGAGCAGCAGCAGCAGCAGTAGACAGTCAGTTCTCGATCAGATCAGCAGCTACTTCGAGGTGAGTTACCTTCCAGTAGCGGTGGGTCTACGGCCACAACCCACCAGTAGGAGTTATATGTAGATGATTGTCTCCGTGATATTCGTCTAGGGATTACTACTACCTGTGTTATGTTTACGTCTAGTATGTTATGATGCTATGTGCTAGTGACAGTAGAGGGGAGATAGTCCCCGAGGTAACCGGTCGGTAGGGCCGAAGGGATAGTTATACCCAGCCATGTTAGATAGATCTGATATTGTGATATATGTTATGTGGTAGTAGTGGAGGGGAGGAATAGTTCCCCAGTATCCGGTCGAGAGGACCGAAGGGGAGGCCAGCACCCAGATATGCTAGGCAATATCCGGCCGAGAGGACTGAAGGGGAGGCCAGCACCCAGATATGCTAGGCAATATCCGGTCGAGAGGACCGAAGGGGAAGCCAGCACCCAGATATGCTAGGCAATATCCGGTCGAGAGGGCCGAAGGGGTAGGTCGGGTACCCAGATATGCCTGACCATATATGTAGGTTATGAGATTATATGGTATGTGGTACAGTGGGGGAACTCACTAAGCTTCGTGCTTACGGTTCTCAGTTTTGGTTTCAGGTACCTCCTCAGATAGGGGAAAGGAGCCGGCGCGGTAGCATCATGTCACACACACACTCTCTGGTTTCCGCATTTACGAGATTCTCTGGGACTTATACTCTGATATTTTGATTAGTTATATGATTTGGCTTTTAGACATGGTTTACGTTGTGTTATGGTTTGATCAAACAATGTTTTTAATTACTAATGTTTTCTAAAGTAATGTTTTAAAACGAAATTTTTGGACGTGAAATTTGGGTCGTTACAAGTTGGTATCAGATCCCTGGTTTGAGGGATTCGGACACACCTTCGGGGGTGTCTGAACTCAAATCAAGGGATTAAAAGATTTTATAAAAGGAGATGTTTTCTAAAAACTGAGAAAAGAGTTTCGAGAAAGAACGAAGTGTGTGATGTGCGCGACCGGCCGAGCTCAAGTAAGTATTCCCCAAAGTACCCATACGAGTTTATGTTATGTTTATCAGCTTTTGTAGAACAGCATGCTAGAATAGGACTAAGGATCTAGGAGTGATGTCTTATGTGCCTGCTTTGTGTGTTTCAGTTGTATGAAGAATTGCATGCTAGTTATTGAGTAGACGGCAAGTAGGATAGCCTGATTAGGTTATGCCTGATAGTATGAGCTTAGCACTTTATGCTAGTACAGATCCTGTAAGCAGATAGAGTTGATTGAGATTGTTACCCTTGTCTGAATGCTGCTTGCTTCGTGCTATGTGGGACTCTGAATAATGGGAGTTAGCCATTAGGCGAATACGTCACGTCCCATGTGATCAGGGTTGAATAATCTTAGAGTACCGGGTTTGATCCTACTGCGCAGCTCTTGTTTGAGTCCAACCGTTGTAGGGACGAGTTGGGTACTCGAAGGATTATCTGAGCCTCGTCACGTGTGATGGTATTCGAGTGATGGCTAATTGGCATTACAAGGAGGTCTGCAGCAGTTAAGGACTGGATTGAGTAGAGTCGGAGATTTCCCTAGGGCGAGCCTAGGATGAGTATAGCAGTGATCCGTAGTAGTGAAAGGGATCTGGTGGAGTCGAGGCATTGCTTGAAGAAGGTACGGATAGATGTGGAAGGTAGCATGGGCTCGTACTACTGAAAGCAGAGGATCCGTACCCGAACCAAGGAAGGCCAAGATAAGACCAGGGAACTTGTAAGTAGTTGTGATCCCTCAGGAAGTATCAGTATCTCTAATGTTTGTTGTGATGTATTGCAAAATGGTGGTACTTCGATCGAGGTCGGTGGATGGCGGTTCAGGAGAGGGGTCAGGTTCGGGATCAGGTTCCGAGCCGGTAGATGAGGGACTACGCGAGTTCATCGCGTCAGAGATCACCAGAGGCATCCTTGAGTCGACCCCCATCCTCTTTGGGTCGATCAAGGAAGGGATCATGGAGTTGATGGAGGATCACCTTCGGGCATTCAGGAGTGATATGGCATCTAGCCAGTCGGGTTCTCGCACGCTGTCCTTCAAGGACTTCAGGGGCAGTGGTGCGCCAGATTTCCATGGGGTGAAAGACCCCATTGTTGCCAGGCGATGGATTGCAGACATCGAGTCTGCACAGTTGACTAGCTTCTGCCTCGAGGGATCGAAGGTGAGGTATGCAGCAGGGTGTTTTCGGGACCGAGCCCGGGATTGGTGGGAGTCAGTGGGTGACTCTTTGGGAGCTTCAGCTATCGAGGCTATGACCTAGTCGGACTTTGTGACCAGGTTCAGGGCAGAGTTTGCGCCGGCTGTCGAGCTTCAGCAGCTGGCCAGGGAGTTTCTAGACATGAGACAGACGACAGAGACTGTGGCGGAGATTACCGCCAAGTTCCGGGAGAGGGCATTGCTGGTGCCCCAGTACGTAGGAGATGAGGATATGAGGAGGACCCGTTATCATGATATGCTACGAGCTGACATCCGGGAGCATGTTAGCTTTTCAGCTTGCCCCACCCTAGACTCCATGATTGCCAGGGCGAGGGAGAGGGAGATAGATTTGGAGCACATCCGGAAACAGAAATCGGAGGAGAGTCAGACAGGAGGGGCTTCGGGGAAGAAACCCAAGGGATCAGATGTGGGGCCGAAAGGCCAACAGGGACGGGGACGCTGCAGGAAATGCGGCAAGATGCACGAGGGAGCGTGCCGGTTGGGATCATCAGGCTGCTACAAGTGCGGCAAGCCTGGGCACTTTAGCAGGGATTGCACTGCTCCGACAGCAGTTATTCAGACATCAGAGTTGTTGTGTTTCCACTGCAACCAGAGGGGTTGCCCCTAGTTGACAGTTTCAGCGCCGGTGAAGGCGCCAGCTCCAGCAACCCTGTGGATCACGGATGGCCGGCAGGGCAAGGCAGAGGCTCCAGTGGTGAGGAGCCGAGCATTTCAGCTGACTACCGAGGAGGCACGCGCCGCACCCGATGTGGTGACGGGTATGATTCTTTCCCTCTATTTTATTTTTATGATGTTATGATATTGATATGTGCTCCGTATGTATATGTATGCATTAGGATCGTTCCATGTGAACGACATCCCAGTTCAGGTGTTGTTCGACTCGGGTGCATCCCGATCATTCGTTTACCTTGCACTTAGCAAGAAGTTTCATGAGACTTCGGGCGAGTTAGATTGCCCTTTAGAGGTAGAGATTGCTGATGATCGATCGGTGCGAGCATCGATGGTGTTTCGAGATTGCGTTTTGTGTTTGTTTGAGGAGCGCTACTTGGTAGACTTGGTTCCCATTCCGTTGCGCGGGAATAAGGTGATTATAGGCATGGATTGGTTGAGCCCTAATGGGGCAGTGATAGATTGCGCGCAGCAGCTAGTGCGGGTTAGGACCCCAAGCGGGGGAGAGTTAGTGATTCATGGCGAGAGGCCGCAGTGTGGACTCACAGTATGTTCAGCAGCAAGGGCGAGACGCTACTTTCAGCAGGGATGCGCAGGATATGTCGCTTACGTGATGGATACCCAGGAGGCGGGTAAGGCGACAGTGAGCGAGGTTCCGGTGGTGCGAGAATTCACAGATGTTTTTCCAGAGGAGCTTCCTGGGATACCTCCAGAGCGACAGGTGGAGTTCAGAATTGACCTCGTTCCTGGTGCGGCTCCGATAGCCAAGGCACCGTATCGGTTGGCTCCTCCCAAGATGCAGGAGTTGTCTACGCAGCTGTAGGAGCTGCTAGATAAGAGATTTATTCGTCCGAGTAGTTCACCCTGGGGAGCCCCGATCCTGTTTGTGAATAAGAAGGATGGGTCGCACCGGATGTGCATAGACTATCGGGAGCTGAATAAGGTAACGGTGAAGAACCGTTACCCACTCCCAAGGATTGATGATCTCTTTGACCAATTTCAGGGAGCGTCTTGGTTTTCCAAGATCGATTTGCGTTCGGGATACCATCAGATGAGGGTCAGGGAGGAAGATGCGCAGAAGACCGCGTTTCGGACACGCTATGGCCACTATGAGTTTGTGGTGATGCCATTTGGGCTCACCAATGCTCCTGCCACGTTCATGGACCTCATGAACCGCGTATGCAGACCGATGCTGGATCAGTCTGTGATAGTCTTTATCGATGACATCTTGGTTTATTCCAAGACCCAGGAGGAGCATGAGGAGCATCTGAGAGGGGTGTTGGAGACCCTGAGGAGGGAGAGCTTGTATGCCAAGTTCTCCAAGTGTGAGTTTTGGTTGTGCAAGGTGCAATTTCTTGGACATCTCGTCAACCAGAACGGGATTCTGGTCGATCCGGCCAAGGTCGAGGCCGTGATGAGATGGGAGGTTCCGAAGTCTCCATCTGAGATTTGGAGTTTCCTGGGATTAGCAGGCTACTATCGGAGATTTATTCAGGATTTCTCCAAGATAGTCGTACCCCTGACGCGGCTGACGAAGAAAGTCGTAGGGGACCCGAGCAGCAGGCTGCATTTGAGACACTGAGACAGAGATTGTGCGAGGCACCGATCTTAGCCTTGCCAGAGGGCGTAGAGGATTTTGTGGTTTATTGTGACGCGTCCATTTCAGGGTTGGGCGCGGTATTGATGCAGAGGGGGCATGTCATTGCCTACGCCTCGAGGAAGCTCAAGCCTCACGAGGCGAACTACCCGACGCATGATTTGGAGTTGGGGGCGGTGGTTTTTGCCCTCAAGATTTGGCGACATTACCTCTACAGGGTTCGATGTACCATTTACACGGACCACAAGAGTTTGAGGTACCTCATGGATTAGCCGAATCTGAACATGAGGCAGCGTCAGTGGTTGGACGTGGTGAAGGATTATGATTGCGAGATCCTCTACCACCCGGGGAAGGCCAATGTGGTGGCTGATGCGCTTAGCAGCAAGGCGGCACCGATTAGGGACGTATGCATGAGGATGACCGTGGTGACTCCCATGTTGGAGCGAATTCGGGAGGCTCAACAGGAGGCTATCAAGGAGGAGCATCGGAAGAGCGAGCGTGTGGTGGGTCAGGTTTCCTCCTTTGATTATGATAGCCAAGGACTATTGACACTACACCGTAGGGTGTGGGTGCCATATCACGGAGGCGTGCGCCAGATTTTGATGGAGGAGGCGCACAAGTCCCGATTCTCTATTCATCCCGGGGCGACGAAGATGTATAGGGATCTTCGTCTAGATTATTGGTGGCCTTGCATGAAGCGGGATGTGGCATGGTACGTTGAGCGGTGCTTGACCTGCAGGAAGGTCAAGGCCGAACATCAGAGACCGCATAGCAAGATGCAGCCGTTGGATATTCCACTGTGGAAATGAGAAGATATCACGATGGATTTTATCACGAAACTTCCCAGGACCGCGCGTGGAGTGGATTTGATTTGGGTCATCGTGGATCGATTGACCAAGAGTGCTCACTTTATCCCGATTCAGGAGAGCATATCGGCCGAGAAATTGGCCGACATCTATATCAGGGAGATCGTGGCATGGCACGGGGTGCCAGTATCGGTCATCTCGGACAGGGATGTGCGTTTTACTTCTAGATTTTGGAAGAGATTTCATGACGAGTTGGGCACTCGTTTGCATTTTAGCACCGCCTTTCACCTGCAGACGGATGGTCAGAGCGAGCGGACCATCCAAACCTTGGAGGATATGTTGCGGGCGTGCGTGTTAGACTTCGGTGGTAGCTGGGATACCTATCTTCCCTTGGCCGAGTTCTTCTACAACAACAGCTACCACGCGAGTATCGACCGCCCTCCATTCGAGATGTTGTATGGACGGAGGTGCAGGACGGGATATGCTGGGGTGAAGTTGGCCAGAGAGTCATGGGGAGCACCGAAGTGGTGCTCAAGACGACCGAGAGGATCCAGCAGGTTCGGAGCAGGCTTCAGACTGCTCAGAGTCGACAGAAGAGTTGCGCTGACAAGCGTCGATCCGACTTGGAGTTCCAAGTCGGGGATATGGTTCTCCTGAAGGTGTCGCCTTGGAAAGGCGTCATTCGATTCAGGAAGCGGGGCAATTTGGGCCCGAGATTCATCGGACCGTTCAGGGTTGTAGCCCGGGTGGGCAAGGTGGCGTATAGACTGGATCTGCCAGTCAAGCTCAGCCAGATCCACAACACTTTCCATGTTTCTCAGTTGCGGAAGTGCCTAGTGGACGATTCAACAGTAGTGCCTTTAGATGATATTCAGGTTGATGACAGCCTGAACTACACTGAGCGCCCAGTCGCAATCCTCGACAGGAAGTCGAAGGATTTGAGGAACAAGAGGGTGGAGCTAGTGAAGGTGCAATGGCAGCACCGCAAGGGTTCGGAATGGACTTGGGAGTCGGTGGACGAGATGATGGAGCATTATCCCGAGCTGTTTCAGGATCGAGCAGCAGACTTCGAGGACGAAGTCTAAAATAAGTGGGGGAGATTTGTAGCACCTGGTTCCTGGTATGTATTCTTGGTTATTAAATCTCCTTATATTGCATGATTAACCTTGGACTCGGCGAGTTGAAGGACTAACTCGCCGAGTAGAAGCGGGACTAGACGCGGGATCTACTCGGTCTACTCGGTGAGTAGGTCCGAGGGACTCAGCGAGTAGACCCTGTATGGACTTAAACCCTAACCCGGGTGTTTGCACCCTATTTAAACGATCTAACCCAGCCTCCATTTCCTCTAGCACTCCCAGAGATCTGTAGAACGAAACCCTAGCCCCCTTTTGTGACCTTGTGGGTGATTTTTAGCATTTTGAAGGTGGTTTGGAGCTTGGGAGAAGAAGGAGAAGGTTGAAGAGTGCAAGAAGGGAAGAAGATCTGGAATCTAGTCTGTGAAGGGCTTCTATTCAGGTAGAAAAGTTCCTACCTTGATTTTTAGTTCATTGAGTCCCCTTTTTGTCCCTAAAAATAGGATTTAAGCCCTAAGAACCTAAATCTCTATGTGTCTATGGTTAATGTTCTTCAAGGACTTCGGATTTGGACCTTTTGGTCATCCTAGTAGCATAAAGTCTCTGTGGTTGAGGTGATTGAGGTCCCCATTGAGTATAGGACCTCTTAAAGAGCTTGGAATTGCATGTTTGAGCTCATAGGGCCATGCATGCACGTAAAGTTTGCAATTTTACGTGGTAAATGAGCCCTAGGACCTTGGATATGTGGTTTTGAAGTGTTGCATGTCCCAGATCTGGCCTACTCAGGGAATGGGTCGAAGGACTCGGCGAGTCCCAAAGTGGAACTCGGCGAGTCCCAAAGTGGAACTCGGCGAGTTCTATGAAGATGGTCATCGACTCGGCGAGTTTGAAGAACAACTCGGCGAGTCCTATGAAGATTGCCTGGAGCTCGCCGAGTAGTTCTTCGAACTCGGCGAGTCATATGAACATCCACAGAACACGAGGGGTTTAAGCATCGAAGGCTCAACCCTTCGTACCTGTGCGCGGAATTAACTGTGTAACGTAGTCCCGAAACCCCAAACCCTCGTATGGGGTGTTCTGGTGTGGATTGAAAGCGAGCAGGGGATCTGCTCGAGGAACTCGGCGAGTTGGGACTCGAGTCGGCCCCATAGTCCCGGGTAGCGAGTCAAGGGTGACTCAGTGAGTGGGGAGAGGGACCTGGTGACTGGGAGCGGATCAGCGAGGGATGGACTCGGCGAGTTGCTCGCGGACTCGGCGAGTCCAGTCAACTGGAAGTTGACTTTGACCTGGACTTGACTTGGCAAGGGGTAAAAAGGGTCATTTTACCCTAAGAACATCTAGCGGCGTTTGACTGATCGTTTTGTGGGAATTATAGCCGGAGGATTTTCGGAGCAGCAGCAGCAGTAGACAGTCAGTTCCCGATCAGATCAGCAGCTACTTCGAGGTGAGTTACCTTCCAGTAGCGGTGGGTCTACGGCCACAATGCCGGCCCACCAGTAGGATTTATATGTAGATGATTGTCTCCGTGATATTCGTCTAGGGATTACTACTACCTGTGTTATGTTTACGTGCTAGTATGTTATGATGCTATGTGGTAGTGACAGTAGACGGGAGATAGTCCCTGAGGTAACCGGTCGGTAGGGCCGAAGGGGTAGTTATACCCAGCCATGTTAGATAGATCTGATATTGTGATATATGTTATGTGGTAGTAGTGGAGGGGAGGAATAGTTCCCCAGTATCCGGTCGAGAGGACCGAAGGGGAGGCCAGCACCCAGATATGCTAGGCAATATCCGGTCGAGAGGACCGAAGGGGAGGCCAGCACCCAAATATGCTAGGCAATATCCGGTCGAGAGGACCGAAGGGGAAGCTAGCACCCAGATATGCTAGGCAATATTCGGTCGAGAGGGCCGAAGGGGTAGGTCGGGTACCCAGATATGCCTGATCATATATGTATGTTATGAGATTATATGGTATGTGGTACAGTGGGGGAACTCACTAAGCTTCGTGCTTACGGTTCTCAGTTTTGGTTTCAGGTACCTCCTCAGATAGGGGAAAGGAGTCGGCGCGGTAGCAGCATGTCACACACACACTCTCTGGTTTCCGCATTTACGAGATTCTCTGGGACTTATACTCTGATATTTTGATTAGTTGTATGATTTGGCTTTTAGACATGGTTTACGTTGTGTTATGGTTTGATCAAACAATGTTTTTAATTACTAATGTTTTCTAAAGTAATGTTTTAAAACGAAATTTTTGGACGTGAAATTTGGGTCGTTACAATGTTCTCAAAATTCGAATTGTGAAGAGAAATGCCGTAATCATAATCGAAATTTTAAGAACACACTATGTACCTTTGACAAAATTTATTAACATTTCTCAACCTAAGCCTTTATATTTGAAATGAAGCATAATATTCTCTCCCTTATTTTTAGCAAAACAACTTTATAACCCTTACTACTTTGCAAGGTATAACTCTTGTTTTCTATAATTAATATTGCCAACTTGCAATACGTGCCTTAATAATCATACAATCATAACATTTATGCTCCCACTATCATGATTATTATTATAAAACATAACACTTATGCTCCCACTAGCTTCGACATGTATTCATAAACATCTTAACTTTCAGAAAAACAATGCTTATTGAATTTCTTAAGTTCATGTTTCTAATACTTAGTGCTTTGATAATCTTTTATCAAGGCTTCTTGAACTTATACACCTTTGCCTTCGATAGTTCATATGTGTGTCTAAACAATTAAGACTAATTGCCAAACCTCACAATTCAAATTTTGGAAAGGGATACCGTAACCATAGTCGAATTCGAGAATGCAATTTTACAATCACTATCTTCTTAAAATCTTTCTTAGTGAAAGCATTTCCTCACAATCATTTTCATGAAGGAGGAAATCTTATGACACTTAGATTTAAACGGTGTATGTGTTCCTATCCATGTGAATTTGTTAAAACCAAAGTTTACGACAAATTCAAACTCATATGGACCGAACTTTCTTAATCTTGATTTCTTGCCTTATGGTAGCACAGCTGCCCACCATGTCTTCCAAGTAGTTAAGCAGCTAACCCTTTCCTATCAATGTACCTTTCATTGATTAAGGTGCTTTGCCTTTTACGCGTTCAAAATGAGAACTCATAGAACTCACATGCATAATTAACTCGATTGGATTGGCACAGAAACAAAATAATGTCATCACGATAGGTTGTAAACCTCAACTCGTGTGCTAGTGATGATCGATAAGGTTTATTTGATTTGTTCTTGAAACCTTTCAAGACCAATTAAGACTCCCACTGACTCCTTGACATATAAGATTCTCTTGTCAATAACCATTTCTTGACAAACAAATATTCAAGAGTTAGTGTAGCTTTTATCAAAACACTTCATAAATTGGTCCTAGTTGGTCTTTGTCTTATCCAAGACATCACAACTTTCCACATTTAATGAATGTTATAAACCTTCTTTATACTTATCACTCAATGTCACAATCTTGACTCTGAGACTTGTTTTGGAATGAAGTATGATTGACTTTTTGATTTAACCATTTCTTCAATTCTTGATTCCTCTTCTTAGACATACAATTGTACTAAGACCCACTTAGAGGATCAATTTAGATATGGTTCTTAATCATTAAGACCTATCATTAAGCATAAAAGCTACTCTCCCTTCTTCTTAGAATGGAGAAACTTTTATCTTTCTGCCTAGTTGATTTTTCTTATTCGTTCTGCTATTGATTTAAACATTTTCAATCAATTCAGAATTACACTTAATCTTGTAAGTATAATCATATTTACTAGACTTTTAGTAAATCATGACGAATATCTTTGTTACTATTATGGTGGACTTGATCAATACACAACTTTGTGTACAAGATCTCCTAGTCCTTCACTTGACACTTTGTCAATGAATTAGTCTAATTTCCAAATATGAAATTTCTCATTCATCGTGCAACCAAGTTGCATGATTCCAAGTTTCTGTCCAATTGAAACTTGGGCGATGAGAAACTCTCCCCATTTGATAAACTCTCGACTTTCCATAACATAATAAGAACCAAATCCATTATTGCTTATAATAGAAACATTCAAACATCAATTTTTTCATATACGCCATTGCAAGGATAAATAAATAATATAAAATCAAAATTTATTTGATTGCGGAAAAATTTTGTCCTTACAATGCAATTCATTGAAAAACTATGCTAATACATTTTTCTTAGCAATTTTATTCTAACTCTAAGTAGCAGCTCAAGAATCTAATCTTCAAGTAATGCGATCGAAATTCATTCCTTCACGGTTAGATTCTGCTCACTTCTTCCCTTAAGCTTCCTTTCTTTTCTTCGATCCTATAAAACATCAATTGTAATCTTATCACATTATGTATTAAGAATCTAGAATAGAAACTTAAAGAGTTAGTTAATGGACTTTACCTATATTAGATCCATACGTTTCGACTCTCCCATCTCTTAGATCTCTTAGGTAAATAGGGCAGCTTCGTCTCCAATGCCCCTTCTTTTGGCAATAAAAGCAAATTGACTCTTTTGGAACAGGACATGAAACTCCTTCAGACATTGCCTTTCTCTTATGATCAGACTTTTCGATCATAGCATGTCTTTCGTTGCCATTGTCTATATCCACAGAGGTCTTGAAGGTAGATTCACCAATCAACTTTGCTTTTCTATTGCGCCAAACCATTGCTGATTCAGTAGCAATAAGCATATAGGTGAGATCTATAAGGGTCACGTCGCAATTCATCATATAGTACTCTCTTATGAACTCACTATACGAGTTAGGAAGTGACTGAAGAACCCAATCAACAGCCATCTCCTCACAGACAACGGATCCCAACATTCTTAACCTATCAATGTGTGACTTCATCCCTAGGACGTGTGCACACACCGACTTTCCTTCTTTATGATTACTTTCCAAAAGGGCTTGAGTGAGCTTGAACTTTTCAAGCCTTCGAACTTGTGGGTTAGGGAGAATTATTGGAGGAGGTGGAGGAAGTGGAGCATGATTTCTTGTTCCTCGATCGAATCGTGGAATACCATCTTCATGTGGAATGCTTGTTCCACGGGATTTGATAAAACCATAGTTGTCGAACTTTGAGATCTACAAAATGGGAGAAAAACGAATTCAAGTTAGTTGATTGATTGAGTCCTTTAGTAAATCACCCAAATGAGATACTAAGGCTAGGACCCAACACAATATTCTACAACTCGGGAGAGGGATGCCGTAACCCAAATTGCAGAACATTTGTAGGTAAGTGAATGACGATTCACTAATTTCCACCACGAAAAACAAAAAATAATTTAAGTTTTAAATCTATGAAAACTCCTAGATCCTTTGAGATTCATTGAACTTTCAATGGCATGTTTAAATCTCGATATGCCCCTCTTGTTTGTGACTGGGATGCCGAGGATCACAAAGCGGGTGTGAACCATGCAAACTTACATGGTGCCCTCACATGTTACAGTCACCTATTCGGTGTGCCGGTAAACCACACACGCTCCACCGAACTATGACAAACATTGAGTCACCCTTTGCTACCTTTGCTTAGAACCATTTAGTGCGCCGGTTAACCACACACGCTCCACTAACGTCTTCGCAAGGGCACAAAGTGTAATTTCATGGAATTGCATCAATTCACTTTTGCCTAAGTAACTAAGATTGGGAATTTGTAAAACATTTAGTTACTTTTGTACTTTATTATACTTATAATGAAAGGTTTTTTTCTATCCTACCCGTTCGGCTAACGACCCTCTACTAGTCAAGAGTGCGGTGGGTAAGAGTGGATACCCATTCAATCGCCATTTTATAGGCAATTTCCTTAAACACCCCTTATAGACCAGCTTCGTGAATGAGGCCTACTAACGGTAAGACTGACTTTTACTCATACATATATATAATGTTAGACTTTTAATGTTATATATAGTATAGGGTGCATTTTACACTTTTAAAATACTAGGAGGTCAAATTTAACAATTATACTTTTAATTCGATTAAATTGTAAACCTAAACTTTTATGGATTTATTAAACCTCTTTTAATTATACACCTTAATTAATTAATAAAACCATAAGGGTGTGATTTGAACTTTTCAAAACAATACTAGGGTTTTAGAATTTAACATTCCTAATTAAACTTTTAATCAACTTTTAAATTCCAAAACTTGAGGGCAAGTTTTGAAACATTTCAAAACATTAGGGTTTAGAATTTAAATATACATCGAAATTAAACAATTAATCAAAATTTAAATTCCAAAACTTGAGGGTAAGTTTTGAAACCTTTTTCAAAACATTAGGGTTTTAACTATTTAAATTTCAAAACAACAAAACTTTTGGGTTCAACTAAAGGGGAAAATATGAAACTTTTCATAACAACAAGGATCAAATAACAAATAATCTAAATTACCATTTAATCACATAATTATCCATATTTTATTTAATTAATGATTTCTTGCAAAACGATTTACCAATTTAATCAAAATAATTAATCAATTATCACATAAGGAAACAATTATCTTATTAATTGATAAATATCTTCAATTAGATCAAGAATATAGTCAAATATATCAAAAAATCGGATTTATATTTATCTAATGTGATAAGGCAACTTTCCATAAGCAAAAACAGCAAGAAATCGCGAAGATAGCCCCATCTGACGAGTTGACTCGTCGAGTCAAGCATGGACTCGTCGAGTCAGCATGGACTCGGCGAGTTCAGCTATGGACTCGGCGAGTCCAGCCTCCAGAAACCAAAAAATTGAATTTTTCAAACATATAATGCATCAATACAATAGAAACCAATCTAGGCTCTAATACCACTGATGGGTTTTGGTCATAAGAACATCCTATGTGCTCATACAAACCCTAATGCTTAGATCTAGGTTTCTCTATTGTACATGCAAATTATCCAAGACTATAAACCCTAATTCTAGCATACAAGTAATCATATTAACATGAGAATGGGTTTAAGATATTACCTTGATTGTTATGTAGCAATAACAATCCCAATTCCTCCTTGATTTGACTTTAGAAAGCTTAGAGTCACAAATGTCACTCCTCTAATGGTTCACAAACACCAAAAGCAAGAGGATGAAGAGGAGAGAGGATGGAGGCTGCCAAAACCGTGTGAAAACCCCAGCAAGAAGCTTGTCCACGTTTTTGTCCTTAAGGGATCTATATATAGTGAGGCAATTAGGGTTATCTAACAAGGAAACCCTAATTTGGTTGCTTAAGCCCTAAGCAACCCATGGAGCCCTTTCCATAAGGCCTTGGACGATTTCATATGGGCTTCCCCCATAGAATTCGTCCACCTTATAATATAAGGCAATCCATGGCCCAAATTGCAATTATCTTATAATTACAATTTCAGTCCCTTAAGTTTAATTAATCTCTTTTAGTCACAAAACTAATTACCAATTAATTATTGACTAATATTAATTAAACAATATGATTTCTCCTTTAATATATTATTCCCATAATATATTAATAAATCATATTTAATCTTTTCTCTCCATAATTCATCCTATCAAGTTGCTTTGGTGAAGGCAACCCAAAAGGACCATGCACCATCGGGTCAAGTACATACCAAAATAGTTATGGACTTAGACACTAATCCAACACTGATATCGCTACCAAACTTCTTCCACTAGCAAGATCTAAATCATCCCTTATAAGCTCAAGGAACCATGTCCAGTTAGGCTTATTCTCAACATTCATAACAGCCCAAGCAATTGGGTAGACCTGATTATTGGCATCTCTAACTATGGATGTCAACAACTTACCCTTTACTACTCCCTTTAGAAAGCACCCATCCAAAACAATAACTCGTCTGCACCCTCTTTTCCAGCCTTCACATATATCTTTGAAACCAATATAAAACCTGTGAAAATAGTTTATCCCATCTAGATTGACAGTTACACACACCTTACATGTAGATCTTGGATTGGATCTTAACATCTCTTGTGCATAATCCCATATTCTAGCATAATGTTCAATCAATTTACATTCAATTAGCTCCTTGGCCCATTTCTTTGCCCTACGGCATTGGCCTATAGACACAACACACCTAAACCTTTGTCTGATGTCAGTAATCATCTCTTTAAGCTTCACCTTAGGTTTATTTTCAATTTCAGTTATGTAGTGTCTACCTATCCATTCAGGAGTAACCATAGAGCCAAGTTTGAACTTCAAACATGAGTAGCTTCTAAAGTCTTGATTTAAATAGATCTTTCATTAAACATCCATGAGGCATATAGCCTAAAAGGGAAAGAATTATCCTCATTTCTTTTCCCACATCTTACAAGTATTATGCTACTGTCACACTTCTCAAAGTAGAGCTGATACCCATTGTGGACTGTGTAGTTTTGGATACAAAACTTCAGCTGAGTAACATTCTCAAAAATGTCATCGATTTTTGGTTCCATTTTGTCCCGTCTTGTTTTTGGGTCATGTATTATGTACTTGTTTTTCACCTAGTATTGCTCTTCTTCATCTTCATCACTTTGCAAGTCATCACCATGATACACTTGTGCTCTTACATCATTAGTCAAGCTAGAGTTTCTAATATTTTCGTCATTTAGTAACACATTAAGAATTGCATCCTTACACTTGTCCAGTGGAGTAATGAAATCTTCGTCTGGTTCATGATCCATGTGTTGCCTTCGTCTTATGAATCCCAATCCATCAAAACAACCTGAAAAAACACACATTATCGTTATTCGTTAACCTCTGAAGAACATAGAACGGTAATAACACAGTCTTCAAAGAAATTACGCATACCCTGTGAAATCGACTCTCCAATAACCTAATCTTCTTCTCCAATAACGTAATCTTCTTCAAAAAGCCCTAAATTAATGACAAACGATGTCGATTTTCTAAAGGATTTTGAGAAAGTATAGAGAAAGTGTACATTTACGTGCAAAAGGTTGAGGTAAGTGATGGGTGCACTGCTCTACGTAAACGGACGTAATGGACATGTCAACTCCTCCGTTAAGTGCCAAATCAGCACATGGGTAACCGACTACTAAGGGTGCAACCTCTTAAATGAGATATTTGAAACATTTATTGAAAGTATCTAACTTTATTACCCCCAAAACTCGTCCAAGGGTAAAATTGACACTTTTTGGAAAACTTAAGGTCATTTATGACAATTTCCCTAAAGCTTTTATTGGAATTATTATGATATCCATTTCAGTGGTCATCAAAATATCTATGAGCCGATATTGATCATTATACTATTTTTTAAAACGAAAAAAATGCTTTTCTAAATAGAAGGCACGATAGAATCACTGAACCAATGTTATCTTCGTACTATACTATTACTAATGATGTTATATCTAAAAAACTACAAGAAGTTTTTTTATTTTAAAATTATTAGATTTTTGTAAATTGTTTGGCTATACTTATGATTATGTCTTTGAGGGGTCTTTTTATTTTCTCTAGTCCTAGGCCCAAAATATGTTTGGACCAACCATGATCTCATCCCTAGAACACAAACACACACACACACAAACACACACACACACACACACACATATATATATATATATATATATATATGTATATACACTACAAAAGTTTTGAAGCCCATGCCAAGCACGACCCATCTAGAATAATTTATGCATTTCTTTCACCGTTATCTAATCTATGTTGGCTAGGTTGATTTTCAATGTAAGTTGCTTGAATTAGAAATGAAAACAAAAATATATTCTGATAATCACAAGTGCATTACTATGATTGGCAAAAAAATTATAAGTACATTGTAATTTTGGGGAAAATTGTAACGACCCAATTTTTATAAAGATTTTTTTTTCATTTTTGAATAATTAAACACATTTTCAGTATCAAGAAATCCAATTATAATTGTTTTCAAAACATAATTCAAATACAACTTTTATTCCAAACATCAGAGTGTCCCACAAAATGCCCGAGAGAGTGCACGATTCGCCATCAAGATTTGCCCTTGCCCTTGGGCTCCGATGTACCTGAAACAAATCCACAAACTATAAGCTAACGCTTAGTAAGTTCCCCAGAGCATACGTCACACACAAGTCACATAACATCTTAACTATAAAGCTATCTCTACCATTAACCATAAAGGCTATCTCTACCGTGAGCTGTAAAAGTTATCTCTACCATTAGCCATAAAGGCTATCTCTACAGTTAGCTATAAAGCTATCTTTATCATGGCCATGAAGGCTATATCTACTGCATATTACAACAAAATCATGTCGCACACCTCTAAACAACGAGTATACCAACTAGTATAAAATGGGTTGGCCTTAGTTCCTTAGACCCATTGGTATGGTGAGAAGACTCACCTCTGGAATGCTGAACTGGAATGCTGAATTCAGATATGTCTCATGCTGCCTCTTCTCAACTGCCTTTAATCATCAAGTGATTAGCTTAACACCATCCCATAAATTCTCTCAGAGTTAACCCTGGTCAAGGTCAACTGTCAAGGTCAATAGTCCATGTTAACCTCAACTCGTCGAATACAACCAGTCACTCATCGAGTTCCTTGCAAAACTCGTCAATTCGCCGAGTCACTTGAGTGACTGGTCGAGTTCCATAATGTTTACGTCCGTAAACTCTCAACCGCAAACGCCTGACCGAAAACCCATCCAGTCGAATACCCCTTGGTCGTAAACTCTTTGGCCGACTCGTCGAGTTAATTAAAGAACTCGGCGAGTCCCTTTAGTCCTTCTCGTTTTCGGCCTTTTCCATTGGGATCTAGAGTCCCAAACTTCAGATCTAGCCCTTCCTAGTGTAGATGTCACGTAAAGTTGCAAACTTTACGTGCATGCAAGGCCACACATGGCCATAACACCAAAACTATTCTTCATATTGTAACGTCCCAAAATTCAAGACTAAAAAATTCTTTTAATAAAACATTACTTAAAGCAAAGTCATCAATCCAAAACATAATTAGAGTATTAATTTCCAAAACACATGTTCGTTATCAGAGTAAATATTCACAGGCTGTCTAATCTATGGTGTGTGCCATGCGATCACCCCGAGCTCTTCCCTCCGCTACAGGAAGTATCTGAAACCAAAACTGAAAACCGTAAGCACGAAGATTAGTGAGTTCCCCACCCTACCACATACCATGCATAACCACATACTGCACATACTGGATCACGCCCGCTATCCTGGGCCTCGCCCCTACCTCGGGCCTCGCCCGCTGCAATGACCCCGCCGCTCCAGACCCCGCCTGGCTTCGAGCCCCGCTCGGATACAGTTCTGTTTCACTTAGGCCTCGCTTGTCACAGGGCCTCGCCTGCTAACATATAATAGCACATAAACATATCACATCACATAACCTAAACACATACTAACGGATCTTGTCCTAAGGCCTCGCCTTTCTCTAGGCCTCGCCCTTGTCCTGCTACTGATGAGTCCTGGAACCCCGTCCATACTCCTGCTGATAGTGAGGTACAGGCCCAGCCCACCCTCACTCCTTCCCTAACTTGGGCCTCGCCCCTGATTTGCTGCTAATGAGATGTGGAACACCATCCACACTCTGCTATTGGTGAGTTACGGGACCTCGCCCACCCTCACCTCCCTACCAGGCACATACAAGTATCACACAGACAACAAGTATAAACTATCACATATACCATTCCTTGGGCACCCGCCCGCTATCATTGGACCTCGTCCTGAATATCATACTAGCATACCGTGTCGAGGGCTAACCCCTGGGTCTTTTACTCATAACTACATGGGCCGGCATTGTGGCCGTAAACCCATTCACACAAAAAGGAAACTCACCTGTACTGGCTGAACTTATTGATGATCCCACTAGCTTCTGTCTGGCAACTCTCTGAACTCCTGCTCCACTAGCTCCCCCGAGCTACCAATATCAATGCAACACTTAGTCTAACTGACCCCCGAAAGACAACCAAGTCAACTATGGTCAACGTCAAAGTCCTGGTCAAAGTCAACCTCCCAGGTCAACCCTACTCGCCGATTCAACCTACTAACTCGCCGAGTTCATATGCTCAGAGTCCTTCCATTCGCGACTCGACTAGCCGAGTCAGACCATGACTCGCTGAGTCTACCGATTTCCAAGTCCTGACCTGTCTGAGTCACCGAGTCTCCACTCGACTCACTGGTTCGAGCCTCAACTTGAAGGGTTTGGGGTTTCTCGACCTGACTCGCCGAGTCCAAGACAACCTTCAACAGACTCGCCGAGTTGTTCTTCCAACTCGCTGAGTTCCTGCCCAACTTCATCCGACTCGCCGAGTCTACCCATGTGACTCGCCGAGTCACTCCAGCTCTTAATCCATGCAGTGGCTCTTTAAGCCAAACAAGGGCTCCAACACATAGATCCATACTTCCAAGGCCTATTCCTCACGTAAAGTGGCAAACTTTACGTGTAGTTATGGAGATCTAGGCTCAAAACACTCCAAACTAGGGTTTATGACAACCATGCTTCACCAACATACCAAGAGCTGATACTTTATGGAATTCTAGAACAAAACAAGCATGGACCTGAGGTAGCAACCTCAAATCTGAACTTCTAGCTCGAAATGGTTACTATCATGCCAAGAATGCCCAAAACATACACATAGATATAGGTGCAAAGGAGTCCAAGAACTAGTTTATTACCTCCAAATGCTCAGAAATGTCTTCCCAATCCCGGATCTATAGCCCCCTTCTTGCACCTCCAAGATCCTTCTTCCTTCTCTAAGCTTTAATGCACTCTTCAAGGCAATAATTAGCTCAAAAATGGATATGGCGGCTAGGGTTTAGTGTTCTGGGTTAGAGAGGCAGTAAAGGAACCCTTGGGAAGAGAATGAGGCGCTTAAATAGGCTCCAAGTCCCAGATTTAGGGTTTTCCTTGTTTAGACCAGACTCGCCGAGTCTCCTTGGCCGACTCACCGAGTCGGTTACTTACTCCTTGACCCGGATCCCGCTCGGACTCGCCGAGTTCCTCCTTGGACTCAACGAGTCGTTCCTTGAACTTAGGGTTTCCTTTCCTTTCTTGGCCTTCCTGACTTTGGGTGTTACACATATAAGGTTTTAATGCATGGAAAGGGATTGAACTGCCTAAAGGAGACAACTTTATGTCATTGGGGACCTAAAGAGGTCCAGATCTAGAACCATATCCTTGTGATAAGTCCAGATCCGAGTATGACTCCATTTTGCACCAAGAATGGCGATTTACTTCCAAGAAGAGGGATCTAAGTAACTAAAGCTCAAGGTAACGACTTTATACCTCAAGATGATGGCCAATACAGTGTAGATGTCGGATCTACTGCTTCTCTCCTTGATCCTTCTTCTTCAAGCTCTAAAAAAATCCTTCACAACCCACCAAAATCACTCACAAACGCTCTTACTCTCACTCAAGAGTGTTCACGGCCGCAAACTGCTTTCTATAGGGAGATAAGGTGCAAAGGGAGGCCACAAGGGCAAATAATGATCCTTATATAGGGGCAAACCCCGAAATTAGGGTTTTCTCTTTAAAGCTCAAACTCGTTGAGTTGTCCCGATCTGAGTCCATGATTAAGTGCCCTACTCGACAAGTTGCAATCCCAACTCGCCGAGTCCATGCACCAAAACCCTGAAATTAACTAAATCAAATAATTAACGGGAACAAGTGTTACAAAAATATTTAAGTTTATTGCTCTGACATGTAAAAAGTAATGTAAGATCCCTATATTAACTAATATAAAAATCAAAGTATGCCATTGTTGCCATTTACTATTTTCAGTTAGATTGTAGGAAATATCACATGATCAATTCACTTTTTTGCACTCATCAACAAAATTCGTAATTAAGTATCTTTGCAAGCATATGAATCGTATAATGATACATAATTATAAGTAATAATGGAATTTAATGTTATGTAGTAACAATATGCCACTAATGACTAACTAATAGACGAAACAAAATATTACATGGAAAAAAGAAGTTCTATGTGATGCATACAGTAATTTATGTTGTAATAAATATATAAATTTGTATTAATTGACATAAAAATAAACAAATATCATTACTAAATAAGCATAATCAAATGCATAACGTTTGCTACACAGGTACTCTCACAAAGTGACAATCTGGTTAAAATTAAAATACCATGTGGTGTTCAAAGCCAAAAAAAAAACATATCATAATCAAATTTAGTAATAAACATACATTTTCAATATGCTACATTTCTACGTTATTTGACATTTCAAGGTGGACCTAAATTTGTAACTATTCTGCTATTAAGTCTTTTAATTCTTTCTCTCTCTCACATATGATTTCATATGACTTGGTTGAGATTATTCATATGGTATCATTTAGGTTGTGTTTAGTTACGAAAAAACAGTTTTCATTTTCCCTTTTCAATTTTCGTTTTTCGTTTTCAATTTTCATTGGAAAATTTAAAAAACGCGTTTAGTTAAAACTTATTTATTTTTCATTTTCAGTTTTAGAAAATTAGAAAACGCGTTTAGATGTGTATATTTCTATCGGTTTTCATTTTTAGAAAACGATAGTGGTGGTAGAATATGGATGGGGGTAGCGGAAAGGGCAGTGGTGGTGTCAATGATGGCGACAATGGTAGTGGTTGTGGTGGTAGTGGTGATGATAGACAATGGTGGTGGCGGCAGTGGTGATGCTGGTGATGGGGTAGTGGTGGTGGTGATGGTAGGTCGGTGATTGTGGTAATGGTGTTGGGCGGGTGGGTGTGTGTGTGTGTGTTTATAGGGGTGGGGGTGGGTGTGAGTGTGTGTTTGTGTGTGTGTGTGGGTAGGTGAGTGGGTGGGGGGTAGGTGTGAGTGGGGGATGGGGGGTGTGTGTGTTTGTGTTTGTGGGGGTGGGGTGACTTTGTGTTTGTGTGTGTTTGGGGGGGGGGGGGGGGGGGGTTGGGTTAGGTGTGTTTTTATGTGTGTGTGTGTGTGTGTGTTTGTAAGGGTGGGCTTGGGAGTGAGTGGGTGTGGTGGGTTGGAGGTGTAGAGGTGGGAGTTAAGATGCGTTTATATTTTAGAAAAATTTTGGAATTAGAAAAATGTGGAAAACAATAATTATTGGTTTTCCAAAAATTTCCAACTTCTTTGTAATATTAGAAAACGGAAAATTTTCATTTTTTGTGAAAAATTTAGAAAAATAGACGAACTAAACACGTTTTCAAAATTCTCATTTTTCTTGGAAATTTTTTCCGGAAAACGGCCTATTTTTCCGCAACTAAACGCACCCTTAATCTTCCTTTTGTTGTTAAATAGGACATTTGTATTTTCCTTTCCTATATTGTTTCTTATCCACAATAACTAAATTTCATCAAACTATTTCTTCCCTACATAGCAATTCCTAGTCATAATTAATAGAGTAATTATAAAAATGATGCATCTGCTTCATTATTGAGAAATTAAGATAAAAGATGGATGAGAGCCCTAATGCATTGGTGTAAGTTTATGCGATAATATATTTAATTTATTATTTAAATCAATAATGGAAATTGGATGTCCATTCACAACATCAAAATCATCAATATCTGTTGGTTCTCTTATATTTTAATCAACCATGAATTCACTTTTAATGAAACATCAAGTTCAAATATTTATCATAGTAAAATAATAAAATTGCAGATAAAAGGATATCATAAGAGCTTTTCACATAACTTCTGTTTATATGAAACGTCAGGATCATTTCGACATCTCTTTACCTACTTTCTGGTCAATGTAAAGAAAATCACTCAAAAGTGTCAATGGTCAACTGAAAATATTAAAAAGATAAGAAGATATAAATCAATACAAACCCTTTGACAATCCTCGAGGGCTTCTTTAAACTTTTCCATTGGAAGATATGTAGCACCACATTGGTCATTGGTAATAACCTTAACAAAGGAGGAGGTTTAATGAACTTGAGAATCAACTCAATCTCCCCATACTACACTTCAGAAAGTCGCTTTTTCATCGAACAAATTGATCCACCGATATTATTTCAATGACTGGTAGCCTTTCAAATTCCATAATTACCACTATCAAAATGGGAAACAGGTCACCTCATTCACACAGGCACGTCTATCTTTTCTTGCAACCAATCATTTTAAGTGGAACCTTCTATACACATAGAAACAGATGATCAAGACAGAGGGTATCCTAAATGAATACTTAGAAACACTCTTAATGAATAATCAGTTCACATTTCTCTCAATAGTTCGTAGCATGTATGTAACAAAAGGGGGGAAACATATATCTGGAAAATTGTATTAAACCTTTATCCACTTAAATTCGAACATCATAAAACATATAATATGTAACACATATGAATTTACTTTAAGATGAAAAGTAGGGAGGGCAATCCATAGAGGATAGTGAGAAGAGAAAATTACCAATGGCCACAACAAGGCAGTCGATGAGGTGCTACAAAATCAGAAAAAATAAATCTTAAATTGCGATTCACGTTTTTTCCACCCAGTTCTTCCCTCTTTTCCCTTCCTCGGGATTAAAAAAAAGGATACCGCTCCTGCCACAATAAGCAACTTCCTTTTCTTTTCTTTCCATTCGATAGAGAAATTATCAAAGAAAACCCTAAAGCTAAAGGGTATAGGTCTCACTTGAATCTGTTGTTGTAGAAAACGAGGGTCGGATCAAGTAGGAATCAAAATTGTTCTTCGTTTCTTAGAGTTTATAAGAGGTTTTGGAAACATCGATTGATAATGTGTTGGGGAGATAAAGAAGAAGAGAATAAGAGATTTGTTTTTTTTTTCACGCGTTATATCTCGATTTTCACCCAAACATACATGGGAATAGAGGTTTGAGATTTATAACATGGGGACGATGAGTTTTATAGGAGGGAACCGGTGGATAGGGCAATTGAGAATGGCCGAAACATCGTTAATCAATCGATACAAAATAGTGGATAATGAGGCGGTTTGAATCGAGTTTGATATACATGGCGTCGTTCAAAGGGCGGGTACGTAGCGTGAATAAAACCCTGTAAATTTGATGTTGGCGGGAGATTAAAAATAAGGCTTATATGTATATATAGTAGAAAATTTTGAGGCCCGTGCTAAGCACGACCCTTGGAGGGTAATAATGTGTTTTGTTAAAGTTATCGAATGTATATTGTGCAAATAACTTAAAAAATGAAAGTACAATGCTATAAATGGATGAATTTTCAACGTAAAATATGATGCAAAGAATTATAAGAATGAAGCAAGTCGTTGGTATTAGGATGAGGTGTTAGCTCTTGAAATTGGACTTTTGATTTAGGGAAGACCTTAATGACAAGCATCATTTGCAGAACCTACCCAAACCATCTATACCTTAACTAGCTTAACTAAATGTGTAATGTTGTCATTGGGTGGACTTCTCAAAATATAAAGCCTTAATAAGGAAAAACATCTAAAATTGCAATGAATCTAAAGCAAATGAAGCATGTCAAGACTTGGATTATGTATCTGGCCTCACATAAATAAATATGGACCCTTTTAAAAGAAATACAATATGAAACGATGGGTGGTACTTGCACAATACTTGCATTTAATGAGAAGAAACACATATGATATGAATCTTCTTCACACATCTTGGGTAGAGTTTATTTTTTAAATGTATAATTTTTGGTCCTTGAGGAAGCATGGCACACAATGTACTAAATTTTCCTCTTTATTAATCATATCAAGATAAGTCATCTCATTATAAGCTTCTAGGTCTAGCAATTCGCTCTAGAGTAGCATCATGTCCTCCTGTGGAATCCTTAATGCAAAGTAGAAAGTACAATGATTTAATAAGAAAAAAACGTAATAAAAAATGTTGTAATAAACTAATGAATGAATTAAAGTGTCTTGCTATTTTATTAAGCTAAATGGAAAATATTGTAACATAATTCAAAAATTCGCTCTAATTAGAACATTATGCACACACATAGAGACACATACAAACACACCACCAACAACAAACACAATTTTTTGTGCATAAAATGAGACAAAATTGCATGAGTTACTTTCAAATTAAAATACAAACTTTAAGATAAATTAACTCCTATGAACAATGTATATTGAGTTTATAAAATCATAAAACTTATAGCAACTAAAAGCATTGGTGTAGCCATATGAAAAATAAAACTGAGAAAAACAAGACGGGTAAGATATGATTATGTCACATTAACCAGGTTGTGGAAGCTTTCGTTTTTGAGTTTGATGATATGCAATTGGTGTCTTCTCTTGAAGGATTTTAAAGAATTAAAATACATGTTAGCGATACATTAAAGGGATGCTAGTTTCGAAGGGAAATCACGTCTTTAGGATTTGAATTTTCAGGCCATGGTCTGTAAAAATTCTTTCAGTTGCATATTAGAACCGTAGAAAAGGAATAAAACACTAAAACTGATGGCCATTATTCAAAAAAGTTTTCTCGTGTAACTGACTAATGGACTTGTAGAAAACTATTATGGAAACATAATAGGAATTAGCACAGTCACATAGTCACATAAGCAGAGTTAATTTAGAAAAAAACACATAGAATCGATGACCAACCTTATGGGGCATTAGTGGAAGAGACTACGTAATCGATTACAGTTATGGTTGTATATGGGATACTGCTTCGCCTGCTTCGATTTTGAGAGATCATTGTCGGTAACCACAAGAAAAGGAGACAGAGACCAAGAAAAGAAACACACCAGAAACAAAATTGAAGTGATGATGATGTCGTGAAATGAATTCATAACAACTATAATATAACATTCAATAGAAAGTAGGCTACCATAAAGCGATATTAATAGAAATTATTATACTATAACATAAATGAAAAGTAGGTTGCTATAAAATGACATTAATCAAAATTAAGATGCTATAAAATGTCAAATGAAAGTAAGTTGCAATAAAATAACATAAAGCATAATAGTTTAGTCAGTTTATAGCAACCTACATTTTATTGAAAGCCACAATAGCTATAAGATCAGAGAAGTAGAAAGTTGGTTGGTATTAAATAAATTTAATAGAGTGTATGATGTCATAAAAAATCAATGAAAGTTATCTTAATGATTTAATCAATGTATGCAAAGCAATATTGCTTTAAATATATATAGTATGATCTAAGGATTCGAGGTTTAGGTGTCATCCATACCCCTCTCAACTATGTCTCGCCTTATTTTGCGAGCAAGCACCACATCAACACCTAGTACAGTTATTGGTCATCATGTAAAAAAGTTCGACATAGTGATTTTTTTTTCTATTTATCCAAAAGTAATAATAATATTGAATGTTAACAACTATAATTAATATGATGAAAGCTAAAGAATAAACACCCATGTCAACAAATTATTCTCATATTCATTAAGTCATAAAATACCAGTATCCCCTCCAAGATAATTACATAAAATGCATTTACCTACAAGCATATAAAAAAAAGTTAAAAATATAGTCTTCAAATTAAACAATGTACGCATAATATACTGGAGCAAAAACTACATTATTTGAATATTAGCTTACAATAGGAATATTAAGTCATTTTTCGAACTTTTAAGATTAAAATTATAAATTGTTTTGACTATTAGCTTAATAAGATAAATAAGTACAGAAATTTTAAAGTACAACTATGTATAATAATTTTGCCATGAACCCTCACCAGTTAAATGATATATTTTTTTTTTCTTGGAACATAGGGTTCTTACATACATCTACATCAATTTAAAATATTGAAATTAGAATTTAGAATTTGTCAATCTACCAAGTAAAGAAGTGCTACCGGTTGTACTTATTTTTCAAATTTCAATAAAAAAAAGTTCCAGCAATTAAAAAAGTGAACTTTACCATGCATTGAGATTGCAACTTCAGGAGAGGATGCAATAGCCTTCATAGTCAGGCCTGAAATCAAGTATACAAAACCAACAATTGGCGTCAACATGATTATGCCTTCAAAGAACCCTATGAAAATTCAACTCATAGAATATTTGAATACTGAGTAGTCGACCAACTTTTTATTGCAGCTAAGAGAAAAAACATACCTTTTTAAGGCAACCCCATAATAGATATATCTTCTTTAATACTCTAATTTCTCCATTTTACAAATCTTAAGCTTATCCGTGCATAAAAACCAATAGTTGATGTGCATGATAAGTGATTGAAATTAACACAAAGAAGAATACATGAACACCTTCAGATGAATCAGAGATACATATTATTATCCCTTTTAACAATCAGTTTTTTTTACTGATACTTCAAGAATAATGTATGTAGGGATTCAAAATTATTGGAACTTGGATACCCAAACAGTAAAACACTAAATAACATAAATTGAGTTATAAGATACAACAAAATTCACAAAAGAGAAAGAGCGGAGAACAGATTGAAGAAAAAAAAAAGCAGGTAATTAGGGCACCAAATGCTACGTTTAGAAGGGAGATTTCGATTGAAAAAGGGTTAATAACCTCTTGAAATAAAAGGAAAATAAGTGTTGTAAATGTTGAGGGTAAAAATGGTGTTGTAGGGAGATTCTTTACCTTTGTTGATCACCAAGAAGAACTTTTGAATGATGCTAAGATGCAAACCATTAAACCCCCAATCCTCCCAATTCTTCCCTAAGTTTCAACAACATCAACCCTGAAAAACAAATAATCCCAAAACATTAATTTCTCTATAGAAAATAAAAGAAGGGGTGTTCAATCTATTTCCATAGAGCAATAAACGACATGTGTCCGTCATTTTCACTATAAACAAGAAAACAAAAATCGACTTATCAAGAGAGGACATCGGGAGACGGAACAAGAGTGCAAGAGAGAATAGGGGATCGGCCATACAACCGTCCCTCTCTCTGTAAAGTGTTGGAATGGAGCATGACACATGCAAACGAGAGTAGAAGAAATGACATCTTAAAAGGATGGATATTGGGGGAGACGAAGCCTAAGACGGATTTGGTTTCTGCATCCAAAATTGAAATGCGATGTCCTGAGTTTTCTTGACAGACAAAGAAGAAGAGAAGGAAAGGAGAAAGGGAAACGGTACTTGTCAATGGAGTCGTTGTTAATAGCGTAGACCGGTGGCAGTGGAACTGTGAAGTGGTGGAGGTAGAGGTGTATCGACGACTCCTTGTGAAGATGCGACGTTCTGGATCGATATTGATGTAGATAGTGTTGGTCGGAAGATAGGTACGTGGCATCTTTGGAAGCGGGTGAAATTGGTGTTGGCGGGATCAGAAAAATAAGGTTTTTATATATAATAATGATATATATATATATATATATATATATATATATATATATATATAGAGAGAGAGAGAGAGAGAGAGAGAGATAGAGAAGTTCCAATGAGAACCCCTAAATTTTAAGTACCCTAAGAACTTATAAACCCAAAAAAGCTTTCAAACTTTTTCCAACACTTTCATTAGCTTTAAGAACTTATAAACCCAACACCACCTCTTCCACCTATCATCGCCACCTACCTCCACTATATTCCGCTGCAACCTGCCGGAGCCACCTACCACCGCCTCAAACCGCCGACCAAACTCACCAACATGTGACATCCCCAATTTCACGACTAGAAAATACCGATTTGTTTATGATTTGTTTTTAAAATTAGAGTAATCTTTTACAGAAAACAGTTGCGAAATTTGTTCCCAAAACAAAATATGATAAGAATTTATCAGATCATTTCTTTAAAGAAATGTATTTTCATTATATAACAAAATCTCGGGATGTCATGTTCAATACATACCAAAAGCATAAACAGAACAACATAGACCTTACACAGTTAATTATAACTACGGGCCTATAATCCAAAATCTCTCGTCAAGTCCACCAACTTATACTCTTGTGCCATTACCGGTAATGCAAAGAAAACTGAGTGGGTCAAGCTTGGGAGTCTGGTGAGCATATAGGGTTTTCAACCCACAATAATATAATTATTATATTTAATCATCAAACAATCAACCCAATTACCCATCCTCATTATCTTCGTTTAATCTTCCCTAAAGATATTATCCTAAGGGTCAGCTCCTATATCATGTTTACCTCTCATCTCCTTACATCTTATTTCCTTATATGTTTGTTCCTAAGAACTTTTCCTAAGGATCATCGCCTACATCGCATAGACAATACTAATTCGGGGAATGATATGGGCTTATTTAGTCATAAAAATCATGCATGATCTTAATACTTTATGTTAATTTTATCTCAAATAATGAACCAAAGGTGCTTAATTAGCTTAAATATTTCATTTTCAGCAACAAAGACATACTCAAAAGGAAAATGAAGCGGAATTGGCGATTGGAAGCTTGGATCTTGGATTTTGAAGAAAAAAGGATGTTGCTGGACAACTTGACTACTCGTCAGTGTTATGGTCATATCTCATGAACCGTAACTCTGATTGACGAGATTCAAAATGTTCTAAAAACTAGACATAATTTCGGACGACTTTCGTGTTTTGTGAAAATGCTGATTCCAAATGGACTCGACAAGTAGGCCATAAACTCGACGAGTCACTTCAGACTTTCGCGATTCTGGATGCGCTGACTTGCCGTACACGGGTTTTAAGTGACAGACTCGCCGAGTAGGTCACTGGACTCGACGAGTCACCTCTATTTTGTGAAAATCTATATAAAGGGACTTTCAGATCGATACCCTAGCATATAGATGAACCCTTGGAGGCCAATTGTCGACTAATGGTGCTGCCGGAGCGTGGGAAGCAAGGGAATCAACCCTACATTCAATTTTAAGGAGAATCAAGGCAAAATCAAGTTTACTCTTACCTAATCTCTTGTTTGAACTATGTTTTTACCAATTGATTTCGTTTTGAGGTTGTTTCTGCTGTAATCATGAGCTAAAACTCATAACTTCTGTTTAGGTAGATGAATTTGTGAACATGGATTGATTATTTGATTAGGATTAATTATAATTGGTGATTATGTTTTATTAAGCTTGTTAAAGAACCTTATGTGTTAACAATAACTATTCTTCTGTTAATAAATTAGTAATTAAGTTGTATGAACATCTCTTAGTTATTAATTTCATATGATTTATTGTGACCACATAGTTGTATGTCTAGGAATAGCGAATGTGAAACTAGAATTAACTAGAAGATAGGTAAGTTAATGTGTGAGCTTGTTTGATGAACATCAGGAAGAGGTTAATTGAAGGGCCAATTTAATTAACCATTACAAGTCTTATTTAACCCGAATCAATAACTAGGAAATCCGTTAATTTAGACAACTGGTCACTGCTTGAGTTAATTTGTTTCCTAAGGATTAGTAATAGCGAACATGAAACTGATCATCTTAGTCGGTAGCCAATGAAGAATTAATCCGATACATTGAAATCATCCATGGGAACAAATGAGTCGAACCTAAACATAAGTCGTCTTTACTATTGAATTTAGTTGATTTTTATTTGCTTAGCTCTTAGTTTCTTAGTTTAAGTTTTAGTTAATTATTTAAGTTTCTAGTCTTGCAAAACTAGAGAAACCCCCTTTCTGTTACTTGTTTTATTTAGATAATATTAGCATTTCTTTTAATTGTTTACCGTTCCCTGTGTTCGATACCCTACTTACCTGAACTAAACTACTAATCGATAGGTACACTGCCTTTCGTGTTTTTATTTTGTGTCTAAGTTAGTAAGATTAAAACTAGTTTGTTTCACACACATCAGGGAATCCTCCCTCAATATGTGTCTAATAAGGGTTAGGGTATCATCGCATGATTACACAGCCACAACATTGCCTAGACTCGTAAATCATAATAAGGGTTAGACTATCATCGCATGAACATGCAACCACAACATCGCCTGGACTCGTAATTCATAATAAGGGTTAGACTATCATCGCATGAATACGCAACCACAACATCGCCTGGACTCGTAATTCATAATAAGGGTTAGACTATCATCGCATGAATACGCAGCCACAACATCGCTTGGACTCGTAATTCATCACCTATCTATCATCACCTAATTATCATCACCATTATATCCTCACCTATCTCTTATCACATTATTTCATCATGCACCAACTATTTCATCTACCCATGTTCTACACAACATATTTGTAGATATAAATTACATATACAGTTTAAAACTATTTAAAAGCTCGTATAAAACATTCATTCAGCATCCATCTCAAGTAAACAAACAATGTATAAACACATATCACATATTTCATAGCAAATACTTCATATCTATGTGTCAGAAGAAAGTAACTACACTCACCCAAAACATATACTTAATACATTCAAACAATACTTGTATTAAATCGTGTTTATGAAAGGGACTATACACTCACACATATAAACAACAATATATATACACATAGCACGTATTTTATAAAATACTTCATATCTATGTGTAAGATGAAAGTGACTATACATTCACACATATAAACAACAATATATATACACATAGCACGTATTTTATAAAATACTTCATATCTATGTGTAAGCACAGTAGGTCACTGCGTTTGTCACTCGTCCACTTGCTCTGGAGGCTCCAGAAGGCGTCAGAAGTCAGTTCACGTCGTGAACACTGTTTTCACGTCGTGATCCCTGACAGTTTTGGGGTTTCACGCCCGAACTTCAGAAATTCATAACTTTCGCATACGAATTCCGTTTTCGACGTTCTTTATATCGACGCGAAGGTGAGATTATGATCTACAACTCTCGTTTACACTCTATTGGCTAATTTTGACTTTAATTTTAATATATTATTTTTAGTAGGCCGGGATTGGAAAACTTCGTTCGAAATTCATAACTCCTTCATCTGAACTCCGTTTTCGTTTGTCTTTTTATCGTTGGACTACTATTGATGAGATCTTCAATTCTCATTTACAAAGTTTTGGCTCAATATCACTTGACCTCAATCTCGAGTTTCGGGCTACATAGTGCTAATGTTGAAACTTCAAAAAATCATAACTTCCTCATACGAAGTCAGATTTAGACGTTCTTTTTATGCACGCTCTCGGTTTAACGTATTCTACGAATTTCATTTAGATCGATAAGTCCAAATATCGCTCTAACGTAAATTCACTATTTACGTCGCGTTGTGTCGTGTCGGTTGTGTCGCGAAACTTCGACAGGTCATAACTTCTTCGTTATAACTCGAATTTCGGCATTCTTTATACGTACGGAATCCTTGTAACATACACTAAAACTTAGTTAAGATTACTCCTTCTAAATAATCTTCCATCAAAAAGTCATTTTCGATGCTCATCGTCTCTAAATTGACTAGCCTTAATCTATCGGCGTTACACAGCATCACCTCCAGTCTCTCAGATCTGAAGCCATACGTCATCTGCTACCTACCACCATCGTCGTCTCCTTCTGATGAGCTTCCACTAGCTGCTGATGACTTCTCTGACTGAAACAATAGCACCGTCACGGATAACCACGCCATCGGTCTTCTCCGATGTACAAATATGTTTTGTTCCAGATCTGAACTGTCTAGATCTACCGGAAAACCTTAAACTTTTGACCATTAGTTTGACAAAGCTCTTTTCCGCCTCGAAATTTGCGACCACCTCTAGTCATCACCTTAAGAACCTTACACCATCGCCGATGCTCGTCGTTAACCACCAGATCTGTCATACCGTCATCCAGATCTGAAAGCTCATGTTCAGATCTGTGATTTTTTCCACCACTGACATCTAGATCTGCGAGCTCTAGTCCAGATGTATGATTCACACCACCACCGACGTTCAGACCTGCGAGCTCTAGTCCAAGTCTATGATTTCGGCCACCATCAATGTTTAGATTTGCGAGCTTCAGCGAGATTGAAGGAGTTCTAGAGATATCTGGCTTTGTGTTCTTCAAGTCGCACACCTAGTTTTGTGTTCTTAATCTTAGATATGTTGAAATTGTTTGTTGTTTTCCTATCAAGATCTTGATCTTTTTTCACCACCAAACCACCACCGTCAAACCTCTACAAAGAACCAAACAATGTCACCTGATGGCAGAGATGATGGGACTCTTATAGATCTGATCAGATATGATGTTTTATGGTGATTATGGATATGATGTATGTGGTGCACACAAAGTGTTTGCTGAAATGCCTCAACCGAATTCAGTAAGTTATTAAACCGTGAATATAGGATTTTAATGTATTAACTTGTGAATATTTAAGTTATTTAGTTGTGAATGTGTGTTCTTTTATACACTAACTTGTGAATTAGTGTCTGAAATATTGAATTAATATGTGATTTATTGTTTGGAATGGTGTATTAAATTGTGAATTCTTTTTTTTTTTAAATCCAGATTTGGTTTTTGAGGGAGGATGTTGGCGGTGTTGGCACAAGTTGTTGGTGATGGTGATGGTTGATGGCGACATATGGTAGTCGGTGGTGTTGATGCTACTGGTGGTGGTAGAGCAAGGATATTTCTATTTCTCACTCATCTTCGTCGTTGATTTCATATAAGTTATCCTATTTTATGATTCATGTTTACTTTTATATGTTGGCTTCTGAAATATGAGATATTTATGCATGTATTAAACTGTGAATGAGTTGTTTAGTACACTGAAATATGATATTATACTTGTAAATGAGTTTTGAATGTATTGTAGGAAACTATGAATTTTGTGTATTAAGCTGTGAATTTTTATTCACAACTTAATATAATAAATTCATAATTTAATACACATAATGCCTCCAGATATGAACGTATACATGTAAGTTTTAAGTTGAGAATATAGTTGTGAATATATATTTTTATTTGTATTAAACTGTGAATTTATCATATTAAGCTGTAAATTTTTTGTATTAAAATTTGAATTGATTGTATTAACCTGTGAATTTTTAATGGATTTTGTTTTTGATTCTATGAGAAGAAAGAAGTATTATAAATATATATGATATTCTTTAATTTTAAATAAATTACAAACAATTTAAACTATGAATATTATTAAATTAAACTTTGAATAAGCGCTACTCACCCTCTGGATCTAAAAGTATAAACGTATGTTGTAAGTTAAGATTATGTAATTATTTGCATTAAACTATTAATTAGTATATTATGGTATGAATTTTATCTATTAAATGGTAATTGACTGTATTAAGTTGTGAACTGACCGCATTTGTTGTGATTTTTATTATAAATTTGTGTTAAAATATGAATGATTCATGTATAAATTTTTGTATAAGTTTTCTTGTAAATATATTTATTTTTTATGTGTATAAGTATGTAAGAATGCATTAGTTTTTATAATTGTTTTGCATTAAATTTAAAAGTGAATTAATAGGTTTGTTAAATTGTGAATATAATATTTAAGCTGTCAATGTATGACTTGATGCATAGATCTGTTTTGGAAAGAAGATGGTTGCGACGTTAACACAAGTGGTTGGTGGCTGCGTGCGGTGGTGGTGGTAGTGGAAGAGTTTGGGTTTGATTTTTTTAAATCTGTGAATTTGTGCAAAATAGATCATAGTAAGTTGTAAATTTTTTATGTATTAAACTGCAAATGGACTATATAAAATTATATTTTATATAAATTTTATGTTAAAATATAAATGAATGTATGAATGAAATTATTAGATTATATAAATTATGATTTTGCCCTTTTCTTACGTAAAAGACAAAAATCAGGATTTTAACATATTTAGTGATACTCACAATACATGTTTACTAATAAAATGAAGGTTTTTAGGGTTCTTAACCTTTTTTGGTTCTCCTTAACCCTCTTCACCACCAGTGCTCCACCAGTTGCCGCTTTTCCCTTGCTTTTCTGGCGCCCATCTGCGTCATCGGCAGTGACAACGTCTCTAGGATGTAAAATCGAATTTGTAATGTAGATTTTAAAATTGCCGGTAAATTTATTCTTGCATTGTCCAAATCTGGTTCTAAAATAGATTGTAAATTCAAATTCTAAAGTCGATTATCGATTTCTACAGTCGATTATTGATTTCTAAAATTATGGAAAAAAATTATGTGTGTGACCTAAATGGGAAGAACAGAAAAAAATCATTTTTGGTTATTATGCGTAGTTTTGGTCAAAAAGAGATTGAAAGTAGAGAATACAAAAAGGTTTGCTCTTTCTTTTTGGTTCCTGCTTCACTTCGATAACAAGTAGGAATAAAAAAACATGTTATAATATTTGGATGTCGGTTTCTATTCTTTATTTCTATTAATTTTTTTTTCACCAGGAGAGTAATTTTGATAAGTTCATATGCAAAAAAGCAAGGGTATGCTTCATCTAAATCGCACATGTATAGTAAAGTTAAACAACACAATATCTTAATATATGTTCATTGTCTTTCATATTCTCGTTTTTGTTCAAGAATTCAATTCATTAAGTGGAAAAATGGAATATGGTTGGGCTGTATCATTTTTTTCTTGACCTATACTCTGTTTCTCCCATGTTATCATTATTGTTTTCATCTAAATTAAATTATAATTCTAAAAAAAATCTTTTTGTTTCTAATATGTCAATGTTTAAAATCATATTACAATTCAAAAAATGTTCTTTTTTTCCTGGTTCCAATTCATAAAAATTGAATCCAGTTAAAAATATTGAATATTTTTATGCTTGAGCTTTGATTCAATTTATGTTGCACGTCAGGTGTTTGTGAAAATGTCTGAAAAAAATTGATGTTTAGATTCTTGAAGAACACAAAGTGAAATCGACAGGCTAATGTTAAACAACCACCCACCAAATATTCCTCCTTTCCCTCTGTTATTCTTTAATAATGCAATCTCTCAAGAACTTTTTTGTTTTTTTTCAAGAGTGTGTCGACTTTTGATGTAATTCGTTCAAGGATGTATAAAACATTTATGTAATTCGTTGAAGAATATATCGATTTTTGATGTAATTCTTTCAAGGATGTATATAACTTTTATCTATTATGTCAACATTGTGTATTTGAAAATCATTTCTCTTAGAATGTGTGTTTTACATAAAAAAAAATCAATTCGTGAAAATCTTTCCAGAATAATTCTTAAAGAAATAAATTGTTTCTAATGTAAATAACAATAATAATTTTGTTTCCTAAAAATCTGGTATTTATTATTTTGTTTCCTTAAATAAAGATACATAAAATGTTCAAATTGCCCCTAAACATTTTGAAATTTGAATTCTTAAAATAAAAATTAATAATAAATGTAATAATATTTTTTCAAGAACATTCTATTTTTCATTAATCCAATGGCTAAGATTTAGTTCCAAGGTTACGCAATAGATGATTGTTACAAATGATCAATAGCCCTATATATATATATATATATATATATATATATATATATATATATATATATATATATATATATATATATATATATATATATATATAGATAGATAGATAGATAGATAGATAGATAGAGAGAGAGAGAGAGAGAGAGAGAGAGAGAGAGAGAGAGACACTAGCGAGATGTTAGAGACGGTAGAAAAATTACAGAGAGTTAGATAACCGATTTTGGATTTTGCAATCACATAATTTAAATGATTTAAATTTTATAATTTCTATTCACTACCATATAAATATAATACGTGACAATCCTATAAAAGAATATGTTTTCGTTGCTTTTGAGGATCGAACATCACCTTATTCCCGTATCTCCACAACACCTAATAAATAGTCAAGTTCTAACGTCCCGATTCTCAGGTATTGATTATGTTGGACATTTTTGGTCTCTGAGTCTACTCGAAGAGTTGGTCGCCCTACTCGTCGAGTAGTAGCAGATTGGTCCATGCGTTTTAATGACCTACTCGCCGAGTCCAAGAAGGAACTCGACGAGTCGGAGCTGGCAGATGAAACCCTAAATCTCGGGGCTTTGCACCCTATTTAAAGAAGCACAAGCCTCCTTTGGCCTCTTTATAGTCCATTGAGAGTCCAGAAAAGCCCTAACTCGAGTATGTGTGTATTCTTTGGAGGTTTAAGCTTGGAGGAAGGTTTTTGGTGAAGGAATCACTTGGGAAGCAAGCTAGTTGAAGCAAGAGTTTGTGGGTTTCAAGTTCTGCTTCAGAAAGGACTCTCTTGAAGGTATTAGATCATTTTTCCCTTGGCTTATTCTCTCGTAAACCCCTTTTGTGCATGAGTTTATGAAAGGGTTCTTGTGTTTAAACCAAGATCTGAAGTTGTAACTTCAGATCTGGACTCCCCTTGGCTTCTAGATTCATAAAGCCATCAGCCTTGTCTAGTATGAGCTTTCTCTCAAGGATGTGACTTCATTGCAAGATTATTTTGGTCATTTTAGAGTCTTAAAGCATTGCATGCACATAAAGTTTGCAACTTTACGTGATAAGCATGCCTAAGGAAGTTGGATGTGTAATTTGGGGCCTTGGCATGGCTTAAAGAGTGTCTGCATGGTTAAAGGGCCGAAGGGACTCGGCGAGTCGCATAGTCGACTCGGCGAGTCATATGAAGATAGTCATGAACCCGACGAGTTGGATTTGATGGGTTTCGAGCAATACATCATTCCTATGGTGTACATGCAAACCCTAATAGCTTTTGGATCTAGTTTGTCTAATGAACATGCAATTGAATATCCAAAGCTATAAACCCTAGATCTATCATATAAGAACTTGAATAAGGGTTTAGTAACTACCTTTGATTGTTATATAGCAATAACAATCTAATCCTTGGCTTCAGAAAGCTTAGTGCCACAAGTGTTGCACCTCTAATGGAGTCACAAACACCACTAAGCAACAAGATGAAGAAGAGAAGAGAAAGGAAGCTCCAAAACGTCCAGGAAACCCTAAGGATTCAGTCACCACGTTTTTGGAGCTTGGGGGCTATTTAAATAGGTAGGCAATTAGGGTTATCTAACAAGGAAACCCTAATTTGACTGCTTAAGCCCTAAGCAGCCCATAGACCCCTTCTGGAACATGCCTTGGACAATTTCTAATGGGCTTCCCCATAGAATTCGTCCAACTTATTATTCCAAGGTGATCCATAGCCCAATTTTAATTATCCTATAACTACAATTCCAGTCCCCTTAGTTTAATCAATCTCTTTTAGCCACAAAATTAATTCTTTATTAATTCTTGACTAATATTAATTAAATAATATGATTTCCTTTAATATATTATTCTCATAATATATTAATAAATCATAATTAAACCTTTCTCTCCTTAATTCATCCTACAAGTTGCTATGGTAAAGGTAACCCAAAAGGACCATGCTCATAATCGGGTCAAGTACATACCAAAATAGTTATGGACTTAGACACCAATCCAACAGTCTCCCACTTGGATAAGTCTAATAAATAATTTGCATAACTTTAGAACCTGATCAGCAATTGTAGCTTTCAAAAGCTGATGTCAACTATGATCTTATCAGATACTCGTGTCCTTTAGATAATGGATTATATATTCCTCCATTCTCAAGATATCGTATAGACACGAGACATGAATTTAAATCATTCTCACTGTCTATGTATTGTTTCCCGACATCTGATTTATGACGACTGACAACAAACTACAATTGAACACATCAGCTTAGTCCTGGCTTAGCCAAGCGCTTAGGGTGTCATCACTAAATCATCGAGGGGCCCACAAATATCGCTTTTATCCCAATTTGGGTAAAAGGAATGGATAAAATTTGACCCAAATTCTTGCTTGCACCGACTAATTGAATCACACACAACAATAAGTTTCATAACACCAAGTTACTGGTGCGTTTACTTATCATCAATGTGCAACCGACCAACAAATAACAACTCACACGTCTCGGTTTCAAGAATATACAATGTTATCGTCTCACTAATCACCCGTGATAAATCCATGAAGTGATTCAAGTGAGCGTGGGTTTAATCTAATACTTTAATCTTATCAAAGCACTCATGAACTCTGCAACAAACTTGTGCTATGTCTAAACACTTTAGACAATCTACAGATAGATTCATGACAGTCTTCCTTCATACCTACTTCCAACGTATGACCGACTGTGGAGGTTCGAATAACCCAGTTATTCTGGAAGTCAAAACATGCAAAATGAAACCCAACGATAATACTTAATCCTATATAGCCCCAAAACTTTTGAGTGTAAATAAGACACTTTTATATAAACACCATATTGACAACTCATTATTCATTGTTTAATGTTTTGGATAATCAACTTATTACTTGAATTACAACAATAGTTGTCCCATGCTCCAAGGATGCACACTATGTTACCTATGATCCTTACTTTGTGAAATAGATCAATTGAAAACATTTCCAATGAAACTCATTTCACAATTCCCAATCCTCATCAATAGTGTAAGAATACCAAATTCTTGCCACTTTTGGAATATGTCAGATTCTAACATTTTATGGAACGATCCTTTCGTAAAGTGATAGCACAAAAGTCACGAAGACTTGGCCAATGAAAATACAAGGTTTTCTATCATAAATTGTTACAAAAAAATTCTATAGATGTGATGTCTCTCACTCAAAGTACATTACTTTGAACAACCTTTTTGCATAAAAGTTTCTAATCTAGACATAAATTCTTAATTTCCAACTCCCAATATGGAAACATTTCCATATTTGCCATACGACAACTCATTCTTAATAGAATCTTATCTATTCATAATAATGTCGATATGGTCCATCTAACACTATACTTCCAACTACTCACAAGCAACAAATCCTTGGCGAACCTTAGATCGTTCTTTGATAGTTGTTTAATTATTTTAGTCAAAAACCGTTCTAGTCGCTTTTCCCTCTTAATGCGCTAAGCATTTGGAAAATTTTAGAATGATCAAGCATTATAGCATATGAAATCGATCCTATACCTGAAGCGTATGGAACACGATTCATAATGTCTCACATGAAGATGTGATACTTTACCAGTCTTCTGCTATAATATTTCTAATTGCCATGTTCTCACAATTTTGATTATGAAAAGGGATGCCGTAATCATAACCAAATTTTGAGAATGCAATTTTCTTTTCCATATATAGAATTTCCTCATGTTGAACCATTCCAAAACAACATTCATATATATTTGACTAAATTTGATTAAAATTCCACAATCTAAGCCTTTAGATTTGAAATGTAGTATAATGTTCTCTCCCTTAATTATAGCAAAATAACTTTTCAACCCCTACAACTTGGCAAAGTGAATCTTTGTTTTCTATAATTAATATTGCTAACTTGCACTTTGCAATACTTGAAATAATAATCATGCTCCCACTAACACGATGATTATTACCATACAAGCATAACACTTATGCTCCCACTAGCTTTGACATGTATTCAGAAAACACTTGAACTTCTAGAAAAATAATACTTATTGAATTCCAAAGTCCATATTTCTAATACTAGATGCTTCGATAATCCTTTATCTATGCTTCTTAAACTCATACACCTTTGTCTTAGAAAGCTCACATGTGTGTCTAAAGAAATTTAGAACTTATGTTACTAAGTCCCAAATGTTCAGACTAATTGTCAAATCTCACAATTCGAACTATGAAGAGGGATGCCGTAATCATAATCGAATTTGAGAATACAATTTTTCACAATTGCAATCTTCTTAAAATCTCTCTTAGTGAAAGCATTTCCTTACAATCATTTTCATGAAGGAGGGAAACCTCATGACACTTAGATTTTAAAGTGTATGTGTTCCTATCCATGTGAATTTGCCAAAACCAAAGTTTGCAACAATCCAAACTCATATGGACCGAACATGCTCAATCTCGATTTCTTGCCTCATGTTAACATGAATACCCACCATGTCTTCCAAGAAACTCACCCTTTTATATCAATGTACTTTCCATTTATCAAGGTGCTTTATCTTTATGCATTCAAATGAGAACTCATAGAACTTGCATGCATAATTAACTCAATTGGAATGGCACAAAAAAAAGAGTATGTCATCCACGATAGGCTTTAAACCTCAAGTCGTGTGCTAGTGATGATCAACTAGGTTTAACTCTTGATTTGTTCTTGAAACCTTTCAAGACCATTAAGGCTCCCAATGACTCCTTGACATATAAGATTCTCTTGTCAAGAAACATTCCTTGACAAAACAAATATTCAAGAGTTAGTGTAGTTTTTATCAAGACTATTACTTCACATAATTGGTTTTAGTTGGTATTTGTCTTATCCAAGACATCACAACTTACCAATCTCAAATGTGCATGAATAAGAAGACTTTTTCCAATTCCACATTTGTTGAGTGTTATAAACCTACTAAAGACGTGTCACTCAATTCACAATCTTGGAGTATAACTCTAAGACTTGATATTGGAATGAAGTATGATTGACTTCTTGATTTAACCATTTCCACAATTCTCGATTCCTCTTCTTAGACATACAAATGCATTAAGGCTCACTTAGAGGATCAATTGAGATATGGTTCTTAATCATTAAGACTTATCATAAAACACAATAAAAGGTACTCTCCCTTCTTCTTAGAATGGAGAAACTTTTATCTTTCTGCCTACTTGATTCTTCTTTATTCATTCTGCTATTCATTGAAACTCTTTCAACCAACTCATAATTACACTTAATCTTATAATTATAATCATATTTACTAAACTTTAGTAAATCATGACGAATCTTTATCACTCTTGTGGTGGACTTGATCAACGCACAACCTAGTGTGCTCGATCTATTAGTCCTTCACTTGACACTTTGCCAAAGATTTAGTCTAATTTCCAAATATGAAGTTTCTCATTCATCACGCAATGCATGTTGCATGATTCCCAGTTTCTGTCCAATTGAAACTTGGGCGATGAGAAACTCTCCCTATTTGGTAAATTCTCGACATTTTACAAATAACATAAATAAGAATCACATCCAATTCAACATTGTTAAAATTAGAAATACATAAACATCCATTTTCACATATGCCATTGCAAGGACAAATAACTAAGACGAAATCAAAATTCATTTTATTGCCAAAAAAACTTGTCCTTACAATGCAATTCAAATGAAAACTACGCTATTTCGATTTCTAAGCAATCTATTTTAACTCTAAAGTAGTAGCTCAAAAATCCGATCTTCAAGCAATGCGATTGAAATCCATTTCTTCACGATCAGATTCAGCTTACTTCTTCCTTTAAGATTCATCTCTTTTCTTCGATCCTACAAAACATCAAAATGTAATCTTATCACATCATGTATTGAAAATAAAAGAATAGGAACTTATAGAGTTATTTATTGGATTTTACCTGAAGTAGAGCCATACGTCTTGACTCTCACATCTCTTAGATCTCTCAGGTAGTTTGGGCAGCTTCGTCTCCAATGCCCCTTCTCTTGGCAATAAAAGCAAATGGACTCCTTTGGCACAACACATGGGACAATCTCATACTTAGTCCTTTCTGGACTTCCAATGTTGCCAGTATCCATTGAAGTTTGGGAGTTTGATTCACCAGACAAATTTTCTTGACCAGCATGCCAAATCATTGTTGATTCAGCAGCTATAAGAAAACATGTGAGATCAATGAGGGTCACATCGTGGTCCATCATATAGTACTCTCTAACGAACTCACTATATGATTCAATAAGCGACTGAAAAACCCAGTCAACAGCCAACATCTCTGAGATATCGACACCCACCATCCTTAACCTATCAATGTGTGACTTCATCTCTAAGATGTATGCACACACAGGTTTCCCATCTTCGTGTTTACTTGCCAAAAGGGCTTGAGTGAGCTTGAACTTTTCAAGCCTTCGAACTTGTGGGTCAGGGAGAATAATTGGAGGAGGTGGAGGAAGTGAAGCATGATCTCTGGTTCCTCGATCATATCATGGAATATCATCTCCATTTTGAAAACTTGTTCCATGGGACTTGGGAAGACCATTGTAAGATTCAGACATCTTCAAAACGGGCGAAATTTAAGTCAAGTTGATTAGAATCCTTGATGCAACACCCAAATGAAACATCAAGGCTAGGATCCAACACAATACTCTACAACCTAGAAGAGGGATGCCGTAATCTAGTTGTAGAATATTTGAAGGTAGGTAAATGACGATTTACCAATTTCCACCATGAAAAACGAAAAAGAAATTTAAGTTTTAAATGAATTGAAACTCCTAGATATTTTGAGATTCATTGAAATTTTCAATGGCATGTTTAATCTCGATTATGCCCTACTATTTGCGACTGAGATGCCGAGGATCACAAACAAGGTGTGAATAACCATGCGAATGTACATGGTGCACTCAATGCTACTATCACCTAATCAATGTGCCGGTTAGCCACACACGCTCCATTGATCTATGATAAACATCGAGTCACTTTGGGAATCTGAAAAACATTTAGTTACTTTGTACTTCATTATACTTATAATGGAAGGTTTCTGTCCTATCCTACCCGTTCGGCTAACAACCCTCCACTAGTCAAGAGTGCGGTGGGTAAGAGTGGATACCCATTCAATCGCCATTTTATAGACAATTTCTTGAAACACCCCTTATAGATCAGGTTCGTGAATGAGGCCTAGTAACGGTAAGACTGACTCTTTACTCATATATATATATATATATATATATATATATATATATATATATATATATATAATATTAGACTTTTAATATTACATATATATAGTATATGGTGTATTTTACACTTTTAAAATACTAGGTGGTTTTATTAACTTTCTCTTTTAATTAACTTAACAAAACCATGAGGGTGTAATTTGAGCTTTTCAAAATACTAGGGTTTTAGAATGTAAATATTACATAATTAAACTATTAATCAAAATTTTAAATTCCAAAACTTGAGGGCAAGTTTTGAAACATTTCAAAACATTAGGGTTTAGAATTTAAATATTTCAAAATTAAACTTTTAATCAAAAATTTAAATTCCAAAACTTGAGGGCAAGTTTTGAAACTTTTCAAAACATTAGGGTTTAACTATTTAAATTTCAAAAAACAAAACATTTAAGTTCAAATTTAAACTATAAAACCTAAAGGGCAAAATTGAAACTTTTTCACAAGATAATTCAAATCTAAACTACAAATAATCAATCTTTATCTAACAAAACAAAAGATTATCTAAAATTTGACAATTATCTACTATTTTGGCAAGGATAGTCACCCAATATTGATAAAATTCAGATTTTATTGACAAAAAATGTTTTAAGTAATTATCCACAGCCAAAACAGGTCAAAATCCCGTAAAAACAGCATTTTTGCGTCTCAGACTCGTCGAGTCAGCACTGGACCCGTTGAGTTCACAGTGGACTCGGCGAGTTCAGCCATGGACTCGACGAGTCCAACCCCCAGAAACTCAAATTTTTTGATTTTAAGCTTGAATAATCAAATATAACATCAAATATATCAAACGAACAGCCATAGGCTCTGATACCACTGATGGGTTTCAAGCAGTGTTCTAAAAGGCGCGCTATGGCGTGCTCCAAGGCGTGCCATGGCGTGAGGCGTGGCTCCGCTGTTACGAAAAGCCTCATAACGGTGCTGTTAGGCGTGGCGCGTGGCAAGGCGTGATATGGCGCGCCATGGCGCGTTATGGCGTGTGTTTTTTCGTTTGAGACACTGTTTTTTGCTCTTTGTTATGTCTTTTCTAATCAGAGATACAAGTATTGTGGTTTTTGTTAAATTTTTGTTACTTGTTATTGATCTAACACTTCTAAAAAGTTATATTTAATATAAATTTATATTTATGTGGTAATATAATTTTGAATTAATACAAAATCGCCGCCTTACATCATGCCTTGAAAAACGCCATGGCTCGTTAAGCTTGAGGCTTGACCTTGCCGCCACGCCACGCCTCACGCCTTTTAGAACCATGGTTTCGAGCAATACATCATTCATATGGTGTACATGAAAACCCTAATAGCTTTTGGATCTAGTTTGTCTAATGAACATGCAATGAATATCAAAAGCTATAAAGCCTAGATCAATCATATAAGAACTGAAATAAGGGTTTTGTAATTACCTTTGATTGTTATATAGCAATAACAATCTAATCCTTGGCTTCAGAAAGCTTAGTGCCTCAAGTGTTGAACCTCTAATGAAGTCACAAACACCACTAAGCAACAAGATGAAGAAGAGAAGAGAAAGGAAGCTCCAAAACGTCCAGGAAACCCTAAGGATTTAGTCACCACGTTTTTGGGGCTTAGGGGCTATTTAAATAGGTATGCAATTAGGGTTATCTAACAAGGAAACCCTAATTTGACTGCTTAAGCCCTAAGTAACCCTTGGACCCCTTCTGGAACATGCCTTGGACGATTTCTAATGGGCTTCCCCATAGAATTCGTCCAACCTATTATTCCAAGGTGATCCATAGCCCAATTGCAATTATCCTATAATTACAATTCCTGTCCCCTAAGCTTAATTAATCTCTTTTAGCCACAAAATTAATTCTGTATTAATTCTTGACTAATATTAATTAAACAATATGATTTCTCCTTTAATATATTATTCTTATAATATATTAATAAATCTTAATTAAACCTTTCTCTCCTTAATTCATCCTACAAGTTTCTATGGTGAAGGCAACCTAAAAGGACCATGCTCATAATCGGGTCAAGTACATACCAAAATAGTTATGGACTTAGACACTAATCAACCAGGATGAACAACTCGGCGAGTCCAACGAAGATTGCCGTAGACTCGACGAGTTGGATGAACAACACAGCGAGTCGGTTAAGGTTTCCTTAAATTGATGAATGTGTGTGAACCTGTCAAGTTACAAGTGGGAAAACTCGACGAGTGGCCTTAGGGCTTCGATCGCGAACCTTGGCAGCTCGACGAGTCACTCCGGTGACTCAGTGAGTGGACGAGTATCTCGAGGAACTCGGCGAGTAGCTGAGGGTACTCGACAAGTTAGGGTCAACATGGACTGTTGACCTTGACTGTTGACTTTGACTTTGACCAGGGGTTGATTAGTTGACTTATGGGGGACCATGAAAGGTTGAGAACTTACGAGTACGGTTCTATTATGATAATAGGTGGTGGAGTCTGCGACCGTGATTCGAGAGTTGAGCTTTCTATTTCTAGTCGGTAGTCACAAGGTGAATTATCCTCACTATACTCAAGGGTCTAAGGCACCAAGGCTGACCCTTTAGATTATTTCCTGGTTATGTTATGCTCGTATGATATGTTACATCATTATCCTAGAGGGTAGGATAATACTACGTGGTATGTGTTGACCTGTTAGATCGGTATCCTGATAGATAGGATGGTATTATGTGCTATGTGGTATGATCCGGTAGATTAGTTGTTGTCTATAGACTGTTATGTGATTATCTGTTATGTATATATATATATATATATATATATATATTATATATATATATATGCACATATTTGTTTGGCGGTTGAGGCTTATCTGCTTTGTGCGGAGGCCAATAGACATGGGCATTCCAACCTGTTGGTTGTGGGTCATGAGTATTCCATCCCGAGGATGATTGGACTCATAGTATGTGGGCATTCCAACCTGTTGGTTATGGGCCTGGGGTATTCCATCCCGATGATGATTGGGCCCATAGTATGTTGGCATTCCAACCTGTTGGTTGTGGGCCTGGGGTATTCCAACCCGATGGTTGACTGGACCCATAGTATGCTGTTTGTGATTCTATGTGTATAGCTGTGAGTATGGGTATTTTGGGGGAACTCACTAAGATTTCGGGCTTACAGTTTCGGTTTATGGTTTCAGGTACATCGGGGGATCGCGGCAAGGCTAAGGCGTGATCGTACAGCTCCTCATCTTTTGTTATGATTGCTGGGAAAACTTTGATATAAACTATTTTGGAAACAAAGTTGTAATGATTATTGATTTAAAGTGTTTTTGAAAAGTTTAAATTTGGCTTGAATTTTTGGGTGTTATACAAGTACATTTATAAACAAGAATTATGGATCATATTCACCTCAAAAGAGTCCTCCAAGGAACACCAATCACTGAAAATAATTGTCATGAAGATAAGAATGTCCCCCCAATGAATAATCTTGATGCAAATTGCAAACATAATCACAAATTGAACAAGCAAATGATCTATAACCTCGTTGCTATTAAGGGAAATCAGACAAAACAAAGATTCTGAATCAACCCATCTACTATAAAATTTGACTCTAGTTAAAAGACGGTCAAGTAAATCTCTCCAAATAAAAGTGCTCACTTTTTGGCATCATTTGGCTCTACCTGGTAGAACTAATACCACTAGGATGACAAACAAGATCAATATGACTTCTAACATAACTAACCGATAACTCAACTTCGTGATAATCACCTACCATCGTTTATCATCACAACTGAAGGTGTAAATGGGTGCAACCCAACTATTTTTAATCAATAATTTATTTTTACACATAACAAATGGGAAAGGCTTAATAAACATTTACAATAGGATTTTTTTTTTCAAAAACATTATTTATGGGTTATATTTAGATATCAATTTTATAAAGAAAATGATTAAAATAACAATAAAAATATAAAATATAGAATAACTCTATCTACAACAATATTGGTTTGTAGATTTCTTATTCGGTAATTTGGTTAAATGAATTCGTTTATCTAGGTCATGTACTCATGTTCATTGTTCGATTTTCTAATATACTCCTTCCGTCCCAAAATTATTGTCCAGAGACAAAAAAACACACAGATTAAGGAAACATTAATTACCACTAACTTTATATAATAAAATAACAATTTTGTCCTTACTTTGCATTAATGTTCCATTAAATGAGGGGGTATTTTGGTAAAAATGTTATTTATTTTTAGAAGTGGACTATTATTTTGGGACAAACCAAAAGAGAAATATGAACTATAACAATAACATGATCTTTTTGAGTTGCCCTCATAACCCATTTGAACAACAAGGAATTAGGAGAAAATAAGTTTGTTAATTTATTATGATTTAATAAATTAATTGGAAATTATTTTAGAATTATTTAAATAAATTTAATTAATTAAATGAGTTGAATATTAATTAATTCATTGGTAATTAATTGGAATATTTCATAACCATCCATAAAGTGGTAGGGATCGAAATTATCCTTAAGATTAAGGATATGGACCGATTTGAATAAGGATAAGGATCATCTTTAGTTTTTTAGTTGCTTAAGGATTAAGCACAACAACCTATAAATAGGATGTTTGGGATCAAACCCAATGGGCTCCTAGACTCATCTCATAAATCATCCCTTGCTTCATCCTCTCTCTCTGGACGAAAATTATAACCCTTCTCTAGAGTTATAGAATTTTCGTAAAAGCCCCTCCCTTTTAAGGTTTTATCCTTTTTGCTATTTGGTGTCTCGGGTATGAAGCAAAATAAGGATTGCTGGTTTGGGTCCTCATCATCAAAGCAAAGTGATTGTTATTAGATCTCAAGCAAGGAACCAATAAAATCAAGAACAAGATGTTAGTAATTTACAGTTTCATAAGTAGGCTGCTAGAATAGAAGAAACCTATATCGCTTAGGGTGTATGTACACATAGGGTTTTTATTTTGTTTCCACTGACATATCTAATGTGTATAGTTGCAATAAAACCCATCAATTATACTTCCCAAAAATTTTGTATTAGTCCATGATCTAAATCAATTCCATGATGTATTAGATATTATTTAAAACCCAAAATATGGTAATGGTAATTATGAAGTTTTGCTAATGAGATGATGTAATTATGGCTATCAAAGGATCTAAATGACACTATATTTGATCTAAATTAGTGTAAATAATAGATTATGTGATATGGGGTTGGTAAATTAGGAAGTTTGAATGTGGTTATGACTCCATGGTTGACAAAACATGACAAACACTTGCTAAATCATATCAATTTCGTGTTAAATTTTGAACACGAACATGAATTTCAATTTCAATTTCGTCTCAACTTCATATTGTGGTGTGTATTTGTTTTGTGCTATGTCATCCATTGACACCTCTTGTTCCTAGTAGGAAAATGAAGGACGTTGTAGTAGGGTTAATTACATATATAACAAAGGAAAGAAGCACCATACTCATGTTCTTCATTATTAGTGCTACTTCTTCCATAAAATTATCTTTTCGAAAAAGAAGTCATGGTTAGCACTAAGTGAAGAAAAACCACTAAAAATCCTACAAGAACATGCATCTAAACAAGATTATATGATCAAAATATAAAATACGACAAAAAACATATATGCAGTGAGTGATTAAGAAACCTTCATATGGTCGTACGGGCAATCATTATAGACAATCATTCATCTATGTATACAGTTCTCTTTTAGTCCAACGTTCACTCAATTATGAAAAATGAGACACGAAAACCCTTGATTTTTAATATACTTCTTCAATATACCCTATTTTAATCACTCATAGCCTATCTATGCAGCCAACGAAAACCCTTGATTTTTAATATACTTCTTCAATATACCCTATTTTGATCACTCATAGACTATCTATGCATCCAAGTTCATTTTTAATTAGAAAAATTAAGCCACATGTGATTTTCAACAAGTAAAAACTTAGGCAACTTGTATTTTAAACTAAATTTTATGGTTTAATCTTATAAAAGACCTTATATTTTATGTTTTTACTAGATTGAATTCCAATTTATTTTTTTTTTCTTGAAAAAGATTGTTCATTTTTTTCGACCCGACCTTTGTAGTCATTTTTCTTTTCAGAAAAAAGTTGTAAAATGTGAAGGTTTTTAAGGTTTTTTTTTTGGGGAAAAACTAAAAAGTTGAGGATTTCTTTGGAAATAGTTAGAAGGTTGAAAGGTTTTTTCAGAAAAAAAAAGACAAAGTTAAGGAAAATCATTCTCAGAAATCTTCCTTAAGTGATCTAATCTAAGAAAAATTCTACACCAAAATTCGAAATCATAATCATCTTCTTGCTATAACCAACACATATTCCATTTAAAAAAACAAAGATGAAAGTATTAGAATCGAAGGATGGAGTTAAACTTCGAAACTGAGATGGAATCGTAGCTTGGAGGATTGACGGATGTGTAGTTTGGTATAGCCGGAGGTTGAGTGGTGACCGGCTGGAGTTGTGGTCAGAGAGAGAGAGAGAGAGAGAGAGAGAGAGAGAGAGAGAGAGAGAGAGAGAGAGAGAGAGAGAGAGAGAGAGAGAGAGAGAGAGAGAGAGAGAGAGAGAGAGTTCAATTTTCCACTTGCTTCTTCCATTAACCCTTGTTCACTAAACAAATGTTTTAGGACACAATTATTATTTTTTTATTAAATGACAAAAATAATCTTATTAATACTTTTAAAACTATACCCATTGAGTAAATAAGTTTTTTTAAAAACACCTATTTTGTCAACAACTTAGGCTTTTTTTGAAAAAAATAAAAAAAACATAAGGTCTTTTTCTTGAAAATAAAAATACAAATAAGGTTTAATAAAAAAAAACATAAAATATAAGATTTTTTATTAGATTAACCCAAAATTTACGGATAAAATTACTATATGTGTTTTCTCTAATCACAATTTTAATGTTGTGGTGTTTTATAAATAAAAAATAAATATAAATATAAATATATTATTATATGAAATTAAAAGGCTATCATTCAGTTTTTGATCCACGCAAACTTTCTTTATACGATACTTAATGATTCAGGCTGTATATTTATTAAATTACAGTAGATGCTCAACAATAAACAAAAACGACTCTGTGGCCCAATGGATAAGGCGCTGGTCTACGGAACCAGAGATTCTGGGTTCGATCCCCAGCAGAGTCGTTCATATTTTTTGTTTTCTTATCAAGACCTGCTATTTTAATAATCAACTCTTCTTTTTAATATATATACCTTTGAATTTACCATTTTTATCAAGCATATAGAAAAAGATTTTTTTTTTGAAAACCCATCTACGAGGTTTGATTTTTTTTTTTCATAACCAACTCAAAATTTATTTTCCCATATTTACATGGACTTCAGAAACCAAACCCAACAGTCCAACTTGCTTGACTAACTTTTTTCTACCAAAAGTTTGATTAGACTCGAACAAAAAACTTGTATGGTGAAAGTTTTGGCGAAACCAGCAATGAATGATTTGATCACTAAAACAACAACATTAAGATCTCCTACATGTCTTATATCTAATTTTCATTATTTATTTCTCTTATACATTCATTTTGGTATGACGTTCGGCTGGGACATGTGGCATCTTCTTTCGTATTGCATAGTCCACCATTTTGATATGACGACAGTATATTCACTTTAAGGATGAAGAAATTGTGTCGAAGGGTCGTTTCACTTATTACCACCGATAGGATTCAAGACTTGGTGAAAGATGAAAGCTAAACTGAACTTCATTAATGTTACAATATTTTAAACTTAATGAAAACGAAATTACTAAGTGGCATGCTGGAACACGAGAGTGACACACACACGCTAATACACGTTTCATACGTACTTAAGCAAGATCCCGTTCATGTGCGAAGCAATTCGCCATCATTCTATTTCATACGTCTATTGGTGAAAGACAAATGTGATATTTCAATTATATGGAATTTAAGGACTCCACCAAATCAATAACCATGGTAATCAAAATCCGTCTCAAGTTGTAAATGAGTAAGTGTGGATTAGGGTGAGTATTTGGACCTGTGGATCAGATCGGACCAGGACCATTTTTTGGATCCACGGGCCGGTTCTTGGTTCTAGGAATTGATTAAAACCGGTCCGGTTTTTTTGTAGGTTCAGTCCGTCCGGTTCCAGATAAAAACTGGACTTGATTCTGTCAAAAATCTTTAAAAAAGCATAACTTATTCGTTTTAAGTCGAATTGACATACAATTTTTTCACATGTAATTTAGAGTTTTTACATTAATCTAGACTATAATTTTATGATTTTGGTGTTAATGAATTACATTTCTTCAAAGTTAGGATATCAAAACTAAAATATTTTAGTTTTTCAGCTATTATTTTAAACTTTTGTATTCTGCAAAAATCTTTAAACAAATATATATATAATTATTTTTAAGTCAGATTAACATGCAGTTTTTTTCAACATACAATTTAGAGTTTGTACTTGAGTTTAGACTATAATTTGTCGTTTTTGGTGTTATATTCAATAAATTACAATCCTTCAAAGTTGGAATATCAAAGCTGAAATATTTCAGCTTTTCAATTATTATTGTAAACTTTTTTATTTTGTAAAAATCTTTAAACAAACATATCTCATTCGTTTTAAGTTAGATTGACATACGGTTTTTTCCAACGTGTAATTTAGAGTTTGTGCATGAGTTTAGACTATAATTTTGTCGTTTTTGGTGTTATATTCAATAAATTAGAATCATTCAAAGTTTTAATATCAAAGTTGAAATATTTCAGTGTTTCAACTATTATTTAAAACTTTTGTATTTTGTGCATATCTTTAAACAAGAATATCTCGATCGTTTTAAGTCGGATTGACATGCGGTTTTTTCCAACATGTAATTTAGAGTTTGTACATGAGTTTAGACTATAATTTTGTCCCTTTTGGTGTTATATTCAATGAATTACAATCCTTCAAATTTGAGATATCAAAACTTATAAAGTCATTAACTTATTTGATTCAAAGTTCAAAAAAATGGTATAAACGATCAAAGTTTGATCGGTCCAATGGTACAAGAAACGAAAACATATTTATTTTCACGAGTTCACCGTATCAAACCCAGAAACGTATTCAGTTTAACGAGTTGTAACGTATCAAACTCAACGACATATTTGTTTTATGGAGTACAAGAAACAAAAATGTATTTATTTTTACGAGTTCACCCTATCAAACCCAAAAACGTATTCAATTTAACGAGTTGTAATGTATCAAAACCAACGACATATTTGTTTTAAAGAGTTGTATCAAACCCAAAAATGCATTTTAACGAATTGTACTGTATGTATGTAAAGTTGTTCCAAAAAACAGAAAACCTTGACATGTACCCGGTAAGCCTCGTCCGGTCCGGTCTACGGTCCACAATATTCTCCGAAATCGATTCAGTCCAAAAGTCAGCCCGGTCCGGCCAAATGCTCACCCCGCTGATGGTCTTCAGGACTGTAATCGATATTGGAGTTTCTACAGTATGCAAGAACCCTTATAAAAGTGTAAATAAGGACATGCACTTACGGGCATAGTATCAACAAAAATGTATGAAATGTTTATAAAGTTGATGATGTGCGTAATAGTACACATATTAGTTTTACCAACTATCTAACTAACTATTACGACTTAAGGCAGTGGACCTATTCACAAATAATATAGCACAAACAGTCGGGTATCGAAATCAGGGAACGAATTTAACTTACTAACCTAACTACTAATAGATTAATCTAAAAAAAACAAGCAAAAGTCAAAAGGAGTTTTATCTGAGTTTTCAAGTTCAAACAAACTTAAACACTTAACTAATGGTTTTAATCAATATACTAAAAAAACTTTCGTTTAGTTTGAATCAACCTTTTCCTATGGTTAGTTACTAATTATTGATTATTAAAGTTGGTTACCAATTATTATGTAATTAGCAATTCAAGTCCAAATTTACTAATATTTTCACCAATTCATGAACTACCATGAATGGTCATACACAAGCAAAACACATAATTCGTTATTAATTATAGATAGGCTATGTAAGATTTATCTAAGCAAACACAATTATGGTCATAATTATGTTCTCCAACATACACATCTAATTTTGTTACTTTTATTACTTATCTAACATGTGGTTGATCCTAGCTCTAACAATATAATAGTAACTAAATCACTAGGTAATCAAGTTCGTGTAATTTAAAGGCCACTAAGCTACACTTAACTTGAATTTAAGCAAAAAAATATAACACATGAATCATGGTATGTTTCTTTATTGCCCTTATTATTATTAAAGTTGCATTTTTGGTCCTTGAGTTGTATGCGTGGCGTACCACATGGTACCCTTAGCGTACAAGCTGTAAAGCGAGTACACGGGCATACCACTTGGTATGCTTAGCGTAGTATTGCGAAGTTGGGACGGGACTCCAGACACGTTGGGTGTACATGAGATCTGTTGAAACCCTAATTTTGGTTGTTGTGCACTATATAAACACCTTAAGACCCTAGGGATGGCCTCATTACCAGCCCCCAAACCTCCTAAAAACCTAAATCATCCCTTAAGCTTTCTTGGTGGTGTTCTTGAGCCCTTGAGATGATTTTAGTGAGTATCTTGCTTATTTCGAAGGAAGCTTTGAAGATTGAAGGTGCTTGACATGGAAAGAAGGTCATAGATCCAAAATCATCCCACTTGTTGCAATCTCTTTGTGGTATCAAGTTCATACCTTGGCTTGTAGATGATTAGATCTCCTCATAGTTTGTTTTGTTATACTTTTGGTCCCTTTTTGGGTTGTTAGAAGAGTTAAGACATTTTATGGGATTGTTCTTTTATATATGAGCTTGATATGGTCTCCTTTAGCATAAAGGAGAAAGCTTTATGGGATTTTTGGTCACATGCATGCACTAAGTCACTTATTAAGTCCTTTTTAAGCTTAAGAGCTTCATTTATCCATGCATGAACGCAAAAGTTAGCTACTTTACGTGATAATTCACTTCAAGGAAGTTAGATCTGTGGTTTTGGGGCTATGTCTTAAAGGATTAAGGACTAAAATCGAGTTTTAGCTGAATAGGTGAGTACGTTGGGCGTACAAGTGGGTACGCTTAGTGTATAAGCCCTTAAGCGAGTACGTTATGCGTACATGCTAAGTACACCCCGCATACTCAGTCTGGTGGACTTTGCATGATTGGGCTTCAGGTTTGTGCCATCCTTTGGTCAGAGTGAAAGAACAATACAAACACTTGAAGATATGCTGAGAGCATGTACCTTGGAATTCCTTGGTAATTGGGATGAACATTTACCTTTGGTAGAATTTTCCTATAATAATAGTTTCCACTCGAGCATAAAGATGGCACCTTATAAAGCTTTGTACGAACAGAAGTGCCGTACGCCGTCTTGTTGGCTTGAGGCTGGGGAAAAGCAGTTTATGGGACCAGAGATGGTTCATCAAACTGCTGAAAAGTTGAAAATAATTAGGGAAAGAATGTTAGCAGCTCAAGATCGTCAAAAGAGCTATGCTGACAAAAAGCGAAGACCGATGACTTTTGAGATTGGAGATTCGGTTTTGCTTAAAGTCTCGCCGTGGAAGGGACTTATAAGATTTGGTAAAAGGGGAAAGTTGAGTCCAAGGTTTATTGGACCGTTTAAAGTTCTTCAGAGGATTGGGAAACAAGCTTACAAGCTCGAATTACCCGAGGAACTGAATGGAATTCACAACACTTTTCATGTGTGTTATTTGAGGAAGTTCATGGGAGAAGTTCCCGATATAATTCCAATTTTTGAATTGAGAATTGATGAGAACAAAAGTTTGACTGAAGAACCAGAGGCAATTGTTGACCGAAAGACTAAGAAGTTGCGACGCAAAATGGTTGGGTTAGTGCTTGTCCGATGGAAACACACGAATGGGCCGAATCTCACCTGGGAGACGGAGAGTGACATGTTGAGTCGCTATCCGCATTTGTTTGTTGATGTGTGATTCCGGGGACGGAATCATTCTAAGGTGGAGAGAATTGTAACGCCTGTGTTTCCGGGCTTGCCATTTTTAGCAATGTAATAGTCTAGGTTAACCTTTGTAACCCGTTTTGAAATAATAAGATTTTATTATTTGAGTATTATGTGTTTTGTGCTTAATTGCTTAATTATGTGGTTTGATTAATTAAGAATAAAAATAAGCGTCAAAATTAAAGTGTAAATAAACTTAATATCTTTGAATAATGTTGTAGTAGTTGAAACGAGGTTTCCGAATATATATAGAACGCCCAAATCTGACTTCGTATGAGAAAGTTATGATTTATCAAAGTTTCGGCTTAGCAGTGTGCAGCCCGAAATACTCGATTTGAGATCGAGCGGTTTTTAGTTGAAGCAATCTAAACGAGGATCGAAGGTCTCGTTGTTGGTATCAAAGTGATAAAAAGTTAGGCGAGAACGGACGTCAAACGAAGAAGTTATGAATTTATAACGAAGTTTTTCTGTCGCGGCCTATTAAAAATAAATAATAAAAATAAAGTCGAAATTAGCTGACGGAGTCTAAACGAAAGTTGTAGAGCGTGGTCTCACCTTCGCGTAGATATAAAGAACATCGAAAACGGAGTTCGTATGAAGAAGATATGAATTTCCGAAGTTTATTACATATTTTGTAATTAAATTTAATTGAAAATTCGGAAGCATTATCCGAAGGAGTCACCGGTCTGATCCGAGGTACGCTCCGCGTACTCGTGTACGCCCCGCATACTCCGAAGGTGTCGACACTCGCAGCAAGTGGCTCGGATGACGCATGCAATGACGATTTCGGAAGCAGTACGCGCCGCGTACTGCAGTACGCCCCGCGTACTTCGAGGCTCCAGCCTCCTATAAATAGGATCCGAAGGCAGCCGAGTCTTTTGTTCATTTTCTCTCTTCTCTCTCCCGTTTTGCATCGTTTTGCGTGCCAGAAATATCCCGAAGCCCTGGTATCATACTCAAGCCCCGAGGCAAGTCCCGAGATCCCGAAGATCCCGAGAAGTACGGTTCCCGAGCCGAAGCTCTGCCAGCGAGAAGTTCGATTTTTGAAGAGATCTTCCAGATCTGCTGAGGATTACTACTTTTGCAAGTCGTAGTGCTGTCTGATCATCTTCTTATCAAGTGAGTGTATACTACCTTTCATAAACGTGATAATAATACAAGTTTGGTTCGAGTGTATTAAGCATATTGGATTTTATAAGTGTGAGTGTGTAGTTACCTTCTTCTAACACATAAATATTAAGTATTTTCTATAAAATACGTGCTATGTGTATAGTATATTGATGTTTATATGTGTGAATGTGTATTCACTCTCTTCTATCTCATAGATATGATTTATTCTCTATGAGATATGTGCTATGTGTGTGTGTGCCTCATCTGTTATGTGGATTATGTGTTCATTACAGCATGCTATACAAGTTTTTAAACTATGTATAAAAATGTATATTTTTATCTACTAATATGTTGGGTAGAACATGGGTAGATAGTTGGTGTGTAATAAATAGATGAGAGGCCTCGTTGTTGTTTGATTTAGTCATCTAGCGGAGTTTAGATGACGACCACGGGCTATTCTAGACAGTCTTGTGGAAACATTAGCAGGTTCGCCACCTGTAGGTGTTAATGAAATTAGGTGTTCATTCGCTGTACTCCATCCCCCTCATGGTTGCTTTATTTGACTTATATTGCTGAGGAACCCCCGAAGCATGTGTTGTCGCCCCGATGAAATATTCTTAGACTAGGTCCCTTATGTTAGTTGTTTTAGGGACATAAAGTGAGAATAACGGGAATGGGTAATTGGGTTATTGTTGGTTGGTGAAAATTAAATATGATTATTTATTGTGGGTTGAAAACCCTATATGCTCACCAAGCTCCCAAGCCTGACCCACTCAGTTTTATTTGTATTACAGAAAGTGGCGCGAGGGCATGAGATGGATGAACCATCAGTTGTTTTGTTTACAAGTCTGTATATGTATATATTTGTCGAAAGACTTGTAATGTTATCGTTTATGCTTATTGGTCTGTATCGGAACATGACACCCCGAGTTTTGATTATATAATGAAAAATACATTTCTTTTATGAAATGCTTTGGTAAACATTGTTTTATCATGTTTTGTTTTTGGGAACAAATTCCGCAACTCTTTCAAATCAAAAGGATTTACTCTGAAAATATTTTAAAAGCATAAATGAAAAACGGTCTTTTCTGGCCGAGATTTTGGGGATGTCACAGTTGGTATCAGAGCATTAGTTTAAGCGAACTAGGAATTTGTAGGATTTCTAGACTTAAACTTAGAATGCTAAGTGAAGTTTTGAGATGTGTGTCTGTTATGTTTTAGACACGAGCACTAGTTTATTTTAGGGGAGTTGCCTAAAAAGCTTTATGTGCTAAATGTTATATGTTGCCATATATGATATTATTTGTTCGGATCTATGGTCTGTTGCCGACCGGATCTAGAAACCTTATGTGTGTAGGATTCTAAGCGTACGTCTACGATATTGGAACTAGCATGTAAACGTTTCGGTGTGATAAGGAAGATTTGAATATCTATCATGATTGAGGATCTAATTTCACCTTATTCGGTGTGTAGATCAAAATGGTGAGAACCAGAAGTAGAGTTGGAAATGCTGGTGAAAACAGGAATCAACCACCAGTGATTGAGCAAGTACCTGTCGTAGCAGCAGCACCCGAGCCAATAACCATGGCTGGTGTGCAAATGATGATTCAGACGATGTTGGATCATCAGATGGATGAAACTAGACGGTTGCTTCAACAGAATCGTGAAGAACTGTCAATTCGTGTGGAGGAGCCTGAATTAAATGAAGGGCACTTGGAAGGTGGAAACTTCAGTGGGTCTATTGGTCAAGCCAACCCACCGATAGTTAGGCAAGATAACCATGATGGAAGGAATGATGGAATGGGATGCAAGTACAAGGACTTTCAAACTTGCAAACCATCGACCTTCAATGGAAAGGAGGATCCGATTGGGGTTATGGATTGGATCTCCGAAATGGAGTTAGCCTTCATGACATGTGGCTGCAGAGGTAAGTTGCAGACTATCTATGCAGTGCGACAATTCCGAGGTGGAGCCGTTCGTTGGTGGAACACTCTAGGGAAGACGTTGAGCCCTAATGAGCCACTGCAATTGTCATGGGCAGAGTTCTTGGTGCAGTTCAAGCGCAGATTCTGCTCGGCTCAAAATTTGTTGGAGTTGGAGAACAAGTTCCTGACATTGACGAAAGGAAGCATGTCAGTTGATGAATACACCAATAACTTCACCGATAAGATGGAGTTTTCCTTGCGTATCGTTCCAGATGAGCTGACAAAGGTGGACCAGTATGCGAAGGGACTCCCATGGGAGTACGAGGTGCCAATACGTCAGGCACTTACTCTAGAGGCAGCTATCTGGGCTGCCAAGTCTGTTGAGAACATGATTAAGGGAAGAACCACCGACAAGGTTGAGGTTGGTGAGAAAAGAAAGTTTGAGGGAACATCTGGTTCCGGTAAGAAGGGCAAAATTTTGAAATCTGATTCGAAAAAGTTTGGAGGAAAAGGAGGCGAAGCGAAGTGGTGTGATAAGTGTAAGAAAAAGCACTTTGGGAAATGTAGCGAGGATGTGACCTGCTACAAGTGTGGAAAGGTTGGACATTTTGCCAATGAATGTCCGAACAACAAAAGGATGTGTTTTGGTTGCAATGAAGAGGGGCATATTTTGAAAGACTATCCGAAGAAGAAGGAGGCAGCTAGGCCCAACATTCCACCAAAGCCGAAAGCGAGAGGCTTCCAGATGACACTTGAGGCTGCGAAAGATGAAGCTGATGTCGCTTCAGGTACCTTTCTCGTAAATGAATTACCTGCTCAAATTTTGTTTGATTCTGGAGCCAACTACTCCTTTATTTCGCATGAGTTTGGTAGAAAGCTAGCTTTGCCTATTGATAGACTAGATGATGCTTTATTAGTCGAAGTTGCTAGTGGCAAATTTGTACCTGTTAGCCATCGTATGAAAGACGTCTTAATTGACCTTAATGGGAATAAGTTCCACGAGGAATTATTGCCTATCGAACTTAATGGTTTCGATATCGTGTTGGGAATGGATTGGCTTAGCGCCAATGATGCCGAAATTTTGTGCAAGAAGAAGATAGTTAAAGTAAACCCGCCTGGGAAAGATTCGTTTATGGTGTATGGGGACAAACGCAAAGTGAATTCTGGAATCATTTCTCTAATGAAAGCCAGAAAGTGTTTGACCAAGGGATGTACGTCATATTTAGCATTCGTGATCGATGCTAAGAAGGAAAAGAAGGTGATGCAGAGTATTCCAGTGGTGTGTGATTATCCGAAAGTGCTTCCCGAAGATCTTCTTGGATTACCACCTGATAGACAAGTAGAGTTCAGAATAAACTTGTTACCAGGAACCACGCCAATAGCAAAAGCACCTTATCGATTAGCACCGACGGAGATGAAGGAGCTGATGATGCAACTTTAGGAGTTATTGGACAAAGGTTTCATTAGACCTAGTTCATCGCCCTGGGGAGCTCCGATGTTATTTGTGTAGAAGAAAGATGGAAGTATGAGAATGTGCATCGATTACAGAGAACTGAATAAGGAAACAATAAAGAATAGATATCCGTTGCCGAGGATTGATGACCTATTTGATCAATTGCAAGGTTCGAGCTATTTCTCGAAGATCGATCTAAGGTCAGGATATCATTAGCTGAAAGTAAGAGAGCAAGATATCAAGAAGACTGCATTCAGAACTAGATATGGACACTACGAGTTCTTAGTTATATCGTTTGGACTAACCAATGCTCCGGCAGCGTTCATGGATTTGATGAATAGGGTTTGTAACCCGTTCCTTGATAAATCCGTGATAGTGTTCATAGACGACATTCTGATTTACTCGAAAAGCCAGGAGGAGCATGGCAGACACTTGCGAGAAGTGTTAGAAGTTTTAAAGAAGGAGAAGCTGTATGCGAAGTTCTCCAAATGTGATTTTTGGATTCGTGAAGTCCAATTCTTGGGTCACGTGGTCAACCAAGAAGGGATAATGGTTGATCCAGCAAAGATCGAAGCTGTGATGAAGTGGGAACAACCGAAAAGTCCCACGGAGATTTGAAGCTTTTTAGGATTAGCCGGATACTACCGCAGGTTTATCCAAGGTTTTTCTTCGATTGCTACTCCATTGACAGCTTTGACCCACAAAGGAGCTACTTATGCTTGGAGTGATAAGCATAAAGAAGCATTCGAGAAGCTAAAGAAGAAGCTATGCGAGGCACCGATACTTTCTCTACCCGATGGAGTTGAAGACTTCGCTGTTTATAGCGATGCGTCTGGGGTTGGATTGGGTTGTGTTTTGACCCAAAGAGAAAAGGTGATAGCATATGCGTCTCGACAGCTGAAAGAGCATGAAAAGAATTACCCGACTCATGATTTGGAGTTGGTAGCGGTAGTTTTCGCTCTGAAATTATGGAGGCATTACCTCTATGGCACGAAGTGCAAACTTTTCACTGATCATAAGAGTCTCCAATACCTCTTTAATCAGAAAGAATTGAATATGAGGCAACGACGCTGGCTAGAATTACTTAAAGACTACGACTGTGAGATACTTTACCACCCCGGTAAAGCTAATGTTGTTGCTGATGCTCTCAGTCGGAAAGTCAATCTTGAAAGGAAAAGGCCAAGAGCGTTGAGAATTGAAGTTGTCTCGACCATTGTGGAAAGTATAAAGAAAGCTCAAGAGGAAGCTTCTGAGAAAAATGACCGAAAGGAGGAACGTTTGGGTAAAACGTTGGTGTTTGGTACAAACGGTCATGGACTGAAGGTATTCCAAGATCCTATTTGGGTACCTAAGTCAGGAGGAATTAAGGATCTTCTGATGGAAGAAGCTCACAAAACCATGTACTCAATTCATCCTGGTAGCACTAAAATGTATAGGGACCTGAAACCCTACTACTGGTGGCCGACGATGAAGCTTGATGTTGCAAAGTATGTGGCTGAGTGTGTGACTTGTGCGAGAGTCAAGACACAACATTAGAAACCTTACGGGAGTTTAGAACCATTGCCTGTGCCTATGGGTAAGTGGGAAGACATTGCTATGGACTTTGTCACTAAACTGCCCAGAACAAAGAATGGTCACGACATGATTTAGGTGGTCGTTGATCGATTCACTAAGAGTGCGCATTTCATAGCAGCCAAGGAGAAACGGTCTATGGAGAAGCTTGCAAATTCTTACGTGAAGGAAATTGTGAGGCTTCATGGTGTTCCGTTAATGATTGTATCGGATCGTGATAGCCGTTTCACCTCAAGGTTTTGGAAAAGTCTACAAGGGGAATTGCGTACCAAGTTGTGTTTAAGTACAGCTTACGATCCGCAGACTGATGGTCAGAGTGAAAGAACGATACAAAAACTTGAAGATATGCTGAGAGCATGTACCTTGGAATTCCTTGGTAATTGGGATGAACATTTACCTTTGGTAGAATTTTCCTATAATAATAGTTTCCACTCGAGCATAAAGATGGCACCTTATCAAGCTTTGTACGGACAGAAGTGTCGTACGCCGTCTTGTTGGCTTGAGGCTGGGGAAAAGCATTTTATGGGACCAGAGATGGTTCATCAAACTGCTAAAAAGTTGAAAATAATTAGGGAAAGAATGTTAGCAGCTCAAGATCGTCAAAAGAGCTATGCTGACAAAAAGCGAAGACCGATGACTTTTGAGATTGGAGATTCGGTTTTGCTTAAAGTCTCGCCGTGGAAGGGACTTATAAGATTTGGTAAAAGGGGAAAGTTGAGTCCAAGGTTTATTGGACCGTTTAAAGTTCTTCAGAGGATTGGGAACCAAGCTTACAAGCTCGAATTACCCGAGGAACTGAATGGAATTCACAACACTTTTCATGTGTGTCATTTGAGGAAGTTCACGGGAGAAGTTCCCGATATAATTCCAATTTATGAATTGAGAATTGATGAGAACAAAAGGTTGATTGAAGAACCAGAGGCAATTCTTGACCGAAAGACTAAGAAGTTGTGACGCAAAATGGTTGGGTTAGTGCTTGTCCAATGGAAACACACGAATGGGTCGAATCTCACCTGGGAGACGGAGAGTGACATGTTGAGCCACTATCCGCATTTGTTTGTTGATGTGTGATTCCGGGGACGGAATCATTCTAAGGTGGAGAGAATTGTAACGCCTGTGTTTCCGGGCTTGCCATTTTTAGCAATGTAATAGTCTAGGTTAACCTTTGTAACCCGTTTTGAAATAATAAGATTTTATTATTTGAGTATTATGTGTTTTGTGCTTAATTGCTTAATTATGTGGTTTGATTAATTAAGAATAAAAATAAGCGTCAAAATTAAAGTGTAAAATAAACTTAATATCTTTGAATAATGTTGTAGTAGTTGAAACGAGCTTTCCGAATATATATAGAACGCCCAAATCTGATTTCGTATGAGAAAGTTATGATTTATCGAAGTTTCGGCTTAGCAGTGTGCAGCCTGAAATACTCGATTTGAGATCGAGCGGTTTTTAGTTGAAGCAATCTAAACGAGGATCGAAGGTCTCGTTGTTGGTATCAAAGCGATAAAAAGTTAGGCGAGAACGGACGTCAAACGAAGAAGTTATGAATTTATAACGAAGTTTTTCTGTCGCGGCCTATTAAAAATAAATAATAAAAATAAAGTCGAAATTAGCTGACGGAGTCTAAACGAAAGTTGTAGAGCGTGGTCTCACCTTCGCGTGGATATAAAGAACGTCGAAAACGGAGTTCGTATGAAGAAGATATGAATTTCCGAAGTTTATTAAATATTTTGTAATTAAATTTAATTGAAAATTCGGAAGCATTATCCGAAGGAGTCACCGGTCTGATTTGAGGTACGCCCCGCGTACTCCGAAGGTGTCGACACTCGCAGCAAGTGGCTCGGATGACGCATGCAATGACGATTTCGGAAGCAGTACGCGCCGCGTACTGCAGTACGCCCCGCGTACTCCGAGGCTCCAACCTCCTATAAATAGGATCCGAAGGCAGCCGAGTCTTTTGTTCATTTTCTCTTTTCTCTCTCCCGTTTTGCATCGTTTTGCGTGCCAGAAATATCCCGAAGCCCCGGTATCATACTCAAGCCCCGAGATCCCGAGAAGTGCGGTTCCCGAGCCGAAGCTCTGCCCGTGAGAAGTTCGATTTTTGAAGAGATCTTCCAGATCTGCTGAGGATTACTACTTTTGCAAGTCGTAGTGGTGTCTGATCATCTTCTGATCAAGTGAGTGTATACTACCTTTCATAAACGCGATAATAATACAAGTTTGGTTCGAGTGTATTAAGTATATTGTTGTTTATAAGTGTGAGTGTGTAGTTACCTTCTTCTAACACATAAATATTAAGTGTTTTCTATAAAATACGTGCTATGTGTATAGTATATTGATGTTTATATGTGTGAATGTGTATTCACTCTCTTCTATCTCATAGATATGATTTATTCTCTATGAGATATGTGCTATGTGTGTGTGTGCCTCATCTGTTATGTGGATTATGTGTTGATTAAAGCATGTTATACAGATTTTTAAACTATGTATAAAAATATATATTTTTATCTACTAATATGTTGGGTAGAACATGGGTAGATAGTTGGTGTGTAATAAATAGATGAGAGGCCTCGTTGTTGTTTGATTTAGTCATCTAGCGGAGTTTAGATGACGACCACGGGCTATTCTAGACAGTCTTGTGGAAACATTAGCAGGTTCGCCACCTGTAGGTGTTAATGAACTTGGGAGTTCATTCGCTGTACTCCATCCCCCTCATGGTTGCCTTATTTGACTTATATTGCTGAGGAACCCCCGAAGCATGTGTTGTCGCCCCGATGAAATATTCTTAGACTAGGTCCCTTATGTTAGTTGTTTTAGGGACATAAAGTGAGAATAACGGGAATGGGTAATTGGGTTATTGTTGGTTGGTGAAAATTAAATATGATTATTTATTGTGGGTTGAAAACCCTATATGCTCACCAAGCTCCCAAGCCTGACCCACTCAGTTTTATTTGTATTACAGGAAGTGACGCGAGGGCATGAGATGGATGAACCATCAGTTATTTTGTTTACAAGTCTGTATATGTATATATTTTTCGAATGACTTGTAATGTTATCGTTTATGCTTATTGGTCTGTATCGGAACATGACACCCCGAGTTTTGATTATATAATGAAAAATACATTTCTTTTATGAAATGCTTTGGTAAACATTGTTTTATCATGTTTTGTTTTTGGGAACAAATTCCGCAACTCTTTCAAATCAAAAGGATTTACTCTGAAAATATTTTAAAAGCATAAATGAAAAACGGTCTTTTCTGGCCGAGATTTTGGGGATGTCACAGTAGCTTTCCAAAGCCGATGTCAATTTTGATCCCATCAGATACGCGTGTCCTTAGATAAGGGATCATATATTCCTCCATTCTAGATATCATATGAGATATGATTTCAAATCATTCTCTTTGTACTATTTCTTGAATTCCGATTTATAACGACTAACTAATTGAACAAATCAAATTAGCCCTAGCCTGGCCGAGCATTTACGTTTGTCACCACTAAACCATCGAGGGGCCCAAAGATATCGCTTTTATCCTTCTTTGGATAAAAGGAATGGATAAACTTTGATACAATATTTTCTTGCACTCACTCACCGAATCACACACAACAATATGTTTTCTAACACCAAGTTACTAGTGCGTTTACATATTATCAATGTGCAACCGATTTGTAAGATACAACTCACACATCTCGGTTTCAAGAATATAAGATGTTATCGTCTCACTAATCACTCGTGATACAATTTCATGGAGTGATCCAAGTAAGCGTGGGTTTAATCCAATGCTCAAATCACATTCATAAACACTCATGAACGTTGCAACAAACATTTGCTTATGTCTAATGCTCTTTAGACAATCCACACACCAATTCACGACAGTCTTCATTCATATCTACTTCCAACATATGAACGACTGTGGCCCGTTTGAATAATTCGATTATTCTTAATAAACTCAATTATTCTGGAAGTCAAAACATGCAAATGTGAAACACAAGAATAATACTAATCCCATATGGCCTCAAACCTTTGAGTATAAATAAAATGCCTTTTATTTATCACCATATTGATTACTCATTATTTGTCATTTCGGTTAATCAACTTCTTACTTGAATTACAACACTTGTCCCATGCTCCTAGCATGCACACAATGTTTACCTATGGTTCTTACTTTGTGAAATAGACCAAATTGAGCACATTCCCAATCATTCTCATTTCACAACTCCAAATCCTTTTCCATAAGTGAAAGAATATCAAATTCTTGCTACTTATAGAATATGCTAGATTCTAACATTCTATGCAACGATCCTTTCGTAATGTCACTGCACCAAAGTCACAAAGACTATTGCCAATGATATTACAAAGTCCTCTATCGGAGATTGTTACAAGACAATTCCTTAGATATGATGTCTCTCACTCAAAGTACATTCCTTTGAACATCCTTTTGCATAAAAGTTTCTAATCTCGATATAGATTTTTCAATATTCAATTCCTAATATGAACACCCTTCCATATTTTCCATATGACAACTCATTCTTAATAGAATCTTATCTAATCATAATAATGTCGATATGGTCCATCCAACATGGAAACATTTCCATATTTTCCAATACTATACTTCCAACTACTCCCAAGCGACCAATCCTTGTCGAACTTTGGATTGTCTTTTGATAGTTGTTTAATTATTTTAGTCAAAACCTATTCTAGTCCTTTTTCCCTCTAAATGCGCTAGACATTTGGAAAATTTTAGAATGGTCAAACATTAAAGCATTTGCAATCGATCCTATACTCGAAGCGTATGTGACACGACGCATAATGTTTTATTTGCTATGTTCTCAAAATTCGAATTGTGAAGAGGAATGTCGTAATCATAATCGAAATTTTAAGAACACACTATGTACCTTTGACTAAATTTATTAACATTCTACAACCTAAGCCTTTAGATTTAAAATGAAGCATAATATTCTCTCCTTTAATTATAGCAAAACAACTATTCCATCCTTACAACTTCGCAAAGAATGACTCTTGTTTTCTATAATTAATATTGCCAATTTGCAATACTTTCCTTAATAATCATACAATCATAACATTTATGCTCCCACTATCATGATGATTATTATAAAACATAACACTTATGCTCCCACTAGCTTCGACATGTATTTATAAACATCTTAACTTTCAGAAAACAATACTTATTGAATTTCTTAAGTTCATGTTTCTAATACTTAGTGCTTTGATAATCTTTTATCAAGGCTTCTTGAACTTATACACCTTTGCCTTAGATAGTTCATGTGTGTGTCTAAACAATTAAGACTAATTGCCAAACCTCACAATTCAAATCATGGAAAGGGATACCGTAACCGTGATCGAATTCGAGAATGCAATTTTACAATCACTATCTTCTTAAAATCTTTCTTAGTGAAAACATTTCCTCACAATCATTTTCATGAAGGAGGAAATCTTATGACACTTAGATTTAAACGGTGCATGTGTTCCTATCGATGTGAATTTGTTAAAACTAAAGTTTACGATAAATTCAAACTCATATGGACTGAACTTTCTTGATCTCGATTTCTTGCCTTTATGGTAGCACAGCTGCCCACCATGTCTTCCAAGTAGTTAAGTAGCTCACCTTTTCTTATCAATGTACTTTCCATTGATCAAGGTCCTTGCCTTTTATGCATTCATATGAGAACTCATAGGACTCACATGCATAATTAACTCGATTAGATTGGCACATAAACAAAATAATGTCAGAACGATAGGTTGTAAACCTTAACTCGTGTGCTAGTGATGATCGATTAGGTTTATTTGATTTGTTTTTGAAACCTTTCAAGACCATTAAGACTCCCACTGACTCCTTGACATATAAGATTCTCTTGTCAATAACCATTTCTTGACAAACAAATATTCAAGAGTTAGTGTAGGTTTTATCAAAACACTTCATAAATTGGTCCTAGTTCGTCTTTGTCTTATCCAAGACATCACAACTTACCATATTTAATGAATGTTACAAACCTTCTTAATACTTATCACTCAATGTCACAATCTTAACTCTAAGACTTGTTTTGGAACGCAGTATGATTGACTTCTTGATTTAACCATTTCTTCAATTCTTGATCCCTCTTTTGAGACATACAATTGTACTAAGACTCACTTAGAGGATCAATTAAGATATGGTTCTTAATCATTATAACTTATCATAAAGCATAAAAGGTACTCTCCCTTCTTTTTAGAATGGAGAAACTTTTATCTTTCTGCCTAATTGATTCTTCTTATTCGTTCTGCTATTGATTTAAAACGTTTTTTTTCAATCAATTCAGAATTACACTTAATCTTATAAGTATAATCATATTTACTAAACCTTTAGTAAATCATGACGAATATCTTGTTACTCTTATGGTGGACTTTGATCAACACACAACTTTGTGTACTCGATCTCCTAGTCCTTCACTCGACACTTTGTCAATGAATTAGTCTAATTTCCAAATACGAAATTTCTCATTCATCGTGCATCCACGTTGCATGATTCCAAGTTTCTATCCAATTGAAACTTGGGCGATGAGAAACTCTCCCTATTTGGTAAATTCTCGACTTTTCCATAAACACCATAAATAAGAATCATATCCATTTGTTGTAGAAATATGCAAACACCAATTTTCATAACGATTTCATTGCAAGGAATTAAACAAATAAATAAATAAGTCAAACGAAAATTTATTTTATTTATAAAAGCAGCGGAAAACATTTGTCCTTACAATGCAAAATCCATTGAAAACTATGTATTTCAAAAAAAAAATTCTAACAACTCTATCATAACTATCTAAGCTCAAAATCTAATCTTCAAGTCCATGCGATCAAGATCCATTCCTTGTGATTAGATTCATCTTGCTCTTTCACCAAGCTTCCTTTCTTTTCACCGATCCTGTAAAACATGCAATCTTATCACATTATGTATTAAGAATTAATGAATAGGAACTTAATGGAGTTAGATAGTGGATTTTACCTGAAGCGCAGCCATACTCTCTGACTCTCCCATCTTCTGGACTCTTCATGCTCTTTGGGCAGACTTGTATCCAACGCCCTTTCTTTTGGCAGCAAACGCAGGTCGGTTCTCCTAGAACGTCCTCGGAAGCATGGTTGGTTGACTTTCCCAACAAATACGCTCCATTGCTTCGCCAAATCATTTCTGATTCAGCAGCAATGAGCATGTGAGTTAGGTCAATGAGGTTGTCGTCATGATCCATCATATAATACTTTCTTTTGAACTCATTATATGATTCAGGAAGTGACTGCAAAACCCAATTCACAGCCAACTTATCTAGGAATGACACACCCAACATTATCAACCTATCAATGTGTGATTTCATTCCTAGAACGTGGGCACACACGGGTTTGCCATCTTCATGTTTCATTTCCAATAGGGCTTTAGTGATATTGAACCTTTCAATTCTTCGATCTTGTGGGTTGGGGAGAACAATAGGAGGAGGAGGAGGAAGTGAAGCATGGTTTCTTGTTCCTCGATTGAATCGTGGAATACCATCTTCATGTGGAATGCTTGTTCCACGGGATTTGGGAAGACCATAGTTGTCGAACTTTGACATCTACAAAACGGGAGAAAAACAAATTCAAGTTAGTTGATTGATTGAGTCCTTAGTAAATCACCCAAATGAGATACTAAGGCTAGGACCCAACACAATATTCTACAACTCGGGAGAGGGATGCCTTAACCCTAATTGAAGAATATTTGAAGGTAAGTGAATGACGATTCACTAATTTCCACCATGAAAAACGAAAAAGAAATTTATGTTTTAAATCTATGAAAACTCCTAGATCCTTTGAGATTCATTGAACTTTCAATGGCATGTTTAAATCTCGATATGCCCCTCTTGTTTGTGACTGGGATGCCGAGGATCACAAAGCGGGTGTGAATAACCATGCAAACTTACATGGTGCCCTCACATGTTACAGTCACCTATTCGATGTGCCGATAAACCACACACGCTCCACTGAACTATGAAAATCATTGAGTCACCCTTTGCTACCTTTGCTTAGAACCATTTAGTGTGCCGGTTAACCACACACGCTCCACTAACGTCTTCGCAAGGGCACAAAGTGTAATTTCATGGAATTGCATCAATTCACTTTTGCCTAAGTAACTAAGATTGGGAATTTGTAAAACATTTAGTTACTTTTGTACTTTATTATACTTATAATGAAAGGTTTTTTTTTCTATCCTACCCGTTTGGCTAACGACCCTCTACTAGTCAAGAGTGCGGTGGGTAAGAGTGGATACCCATTCAATCGCCATTTTATAGGCAATTTCCTTAAACACCCCTTATAGACCAGCTTCATGAATGAGGCCTACTAACGGTAAGACTGACTTTTACTCATACATATATATAATGTTAGACTTTTAATGTTATATATAGTATAGGGTGCATTTTACACTTTTAAAATACTAGGAGGTCAAATTTAATAATTATACTTTTAATTCGATTAAATTGTAAACCTAAACTTTTATGGATTTATTAAACCTCTTTTAATTATACACCTTAATTAATTAATAAAACCATAAGGGTGTGATTTGAACTTTTCAAAACAATACTAGGGTTTTAGAATTTAACATTCCTAATTAAACTTTTAATCAACTTTTAAATTCCAAAACTTGAGGGCAAGTTTTGGAATAACCATGCAAACTTACATGGTGCCCTCACATGTTACAGTCACCTATTCGATGTGTCGGTAAACCACACACGCTCCACCGAACCATGACAAACATTGAGTCACCCTTTGCTACCTTTGCTTAGAACCATTTAGTATGCCGGTAAACCACATACGCTCCACTAACGTCTTCGCAAGGGCACAAAGTGTAATTTCATGGAATTGCATCAATTCACTTTTGCCTAAGTAACTAAGATTGGGAATTTATGTAAACATTTAGTTACTTTAATAATTCATTATACTTATAATGGAAGGTTTCGTCCTATCCTACCCGTTCGGCTAACGACCCTCCACTAGTCAAGAGTGCGGTGGGTAAGAGTGGATACCCATTCAATCGCCATTTTATAGACAATTTCCTTAAACACCCCTTATAGACCAGCTTCGTGAATGAGGCCTACTAACGGTAAGACTGACTTTTACTCATACATATATATAATGTTAGACTTTTAATGTTATATATAGTATAGGGTGTATTTTATACTTTCAAAAAGCTAGGTGGTCTAATTTAACAATTATACTTTTAATTCAATTAAATTGTAAACCTAAACTTTTATGGATTTATTAAACCTCTTTTAATTATACACCTTAATTAATTAATAAAACCATAAGGGTGTGATTTGAACCTTTTCAAAACTATACTAGAGTTTTAGAATTTAACATTCCTAATTAAACTTTTAATCAACTTTTTAAATTCCAAAACTTGAGGGCAAGTTTTGAATCATTTCAACACATTAGGGTTTAGAATTTAAATATACATCAAAATTAAACTATTAATCAAAATTTAAATTCCAAAACTTGAGGGCAAGTTTTGAAACCTTTTTTCAAAACATTAGGGTTTCAACTATTTAAATTTCAAAACAACAAAAATTTTTGGGTTCAAATTTAAACTATAAAACCTAAGGGAAAAATATGAAACTTTTCATAACAACAAGGATCAAATAACAAATAATCTAAATTAACAATTAATCACATAATTATCCATATTTTATTTATTTAATGATTTCTTGCAAAACAATTTATCAATTTAATCAAAATAATTTAAACAATTATCACATAAGGAAACAATTATCTTATTAATTGATAAATATCTTCAATTAGATCAAAAATATAGTCAAATATATCATATAATCAGATTAATATTGATCTAACATGATAAGGTAACCATCCATAAGCAAAAACAGCAAGAAATACCGAATATACCTCTGTCTGACGCACCGACTCGCCGAGTCACCCTCTGGAACTCGCCGAGTCCATCAAGCAGAACACCAAAAATCGAATTTTTTTAAACATATCAAACATCAATACAATAGAAACCAGTCAAGTCTCTGATACCACTGATGGGTTTTGGTCATAAGACATCCTATGTGCTCATACAAACCCTAATGCTTGGATCTAGGTTTCTCTATTGTACATGCTTTCAATCCAAGACTATAAACTCTAATTCTAGCATATGGAAATCAATATTAACATATAATTAGGTTTATGATATTACCTTGATTGTTATGTAGCAATAACAATCCCAATTCCTCCTTGAATTGACTTTGGAAGGCTTAGAGTCACAAGTGTCACTCCTCTAATGGCTTACAAACACCATAAGCAAGTGGAGAAGGTATAAAGAGAGAGGAGAGAAGTAGAAATTCGTCCTTTGATGCTCTAGGGATCAAGTGCACGAAATACTAAGGCCTTAGGTGTCTTTATATAGGGTTGGGATTAGGGTTTCAGTCCTTATCCTTATCTAGTTACTTGCTCATCAAGCAACCATAAGATAAGCCTTGAAAACCCTTATCTCTTGGACCTTGGACGATTTTAAGGATATCCTTATCCTTGAATTCGTTCATCCTTTAACAAGGATAACCATTGCCCTATTTTGCAACTATCACATAATTACAATTCAGCCCCTCTAGTTTAATTAATTACATTTGATCACAAAATTAATTCTTAATTAATTATTGACCAATATTAATTAAACAAATATGATTTCTCCTTTAATATATTATTCTTATAACATATTAATAAATCATAATAACCTCTCTCTTTATTTATTTCTCCAATCAAGTTGCTTTGGTGAAGGCAACCCAAAAGGACCATGCACCATCGGGTCAAGTACATACCAATATAGTTATGGACTTAGACACTAATCCAACAAACACGACATCGAGGTGAGTTACCTTCCAGTAGAGGTGGGTCTACGGCCACAATGTCGACCCACCAGCATGAGTTGTCTTTAGATGATTGTCTTTGTGATAATTGTCTAGGTTTGCTACTACCTGATGTGAATTATGTGTCAGTATGATATGATATATGAGATAGTGGTAGTAGGAGGAGAATAGTCCCCAGATCCGGTCGTTAGGACCGAAGGGTAGGTCGGACACCCCATATATGTCTGACAACATGATTATGATATCTTATTATGTGATAGTGGTAGGGGTGAAACAGTCCTCGTGGCTGGTTGAGATAGACCAGAGGGTAGGCAGGCACCCCAGAATGGCCTGACATGGGTAGGTCAACACCCTATAATGGCTTGACATGGGTAGGTCAGCACCCCAGAATGGCTTGAAATGGGTAGATCGGGCACCCTAGAATTGCCCGACAGTATGTATGACTGTATGTTATGTGGTATGATGGGGGAACTCACTAAGATTTGTGCTTACGGTTTTCAGTTTTGGTTTCAGGTACCTCTTCATCGAAGGGGAAGGAGATGGCAAGGTAGCAGCGCATCACATACACATGATTCCACATTTGAGATTTCTTGGATTGTACTATGACATTATTACTATTTGACAATATAGTTTTTGAGACATGTAACTATGGTTTATGAATTAATATGATATCAGTAATGTTTTCTTCAAACAAATTTTATAAGCAATATAATTAAAACAAAAACTTCAGGTCTCGGTTTTTGGGATGTTACAAGTTGGTATCAGAGCCTTGGTTTGAGGGATTCGGGCACACCTTCAGGGGTGTATGGAATCAAATCGAGGGCTTGAAAGATTTTTACAAGAAAACAGTTTTCTAAAATTTAAAAATAAGGAGTTTTGAGAAAGAACAAGGTGTGTGATGCGTGCGACCGGCTGAGCTCATGTAAGTTTTTATCCAAGATACCCATACATGATATGTTATGTTATATGATATGATTATGAGAACTGCATGTTAGACTAGGGCTAAGGATCTAGGGAGGATTCCTTGTATGCCTGTTATGTGATTATGAGAACTGCATGCTAGGTTAGGGCTAAGGATCTAGGAAGGATGCCTTATATGCCTATTATATGAGCTTATTGAGCTATATGCTAGGGATGGTTAGTCAGAAGTATGATAGCCTGATTAGGTTATGCTTGGTTATGGTTACTCAATGCCCGAATGTTGCTTAACTTGTGCTTATAGGGGTTCTAGCTAGCTTTAACTAACTAGTAAGCGAATATGTAATAGTATTCGCAAGTTGGTTAAGGAAGGGCGGTAGGGACTCCTTGTGCATCTGATGCTGAGAGTAGGTCGGAGAGTACCCTAGGACAAACCTCGAATGAGGATAGTTTGGAAAGTTGTATTAGTGAAAGGGACTTGGTGAAGTCGAAGCAATCCTTGAGTCATGTACGGATAGATGTGGAAGGTAGTATGGGCCCGAACTACTAGAAGTAGAGGATCCGTACTTGAATCAAGGAGGGCTAAGAAAGAACCAGGGAACTTGGAGTGTGTGTGAGACCTCTCAAGAGTATATATGACCCTTATGTTTATGTGTTTTGTTTCAGAATGGCGATTACGCGACATGGAGATGGAGTTTCAGGGTCTGGATCAGGCTCGGGCGCGGGATCCGAGCAGGTTGATGATGGGCTACGTGAGTTCATCGCGTCTGAGATCATGAGAGGTATCCTTGAGGCGACCCTGGTCATTTTGATGGGTTTTGGTCATAAGAACATTCTATGTGCTCATACAAACCCTAATGCTTGGATCTAGGTTTCTCTTTTGTACATGCAAGTTATCCAAGACTATAAACCCTAGATCTAGCATATGATAATCAATATAACATATAATTAGGGTTTAGATCATACCTTGATTGTTATGTAGCAATAACAATCTCAAATCCTTCTTGTAATGACTTTAGAAAGCTTAAAGTCACAAATGTCACTCCTCTAATGGTTCACAAACACCAAGAGCAAGAGGATGAAGAAGAGAAGAGAAGGAGGCTCTCAAAAACGTGTGGAAACCCTAACCAATTAGTTCTCCACGTTTTTGGAGCATAAGGGTTCTATATATATATAGTGAGGCTATTAGGGTTATCTAACAAGGAAACCCTAATTTGGATGCTTAAGCCCTAAGCAACCCATGGACTCCTTTCCTTAAAGGCCTTGGACGATTTCTAATGGGTTTACCCATAGAATTCGTCCAACCTTATAATATAAGGCAATCCATGGCCCAATTGCAATTATCTTATAATTACAATTCCAGTCCCTTAAGTTTAATTAATCTCTTTTAGCCACAAACTTAATTCTTATTAATTCTTGACTAATATTAATTAAACAATATGATTTCTCCTTTAATATATTATTCTCATAATATATTAATAAATCATATTTAATCCTATCTCTCCATAATTCATCCTATCAAGTTGCTTTGGTGAAGGCATCCCAAAAGGACCATGCACCATCGGGTCAAGTACATACCAAAATAGTTATGGACTTAGACACTAATCCAACAGTCTCCCACTTGGATAAGTCTAATAACTATTCTGCGTATGACTTCAGATCCTGATCTGCAATCATAGCTTTCCAAAGCCGCTGTCAACTCTGATCCTATAAGATACGCGTGTCCTTTAGATAAGGGATCATATATTCCTGCATTCTAGATATCGTATGAGACATGATTTCTAATCATTCTCTCTGCACTATTTCTCGACTTTCGATTTATGACGACTGACTAATTGAACAAATCAAATTAGCCCTAGCCCGGCCGAGCATTTACGTTTGTCATCACTAAATCATCGAGGGGCCCAAAGATATCGCTTTTATCCTACTTTGGATAAAAGGAATGGATAAACTTTGATTCAATGCTCGCTTGCACTCACTCACCGAATCACACACAACAATATGTTTTATGACACCAAGTTACTGGTGCGTTTACATATTATCAATGTGCAACCAATTTGCAAGATACAACTCACACATCTCGGTTTCAAAAATATAAGATGTTATCGTCTCACCAATCACTCATGATACAATTCATGAAGTGATCCAAGTGAGCGTGGGTTTTATTCCAATGCTTAAATCATATTCATAAGCACTCATGAACGTTGCAGTAAACATTTTCTTATGTCTAATACTCTTTAGACAATCCACACACCAATTCACGACAGTCTTTACTCATACCTACTTCCGACATATGAACGACTGTGGCCCGTTCGGATAATTTGACTGTTCTAAACCAATTAAATTATTCAGGAAGTCAAAACATGCAAAGTGAAACACAAGAATAATACTAATCCCATATGGCCTCAAACCTTTGAGCATAAATAAAACACCTTTTATTTATCACCATATTGATTACTCATTATTTGTTGTTTCGGGTAATCAACCTTTTATTTGAATTATTACAACACTTGTCCCATGCTCTTAGCATGCACACAATGTTTACCTATGGTTTTTACTTTGTGAAATAGCTCAAATGAACACATTTCCAATCATACTTATTTCACAACTCCCAATCCTTTTCACAAGTGAAAGAATATCAAATTCTTGTCATTTATGGAATATGCTAGATTCTAACATTTTATGCAATGATCCTTTTGTAATGTCACTGCACTAAGGTCACAATGACTATTGCCAATGAAATTACAAAGTCCTCTATCGGAGATTGTTACAAGACAATTCCTTAGATATGATGTCTCTCACTCAAAGTACATTCCTTTGAACATCCTTTTGCATAAAAGTTTCTAATCTAGACATAGATTTTCAATATTCAATTCCCAATAAGGAAAACTTTCCATACTTACCATATGACAACTCATTCTCAATAGAATCTTATCTATTCATAATAAGTTCGATATGGTCCATCCAATACTATACTTCCAACTACTCACAAGCGACCAATCCTAGGCGAACTTTGGATTGTCCTTTGATAGTTGTTTAATTATCTTAGTCAAAACCGATTCTTGTCCTTTTTCCTTCTAAATGCGCTAGACATTTGGAAAATTTTAGAATGGTCAAATAATATAGCATTTGCAATCGATCCTATACCCGAAGCGTATGGGACACGATGCATAATGTCTTACATAAAGATTTGATACTATATCAATCTTCTGCCATAATATTTTATGTGCTACGTTCTCAAAATTCGAACTATGAAGAGGAATGCCGTAATCAGAATCGAAATTTGAGAACACACTATGTTTCCTTGACTAAATTATTAACATTCCACAACCTAAGCCTTTAGATTTGAGATGAAGCATAATATTCCCTCCCTTAATTATAGCAAAACAACTTTTCAACTCTTGCGACTTTGCAAAGTATAACTCTTGTTTTTCTATAATTAATATTGCTAACTTGCAATACTTTCCATAATAATCATACTATCATAACATTTATGCTCCCACTATCATGATGATTATTATAAACATAACACTTATGCTCCCACTAGCTTTGACATGTATTCAGAAACAAGCTTAATTTTCAGAAAAACAATACTTATTGAATTTCTTAAGTTCATGTTTCTAATACCTAATGCTTTGATAATCCTTTATCTAAGCTTATACACCTTTCCCTTAGATAGCTCATATGTGTGTCTAAACAATTTAGACTAATTTCCAAATCTCACAATTCGAATCATGGAAAGGGATACCGTAACCATAATCGAATTTGAGAATTCAATTTCATGATCACTATCTTCTTAAAATCTCTCTTAGTGAAAGCATTTCCTCACAGTCATTTTCATGAAGAAGGGAATCTTATGACACTTAGATTTTAATGGTGTATGTGTTCCTATCCATGTGAATTTGTCAAAACCAAAGTTTACGACAAATTCAAACTCATATGGACCGAACTTTCTTAATCTTGACTTCTTGCCTTATGGTAACACAGCTGCCCACCATGTCTTCCAAGTAGTTAAGCAGCTCACCCTTTCCTATCAATGTACTTTCCATTGATCAAGGTGCCTGCCTTTTATGCGTTCAAATGAGAACTCATAGAACTCACATGCGTAATTAACTCAATTGGAATGGCACAAAAACAAAATAGTGTCAACACGATAGGTTGTAAACCTCAACTCGTGTGCTAGTGATGATCGATAAGGTTTATTTTGATTTGTTCTTGAAAACTTTCGAGACCATTAAGACTCCTACTGACTCCTTGACATATAAGATTCTCTTGTCAATAAACATTTCTTGACAAACAAATATTCAAGAGTTAGTGTAGTTTTTATCAAAACACTTCATAAATTGGTCCTAGTTGGTCTTTGTCTTTTCCAAGACATCATAACTTTCCACATTTGATGAATGTTATAAACCTTCTTAATACTTATCACTCAATTTCACAATCTTAACTCTAAGACTTGTTTTGGAACGAAGTATGATTAACTTCTTGATTTAACCATGTCTTCAATTCTTGATTCATCTTCTTAGACATGCAATTGTACTAAGACTCACTTAGAGGATCAATTGAGATATGGTTCTTAATCATTATGACTTATCATAAAGCATAAAAGGTACTCTCCCTTCTTCTTAGAATGGAGAAACTTTTATCTTTCTACCTACTTGATTCTTCTTATTCGTTCTGCTATTGATTTAAAAATTTTCAATCAATTCAGAATTACACTTAATCTTATAAGTATAATCATATTTACTAAACCTTTAGTAAATCATGACGAATATCTTTGTTACTCTTATGGTGGACTTGATCAACACGCAACTTTGTGTAATCGATCTCCTAGTCCTTCACTTGACACGTTGTCAATGAATTAGTCTAATTTCCAAATATGAAATTTCTCATTCATCGTGCAACCAAGTTGCATGATTCCAAGTTTCTGTCCAATTGAAACTTAGGCGATGAGAAACTCTCCCTTTTTGGTAAATTCTCGACATTTCCACAAACAACATAATTAAGAATCAAATCCATTATTGCTAATATTAGAAACATTCGAACATCAATTTTTCATATACGCCATTGCAAGGATAAATAAATAATATAAAATCAAAATTTATTTTATTGCGGAAAAATTTGTCCTTACAATGCAATTCATTGAAAAACTATGCTAATACATCTTTCTTAGCAATCTAATTCTAACTCTAAGTAGTAGCTCAAGAGTCTAATCTTCAAGTAATGCGATCAAAATCCATTCCTTCACGGTTAGATTCTGCTCACTTCTTAAGCTTCCTCTCTTTTCTTCGATCCTACAAAACATAAATTTTGTAATCTTATCACATTATTTATTAAGAATCTAGAATAGAAACTTAAAGAGTTAGTTAATGGACTTTACCTATATTAGATCCATACGTTTCGACTCTCCCATCTCTTAGATCTCTTAGGTAAATAGGGCAGCTTCGTCTCCAATGCCCCTTCTTTTGGAAATAAAAGCAAATTGACTCTTTTGGAACAGGGCATGGAACTACCTCAGACATTGCCTTTCTCTTATGATCAAACTTTTCGATCATAGCATGTCTTTCGTTGCCATTGTCTATATCCATAGAGGTCTTGAAGGCAGATTCACCAATCAACTTTGCTTTTCTATTGCGCCAAACCATTCTTGATTCAGCGACAATAAGCATATAGGTGAGATCTATAAGGGTCACGTCGCAGTTCATCATATAGTACCCTCTTACGAACTCACTATACTGATGGGATTTGAGCATTCTAACACTTCCTAAGTGTACATGCAACCCTAATAACCTTGGATCTATGTTTGTCTAATTATCATGCTAAGTTGAATTCCAAGGCTATATTCCTATCTAGCATACATGGGGAATAATTTTAACTTGAATAATAGATAGAATAACTTACCTTGTTGTTGCTTGTGTTCCTTGAAACCTTGTGAGCCTAGCACCCCAAATGTGATGCCTCAAATGCTTCACACAACACCAAATGCTCTTGGAAAAACTTATGAGAGAACACACACTTCTTGAAATCGGCCAAGCCCTCTTGTTTTCTTAGTGTATCCGATTTTGGTGGAGAATATGATTCTTATATAGTGTTGACACATCTAGGGTTACACCATGTAAACCCTAATGTGTCATGACTCTTCATTTCCATGACCCATGGGTTTGTAACTCCCATGGAGCATCCTATGGGTAGAACCCAACTTGATAATCCATGGAGCCTCTTAGCCCACTATACAAGATATGGATGATTTACATAATCAACCCATATATTTAATTAGTTCTCTTTTGACCACTTAATTAATTCTAAATTAATTATTGATCAAACTAATCAAATAATATTATTAATATATTAGAACTTATAATATATTAATAATCTCCAAGTGTTATTTCTCTCATTTAGTCTATCCAATTGCATGGTGCCATGCAACCCAAATGGACCATGCCGGGTCGGGTCAAGTACATACCAGAAATAGTTATGGACTTAGACACCTTATCCAACAGTCTCCCACTTGGATAAGTCTAATAACTATTACTGCAAGTATGACTTCAGGAACCGATCGACAATCGTAGCTCTTTTCAAGGTTTCTCGGAACTGAAAAGATGATGGTACGCCATTTAAGATAAGTGATCATATAATCCTCCGTTCTAGATATCAGCCGGACAAATACATGGAACACTGTCTTGCTTATTGTCCAGCATTTGTTTCCCGATTTCCGATTTGTTTGACATAGAACTTAATTGAACACATCAACTTAGTTCTGACCGATCCCGGTACATAGGTCAAAACAAAATCATCGAGGGGCCCAGATATCAACTTCTAATCCAAGAAGGAACAGATAAACTTCGACTCATATGTTTGTTCTACCACTCATTGAATTACACACAAGAGCACGATTTATAACATCGAGTTACCAATGCGTTTTCGTACAATCAATGCATAACCAACTTGTAAGTAACAAATCATATCTCTAAGTTTGAAGACTTATACGATATTACCGTCTCACGATCACTCGAGATAGAATTCCATGAAGTGATTCCAGTGAGTGTGGGTTGAGTCCAATGCTCAGGACTTATGAGCACTCATGATTGCTGTAGCTTTGTCCAAGACCTCTACAACCAAACATGATAGTCTTGATTCATACCTACTTCCGACATATGACTGACTGTGGAGGTTTGAATAATATGTTATACCAAACAAAAATTATTCTGGAAGTCAAAACATGCAAAAGAAATATAGTAAACGATCGACAAGAGATAGCAACACCTTACTCATAAATAAAACATTTTTTATTCATCATCAAATGTCAATTACACTTTACAAATTTCGAGGTTATCTAACTACTAAATCTAATATCATCCTTCAGCCCTATGCTCCGAGCATGCTGAAGATGCTTAACCCGAGTCAGTCCCTTTGTGAGGGGATCTGCCGGATTCTCATCTGATGATGCCCTCTTTGCCACGAGGAGTCCTTCTTCGATCCGATGTCTGATGAAATGGTATTTTCTGTCGATGTGTCTGGATCTCCCGTGATCCCTTGGTTCCTTGGCTAAGGCAACAGCACTTTCACTATCACAGAAAATTTCCATTGGCTCTTTAATAGCTGGTACAACTTCAAGGTCTCCAATGAAGTTCTTCAGCCATATTGCCTCCTTTGCTACCTCGCTAGCTGCAATATACTCTGATTCACAAGTAGAATCTGCCACTGTCTCTTGCTTGGAACTGTTCCAAGAAATTGCTCCTCCGTTTAGGGTAAAGACCCAGCCTGACTGAGAGCGGAAATTATCCCTATCAGTCTGGAAGCTAGCATCACTGTACCCTACTACTATCAAGTCATCAGTCCCACCGAGGGTAAGGACCCAGTCCTTAGTCCTTCGTAAGTACTTGAGAATATTCTTTACCGCAGTCCAGTGTGCCTTGCCAGGGTTCGCCTGATACCTGCTAACCATGCTCAGGGCAAAGGCTACATCGGGTCGAGTACACGTCATAGCATACATGATCGATCCTATAGCCGAAGCATAAGGTGTTCGACTCATTTCTGCTATCTCAGCCTCAGTGCTAGGGATTTGTGTCTTACTCAATCTGGTGTTACTCTGGATGGGTAACTCTCCTTTCTTGGAATCCTGCATGCTGAATCTCTTCAGCACCTTATCCAAGTAGGTACTCTGACTAAGTCCAATTAGTCTTTTACTCCGATCTCTCAAGATCCTTATCCCTAAAATATAGGCAGCTTCACCAAGGTCCTTCATAGCGAAACACTTCCCAAGCTAGGACTTTACTTCCTGCAGGGTTGGAATGTCGTTTCCTATGAGTAGTATGTCATCCACATACAATACCAAAAAGCTAACTATACTCCCACTAGCCTTGACATACACACAAGATTCATCTTCACTCCTAGTAAAGCCAAATTCCTTGACCTTCTCATCAAAGCAAAGATTCCATCTGCGAGGTGCTTGCTTTAATCCATAAATGGATTTCTCAAGCTTACACACTCTATTAGGGTACTTGCTACTGACAAAACCTTCTGGCTGACTCATGTAAACATCTTCAGCCAACTTTCCATTAAGGAAAGCGGTTTTGACATCCATCTGCCATATTTCATATTCATGAAATGCAGCTATGGCTAACAGAACCCGAATAGACTTAATCTTGGCTACCGGAGAAAAGGTCTCATCATAATCCACTCCAGGAATTTGAGAGAAGCCCTTTGCAACCAGTCTAGCCTTATAAGTGTGTACTTTACCATCCATGTCGGTCTTCTTCTTGAAGACCCATTTGCACCCTACTGTCTTACGACCTGGTACATTTTCAACCAAGTTCCAAACTTGATTGTAATACATGGATTGCATCTCGCTATCCATAGCCTCTTTCCATTTAGCAGACTCGGGGCCTGCCATGGCTTCCTCGTAGCTGTTAGGGTCATCTTGACTTACTAGTGTTTCATCACTAATAAGTGTCTCACCTTCTACAGTAATATGGAATCCATAGTAATGCTCAGGTGCACTCCTAACTCTCGTGGAACGCCTCAGAGGTACAGGTTTGTCAATTGGCTCAACAGGAGTTTCCTCCTCAAGTTGAGGGCTAGAATTTGAAGTTCCTTCACCACTTGATTCTTGAATTTCTTCAATATCAATTTGCCTCCCACTATCTCCTTGGCTTATAAGCTCTCTTTCTCGAAAGACTCCTCTTCTTGCTACAAAGACCACATTGTCACTGGGTCTATAGAAGAGGTAACCAAAGGATTGATGTGGGTAACCGATGAAAATACACCTCTCGCTTCGAGGTTCGAGCTTATCATGAGTCTCGCGTCTCACGAAAGCCTCGCAACCCCAAATCTTGATGTGGTCTAGTTTAGGTACTTTACCAGTCCACATCTCGTGAGGAGTTTTGGCAACTTTCTTTGTAGGTACTAGATTAAGAATATGGGCGGCAGTCTCTAAGGCATACCCCCAGAATGAGATTGGTAGCGTAGCTCGAATCATCATGGAACAAAACATATCTAACAAGGTTCGATTACGCCTCTCAGCCACACCATTCAACTGTGGTGTCCTGGGAGGTGTCAATTGTGAGACTATCCCACATTCCCTAAGATAGTCGAGGAACTCTGAACTAAGATACTCACCTCCCTGATCGGATCGAAGCATCTTAATGTTCCTGCCCAATTGATTCTCGACTTCCTGTTTAAATTCCTTAAACCTTTCGAAAGTCTCTGACTTATGCTTGATCAAGTAGACATATCCATATCTACTGTAATCATCAGTAAAAGTCAAATAATAACGATTAGCATCCCTTGTGGCATGTTTGAATGGTCCACACACATCCGTGTGTATAAGGTCCAACAAACCTTCACCCCTTTCACACGAGCCTGTGAAGGGTGACTTTGTCATTTTTCCAAGTAAGCATGATTCGCAACTATCATCTGACTTAAGGTCAAACGACTCCAAGACTCCATCCTTTTGGAGTTGGCCTATGCGTTTCTTGCTTATATGTCCAAGACGACAATGCCATAAAGATGCTTTATCCAAGTTATTATTAGTAGTAGAATCAATACACAAAACATTATTTCCTAAGTTATCTACAACAGACACAACTTCATACACACCATCACAAGGTAATGCTTTAAAATAAAGAACATTATTAAAGAAAGCATCAATAGAACCAACTTCATTATTAAACGAAAAGGTAAACCCTTGTTTGTACAAAGCATGAAAGGAAATAATATTTCTTGCCATTCCTGGCGAGTAACAACATTTATTCAAATCTAAACTAAACCCACTACTTAGCGATAAAGTATAAACTCCAATCTTGGTGACAGGTGAAGCTTTCCTATTCCCCATGATCAAGTTTATTCTTCCTTGCTCAACATCCTCACTTCTTCTTAGTTCCTGCAAGTCACAACAAATATGAATACCACAACCGGTATCAAGGACCCAAGATTTAGAATGGGGTGAGTTATTAGAAATGATAGTGTAAATACCTACATGGTTGGGTTTGACTTTCCCATCCTTCACATCCTGCTGGTACTTTGGGCAGTTCCGCTTCCAATGAGCCTTTTCATGGCAATAGAAGCATTCAGCCTCTTTTGGGTCAGAAGAAGGAGTAATGAAACCTTTCTTGGTTCCACTTGAAGAAGAGTCATCAAGGGTCCGAGCCTTGGTACCCTTCGAAGATCTCTTTCTCTTCCTGCCTCGACTTTTCCCGATTGCCAAAACCGGAGTTGAGTTTGAAGTAGGAGTGATAGCAACCGACTTCCCCTTAAGACCTGTTTCTGCGGTCTTGAGAAGTCCCTGAAGTTTGCTGAGGGTGACTTCTTCCTTGTTCATGTGATATGTCATGCGGAATTGATCATAGCACGATGGTAAGGAGTGCAAAATGATATCTATTGCAAGATCCTCAGGGAAGTTCACATTAAGCTTTAGCAAACGATCCACATACCTTTGCATTTTCTGCATGTGGCTCGTGACGGATTCCCCGTCCTTCATCATGGTTGTTATCATGGAGCAGATGATTTCATACCTCTCTTGTCTTGCACTTTAATGGTATCTTTCCATCAAATCTTGGTGCATTTCATAAGGGTAGAAATCCTCATAAGACTTTTGGAGTTCCGCTGTCATCGTGGCCATCATGATGCAAGCCACTTTCATAGCATCCCTTTCATGTGCCCGAAAGTCAGCGATCTCCTGAGGAGTTGCAGTGGTCTCATCAATCTCCTTACGCTCCTTGTCAAGGACATATTCTTTGTCCTCGTAGCGGGTAATCATCCTGATGTTTCTGATCCACTCATTGAAGTTGGATCCATCAAAGGTGACTTTCCCACACAAGTTCATAAGGGTAAAGGAGCCATTAGGATTAGAGCCAGAAGCATTGTTGAAAGACATCTGAAGAAAAGAGAACAAGGTTAGTTTAGATATATAAGAGAGTCCTTAATAAAACACCCAAATGTAATATTAAGGCTAGGATCCAATCATAATATAATATAACTTAGAAGAGGTATGCCGTAATCTAAGCTATATCATATTTGAAAGGTAGGTGAATGACGATTCACCAATTTCCACCACGAAAACCGCAATATTTAAGTATTAGGTTTTTGAATGGTTCTTAGAAATTCCTAGATTCTTTGAGATTCAATGAACTTTTCAAAGGCATGTTTCAATCTCGAGTGTGCCCTCCAAGTTTTTGTGACTGGGATACCGAGGATCACAAAACGAGGTGTGAAGTAACCATGCAAATCACTTGGTACCCTTAAAGTTTATCACTCAATCAATGTGCCGGTAAGCCACACACGCTCCATCGATACTATAATAAACCCTAAGTCACCCTTTACCTACCTTGTTAAGTCCAAGTTAGTGTGCCGGTTAACCACACACGCTCCACCAACGACTCAATCAAAATGTAAAGTGTAATTTCATGGAATAGCACCTTATTCGCATTTTTCCTAAAGTAACTAAGATTGGGAATTTAATAAAACATTTAGTTACTTTATAATATTCATCATACTTTGAATGAGAATTATTTAAGTCCTTGTATTACCCGTTCGGCTAACGACCCTCCACCGGTCAAGCAAGCGGTGGGTGAGAGTGGACACCCATTAAGTCACCATTTTGTAGGCAACAACCTTATACCCACCTTATAGACTGGCTTCGTGAATGAGGCGTACTAGCGGTAAGACGACTTTGTTCTTATACATATATATAATTATTAAATCATAATAATATAAGTATAAGGGTTGAATTTTAACTTTTTAAAATTCTAAGGGTTGGAACTAAAGTTTTAACTTAACTTTACTTGTTCCAAAACTTGAGGGCAAGTTTTGTAAACTTTCAAAACTTTTCATTTCTTGTAACTTATGAGTTTAATAGAGTAATAAAATGAGGACCTTTCATTTTTTCCTAACTCTTGTGTTCTTTTAATGGTTTTTTAATCCAAGAGACTTTTGGTTTTCCATAACTTGAGGCCAGGTTATGGACTCCATTAAAACACATTATGATCAAGAATTAAACTACCATATAGGTTACAAATAATTCCTATGATCATCTAAACATCATAAGAACAAGAATATGAATATGAACATGAACACCTTCAAGAATCAAAATCACATTTAATCTTTGTAATTTTGATAACTAGTTGTTGTAAATGAGTTAGAAAAGACATTACACCTTCTAAAACAAGTTTTCAAGTACCAAAACAATTTAGGGTAATGTTTCTAATCCATTTCCAGCAACTGAAGTCGAAATTCTGCACTCTGTCGACCCTACTCGCCGAGTGCATAAATCTACTCGCCGAGTAGGTTGAAGATACAAGTGGACTCGGCGAGTCCCCCCCCATGGACTCGGCGAGTCCATCAGTTAGACATCAAGATTTCAACTTTTTTCAACTTTTAAGCACAAATAACAAACAAACAAGCCTAGGCTCTGATACCAGTGATGGGGTTTGAGCATTCTAACACTTCCTAAGTGTACATGCAACCCTAATAACCTTGGATCTATGTTTGTCTAATTATCATGCTAAGTTGAATTCCAAGGCTATATTCCTATCTAGCATACATGGGGAACAATTTTAACTTGAATAATAGATAGAATAACTTACCTTGTTGTTGCTTGTGTTCCTTGAAACCTTGTGAGCCTAGCACCCCAAATGTGATGCCTCAAATGCTTCACACAACACCAAATGCTCTTGGAAAAACTTATGAGAGAACACACACTTCTTGAAATCGGCCAAGCCCTCTTGTTTTCTTAGTGTATCCGATTTTGGTGGAGAATATGATTCTTATATAGTGTTGACACATCTAGGGTTACACCATGTAAACCCTAATGTGTCATGACTCTTCATTTCCATGACCCATGGGTTTGTAACTCCCATGGAGCATCCTATGGGTAGAACCCAACTTGATAATCCATGGAGCCTCTTAGCCCACTATACAAGATATGGATGATTTACATAATCAACCCATATATTTAATTAGTTCTCTTTTGACCACTTAATTAATTCTAAATTAATTATTGATCAAACTAATCAAATAATATTATTAATATATTAGAACTTATAATATATTAATAATCTCCAAGTGTTATTTCTCTCATTTAGTCTATCCAATTGCATGGTGCCATGCAACCCAAATGGACCATGCCGGGTCGGGTCAAGTACATACCAGAAATAGTTATGGACTTAGACACCTTATCCAACATATACGAGTTAGGAAGTGACTGAAGAACCCAGTCAACAGCCATCTCCTCACATACAACGGATTCCAACATTCTTAACTTATCAATGTGTGACTTCATCCCTAGGACGTGTGCACACACCGACTTTCCTTCTTTATGTTTACTTGCCAAAAGGGCTTGAGTGAGCTTGAACTTTTCAAGCCTTCGAACTTGTGGGTTAGGGAGAATAATTGGAAGAGGTGGAGGAAGTGAAGCATGATCTCTTGTTCCTCGATCGAATCGTGGAATATCATCTTCATGTGGAATGCTTGTTCCACGGGATTTGGGAAGACCATAGTTGTCGTACTTTGACATCTACAAAACGGGAGAAAACGAACTCAAGTTAGTTGATTGATTGAGTCCTTAGTAAATCACCCAAATGAGATACTAAGGCTAGGACCCAACACAATATGCTACAACCTAGAAAAGGGATGTCGTAATCTAGTTGCAAAATATTTGAAGGTAAGTGAATGACGATTCACTGATTTCCACCATGAAAAACGTAAAAGAAATTTAAGTTTTAAATCTATGAAAACTCCTAGATCCTTTGAGATTCATTGAACATTTCAATGGCATGTTTAAATCTCGATATACCCCTCTAGTTTGTGACTGGGATGTCGAGGATCACAAAGCGGGTGTGAATAACCATGCAAACTTACAAGGTGCCCTCACATGTTACAGTCACCTATTCGATGTGCCGGTAAACCACACATGTTCCACCGAACTATGACAAACATTGAGTCACCCTTTGCTACCTTTGCTTAGAACCATTTAGTGTGCCGGTAAACCACACACGCTCCACTAACGTCTTCGCAAGGGCACAAAGTGTAATTTCATGGAATTGCACCAATTCACTTTTGCCTAAGTAACTAAGATTGGGAATTTATGAAAACATTTAGTTACTTTAATAATTCATTATACTTATAATGGAAGGTTTTTGTCCTATCCTACCCGTTTGGCTAACGACCCTCCACTAGTCAAGAGTGCGGTGGGTAAGAGTGGATACCCATTCAATCGCCATTTTATAGGCAATTTCCTTAAACACCCCTTATAGACCAGCTTCGTGAATGAGGCCTACTAACGGTAAGACTGACTTTTACTCATACATATATATAATGTTAGACTTTTAATGTTATATATAGTATAGGGTGTATTTTACACTTTTAAAATACTAGGAGGTGAAATTTAACAATTATACTTTTAATTCAATTAAATTGTAAACCTAAACTTTTATGGATTTATTAAACCTCTTTTAATTATACACCTTAATTAATTAATAAAACCATAAGGGTGTGATTTGAACTTTTCAAATCAATACTAGGGTTTTAGAATTTAACATTCCTAATTAAACTTTTAATCAACTTTTAAATTCCAAAACTTGAGGGCAAGTTTTGGAATAACCATGCAAACTTACATGGTGCCCTCACATGTTAAAGTCACATTTTAATCAACTTTTAAATTCCAAAACTTGAGGGCAAGTTTTGAAACATTTCAAAACATTTTAGGTTTAGAATTTAAATATACATCAAAATTAAACTTTTAATCAAAATTTAAATCCAAAATTTAAGGACAAGTTTTGAAACCTTTTCAAAACATTAGGGTTTCAACTATTTAAATTTCAAAACTAAACTTTTGAGTTTAAATTTAAACTATAAAACCTAAAGGGGAAAAATTGAAACTTTTCATAACACAAGGATCAAATAACAAATAATATAAATTAAACAATTAATTTCATCATTATCTATATTTGACCTAATTTTCAATTTCTTGCAAAATAAGTTACCCAATTAATACAAATAATCCAATCTTTATCATATAAGGAAGTTATTATCTAATTAATTGGTAATTATCTTGTGTTTTGGCAAGGATATTCATTAAGAAACAATAAAATTCATATTTTATAGGTTTAAAACGAATATGGTAATAATCCCTAAGCAAAACAGCAACAAAATCCGAAGTTTCCTCTGTCTGACGCTGCGACTCGCCGAGTCACACTCTAGAACTCGCCGAATAGGGCTGACTCGCCGAGCCAAGTTGAACAGTAAGCCAGAATTTGATTTTCAGCTACATAATGCATCAATAAAATAGAAACCAATCAAGGATCTGATACCACTGATGGGTTTTGGTCATAAGAACATCCTATGTGCTCATACAAACCTTAATGCTTGGATCTAGATTTCTCTATTGTACATGCAAGTTATCCAAGACTATAAACCCTAGATCTAGCATATGATAATCAATATAACATATAATTAGGGTTTAGATCATACCTTGATTGTTATGTAGCAATAACAATCTCAAATCCTTCTTGTAATGGCTTTAGAAAGCTTAAAGTCACAAATGTCACTCCTCTAATGGTTCACAAACACCAAGAGCAAGAGGATGAAGAAGAGAAGAGAAGGAGGCTCTCAAAAATGTGTGGAAACCCTAACCAATTAGTTCTCCACGTTTTTGGAGCATAATGGTTCTATATATATATATATATATATATATATATATATATATATATATATATATATATATATATATATATATATAGTGAGGCTATTAGGGTTATCTAATAAGGAAACCCTAATTTGGATGCTTAAGCCCTAAGCAACCCATGGACTCCTTTCCTTAAAAGCCTTGGATGATTTCTAATGGGTTTCCCCATAGAATTCGTCCAACCTTATAATATAAGACAATCCATGGCCCAATTGCAATTATCTTATAATTACAATTCCAGTCCCTTAAGTTTAATTAATCTCTTTTAGCCATAAACTTAGTTCTTATTAATTCTTGACTAATATTAATTAAAAAATATGATTTCTCCTTTAATATATTATTCTCATAATATATTAATAAATCATATTTAATCCTATCTCTCCATAATTCATCCTGTCAAGTTGCTTTGGTGAAGGCAACCCAAAAGGACCATGCACCATCGGGTCAAGTACATACCAAAATAGTTATGGACTTAGACACTAATCCAACACATTTTTGGGTCGATCAAGGAGGGGATTATTGAGTTGATGGAGGATCGCCTCCGAACATTCAAGAGTGACTTGGCATCCAGCCAGTCGGGTACACGCACATTGTCCTTCAAGGACTTCAGGGGGAGTGGTGCGCCAGACTTTCACGGGGTAAAGGAGCCCATTGCTGCCAGGAGATGGATTGCAGAAATCGAGTCTGCGCAGTTGACAAGCTTCTACCCGGAAGGGTCGAAGGTCCGATTTGTTGCAGGTTGTTTGAGAGACAAAGCTAGGGATTGGTAGGAGTCGATTGGTCACTCACTAGGAGCCCCAGCCATCGAGGCCATGACTTTGTCAGAATTTGTGACCAGGTTCAGGGCTGAGTTTGCGCTAGCTGTGGAGATTCAGCAGCTGGCCAGGGAGTTTATTGATATGAGACAGACTATGGAGATAGTGGTGGAGATCACCACCAAGTTCCGAGAGAGGGCTTTATTGGTACCTCAGTATGCGGGGGTTGAGGAGATGCGGAAGACCCACTATCATGACATGTTGAGGGATGACATTTGAGAGCATGTCAGATAATCAGCCTGCCCGACACTGGAGTCCATGATTGCCAGGGCGAGGGAGAGGGTGATTGATTTGGAGCACCTCAGGAAGAGGAAGGAAAAGGCGGAGCATGTTACTTGGGTTTCGGGGAAGAAACCCAAGGGATCTGACACTAGGTCGAAGGCCCAGCCAGGCAAGAGTCATTGCAGGAAATGCGGCAGGCCGCATGAGGGAGCTTGTAGAGCGGGATCATCGGGCTGCTACAAGTGTGGCAAGACGGGTAACTTTGGCAAGGATTGCACTGCCCCTGCCCCCACTTTTTAGACGTCAGACCTGATTTGCTTTCATTACGACTAGAGGGGCCATAAAAAGGTCAACCGCCCTAGGTTGACAGCAGCATCAGCAACGCCAGTGGTGGCGCCAAATCCAGTGACTACACGGGTTACGGATGGCCGGAAGGTCAAGTCAGAGGCTCCAGTGTTGAGAAGCTGAGCTTTCCAGTTGACAGCCAAGGAGGCATGCGCCGCACCCGATGTGGTGACGGGTATGGTTTCTGCTCCCTAACTTTTATTATATGTCGCTTGTGATATTGATGTGTTATGTTATATGTTTTGTTTAGGATCATTCCATGTGAACGATATCCCAGTTCAGATGTTGTTTGATTCGGGTGCTACCTGATCATTTGTCTCTCTTGCGCTTAGTAAGAGGTTCCTTGAGTCTTCGGGCATCTTAGATTTCGCTATAGAGGTCGAGATTGCGGATGACCGATCAGTGCGAGCATCAGAGGTGTTCAGGGATTGTGTTTTGAGGTTATTCGAAGAGCGCTACTTGGTATACTTGGTTCCCATACCATTGCGGGGAACAAGGTTATTATAGGCATGGATTGGTTGAGCCCCATTGGGGCAGTGATCGACTGCGTGCAACAGTTGGTCAGGGTCAGGACCCCAAGTGGGGGAGATCTGGTGATTCAGGGCGAGAGGCCACATCATGGACCAGTTTTATGTTCAGCAGCGAGAGCTAGGCGCTATCTCCAGCAGGGGTGCGCATGGTATGTCGCCTATGTTTTGGATACCAGGGAGGCGGGTGAGGCGATGGTGAGTGACGTGCCAGTTGTACGAGAGTACACGGATGTATTCGCAGAGGAGCTGCCTGGGATATCTTCAGAGAGACAGGTGGAGTTCAGGATCGACCTAGTCCTTGGTGCGGCTCTGACAGCCAAGTCACCGTATCGGTTGGCTTTTCCTGAGATGCAAGAGTTGTCTACACAGCTGCAGGAGCTGTTAGACAAGGGATTCATCAGACCGAGCAGTTCACCCTGGGGAGCCCCGATTCTATTTGTGAAGAAGAAGGACGGGTCGCATCGGATGTGTATAGATAACCGAGAGCTAAATAAGGTAACAGTGAAGAACCGTTACCCACTCCCGAGGATTAATGATCTCTTTGACCAGATTCAGGGAGCATCTTGGTTCTCCATGATTAATTTGTGTTCGGGTTATCATCAGATGAGGGTCAGAGAGGAGGATGTGCAGAAGACTGCTTTTAGGACACAATATGGTCAGTATGAGTTCGTGGTGATGCCTTTCGGGCTTACCAATGCTCCTTCTGCATTCATGGATCTCATGAACCGCGTGTGCACACCAATGTTGGATCGGTCTGTGATAGTTTTCATCGATGACATCTTGGTTTATTCCAATACGTAGGAGCAGCATGAGGAGCACTTGCGAGAGGTGATGGATACTCTGAGGAGGGAGAGCTTGTATGCTAATTTTTCTAAGTGTGAGTTCTGGTTGCGCAAGGTGCAATTTCTTGGGCACCATGTGAACCAGAGCGGGATGTCAGTCAACCCAGCCAAAGTGGAGGTTGTGATGAGGTGGGAGGTTCCGAGGTCTCCATCTGAGATTCGGAGCTTTCTGGGACTAGCAGGTTATTATCGGAGATTCATTCCGTACTTCTCCAAGATAGTCATGCCCTTGACCTGATTGACAAGAAAATTTGTGCTCTTTTGCTGGGGGCCTGAGCAGTAGGTCGCAATTGAGACGCTGAGACAAAGATTGTGTGAGGCGCCAATCTTAGCCTTGTCAGAGGGTGTGGAGGATTTTGTGGTGTATTGCGATGTGTCCATCTCGGGTTTGGGCGCAGTATTAATGCAAAGGGGGCATGTGATTACCTACGCTTCGAGGCAGCTGAAGCCTCATGAGGTGAACTATCCGACACACGACCTGGAGTTGGGGGCAGTTATTTTTGCCCTCAAGATTTGGTATCATTACCTCTATGGGGTGGGTCCGATGTACCATTTACACGGACAACAAGAGTTTGAGGTACCTCATGGATCAGCCAAATCTGAATATGAGGAAGCGTCGATGGCTAGATGTGGTGAAGGATTACGATTGTGAGATCCTCTACCACCCGGGGAAGGCCAATGTCGTGGCCTATGTGCTTAGCCGCAAGGCAGCGCCGATAAGAGATATTTGCTTTAGGATGACTGTGATGACTCCGCTGTTGGACCGGATTCGAGAGGCCTAACAGAAGGCTATGAATGAGGAACATTGTAAGAGTGAGCGTATTGTGAGACATGTTTCCTCCTTCGATTATGACAGTTGTGGATTGTTGACACTACACCGTAGGGTGTGGGTATCATTCCATCGAGCTAGGCAGTTATAGTGGTCCAAAATCAAATATCGGTCAAGGGCCGATATTTGGGATATAGGTTATCGCAGTGGGATTTCGATGGGATATCGGTATTTTTATATCATGCATAATTAATATATATAAACATAAAACATATATAAAAGTAATATAAAATATCAAAATTCAAAACTGTCAATGTTTGAAACATAATCTTACGTAAGCCATGGAATCTTCCTCTAATCCACATCAACCAAGGCATCCAATTATTTTATCTAGATCATCCACAACAACTCTAATATCATCATCATCATCATTTAAGAATTATGTACTTAACACATCAACATGATCAAACCTATAGAAACTAGCAAGTTAACACTTAATTATGTAACAATTAACATAACAATAAGATCGATTAATACTTAAAACATGAGTCTATGACCTAAAACTAACAATTAAGTACTTAACAAAATAGCAGGTTCAACTAAGTTAAGTCCATAAGACTTAAGGTCATGACTTAACACTAAAAAAAGCAAGTAAAATTACTTAACTGATATCCCACCCGGAAATCGCCTGGAAGTATCGATAAATATTGGTAAATATCATCGATATTTACGGTCCGATATTTTGGACCGATATTTGACAATGCTATTTTAAAAAGTACTGATAACCGATATCCCACCTGGAAATCACCTGGAAATCGCCGATATTAACTGCTTAGCCATGGAAGTGTAGCCAGGTATTGATGGAGGAGGCGCACAAATCCAGGTTTTCCATCCATCCTGGGGCAACGAAGATGTACAGGGATCTTCGTCTTGATTATTGGTGGTCCTGCATGAAGCAGGATGTAGCTTGGTATGTTGAGAGATGCATGACCTATAGGAAGGTCAAGGCCGAGCACCAGAGGCCTCATGGCAAGATCCAGCCATTGGATATCCCGATGTGGAAATGGGAAGATATCGCTATGGATTTCATCACGAAGCTTCCTAGGACTGCGCGGGGGTGGATTCGATTTGGGTCATCATGGATCGATTGACCAAGAGTGCCCATTTCATTCCGATTCAGGAGAGCATTTCGACCGAAAGGTTGTCCGACATCTACATCAGAGAGGTAGTGGCTCGGCACAGAGTGCCAGTCTTGGTGGTTTCTGACAGAGACGTGCAGTTCACTTCGAGATTTTGGATGAAGTTTCACGATGATCTGGGTACTCGTCTACACTTTAGCACCACTTTTCACCCACAAACAGATGGCCAGAGCGAGCGGACCATCCGGACTTTGGAGGATATGATGCGGGCATGCGTTTTAGACTTTGGAGGTAGTTAGGAATTGGGATACTTACCTTCCATTGGCAGAGTTTTCCTACAATAACAGTGATCCCGCGGATATGTTGGGGTGAGGTTGGACAAAGGGTCATAGGGAGTACCAAAGTGGTACTCAAGACTACAGAGAGGATCCAACAGGTTCAAAGCAGGCGTCAAACTACTCAGAGTCGGCAGAAGAGTTATGCTGGAAGGCGTCGTTCAGACCTGGAGTTCCAGGTCGGGGATATGGTGCTCTTGAAGGTGTCACCTTGGAAAGGTGCCATTCGGTTCAGGAAGCGGGGCAAGTTGGGACCCAGGTGCATTGGACCCTTCAGGTTTGTAGCCCGGGTGGGCAACGTAGCATATGGGTTGGACTTGCCAGCCAAACTCAGTCAGATTCATAGTACCTTTCACGTCTCCCAGCTGCAGAAGTGCATGGTAGACGATTCAACAATGGTGCCTTTGGAGGATATTCATGTGGATGACAGCCTGAACTATATTGAGTGGCCAATATTTATCCTTGACAGGAAGTCAAGGGATCTAAGGAACAAGAGGGTGAAGCTGGTGAAGGTGCAATGGCAGCACCGCTAGAGCTCGGAATGGACCTGGAAGCCGGAGTACTAGATAAGGGAGCACTACCCCGAAAATTTTCTGGATTCAGCTGCAGACTTCGAGGACGAAGTCTAACATAAGTGGGGGAGATTTGTAAAACTCGGTTCCTGGTACATATTTAAATTCAAGTAATTTCATGTTTTGCTCTAGGACTCAACGAGTTGGAGGCCTAACTCGACGAGTAGACTCAATTTTGACAGGGAAGTTTAGTGACCTACATGACGAGTCGGGGGACCGACTCGACGAGTAGAAGCTGTCTGGATGAAACCCTAATGTTTAAGGTTTGCACCCTATTTAAACGACTTATTCTACCTCAACCCAGCACCCTTCGTCCCTCCCAACTTAGATAAACCCTAAATCGAAACCCTAACCTTGTTTGAGTGATTCTTGAGCCATTTTTGTGCATTTTTGGTGGTTGTGAAGCTTGAGAAGGAAGAAGGAGCTTAGGATTTTAAGTTAAAGCTAGTAGATCCAGAGGTTGTGTTCCATTTCCAGCTCATTTGAGGTAAAAAGCTTCAACCTTGACTTTCCATTTGTTAGATCCTCTTTAGGGCTTGAATCTTGTCATTTTTGGGGCATTTCTAAGTTACCTTCGGGTTTGGGTCATTATGTAGAGAAATAACTTCAGATCTAGAACCTAGGAGGGTTCTCATGGCATAAAGTTGACAACTTTACTGCCATGAGAGCCCCATGCACCTTGAAGACTTAGTTTTAGGGCCTTTTGAGCTTAATGGCCCATGCATGAACGTAAAGTTTGTAACTTTACATGTATTATGGACCCTAGGAGGTTAGATATATGGTTTAAATGCTTTGACACCCACTGAAATCGACTGTATAGCTTTAGACAAAGAGGTACTCGACGAGTCGGGTCGTATTTCCCATCAAATCCTTGTGTTGATGGACCAGATGCTAAGATAGAAGAACAATCAGTTTTCTAGGCTCATTAGGGACCTGGAAATCATGGAACTCGGCGAGTGTATGAGCGGACTCGGCGAGTTCAAGGAAATGTACCAACCACATGAAGACGAACTCGACGAGTTCAAGGGGAACTCGGCGAGTCATAGACTGAACTCCTTCATATGGATGAAGATGAACTCGATGAGTTCAAGGATGAACTCGGCGAGTCGGTTGAAGAAGGTCTGATGTGTTGTTAAAGGCAAACTCGTCGAGCTCTTGCTAGACTCGACGAGTAGGGATGAAGTGGTAGGTTTTCGTGGACGAGGGGACTCGACGAGTTGGTGAACCAACTCGGTGAGTCTAGTCAACCAGATGTTGACTTCGACCAAAGTTGACTTCGACCCGGGTTTTGACCTTGACTTTGACTTGAAATTTAGTGACCCTTGTAAGGGTTATGAGTGTGAAAGGGTAATGTAGAAAGGATGTTATGTAGGGATTGAGGAGTTGAGAAGAGTCGATTTTCACATTGAGGACAGTGCAGACACTACACGACATCGAGGTGAGTTACCTTCCAGTAAAGGTGGGTCTACGGTTATAATGCCGACCCACCAGCAGGAGTTGTCTTTAGATGATTGTCTTTGTGATAATTGTCTAGGTTTGCTACTACCTGATGTGTATTATATGCCAGTATGATATGACATATGTGAAAGTGGTAGTAGGAGGGGAATAGTCCCCCGATCCGGTCGTTAGGACCGAAGGGTAGGTCGGACACCCCAAATATGACTGACAGCATGATTATGATATGGTATTATGTGATAGTGGTAGGGGTAAAATAGTCCACGTGGTCGGTTGAGATAGACCGGGGGGTAGGCAGGCACCCCAGAATGGCCTGACACGGGTAGGTCAGCACCACATAATGGCTTGACATGGGTAGGTCAGCACCCCAGAATGGCTTGACATGGGTAGGTCGGGCACCATAGAATTGCCCGACAGTATGTATGATTGTATGGTATGTGGTATGATGGGGTAACTCGCTAAGCTTTGTGCTTATGGTTTTCAATTTTGGTTTCAGGTACCTCTTCGTCAAAGTGGAAGGAGCCGGCAGGGTAGTAGTGCATCACACACACATGATTCCACATTTGAGATTTCAGGGATTATACTACGACATTATTACTATTTGACGATATGGTTTTTGAGACATGTAACTATGGTTAATGAATTAATATGATATCAGTAATGTTTTCTTCAAACAAATTTTATAAGCAATATAATTAAAACAAAAAATTCTGGTCTCGATGTTTGGGGTGTTACAACACTTTTATTTACTTGGGTTGTATTGATGATGTTTTGGAATATTGTTTTATTTAAATTAAAGATGAAAATTTTGGGTCATATTTGATGGGTTTTGGTCATAAGACATCCTATGTGCTCATACAAACCCTAATGCTTGGATCTAGGTTTCTCTATTGTACATGCTTTGAATCCAAGACTATAAACCCTAATTCTAGCATATGGAAATCGATATTAACATATAATTAGGTTTAAGATATTACCTTGATTGTTATGTAGCAATAACAATCCCAATTCCTCCTTGAATTGACTTTGGAAGGCTTAGAGTCACAAGTGTCACTCCTCTAATGGTTCACAAACACCATTAGCAAGAGGATGAAGAGGAGAGAGGATGGAGGCTGCCAAAACCATGTGAAAACCCTAGAAGGTTGCTTGTCCACGTTTTTGAGCCTTAAGGGTTCTATATATAGTGAGGCAATTAGGGTTATCTAACAAGAAAACCCTAATTTGGTTGCTTAATCCCTAAGCAACCCGTGGAGCCCTTTCTTAAAGCCTTGGACGACTTCATATGGGCTTCCCCCATAGAATTCGTCCACCTTATAATAAAAGGCAATCCATGGCCCAAATTGCAATTATCTTATAATTACAATTCCAGTCCCTTAAGTTTAATTAATTTCTTTTAGTCACAAAACTAATTACCAATTAATTATTGACTAATATTAATTAAACAATATGATTTCTCCTTTAATATATTATTCTCATAATATATTAATAAATCATATTTAATCCTTTCTCTGCATAATTCATCCTATCAAGTTGCTTCGGTGAAGGCAACCCAAAAGGACCATGCACCATCGGGTCAAGTACATACCAAAATAGTTATGGACTTAGACACTAATCCAACAGTCTCCCACTTGGATAAGTCTAATAACTATTATGTGTATGACTTCAAATCCTGATCAGCAATCGTAGCTTTCCAAAGCCGCTGTCAACTCTGATCCTATCAGATCCTTAGTTTGAGGGATTCAGAGATACTCTCGAGTGTGTCTGAAATCAAACTGAGGATATGGTAAAGTTTTTTTTCTAAAAGAAAATATAGTTTTAAGAAAAGAGTTTTTCTAAGATACGAAGGGGTGTGGTGCATGCAATCAGCTGAGCTCAAGTAAGTCTTCCCAAAATACCCATACAAGTTATCTGATATGGTTTGATTTGTGAATCTGTGATCAGCCGAGCTCAAGTAAGTCTTCCCAAAATACCCATACAAGTTATCTAATATGATTTGATTTGTGAATCTATGAATTGCATGCTAGTTAGAGCTAAGGATTTGCTTAGTTTTTGCATGATAGAATTCTAGGAGAGACGCCTTTGTATGCCTATTGTATGAGCCTGCAGACTTGCATGCTAGTACTGATCAATTAGTGATAGGATGGCCTCTTTAGGTGATGCTTGATTCTGGTTACTTGATGCTCGAATACTTCTTGTTTTGTGTTTCTAGGAGTTCTAACTAGCTTCAGCTAACTAGTAAGCGAATATGCTAAGTTACATATTATGGGAACTAAATAATTTTAGAAGGTTGGGTTTTAACTCTCTTGCACAGCTCTTGTTTGAGTCCAACCATTGTATTGTGAGACCTCTCATTCGAAGAATTATTTGGTTTTAGTAATATGTAATTATATTCGCGAGCAAGTTAGTGGAAGTTAGCAGGAGTTCCTTCTATAGCTAATGACAGAGAGTGGTGTGGAGTTTGCCTTAGGATAACATAGGATGAGATCTAGTGTTAGGAGCCTTATTTGTGGGGGGAAATTGATTGGATATAAAGTGACTTAGTGGAGTTAAGGTAATCCTTGAGGAAAGTACGAATAGATGTGGAAGGTATTATGGGCCCGTACTACTGGAAGCAGAAGATCAATAATCGATTCAAGGAGGGTTGTGATGAAACCAGGGAGCTTGTGGAGTTTGTGATTCCCCGATATATTTTGATGCGTATTCTGATGGTTTGTCTGGTCTATTTTCAGTATGGTGACATTGCGAGGCAAACCTGTTGGTAGTTTTGGTGCTGGAGAGGGCTCGGTCTCAGGATCTGGAGCTGGGCAGCTAGATGACCAGACGAGGGAGTTCATATCGTTTGAGATTATGTGTAGTATCCTTGAGTAGGCTCCTGCGATCTTTGGCACAGTCAAGGAGGACATTCTGGAGATTCTGAATGAGCGGTTGAGCGCCTTTCGCTCAGAGATGATGGGTATGGTTGGGACGCGTTCATTGAAATTCATGGAGTTCGGGGCATGTGGAGCTCCGAATTATCACAGGTCGAAGGACCCGATAGTGAGAAGGAGGTGGTTAGCGGACGTTGCTAATGCTTTCCGCACCAGCCGTTGTCCCGAGGAGGACAAGGTCAAACTAGCTTCCTACCTTTTGAAGGACAGGGCATGAGACTGGTGGGAGGAGTTAGGACATGCAGTGGGTGATGATGTTGTTGATGTGATGGCATGGGATGATTTGTCTACTAGATTCCGAGCTGATTTTGCACTAGTGATTGAGGTGCAACAGTTGGCGTGGGAGTTTCAGGATCTCTGCCAGACTATGGATACGGTGGCTAAGATCACCGCGATGTTCTGAGTGAGGGCACTTCTAGTTCCGCAGTATGTGGCATATGAGGAGATGAAGAAGGCCCAGTATTATGAGATGTTGAGGAGTGAAATTCGGCAGTTTGTCATCCGATCCAACTGCAAGACGTTGGAGGATATGATAGTGAGGGCTAGAGAGAGAGAGAGAGAGAGAAATTGATCTTGAGATGGAGAGGAAGAGGAAGCCTGATGAGGTTCAGGTATTCGGGGGTTTGGGAGAGGGGCCCAAGGTTGTTGATACGAGAGGGAAGTGCTAGTAGGGCCGAGGCTGCTGCGGAAAATGTGGCATGTCGCACGAGGGGAGGTGCAGGGTGGGTGGTCCTGGCTGCTTCAAATACGGCCGGATTGGTCATATTAGTAGGGACTGTACTGCTACCACCACCACCACCCCAATATCTGATCTGATTTGCTTTCATTGCAATCAGAAGGGCCATATGAAAGCCCATTGTCCGAGTTTGGCTGCAGCAGGACCGGTGTTAGCGCCCACTCCTGCAACTCTTTGGATTACTGACGGCCGACATGGCCGAGAAGACACACCTATGGTGAAGAGCAGAGCTTTCTAGTTCATGGCCGAGGAGGCGCATGCAGCTCCCGATGTGGTGACGACTATGTATCTTCTCCTTATCCCTTTATGTATATTGAATTGTTTGCTTATGTTTATGTGGTTTATTTTAGGACCGTTCCTTGTGAACGATATTTCTGCATTGGTATTGTTTGATATGGGGCTACCCAATCATTTGTATCGCTTGCGCTGAGCAATAGATTTTTTAGAGCTTCGGGGGAGTTGGATTGTCCTCTAGATGTCGAGATTGATGATGATAGGTCCGTTCGGGTTTTGAGGGTTCACCGGGGTTGTACTCTCCAGTTATTAAATGAGCAGTATCCGGTTGATTTGGTTCCCATTCCTCCGCGTGGGAACAAGGTTATCGTGGGCATGGATTGGTTGAGCCCTAATAGGGAAGTGATTGATTTCGAGCAGTAGTTGGTTCGGGTTTGGAGCCTTAGTGGGGGAGAGATAGTAGTTCATGGGGAAAGATCTCAGTGTGGGCCGATTTTGTGTTCAGCAGCGAGGGACAGATGCTATTTTCAGAAAGGTTGTTCCGGTATGTCGCCTATGTTATGGATATTCGGGATAAGGGTAAGGAGACCGTGGATGATGTGACGATGTGGGGGATTATCCGGATGTATTCCCGAAGGATTTGCATGGGTGCCTATGGAGAGGCAGGCTGAGTTTAGGATTGATCTGGTTCCAGGTGCGGCTCTGATAGCCAAAACACTGTATCAGTTGGCTCCTACCGAGATGCAGGAGTTGTCTACACAGCTATAGGAGCTGTTAGACAAAGGGATTTATTCGACCGAGTAGTTTGCCATGGGGAGCACTGATTCTATTTGTAAAGAAGAAGCATGGGTCTCACCTTATGTGTATCAACTACTAGGAGCTGAATAAGGTAACAATGAAGAACCATTATCCACTCCCGAGGATTGATGATATTTTATCCAACTTCAGGGTGCATCTTGGTTCTCCAAGATTGATTTGTGATCGGGTTATAATCAAATGCAGGCTAGGGATGAGGATGTGCAGAAGACCACTTTCCAAACTCATTATTGTCATTAAGAGTTCGTGGTGATGCCTTTTGGGCTCACCAATGCTCCAGTTGTGTTCTTGGACCTCATGAACCTCGTGTGCAGACCGATGTTGGATTGGTCTCTGATAGTATTCATTGATGATATCTTGATTTATTCCAGGACTTAGGAGCAGCACGAGGAGCACTTGAGGGAGGTGATAGAGACATTGAGTAGGGAAAGAATTTTTGCAAAGTTCTCTAAGTGTTAGTTCTGGTCGTGCGAGCTGCAGTTTCTGGGGCACTTTTTCAACCAGAATGGTATTCTAGTCGATCCGGCCAAGGTTGAGGGCGTGATGTAGTGGGAGGTTCCGAGGTCTCCATCTGAGATTCGAAGTTTTCTTGGTTTGGCGGGTTACTATCGGAGATTCATCCAGGATTTCTCCAAGATCGTTGTTTCTTTGACCCGATTGACAAAGAAGACGGTTACATTTCGATGGGGGTCTGATCACCATGAAACTTTTGAGACTTTGAGGCAACGGTTGTGTGAGGCGCCGATGCTGATCCTGACGGATGTGTGGATGATTTCATGGTTTATTGTGATGCTTTGATAACAGGATTGGGGGCAGTGCTGATGCAGAGGGGTTGCGTGATTGCTTACACTTTGAGGCAGCTGAAGCCTCATGAGGCGAATTATCCGATGCATGATTTTGAGTTGGGGGCCGTGGTTTTTGCCCTCAAGATTTCACGGAATTACCTCTATAGGGTTCGTTGTACCATTTACACAGATCACACGAGCCTGGGTTACTTGATGGATTCGCCGAATCTAAATATGAGGCAGCGCCGATGGTTAGATGTGGTGAAGGATTATGATTGTGAAATCCTTTATCACCTGGGAAAGGCCAATATGGTGACCGGTGCTCTTAGCCGCAAGGCGGTTGTGCCTCCGATTAGAGACATTTGTTTGAGGATGACCGTCATTACTTCGTTGTTGGAGCGCATTCGTGAGGCACAGATTGAGGCTATGAAGGAAGAGCACCGAAAGAGCGAGTGTATTGTGGGTCAGGTGGCTTCCTTCGATTATGATAGTCGTGGATTGTTGACCAACGAGTTTGGGTTCCGTATTGGGGCAGTGCACGCTAAATTCTGTTGGAGGAGTCCCACAAGTCTAGGTTCTCTATTCATCCTGGGGCGACGAAGATGTATAGAGATCTTCGTCGGGTCATTGACACTATTTTACCGTTTTAGGATACAATACAAATAATTATTTAAAGTTATAATTCTTTTACACTATGTATTTACTATGGAAAGACAATATTTCCACTTCCAAAATGGTTTTCCTTACACTATACGTAAACCTATTGATACAATTTTGTGAGACATAGTCTTCACCGTACTTACCATAGTACACACTAAAATCCTGAATTACAACCAGAATCTTGGTAAGAGAGTGTGACACTTGTGTCTAGATCTATACGAGACTGACAATCCCGCACTTAAGTTGTTAGCTACAACTAGACCAGCAGGTCTGGGGTGACAAATGTCTAACATTTATGACGCCTGAAGAATGTCACCAACAGGCCGACTACGATTTTAAGATGGTCGTAATAACTCACATGGGGTATTAATAATACATTTGGTTTACAGGGCTAACATACATTCATATGGTTTTATATAAGAATAAAACCACATAATACTACTTTCGAGTACAACAATACTTATACATTTTTGGTCTTAGGGTTTTAAAACTACAGTTCATTTTTAAGATAATATTGGATTTTCTGAAAACATACACTATCATTTTACAAGGAAAAGTTAGAGATTTTTCGCATACAAAACTCTTATGAACTCACCAGCTTAATTGACAGTTTTTCAAATTACTTGCATTCTCAGGGAATTGTTAAGCAAGGTAATGACAAAGTTGTGAGTTTGGACGTTACATCGCCACACTATTCATTTTTTTTTGTCGTGATGTAATTGGAATCGAAACAAACAACATTCAGATACAATGTAATTTTCCCAATTATAATTATGATGGTTGTGTTGCTTTGATCACTATTATTCTTTATGTTATGATATTGTTCATGAAGTCATCCACCCTCAGACGTTTCCACCATTCTGGTTTGGTGGTATGACACAATCGGATACTGCTCGCTGAATAACTCCAAAGTGCATCCTTGGTGAACCCCTGACACTTGCACCTGGCGATCATCCTCAACCTCAATCTCTAGTGGATAATCCAACTCTCTAGGGACATCATTGAACCTCCTGCTAAGCGCAAGGGATACAAAAGATCGGGTAGCCCTCGAATCGAACAAGACCAACGTAGGAATACCGTTCACAAGGAACGCCCCTAATCAACAATACAAACATATAAGCAGGACAAATAACATAAATAAGAAGATAAAGAGAAAATACATACTAGTGACCACATTGGGTGCTGCACGAGCCTCCTCGACTGTCAACTGAAATGCCCTGCTCCAAACAACTGGCTCGTCTACCTTGCCCTTGCAGCTATCAGTGATCCTCAAAGTCACCAGAGCAGGTGCTGCTCTTAGTCCTCATGTTGCTAAACTCGGGCAATTAGCCTTTTTGTGGCCCCTCTGATTGCAATGGAAGCAAATTAGATCTTATGTGTGGGTGGTGGTGGTAGTTGTAGTACAATCCCTACTGAAATGCCCCATTTTGCTGCACTTGTAGCAGCCTGAACCACCCACACTGCAATCCCTGTAATCTTGTGTGTGTGAAGCTTTTGAAAGAATGAGAAGCTTGGGGATTCCAAGAAGAATCTAGTAGATTTAGAGACTCCGTTTCATTCTCATCATTTTCTGGTAAGCAAGTCTCAAACTTCCTTAATAACTTCTTAGATCTCTTATTTTTCATTTTATGGGGTTTTTGGTCTAAGAAGCTTTGGGATATGGACGTCCCAAGTGAGTGTACCATCAGATCTGGAACCATGGAGGGCTTTCATGGCATAAAGGTGAAAACTTTATGGTCATTGAAGCCCCATGCTAGCTATAGGATGTTATTTTCTCCTTTTAAGCTCCAAAAGGCCATGCATGGAGAGAAAGGTGGAAGCTTTACGTGTTCATGTAGTGTTTAAGGTCTAGATCTCTATTTGTATGCTTTAGCTTGGAGTATGGATGGCTTATGGACCAAGATCTAGGACCTAAAGAGTTAGGGTTGAGCTAAACCCAATAAGTAAAGTTATTCCAACTTTACCCTTAAAAGGACATTTTCAGTATATATGAGAAGTAAGAAGCTTAGATCTGAAGAGTAGGTGAAACATCCCAAAAATACAACCCAACAATTTCATTTTTAATTCATTAATAAAACCATAAGTAATAAAAGTTATAAATCATGTATGTCAAAAATCTCATAACTTCTGTCAATATATATCAAAATCATATGTCAAAACATCAGAGTGACTCCTCCCAGGCTAAAAGTTGTAGCGTGTGCCATGTAGTCATCCCGAGCTCTTCCCTTTACTAGCGGAAGTACCTGAAAACCAAACTGAAAACTATAAGCATGAAGCTTAACAAGTCTCCCCAAATTACCACATACCATACACATAGTCAATTAATAACACACATTGGGCCTATCCCACTACATCGGGCCCTGCCCGACATTGGACGAATCCGACATTGGGCCCCACCTGACATCAGACCCCACTTGGCATCAAACCGAAATCCAATATACATATAACATATCAACAAGCATATATCATAAACACATAACATAAACATATAAACATTCCTTGGACTTTCCCCGACATCGGAACGAAGACCGGAACATATAACAAACACATGCAAGAATCACCAAGACATCAAACATACAAACATTCCTCGGGCTTGCCCCGACATCAGACCGAAGTCCGGAAACATATTATTTACATCGGGCTAACCCCAACATCGGACCTAGGTCCCGCATATGCTAACATACATAAACGGGCCGACATTGGTCCCTTATACCTGTTCCTATTGGAGGAAAACTCACCTCTCGAAGCTGGTTGTTGAATCTCTCGGTAAGGAATCTCTATCGGCTACTCCCACGACTCCTCGGCTATCATTATCATAATAACACTTAATCAGAATCAGATAATCCTTCTTAGGGTAAAATGACCATTTTACCCATGGTTAAAGTCAACTTTTTGTTGACTCAACTCGCCGAGTTCTATAAGTCAAAACCCTAAAATCACGATCCAACCCGTCGAGTCACTCCCCTGACTCGCCGAGTTCCCTGTCTACTCATAGTTGCAATAAAATGATTCAAATCGTCGAGTCCCTTCACAGACTCGTCGAGTTCTATCTTAAACTGAAACGGGACACACGACTCAACTCGTTGAGTTCCTTTATGGACTCGACGAGTCCTTCAGTCTGTTTAGGCTAGGGATGAAAGTGGGTCCAAACCCGACCTGATCGGACCCAGACCCGGAAAACCCAGAAACTGGAATTGACGAATTATAAGACCCGAGAACTGGACCGGTATAACGGAACCAGTTCCGGTTCGATTCCGGGTATCGGACCGGGTAAAGTGGGTATGGAACCGCTTGGAATCGAAAATTGTTAATTGGAACCGGTTTCGTGTATTAGATTCATAACCCCAGAAATGTTAATGCAAAATTTTACATATTAGTTTCTCATATATCATGGAAAAATAAATACAGGTTAGCTTCTCATATAAAATGGAGCATAACATGATAGGAAAAGAAAAAAATAGTTTCATTTTTTGGCTGCAAACTACCGATTTAAACTGCCACAGCATTTTTTTGGGCTACAATACTTAATGTATGGACAAAAAAAGGAATGCAATTTGTATATATTTTTCCTGATTACAATCGGTAATTAATTTTTTTAAAGACAATTGTGTTGCTTCATGCTTGACAGAAAAAAAAATAACAATAAATGGGAATTTTTTCTTTGGGAAACTTTCCTCGATTTTATGAAGGAAAAAAGAAAAAAAAAGAATTTGGTTACAAGATCTCTGTAATGGAAGGGCAGAACGTTTTTTTTCTCAATTCATGGGCAAGTTTTCTTTCCATTTAGCAATTGTTTGGGACACTAATACAATGTTTTCCTTAAAACATTATTGTTTAAACTTCTTTCTCATCAATTATGAAGTTGTTTTCCAAGAGACGGACACATAGCAATATATTTCATATTTTGCTTGTCCAAGAAGGTGACGTAGGAGACTGATGTCAATCACGATTTCTAAGGAAAAAAAATTGAGAATAAGGCTTGCTTGGGTGCGTATCTACTGGCTAGATCAACGTAATAAAAAAAAGCTCTCTACATTCTGGGTCTTTATTAGCATAAATCGGTTCCGGACTAATTACCCAATTCCGGTTCTTTTACCCGGTTTACTCGGACCCAATAGACCCATACCCAGAACTCGGATAAGGTTATTATTAAAACCCAAAACCCAGATCGGTTTAGCATATTCTGGTTCAAACGATTCCGGTTAACAGATTAAGGCTCTACTATCCAGATCCAAACTCCATAATTCTTTTACATACTGAAAGTGTCCTCCTAAGGGTAAATTTTCCAACTTTGCCCGTTAATAATCCATCTTCATGGGTTTAGCTCAAACCCTAGTTCTTTAGGACATAGATCTTTTTCCAAAAGCCATAATACTCCAAACTAAAGCATGAAAACTAAGATCTAGATCCTAGACACCAAATGAACAAGTAAAGTCTCAGACTTCCCTTCCATGCATGGCCTTTTGGGGCTAAAAAGGCCAAAATAACACCTTAAAGCTTGCAAGGGGCTTCCATGGTCATAAAGTTTGAACCTTTATGCCATGAAACCCCTTCTAGACCCTAGATATGAAAGGTAGGTCACTTGGGACATCCATTTCCCAAGGGCTAAGCTTCTTGGACCAAAAACCCCATAAAGTGACAAAGAAGAGATATAATAAGCTATTAAGCAAGGTTGAGACCTGCTTAACAGAATACGAAGAGGATGATATGTTGCTTCTGGATCTACAATCTTCTCCTGGAATCCTCTGGCTTCTTCTTCTACAAGCTTCAAATTACCCAAAGATCACTCAAAAATGGATCACAAGCTCACACTTAGCTTTAGGGTTTCGTGGATTAGGGTTTGGGACCTGGAGGCAAGAAATGAGTCTAGGGTGCAAAACCCCGGAATTAGGGTTTCATCCTGACAACCCTACTCGTCGAGTCGAGGCTTCTCAACTCGTCGAGTAGGCGACTTAAATACCGCATCAAATCTCATTCCTACTCGACGAGTCTGGGGATCCCAACTCGTCGAGTATCTCTTCAAAAATGAATAACTTATAATAAAATGCGTACCAGGAATCAGGCATTACAATTCTCCCCCACTTGTCTTAGGCTTCGTCCTTGAATTCTGCTGAGTCGGGAAACAACTCTGGGTAGTGCTCCCTCATCTCCTCCTCAGGCTCCCAAGTCCACTTGGAACCCTTGCGGTGCTGCCACTGCACCTTCACCAACTCACCCCTCTTGTTCCTCAGATTCTTCATCTTCTTTTCGAGAATAGCTACTGGTCCCTCGATGTAATTCAGGCTATCATCAACTTGAATATCCTCTAGAGGCACAACTACAGAGTCATCCACTAAGCACTTCCACAACTGAGAAACATGGAAAGTGTTGTGGATCTGGCTGAGCTCTGCTAGAAGATCCAAATGGTAAGAAACCCGACCTACCCGATCCAACATGTTGAACGAATCGATGTATCTGGGGACCAGCTTGCCCCGCTTCTTGAATCAGATGACACCTTTCCAAGGTGACACCTTGAGAAGTACCATGTCGCCCACCTGAAACTACAAGTATGAACGTCGCTTGTTGGCATAGCTCTTCCTAAATCAGTGCCTCAGATAACCATTGTCTGAGAGTCTCGAAGGCTGCCTGCTGCTTAGGCCCTCAGCGGAATGTCACCGACTTCTTGGTCAGTCGGGTCAAAGGAGCAATGATCTTGGAGAAATCTTGGATGAATCTTCGATAATAACCAGCTAAACCAAGGAAACTCCGAATCTCAGTTGGAGACCTCGGAACATACCCTTCTGGTTGACAAGGTGCCCCAGAAACTGCATCACGACCTCCATCCTAGCCAGATCAACTAAAATACCCTTCTGGTTGACAAGGTGCCCCAGAAACTGCACCTCGCGCAACTAAAACTCCCCCTCCTCAGTTTCTCCAGCACCTCCTTCAGGTGCTCCTCATGTTGCTCTTGAGTCTTGGAATAAACCAAGATGTCATCAATGAAAACTATCACAGACGGATCCAACATCGGTCTGCACATGTGGTTCATGAGGTCCATGAACACGGCTGTGGCATTGGTGAGCCCAAACGGCATCACCACAAACTCATAGTGACCATAGCGAGTCCTAAAAGCTGTCTTTTGCACATCCTCGTCCCTGACTCGCATCTTGTGATAACCCGATCGCAGATCAATGTTGTAGAACCAAGATGCACCCTGTAGCTGGTCAAACAAATCATCAAACATCGGGAGGGGATAACGGTTCTTCACCATTACTTTATTCAACTCCCGTTAGTCTATACACATGCGATGTGACCCGTCCTTCTTCTTCACAAACAGGATCGAGGCTCCCTATGGCGAACTACTCGGCGTTATAAATCCCTTGTCTAGCAGCTCTTGCAGCTGCGTAGACAACACCTGCATCTCGAGAGGAGCCAACTGATTTGGTGCCTTGGCTATCGGAGCCGCACCAGGGACTAGGTCAATCCTGAACTCAACCTGTCTCTCCGGAGGTATCCCAGGAAAATCCTCCGGGAATACATCTGGGTACTCTCACATGACCGATACATCATCCACTGTCACCTTACTCTTATTCCAGGTATCCATAACATAGGTGATATACCGTGCGCAACCCTGCTGAAGGTAGCGCCTCTCTCTCGCTACTGAACATACAGTCGGTCCATGTTGCGACCTTTCACCCTGAATCACTAACCCTTCCCCACTAGGATTCCGAACTCTCACTAGCTGCTACTCGCAGTCGATCACTGCCCCATTGGAGCTCAACCAGTCCATACCCACTATAACCTTATTCTCTCGTAGGGGAATGGGGACCAAATCCACGGAAAACTGCTCGTCGAACAATTGTAGTGTGCATCCCTAATGCACCCTCACAACCCGAATGGTCCAATCATCTACTATCTCCATATCAAGTGGCCAATCCATCTCCCCTGGAGCCTTTACGCATCGCTTGCTGAGTGTGAGCGAAACAAAAGATCGGGTAGCCCCCGAATCAAATAGTAGCAAAGCTGATATACCGTTCACTAAGAACGATCCTGTCACAACATCGGGAGCAGCACGTGCCTCCTCTACAGTAAGCTGAAAAGCCCTGCTCCTCGCCGTAGGCGCCTCTTCCCGGCTCTGACAACCATCTATAATCATCAATGTGGCAGGAGCGGGGGCAGCCACCTGTCCTGTTGCTGCTAAAATCGGACACTGGGCCTTTTGTGGCCCTTCTGATTGCAGTAAAAGCAAATCAGATCTGAAACTAATGTGGTGGTGGTAGCTGTACAATCACTGCTTATGTGACCAGTTCAACCGCACTTGAAGCAGCCCAAACTCTCCGCCCTGCACGCCCCCTCATGCATCTTGCCACACTTGTTATACCGGTTGCGGCCCTGCTGGCTCCTAGGTCTATGGTCTGATACCTTGGGCTTCTTGCCCGAACTCCCTGACTGAACCCCCTCAGGTTTCCTCTTCCTCTCCAGCTCCAAATCTAACTCTCTCTCTCTCTCTCTCTCTCTCTCTCTTTCTCTCTCTCGAGCCCTAACAATCATTTTCTCTAGCATCTTGCAGCTGGAGCAGCTCACAAACTGGCAGATATCACTCCACAACATCTTATGATATCGGTCCTTTTTCATCTCCTCGTCCGCCACATACTGCAGAATGAGAAGGGCCCTCTCCCTGAACATCGTGGTGATCTCGGTCACCGTCTCAGTTGTCTGCTAGAGATCCTGGAACTCCCTAGCAAGCTATTGCACCTCGATCACAGGTGCAAACTCGGCCCTGAACCTGGCCGAAAAATCACTTCAGGTGATCCCATCTAGAACTACATCATCTCCAATGGCTCGTCCAACCTCCTCCCACCAATCACGTGCCCTGTCCTTCAGAAGACAGAAAGCAAGTCGGACCTAGTCACCCTCGGGATATCTACTGGTATGGAAAGCGTTGGCGACATCAACCAACCATCTAGTGCTAGCAATAGGGTCTCGATACCCATGGTAATCAGAAGCTCCACAAGCATTGAACTCCCTGAATGTCAGTGTGCGCGACCCCATCATGGCCGCTACCTCGGTGTGGAATGCACTCAGCCTCTCATCCAAAAGCTCTAAAATATCCTCCTTGATCGTGACGAAGATCACAGGAGTCTGATCCAAAATATTGCGCGTGACCTCAGACAAAATTAACTCCCTCGTCTTCTCGTCTAGCTGTCCGCCTCCAGAGCCCGAGCCTGATCCCTCACGGGCAACTGAACTTCCGACTGGCCTAGTGCGTAGCGTCACCATATTGAAAATACACCATAGCAAACATCAGTATACACATCATAACTCGAGGGATCTCACATACTACAAGTTCCCTGGATTCATCTCAGCCTTCCTCGATTCGATTACGGATCCTCTGCTTTCAGTAGTACGGGCCCATACTACCTTCCACATCTATCCGTACTTTCCTCAAGAACTTCCTTGACTCCACCAAGTCCCTTCTACTACTACTGTTGTTCTCATACCAATCTCATCCTAGGCTTGCCCTAGGGTAATCACCAACACATTCTGCCCTATCAGTTGCATAAGAAGTTCATGCTATATCCCCTAAATAGCTCGCAAATACCATTACATATCTCAAAGACTAGATAATTCTTCGAATGATAGATCCTACCCTACAACGGTTGGACTCAAAGAAGAGCTTCAAAATAGAGCTTGACCTAACCTTCTGAAATTACTTAGTCCTCGCAATATGTAACTTAACACATTCATTTACTAGTTAGTAAAAGATAACTAGCACTCCTAAAAGCACAAAGCAAGTTGCATTCAAGCATTTAGTAAACATAATCAAGCATATCTCATTCAGGCCATCACTGACTAATATGTACTAGCATGTAGTTCATAAAGCTGATACACATACAACAGGAACACAAGGCATCCTTCCTAGATCCATAGTCCTAATCTTACATGCAATTCTCATAAACATATCATAACATAAACTTTTATGGGTAATTTGGGAGTACTTACTTGAGTTCGGCTGATTGCAGGCACCACACCCTTTTCTCTTTTCAAAGTTCTTTTTCTCTTTTCAAAATTCTTTTTAAAATGATTTTCTTTGAAAATTTTTTATACCAATTCCTTAGTTTGAGTTCAGACACACTCGAGAGTGTTCCCGAATCCCTCAAACTGAGGCTCTAATACCAATTTGAAACATCCAAAAAATACAACCCAAAAATTTCATTTTTAATTCATTAATAAAACCATAAGTATCAAAAGTTATAAATCATGTATATCAAACTCTCATAACATCCATCAATATATATCAAAATCATATGTCAAAACATCAGAGTGAATCCTCCCAGGCTAAAAGTTGTGGTGTGCGCCATGCAGTCATCCCGTTCTCTTCCCTTTACTAGCGGAAGTACCTGAAACCAAAATTGAAAACTGTAAGCACGAAGCTTAGTGAGTCTCCCCAAACTACCACATACCATACACATAATCACATAATAACATACATTGGTCCTAGACTACTACATGGGGCCCCGCCCGACATCGGACGAATCCGACATGGGGCCCCGCCCGACATCAGACCGAAGTCCGGCATCGGGCCCCGCCCGACATCGGACCGAAGTCCTGTATACATATAAACATATAAACATTCCTCGGGCTTGTCCCGACATCGGACCAAAGTCCAGAACATATAACAAACACATGCAAGAATCAGGAAGACATCAAGCATACAAACATTCCTCGGGCTTGCCCCGACATCGGACCGAAGTCCGGAAACATATTATTTACATCGGGCTAACCGCGACATCGGAGCTATGTCCCGCATATGCTAACATACATAAACGGGCCGAAATTGGTCCCTTATACCCGTTCCTATTGGAGGAAAACTCACCTCTTGAAGTTGGTTGCTGAATCTCTCGGTAGGGAATCTCTATCGGCTAGTCTTGCGACTCCTCGACTATCATTATCATAATAACACTTAATCAAAATCAGATAATCCTTCTTAGGGTAAAATGACCATTTTACCCCTGGTCAAAGTTAATGTTCTGGTCAAAGTCAACTTTCTGGTTGACTCAACTCACCGAGTTCTATAAGGCAAAACCCTGAAATCGTGATCCAACCCGTAGAGTCACTCCCATGAATCGCCTTGTTCCCTGGCTACTCATAGTCGTGATAAAATGAGTTAACTCATCGAGTTCTATCTTAAACTGAAATAGGACATACGACTCAACTCATCGAGTTCCTCTATGGACTTGACGAGTCCTTTAGTCTGTTTGGGCCATCTTGACAGATTAAGCCTCTACTCTCTAGATCCAAACTCCATACTTCTTCTACATACTGAAAGTGTCCTCCTAAGGGTAAATTTTCCAACTTTGCCCGTTAATAATCCATCTTCATGGGTTTAGCTCAAACCCTAGTTCTTTAGGACATAGATCTTTTTCCAAAAGCCATAATACTCCAAACTAAAGCATGAAAACTAAGATCTAGATCCTAGACACCAAATGAACAAGTAAAGTCTCAGACTTCCCTTCCATGCATGGCCTTTTGGGGCTAAAAAGGCCAAAATAACACCTTAAAGCTTGCAAGGGGCTTCCATGGTCATAAAGTTTGAACCTTTATGCCATGAAACCCCTTCTAGACCCTAGATATGAAAGGTAGGTCACTTGGGACATCCATTTCCCAAGGGCTAAGCTTGTTGGACCAAAAACCCCATAAAGTGACAAAGAAGAGATCTAATAAACTATTAAGAAATGTTGAGACTTGCTTACCAGAAAATGAAGAGGATGAGATGTTGCTTTTGGATCTACAATCGTCTCTTGGAATCCTATAGCTTATTCTTCTTCTACAAGCTTGAAATTACACAAAGATCACTCAAAAATGGTTCACAAGCTCACACTTAGCTCTAGGTTTTTGTGGATTAGGATTTGGGACCTCGAGGATGGAATTGAGTCCATAAAGTGGGGATTAAGATGCTTAAATAAGGTGCAAAGCCCCGAAATTAGGATTTCATCCTGACAGCCCTACTCGTCGATTCGAGGCTTCTCAACTCTTCGAGTAGGCGACTTAAATCCCGTGTCAAATCTTGTTTCTACTCGACGAGTCTGGGGCTCCCAACTCGTCGAGTAGCTCTTCAAAAATGAATAACTTATTATAAAATGTGTATCAGGAATCAAGAGTTACGGTAGGGGCTTAATCCATTAACATGGCCGAAACAAACCGAGGAACTTGTCGAGTCCATAGAGGAACTCGACGAGTTGAGTCGATTTGTCCAGATCCCGAATAGGATAGAACTCGACGAGTCTAAGGAGGGACTCGACAAGTTGACTCACTTTATCACGACTACGAGTAGCAAGGGAACTTGGCGAGTCAGGGGGATGACTCGACGAGTTGGATCGCGATTTCAGAGTTTCTGATTATGGAACTCGGCGAGTTGAGTCAAACCAGAATGTTTACTTCGACCAGAATGTTGAATTTGACCAGGGGTAAAATTATCATTTTACCCTAAGAAGGATTATTGGATTTTGACTAAGTGTTATTGTGTTAATGATAGTCGGGGAGTTGTTGGAGTAACTGTTAGAGATTCCTCACCGCAAGATTTCACAGTCAGCTTTGTGAGGTGAGTTTTCCTCCGGTAGGAACGGGTTGAAGGCATCAATGTTGGCCCATTTATGTATGTTTGCATATGCCAGATTAAGGTTCGATTTCGGGCCGTTCCCGATGTAGGTTTATATGTTTCCAGACTTTGGTTCGATGTCGGGCCAAGCCCGAAGAATGTTTGTATGCTTGATGTCTTCGCGATTCTTGCATGTGTCTGTTTGAATGTTTCTGGACTTCGGTCCGATGTCGGGGCAAGCCTGAGGAATGTATATATTATTTGTTATGTGTTTATATGTATTTTTTGATATGCTTATGTATACCGAGCTTTGCTCGATGCCCGACGGGGTCGGATGCTGGATTTCGGTCTAATGCCGGGCGAAGCCCGATGCCAGAATGTGGTTCGATGTCGGGCAAGGCCCGATGTAGTGGGCTAGGCCTAAGTTATGCTGTTATGTGATTATGTGATATGTGTATGGTATGTGGTAGTTTGGGGAGACTCACTAAGCTTCGTGCTTACAGTTTTCAGTTTTGGTTTCAGGTACTTCTGCTAGTAAGGGGAAGAGCTTGGGATGATTGCATTGCATACACCACAACGTTTAGCCTGGGATGATTTACTTTGATATTTGGACATGTGATTTTTGTTGGAATAGTGTCTAAGGCTGCAACTATATTAGGCAAGTATTTGACCCGGCTGTGCATGGTCCTTTTGGGTTGCCTTCACCATAGCAACTTGATAGGATGATTTATTAAGAGAGAGTAAATATTATTAATATATTATGGGAATAATATAAAGAATAATATATTGTTATTTGATTAATATAAGTCATAGAATTAATTGGAATTAATTTGGTGACTTGAAGAGATTAATTAAATAAAGGGGTATAAACTGTCAATTGTTTGATAGTTAAGCTTTAGACTATAAATCCTTATAGATATATAGTGGACGGATTCTAGAAGCTAGGATAACTTCAAAATCGTCCATGACTTATCTAAGGAAAGGATTTGGATAGCCGTAAGAGAAGATTATCCAATTAGGGTTTAGGTTGTAACCCTTAAGGAGTCTACAAGTATAAATAGATCCCATGGGCAAGGGAAATCGGCACCTCACCTAAAGTAAGAGAACCCTAGCCGATTTCCTCCCCTCTCCTCTCTCCTAAATCATCTTCTTTGCTATCGGTGTTTGTAAGCCATTAGAGGAGTGACAATTGTGACTCTAGAAGCTCCAAGACAACAAGATCAACAAGGAATTCAAAGGTATGGTTCTAGATCTGTTTCAATGTTGTTATTTAACCTAATTAGCCATTAGAAGTCTTGGATTCAAAGCATGTTTAGTTAGAAAGCCTAGATCCAAGCATTAGGGTTTTGCATGCGCACATAGGAAAGTTCTTATGGCTAAAACCCATCAATGGTATCAGAGCCTAGCTTGGTTTTCATTAAATTGTTGTTTGATTAACTGAAACAAACCTGCAAAATTTGATTTTTGGTTTCTGATTCATGAACTCGACGAGTCCCATGGTGGACTCGACGAGTTGGCCTGACTCGACGAGTCCAGTTGGGAACTCGACGAGTTCGAGCGTCAGGAATGGCCAGATTCGGGATTTTTTCATAATTATCTTATGGAAACTTACCTTAATCATAATAGATCAACCTAAATCCGATTTTTTGATATATATATATATATATATGGCTATTATCTTGATCTAGTTAAAGGTACTTATCAACTAATAAAATATTTAATTTCCTTATATGATAATTAATTAATTATTTTAATTATTTTGGTAATTATCTTTCAAAGAAATCTTGAATAAAATCAAATATAGATAATTAGGATATTAATTGTTAATTGTAATTATTTGTTATTTGATCCTCTATGTTTTAAATGTTTAAAACTTGCCCTCAAGTTTTGAAATTTATATTTGTGATTAAAAGTTTTAATTTAGACAACTTAAATTTCAAACCCTAGATTTTAAAAGGTTTAAAATACAACCCTATACTAATATGATATTACTAGAATAATATATATATGTATAACTAAATGCTAGTCTTACCGTTAGTAGGCCTCATTCACGAAGCCGATCTATAAGGTGGGTATAAGGTTGCGGCCTATAAAATGGCGCTTAATGGGTGTACACTCACACCCACCGCTTGCTTGATTGGTGGAGGGTCGTTAGCCGAACGGGTAGGATAGGGCAACCTCATCCTCTCATTAAAAGTATAATAAGAAATACAAAGTAACTACACATTTTTAAAAAATTTCCCAATCTTAGTTACTTTAGGAAAAGTGAATTGATGCAATCCCATAAAATTACACTTTGCACCCTTGCTAAGAAGTTAGTGGAGCATGTGTGGTTTACCGACACACTAATTGGTTCTAAGCAAAGGTGGCAAAGGGTGATTCATTGTTTATCATAGTTCGATGGAGCGTGTGTGGTTTACCGGCACATCGAATAGGTGATCGTTACAATGAAGGCACCATGTAAATTTGCATGGTAATTCACACCCGCTTTGTGATCCTCGGTATCCCAGTCACAAACAAGAGGGGCATATCGAGATTTAAACATGTCATTGAATAGTTTCAATGAATCTCACTCGAACCTAGGAATTCTCAATACACTTAGGACTAATAGTTAAGTTTTGATGGAGAATTAGTGAATCGTCATTCACTTACCTTCAATTTATTTGCATGTTAGATTACGGCATCCCTTTTCTAGTATGTAAATGTTATTGTTGGATCCTAGCCCTAAATTTTCTTATTGGGTGATAATTAGGGATTCTTATTCTAATCTATCTTTGTCTTTTTCTTTTGTAGATGTCGAACGCTAACAACGCTGCTGCTAGTTCTTTCACGTTGATGAGCCTTTTCCAAAAGGTCACCTTCGATGGAACGAACTTTAGCGAATGGATAAGATACATTCGCACCATTGCTCGCTATGAGGATAAGGAGTATGTCCTCGATGAGAAGCTCGAGAAAATCAACCCTGAAATCGCTACTCCGGCCGAAATCACCGCTTTTGAGACTCATGAGCGAGATGCAACGAAGGTACATTGCATCATGATTGCTACCATGAACTCCGAATTCCAAAAGTCCTACGAGGACATGTACCCGTACGAGATGCACCAAGACTTATTGGAGAGGTACCACCAAAAAGCGAGACAAGAGCGTTATGAGATTTTCACCAACATGATTTCCGCTAAGATGGGTCATGGAGAACATCTTACCGTGCACCTGCAAAAGATGCAAAGGTATGTCGACCGCCTTCGCAAGTTAAATGTTGACTATGGGAAAGACTTGGCGATCGACATGGTGCTTCACTCTTTGCCTCTGATGTACAACCAATTTAGGATGACCTACCACATGAACAAAGAAGAGGTCACCCTAAGCAAACTCCAAGGTCTCTTGAGGGTTGCTGAGAGCAACTTCAAAGACAAGTCTGTTGCGTCGACTCCCAATCCGCCTGTTGCTCCTGTCTTGGCTATTGGTCAAGGAAAGGGAAAGAAGAGGAAGGCTTCATCGAAGAACTATCGCAAGGTCAAAGCCCGAGATGGTGCCTCTTCTAGTGGGACCAAATTTGATCCCGCTAAGCCCTGTTCTAACCCGAAGGAGGCAGAGTGTCACCACTGCCACAAGATAGGACATTGGAAGAGAAGCTTCCCAGAGTACCTGCAAGCAATCAAAGAAGGAAAGATCAAGCCATCTTTCGCAGGTATATACACAATTAAATCTAACGATTCTAATCATTTTATTTCTTGGTTTCTTGATACCGGTTGTGGTTATCACATTTGTTCTAATGTGCAGGGACTAAGAAGAAGTAGGGATGTGGAGCAAGGAAGAATCAATCTAATCATGGGGAACAGAAGATCATCGCATGTGACCAAGATTGGAGTGTATTCTTTAGTGCTTAGGAATAATTTGCGTTTAGATTTGAACAATTGTTGCTATTCGCCAGAAATGGCTAGAAACATCATTTCATTTCATGGTTTATATAGACAAGGATTTAGATTTTCTTTTAATAATGAGAATGGTTCTATTTTGGCTTATCTAAATGGTGTCTTTTACTTTGAAGCTATACCGTGTAATGGAATATATGAAACTGTTATGATTGTTGATAACTTAGGAAATGATGTTTTGAATATAGATTCTTCCACTAGTATGGATAAAGCATCCTTGTGGCATTGTCGTCTTGGACATGTCAACAAGAAACGCATAGCCCAACTCCAATAGGATGGAGTGTTGGAGTCATTCGACCTTAGGGAAGATGACACATGCGAGTCTTGTTTACTTGGAAAGATGACCAAGTCACCCTTCACGAGTACATGTAAAAGGGGTGAAGGTCTATTGGACCTAATACATACCGATGTATGTGGACCGTTTAGATCAACCACGAAGGATGGAAACCGCTTCTACGTGACTTTTACCGATGATTATAGTAGATATGGGTATATCTATTTAATCAAGCAAAAGTCAGAAACCTTTGAAAGGTTCAAAGAGTTCAAGAATGAAGTGGAGAATCAATTGGGCAGGAAAATCAAGATGCTTCGATCCAATCGAGGAGGAGAGTACCTAAGTCTTGAATTCCACGATTATCTCAAGGAGTGTGGAATAGTTTCGCAATTGACGCCTCCTAGGACACCGCAGTTGAATGGTGTGGCAGAAAGGCGTAATCGAACCTTATTGGATATGTTTCGCTCTATGATGAGTCGTGCTTCACTACCTATCTCTTTTTGGGGGTATGCCTTAGAGACTGCCGCCCATATCCTTAACCAAGTCCCTACCAAGAAGGTTGCCAAAACATCTCACGAGATGTGGACAGGGAAAGCTCCCTCATTGGCACATATCAAGGTTTGGGGTTGCGAGGCTTTCGTAAGACGAGATACTCACGACAAGCTCGAACCTCGAAGTGAGCGATGTATTTTCATCGGCTACCCGCAGACATCCTTTGGATATCTCTTCTATAGACCGAAGGACAATGTTGTCTTCGTTGCAAGGAGAGGAGTTTTCCAAGAGCGAGAACTCATAAGCCAAGGAGACAGTGGGAGGCAAATCGAACTTGAAGAAATTCAAGAGTCGATAGATGAAGGAACCTCTACCGCTGGCACTCAACCCGAGGAGGAAACTCCGGTTGAACCGATTGACGAATCCTTACCTCTTAGACGTTCCGATAGAGTTAGAGTTCATCCCCAGTTTTATGGTTTTCATATTACTACCGAAGGGGACACGTATATTAGTGATGATACACTAATAAATCTTGATGAACCTAATAGCTATAAGGAAGCCATGGCTGGCCCGGAGTCTGCAAAGTGGAAAGAGGCAATGGATAGCAAGATCCAATCCATGTATGATAACCAAGTTTGGAATTTGGTTGATTATGTGCCCGGACGTAAGACCTTTGGGTGCAAATGGATCTTCAAGAAGAAGACCGACGTGGATGGAAAGGTACACACATATAAAGCACGATTGGTTGCGAAGGGCTTTACTCAAACTCCCGGAGTTGACTATGATGAGACCTTCTCACCAGTTGCGAAGATTAAATCTATTAGAGTGATGCTAGCAATTGCCGCATTTCATGATTATGAGATTTGGCAAATGGATGTCAAGACCGCTTTTCTTAACGGAAAGTTGGCTGAGGATGTTTACATGGCTCAGCCAGAGGGGTTTATGGATCCGAAGCATCCGAATAGAGTGTGTAAGCTTGAGAAGTCCATTTATGGACTTAAGCAAGCATCTCGCAGATGGAATCTTTGCTTCGATGAGAAAGTCAAAGAGTTTGGATTTGTACGAAGCGAAGATGAATCTTGTGTATATGTCAATGCCAGTGGGAGTATAGTAAGCTTCCTCGTTCTATATGTCGATGACATATTACTCATAGGAAACGACATCCCAACTCTGCAGGAGGTTAAGTCCTGGCTCGGGAAGTGCTTCGCTATGAAGGACCTCGGAGAGGCTTCTTACATTTTGGGAATAAGGATAGTAAGAGAAAGAAGTAAGAGACTAATTGGACTTAGTCAGAATACTTACTTGGATAAAGTACTAAAACGATTTAGTATGGAAAACTCGAAGAAGGGAGAATTACCGATACAGAGTAATGCCAAATTGAGTAAGACTCAAAGTCCGAGTACCGAAGTTGAGATAGCAGAAATGAGCCGAGTACCATACGCTTCTGCAGTTGGCTCAATCATGTACGCTATGACTTGTACTCGCCCCGATGTAGCCTTCGCTTTGAGCATGGTTAGCAGATATCAAGGGAATCCTGGCAGAGCACATTGGATTGCGGTGAAGAATATCCTTAAGTACCTTCGGAGGACGAAGGAATGGTTCTTAGTCCTCGGAGGGAGTGATGACTTGAAGGTGCGAGGGTACAGTGACGCCAGTTTTCAGACCGACAGGGACAACTACCGTTCATAGTCGGGTTGGGTCTTTACCCTAAATGGAGGAGCAGTGACATGGAAGAGTTCCAAGCAGGAGACCGTAGCTAATTCAACGTGCGAATCAGAGTACATTGCAGCGAGCGAAGCGTCAAAGGAGGCAATATGGCTGAAAAACTTCATCGGTGATCTTGGAGTTGTACCCGCCATAAAGGAGCCTATGGAAATTTTCTGTGATAACGAAGGAGCGGTTGCCTTGACCAAGGAACCGAGGGATCATGGTAGATCAAGACATATCGACAGAAAATATCATTTCATTAGACATCGTGTAGAAGAAGGACAACTCGTAGTGAAGAGGATATCATCAGAAGATAACCCAGCAGATCCGCTTACGAAGGGACTGAGTAGGGTTAAGCACTTGCAGCATGCTAGGAGTATTGGGCTGAAGGATGATATTAGCATAGATTAGATAGTGTTAGAAACGTGTAATAGATAAATGTAATTAACATTTAATGATTAAATAAAGGAGTTTTATTTATGAGTAATGTTACTGTCTTATGTTAATTGTTTAACTATTGTTTCACTTTGCATGTTTTGACTTCCAGAATAATTGAGTTTATTAAGAATAATCTAATTGTTCAAATTATCCACAATCGTTCATATATTGGAAGTAGATATGAATGAAGATTGTCATGAATTGGTGTGTAGATTGTCTAAATGGTTTTAGACATAGCAAAAGGGTTGCTGCAACGTTCATGAGTGCTTATGAACTAGTTTTGAGCATTGGAACAAACCCGCGCTTGCTGGAATCACCTTATGGAATATGATATAAAAGGGTGATCGCAAGACGATAATATCATATAGTCTTAAAACCTAGATATATGGTTTGTTATTTGTTATTTGATTGTACATTGATAATGCGAAAACGCATCAGTAACTCGATGTTATAAAACGCATTGTTGTGTATAGTTGATTAATGAATAAGTAAATGCATATAAGTCGAAGTTTATCTATAACTTTTATCTAAGAAGGTAAAAGTGATATCTCGGCCGCTCGATGATTTGATTTGACTTATGTGCCGGGCCTGGTCAGAACTGAATTGGTGTGTTCAATTAAGTTCTATGTCAAATAAATCAGAGATCGAGAAACCTAAATGCTTGACTAACCATTCCATAGGATTGTCAGCATGATATCTAACAAAGGACTGTACGATCCCTTATCTAAAGGACAAGATTGATTAGATCAGAGTTTGACAGGGTCTTTGAGAGCTACGATTGCAAACCGAATTGTACTTGTGCATATAGTTACTAGACTTATCCAAGTGGGAGACTGTTGGAATAGTGTCTAAGGCTACAACTATACTAGGCAAGTATTTGACCCGGTTGTGCATGGTCCTTTTGGGTTGCCTTCACCATAGCAACTTGATAGGATGATTTATTAAGAAAGAGTAAATATTATTAATATATTATGGGAATAATATAAAGAATAATATATTGTTATTTGATTAATATAAGTCATAGAATTAATTGGAATTAATTTGGTGACTTAAAGAGATTAATTAAATAAAGGGGTATAAACTGTCAATTGTTTGATAGTTAAGCTTTAGACTATAAATCCTTATAGATATATAGTGGACGAATTCTAGAAGCTAGGATAACTTCAAAATCGCCCATGACTTATCTAAGGAAAGGATTTGGATAGCCTTAAGAGAAGATTATCCAATTAGGGTTTAGGTTGTAACCCTTAAGGAGTCTACAAGTATAAATAGATCCCATGGGCAAGGGAAATCGGCACCTCACCTAAAGTAAGAGAACCCTAGCCGATTTCCTCCCCTCTCCTCTCTCCTAAATCATCTTCTTTGCTATCGGTGTTTGTAAGCCATTAGAGGAGTGACAATTGTGACTCTAGAAGCTCCAAGACAACAAGATCAACAAGGAATTCAAAGGTATGGTTCTAGATCTGTTTCAATGTTGTTATTTAACCTAATTAGCCATTAGAAGTCTTGGATTCAAAGCATGTTTAGTTAGAAAGCCTAGATCCAAGCATTAGGGTTTTGCATGCGCACATAGGAAAGTTCTTATGGCTAAAACCCATCAATTTTGATACAATGCTTTGATATGATGTTTTGAGATACTATCACCTATGTTTTTATGAGATGATTGGTTTACTATGGTTTTATTTATAAATAAAAATGAAATTTTTGGACTGTAATTTTGGGATGTTTCAGCACGAAAGAAGATAGAACATATACAATTGAGGGTTTTCAATTTCGAGAATACCTCACATGTTCTTGTATCAGATCTTGTGAGCATTTTTGAGAAATTACTGAAAGTGAAAGCGAAGAGAATGGTGATGAAGTTGCCTAGAAATGGTGATGTTCAGTTTACATATGCAAATATTAGCTTTGCTAAAAGGGAATTTGGTTATAAACCAACGAGGCAACAATATTTTGCCATAGACACACACAAACACACACTCACATACAGATCATCTTCTGTCATAGCTTCTTGGTCTAGGGTTTTTGGAACTAATTTTATGTTTAAAGTTGAATGATCCAACAATGGTAAAAAGAAAATGGTGAAGAAGACATATAGGGTTCGTTTTTTGCAGATGGAGTCACAAACCAGGAGAGAGAGAGAGAGAGAGAGAGAGAGAGAGAGAGAGAGTCTTTTTGTATTTATTTATTATAAAATAGTTTAAAAGATGAAAAATAAACATATTACTAGTATTTTAGTCTTTTCAATTTGAAAAGTGAAATTTCCACATACAAACTAGCTTAAAAGGACAACAATTAAAAAAAATCAGGATTTAAATCAAAATCCAAAAAAAAAAAAAAGAATATATATATATATATACCACAAATACCGTTTTTACTGTTTTGTCCTAAACTAAAATAATAAGCTTTTGAAAAATTTCCTTTTCAATTTGCATTATTATTAACCTATTTTTGGAAATCCTTGGTATAGAATATGGATTACCTTGGGAATCTCTACTGACCCGCTAATATGATTCCAACGGAATGTGTAGGGCCATGTCGCATGTTTTCTTTCCAAAATTGGAGTAAAGGATTATAATATTTTTTTCTGAAAGATAAATCTTTATCTATTTCTACTAAATTGATTTTAATATCATATATGTTTCAAACAGGACTTTAATTCTAGATTTTAAAAAGAAAAGACAAGACTTGATACCACGGATAGAAACTTTTTGGTAAAATTTTATAAGTTTTATAATATTTTAAGGGCATATGTTATAAAAATACACTATATTAGACTAAGAAACTTCGAAAATACAATTAAATTATTTTATTTGTATAGTTTAGGAACAAGTTTTAGAAAATACAGTGTATTATATTATTATTTATTATTTTAATTTTGATGTTTATTAAACTATTATATTGATTTTTAACTTTGATTAGATTATTAGTTTACAACTAAATAACTAAAAAGAACTAGAGGGGTTATCCGCGCGTTGCGCGAGGCGGAATGTGTTCGTTTTCTGAGACAAATAATGAAGTACATTACATAAATTGGTATCCAAATTAAAGTATGTTGCTATTCTGTGTAATTTTCCATCAATCGGATGAATGGAAATGTAATGATAGATCATGCTACCAAAATAAGTACAATGCTATATTTGAATAAGTTTTCGAAAACAATGAAAATACAATCTTATATCCACGTAGTTTTAAATGAAAGTGCAATGCAATCTACAATAAATACAGAAAGAACATCTTCATACTTACCCCATCCCTCCACCGTCTTCTTCGATTTCATTAACAATAAAAATGTCATCTAAATGCAAAAACAAAAGTTATAAAAATATTTTTTTAAATATAAAGAAAATAGATTTACAAACAAAAGTGAAACAGAAATATGGTTTTGCTCCACTGCCATTTATCAAGGCTTTGATTCAATTAGTGTAGGAGATCAATTTAATACCTTATTGTGCCTTTAAAAGTTGCCTTGAATCAATTGGATTCTGTACGGCACATCTTCAATTACGGAAATCACACGACATAGGACATACGTTGCATTAAAGCCTTGTTTCTTAAAAAATAGTTGAATTATTCGTGCATCAAAGTCAAGCTCATAGCAAAAACCCTTAAAACATAATAATCAAATCAATAAAAAGAATTTAAGAAACAAAAAAAAACTAAACTGGTTGTTGATAAGATTACCCTAAATTAGACTTTGCACAAACAAATGGTCACATCGTTGTGTTTATTTATCCAAAACTAAATAACCATATTTGAAACTCAGTCAATCCACAATCACCATTTACTACCGACTGAAGTCGAAAAAGCCACATGAACATCACATGGACCCAACCATTAAAAGTCTATTCAATTTACTGAAAATTTAAAAAACATAACCAATCAATTAAAAAAAAACTTATAAAGAAGCTGAAAACAAATCTGGAAAGCAAGAGAAGCAACGAAAGGGTAAAACAGATAAAGTTGAAGACAGGTTCGAGAATTTTGTAAAGCTCATTCTAAATTGTACCTGGAGGAATGGTTGGCATGAGCTGAATCGGAGGAACAGACCGGTGTTGTCTCTATTTTCCCGGTAGAACAACCTGCAAATGTAGAAGAAATGAAAAAACAAAAGTTATCTTTGTTTATTCATGGTGAAAGAGTAAGGGTAAATTGGGAAATGGGAATGATAATCATTAACTGAAAGTTAAGATTTTGCAACATTTCACTTTGATAATTTTACCTAATCATAGCAATATCATTGACATACAAAACAATCCTCGTTCCAAATATCCAATAAAGCAATGATTGTACTCTGTTTTGAACACCAAGAAACAAAATACATAATTAAAAAAAGGAGCACAAATAATAATAATAATAATATCAATATAAGGCCGGTATATAGTTTATTTCTATATCTCATATTTCACTTTTTCTATGTATAAAATATCTTTTTAATACAAAATTGGTTCCAAATAAACGTCAATGTATATTTTCTCCATTTTTGCGGCCCAAAACATTAATTTTAAGATATTTTTCTATTTCATGTAAATTGGACAGATATTATTATGAATGCAATGATGTATTATTGTATCATGTATCTAACCTGTAAGCAATTTCATCCATGAAAGTTCTTGCAATACACGTGGAGGTTGTTGATGCAGCCCAAAATATTAATTACTCTGTATTTTGAAATAGTTAAGTATCATAACATAACTACATCCATGTACCTTTATCTTTCATAGGCTTTAAGTCACTTCTTACTCTATGGTAATGTAATTTTTCACTGGAATTGGAGTTTGAAAGAAAAGAAAAATGGAAAAGCTCATGTTTGACCTAAATAACAGTGTATGTGGAAGCCTCGTTGACATCCACCTATAACCAAAGGGTTCTATATTCAATTATTTACCTTCATGGTCAAACATTTGATCATTATGATGAATTCAAGGTTATTAATTTCATAGAGTGATCCAGTCAGGATAGGCATATCCAAGAATTCACCCACTTAAATTTTTCACAGGGTACCCAAAAGATTCTATTTTAATATAGTTTTATAAGGTGAACAATTTACATAATAGAAGAACGGTAACATTTAACATGCTCTTTCTTAAAAAAGAACCACGAACAAACCATGTTATGCTTCCAGAAGAAACCGCTCCCCCTCCATCAAGTGACAACATCAAGGACTCTACAATAAGAAAAATTCAATTTTAGTAATCCCTAATATGGAACATTGAACAAAATTTCATCAAACCTCCACAGAAGAAACATGAATAAGGTAGCTATTGGGCGAAGGAAACGACAGTGTTTATAGTGCGGAGTTTCTGTGGTGTGGAATAGAGAAAGAAAAAGAAAAGAACAGTGGAATTAATTGCAGATGGTTACGATGAAGCCATTTGATGTGAAGATCAATGCATTGCACTCAAAACTTCGATTGAATATCGAGCTGTTTGAGAGAAGCGGTTGGTGATGTTCAATCTCTAGATGATGTCGGTCGTAGAAGAGCTGAATATTCGAGGTGTAGAAGAAAAGGAACATAGTGAGGTGGTGGTTTGGAGGCAGCTAGGGAATGCAAGGAACGACAAACAAATTAGAAGGGTGGAGAAAATACCTTTCAATCATCGTCGACACAGGTGGTGGCTTCCGATGGTCAGACATACGAAGAAGAAACAAAGAGAAGGGTTGGATGAGAAGCGGTGGAAGTACTGCAACATCAGCAACCCACCGACGGATCCTGCAACTCACCGACGGAGGCTTTGGCGGAGGCGGTGTCGCAACAGAGAGGTTTGGTGGAGAACGAAGAAGAAGATTTGTGTCATTGTTTTCCACATTTTTTTAATTCCAAATTTTTTCTAAAATATAAACACACACCGACTCCACTCCATCCACCTCTACCTACCCCTACCCACACACACACATACATACCCACCCCCACACACACTCACCCGCACACACACAGACACACACACACACACCAACCCACAAACACACACACACACACACCAACCCACACACACACATACATACCCACCCCCACACACACACCCACAAACACACACACACACACACACTTACATACATATCCACCCAGACACACACCCACCCCACAAACACACACACACACACATACCCACCAATGCACCTACACCCACACAAACACACTCACACACATACCCACCCACACCCCCACAAACACACACCAACACACACACAAACCCACACCTACCTCCACCCTCACAGACACACACACCCACACACACAAACCTACACCTACCCCCACAAACACACATATACACACACAAACACACACTCGGACCCCCACCAACCCAACACCACCACGATAATCACCAACCTACCATCACCATCACCACCACCACCACCACTAACCCGTCACTAGCACCACCACCACCGCTGTCGCCGCCATCACCACCACTGACATAATTGTCGCCGCCACCACCATCGCCTGTCATCACCACCACCGCCGCCGACCCGCTACCGTCACCGCCCCCATCCACACCCTACCACCGCTATTGTTTCTAAAAATGAAAACCGATAGAAAAATACACATCTAAACATGTTTTCTAATTTTCTAAACCTGAAAATGAAAAATGAAAACGAAAAACGAAAATCGAAAAGGGAAAACAAAAAACGAAAAATGAAAATTGTTTTTCCGTAACTAAACGCAACCTAAGGGTGCGTTTAGTTGTGGAAAAATAGGCCGTTTTTCGAAAAAAAATTCCAAGAAAAGTGAGAATTTTGAAAACGCGTTTAGTTCGTCTATTTTTCTAAATTTTTCACGGAAAATGAAAATTTTCCGTTTTCTAAAATTACAAAGAGGTTGGAAATTTTTGGAAAACTGATAATCATTGTTTTCTACATTTTTCTAATTCCAAAATTTTTCTAAAATATAAACACACACCCACTCCCACCCCATCCACCTCTACTTACCCCCGCCTTAACACCCCCCACCCCCACACACACCTACCCCCACACACACACCAACCCACAAACACACACACACATACATACCCATCCCCACACACACACACCAACCCACAAACACACACACATACATACCCATCCCCACACACACACACGCCCACCCGCACACACACACACCAACCCACAAACACACACACATACATACCCACCCGCACACACACACACCAACCCACAAACACACACACATACATACCCACCCACACACACCCCCACCCGCACACACACACACACACCAACCCACAAACACACACACATATACATACCCACCCACACACACACACACACACACCCGCGCACACACACACGAACCCACAAACACACATACACATACATACCTACCCACAAACACACACACACACTCATGCATACCCACCAACGCACCCACACACACACATACCCACCCACACCCCCACAAACACACACCCATACACACACAAACTCACACCTACCCCCACCCCCACACCTACTCATATACTACTCCTTAAATCTACCTATGTTGAACCCTCAACCTCAAGGAGTGAGGACAACACCTGATACCGTTGGGCTAGAAGTCATTTCAACACATGTTATGTAACTAGCTTTTTAGATTTATGTAGTTATAAAATATTAATATAATCTAAGGTTGTCAAAATGACCGTGGGATCATACGATCCTAAGTATGAAATGGGTCAGATTGTATATGGATCATATTTGAGATATAATCGTAGGTAAGATCGTAAGATCATAGATAGGATCATAGAATCAGAATCCGATCAGATCCTACCTCCACTTGATTTTTTTTAAATGAAAAAAAAAAAAAAAATTCACCATTTTATGTCTTTTTTTCTTTTACCGGTTTACCATTTATTATTTGTGTTATGAGTTGTGACTAATATTTTAATGTTTTTATAGCTTTTGAACGGAAACTGAATGTTTGAGATATTTTTTATGTTTTAAAATTATAAGTTCATATTATGTTTTATTTTGTGTGATCTTAGGATCCCGAACCCGAACTTGCAAACTTAAAAACGATCATATATGGGATCCCGATCTTGACAATATTGATATAATAAAAATAAAAAAAAAAAACTTAATGATTTTAATATACAAAAAATAATATAGTGAGCTATTTAAATACTACAATTTAATTCAATCAAAATAAACTGAAAAGAAAAACTATGTTATGCTAATTGACTTTTCTTATTTTAACTATTGTAGTAAAGGAAGAGAGGGATCACCATAAGTCTCCATGATCAAAGCTTTGGTTCTTCTCTGCATGCTGAGCAACACATTATGCCATGTATTCACTCTAGAACTAGCCCTAATCGGCAATATTCCCACATTCATTTCCCCTAAATCATCAAGTCTGATTCCAATAACTTCGCCGGCCGTCGCCCCATCCAATAACCAAATCAAACAGTAGCAAAAACCTTTTGTAATCTCCGAATCGCTATCCACTCTAAATCTCATTGTTCCATCGACATCCATCATCACCTCCAGCCACACTTGAGCTGTACATCCGGTGACTCTGTTTGATTCCACCCTACCTGACTCTTCGAACTCCGGGAGGAGACTTGCGTAGTGTATCAACCGTTTCACTCTGTCGATCGGCTCCGTTAAGGATTTGAATTCGGAAACCAGAATCTCGAGCTTCTCGCCGACTGTGAGTGAATTCGAGAAATTTGGAGGATCAGGCGGTGTTACGTGTTTTGGATGGGAGATTTGGAGGGATCTGGTGGAATTGGAGCGTCGATTTGATTTGTTTCGTTTGTATTGGATGCGCGAAAGGTTAGGATTAGATGAATTTGATGGTGGAGGTGGAAGAATAAAGCGTGTTGGTGATCTGAAGACGGCGGCGGAGGTGGAGGCGGAGTTCATTTCAGATGGTGGTTAGTGACAGTTTTTTAGATGAAGATAACGGCCGGAATCAGTTGGTAGGTGATGGTACGACGGAGGAGAGACGGCGGAGGAGAGGGAGAAAGGTCCTTGAAGTGTGGAGCCTGTCAGAAGAGGAGTGGATTATATATAGGATTCTGCATAACAAATTAAATAAAAATTAGTTTTTAAATAGAAAATATTTGAATTAAATAAAATGTTATATTAAATAAATTAAAATAATCAGAAAATTATAGGAGGGGGAAGAATATTCTAGCATGATTTGGTGTTCTACTCTGACTACTGTATACTAATCATCTAAAATATTTACTTTTTAGATTATTTAATAATTTCTTTAAATATGTAAATGTTACTTATGGTTTTCAATATTCATTATTTTATAACTTTACTTGCAGACAAATTGATCTGTTTATTGATTACCAACATGTTTATACGACTTAAAGTCGTTATATATTTATATTTTGTATTATGATATAAGATAAAATTGGTTTGATTTTGATTTTGTTTTATTTTTAAAAATAAAATTAATTGTGAAGAAATAAGAAACCCTTAGGTTTGAGGGTATGGTGCCGCAAAAACCACACTTCTTACTCTGACACATAGACGCCGCATTGGTGTCAGTGTGGTTTTTTGCCACAAACTAGGTATGGTATAAGAGAGAGAGAGAGAGAGACTATTTAGATGAAAAGAAAGAAAAGTGTGGTTCCTACTGCATATATGATGAATGCGATATTTTGGATGATGATGTGGCAGAACCATAGATAAAAAACCACACCCATTCTCTCCGGTAACAATTGTGAAGTTGAAAATAAATGTGATTTTAAATAATTATCTTTTAACTTTAATTATGTATTTCTCAACCGTAAATTTTAATCATGGTAATCACTTTTAAAGAAAATTTGACCCCTTGCTAAATAGATACTAGTATTTATCTTCCATCCGACTTATGTATTTGTTCATATTAAAATGTATCGCGATATAGAGTTTATAGTTTTTTTTTTTTTGATATTTTCTTATTGTAACAGGTATAGTTAGAATAATATATGTGTGATTGTGTGGGTTTGTAAACGGAATGTGTTGAATGTGGTATGACCAATATATCGTCATTGCTTACATTTTCGTTGTCCCACTCAAAAGACTCTATATAAAGGCTGCTCTTTCATTTATCTTTAAAATTTATTTATATTTTTGTCTATAAGAAGCTAACGACTAGCTAGTCACACTATCATTATATATAGGGATTATATATAGGGTTGTTTAAAAAAAATCTTATTTTACCATATAAACATTCTAATTAAATTTTAAAATATTTATATTAGTTGAAATTACATTATTTTTAAAAAAAAACTCATTATAAATAGTTAATTATAAATTGACTTTTTATAAAGTAATATATATATATATATATATATATATATATATATATAAAGAGAGAGAGAGAACTACATATAAAACATAAATATTTTGCGAAATATTTAAAAACAGACTTTATCTTATAAAAATCTAACACATGTATTTTAGAAATTAAATTTGTTAGCAATATATATATATATATATATATATATATATATATATATATATATATATATATATATATATATATATATATATATATATATATAGAGAGAGAGAGAGAGAGAGGTTCATGCGAAAGCATAAATATTTTGCGAAGATCCTGAATTGTATTCACTTGTAAATGAGTTTATGATTCATGGTCCATGTAGAGCTGAAAATATGAATTGTCCATGCATGGTGGATAAAAAGTGCTCTAAAAACTTTCCAAAACAATTCAGTAATCATTCGTCTGTTGATCAGAATGGTTTTCTGTTATATAGGCGAAGAAACGATGGTCATTTTGTAGAAAAATCAGGTGTTAGGTTGGATAATAGAAATGTTGTTCCATACAACAAATATCTATTGAAAAGATATCAGACACATATTAATATTAAATGGTGCAATCAGGGATCTTCTATAAAGTATTTGTTTAAATACATAAATAAGGGTCCTGATAGAGCTACAGTTGTTGTTGTACCAACCAACAATGAATGTGAAAATAATGATGCGGTCGATGAAATAGCTGAATATTACGATTGTAGATATTTATCAGCATGTGAAGCATTATGGCGAATTTTTAAATATTATGTTCATTGCAGATATCCTTCTGTTGTCAGACTACCTTTTCATCTTCCTAATCAACAGCAGATTGTATATGGCGAAGACGATGATATTCCTGATGTTCTTGACAAACCTTCTGTTGCGGCTTCAAAGTTCACAGCTTGGATGGAGTGTAATGCAATCGACAGTAAAGCACAAAAACTCACATATGTTGAATTCCCTACAAAGTTTGTTTGGATATTAAATGGTCGGTTTTGGAAGCGAAGGAAAGTAGGAAAAGCCATCGGTAGAATTCATTCTGTTTCACCTAAACTAGGTGAAGCATATTTCTTAAGGATTCTTTTAAATAAAGTAAAAGGACCAACATCATTTGATGAAATTCGCATGGTAAATGGTCAAACACATTCTTCTTTTAGAGATGCTTGTTATGCACTCGGGCTATTAGATGATGACAAGGAATACATTGATGCAATTAAAGAAACAAGTCATTCTAGGTTTTTATCTACGCTTTTTATTTGCTACATTGTTGATGTGTAATAGTATGTCTAAACCAGAGGTCGTTTGGGAAAATACATGGGAATATTTGGCAGATGGAATTCTATATAGCCAACGACAAAGATTTAAGTCTGCAGGTATTACATTGTTTCTTATTTTTTTTAAATTAATTTCTTTTTATTATTCAACAGCCATTAAATAATTAGTAATAAAATTATTAAATATCGACCACATATTTTATTAATTATTTAATATTTTCGTGCAGAATTGTCACTCGGAGTCGATGAATTTAAGAACTTAACTTTGTTCGAAATACAACAAATTTTACTTCGAAACAACTCTACTCTCAAAAACTTCAAAAACATGTCATACCCAGATGTTGAATCCGTTTCTTCTTCAAACAATCGACTTATCACCGAGGAGCTAGATTACGACATTCCCGTTATAAAGAATGACTATGATCGTATGTTTCTTGCATTAACAAATGAGCAACGTAACATTTTCCTAAACATCATGAGTGCTATGCAAGAAAATAAAGGAGGTGTCTTCTTTGTTTATGGTTATGGTGGAACGGGTAAAACTTTTTTTATGGAAAACAATATCTACAGCAATTAGATATGAAGGAAATATTTATTAAATGTTGCTTCAAGCGGTATTGCTTCCTTATTATTGCTCGGTGGTAGAACAGCACACTCTCGATTTATAATTCCATTTGAGCTTACAGAGGATTCTTTTTGTAACATAAATCCAGACGGTGAGTTGGCTAACTTAATAAGAAAAACCTCTTTAATAATTTGGGATGAAGCACCTATGGTCCATAAGCATGCATTTGAAGCTTTAGATCGAACTTTGAAGGATTTATTCAGGTGCGTAAATTCAACCATCTCAAATATTCCATTTGGAGGGAAAGTTATTGTCTTTGGAGGAGATTTTAGACAGATTCTACTTGTTGTTCCGGGTGGTAGTAGACAGAATATTGTAAATGCTTCTTTGAGTTCTTCATATTTATGAGAACATTGCAAAGTCCATAGATTAACAAAAAACATGAGGCTAACTGTTGGAAGGGATCAATCAGATATAGAAAAAATAAGAGATTTTGCAAATTGGTTATTGGATATAGGAGAAAGAAAACTTGGTGGTCCAAACGACAGTGAAACGATTATCGATATTCCGGATGATATTCTCATTAATGATTCACATGATCCTATAGGTTCCTTAATTGAGTTTGTATATCCTTCAATTTTAGAGAACTATAGCGATATAAATTATTTCCAAGAAAGAGCGATACTTGCTCCAAAAAATGAAGTTGTCCAGGAAATAAACGACTGTTTGCTTAAGAAGTTTCCAGGAGATGAAGTTGAATATTTAAGTTCAGACAACATATGTGAATCCGAATTTCTCCATGATCAATTTGATGCAAATTTATACTCTCTTGATGTATTAAATGGTTTCAAAGTATCCGGTTTACCAAATCATAAGTTAGTTTTAAAAATTGGTGTTCCGGTAATGTTACTGAGAAATATTGATCAGAAAAACGGCTTATGTAATGGCACAAGACTACAGGTGTTATCATTGGGAAAACATGTTATTGAGGCACGTATAATAACTGGAACTAATATTGGAAATCGGACTTTTATTCCAAGAATGTCTTTAACTCCATCAGAAAAAAAGATTCCCTTCAAATTCACAAGAAGACCGTTTCCTTTGGCCGTATATTTTGCAATGACTATTAATAAAAGTCAAGGACAATCGTTATCAAAGGTTGGTTTGTTTCTGAAAGATCCAGTTTTTTCACATGGACAATTGTATGTTGCCTTATCTAGAGTTCAGAGCAGAGAGGGATTAAAATTATTAATTTTAGATAAAGATGACAAACTCACAAATAAAACTTCCAATGTTGTTTATAAGGAAGTTTTTCGAAATTTGTAGCCAACTTTTTTGTAGCATATTTTATTCATTTTTAGCAAATCACACTTAATCCATCATATTACTGTATTTTTTTATAATTACGTATTGTTGTATTTTATGTTAATTTCATTACACACATTGGTAATGCATCATCTGCATATGTCCAACAAGAATCATGCATAAAAAATAAGAGTTTTCAAAAATCTTCATTCCTAATTAAATACTTCCCATTTACTTTGTAATTAAATACTTACAAATAAAAAAAATTTATTGAAAAATGCAATATTACAATTCATAAGTTATCAGAATTAATGAAATATTATTTTATTAAATAATTAATTTTTAAATTCAATTCAAAATCAACACCCATGGGTTCCACGGGTTTTAACCTAGTATATATATATATATATATATATATATATATATATATATATATATATATATATATAGAGAGAGAGAGAGAGAGAGAGAGAGAGAAAGAGACAGAGACAGAACTACATATAAAACATAAATATTTTGCGAAATATTTAAAAACAGACTTTATCTTATAAAAATGTAACACGTGTATTTTACAAATTAAATTTGTTAGCAATATATATATATATATATATATATATATATATATATATATATATATATATATATATATATATACAGAGAAAGAGAGAGGTTAATGCAAAAACATAAATATTTTGCGAAAATATTTAAAAACAAACTTTATTTTATAAAAATAAAACACATGTATTTTAGAAATTAAATTTATTAGAAATACATATACATATATATATATATATATATATATATATATATATATATATATATATATATATATATATGGTTTTTAAATGAAGATGGTTTTTAAATGGTTCTTAACCTTTAGCGGTTCTCATTTGATCTGTTTTATATATATATATATATATATATATATATATATATATATATATATATATATATATATATATATAACAGATCAAATGAGAACCGCTAAAGGTTAAGAACCATTTGAAAACCATCTTCATTAAGGGTATTTTCGTCATAACAATGAAATTTTTTATGTAAGAGTATTACCCTACAAACTTTCTCATTCTCTGATATTTTAAGAAACTATCTCATAATCTCTCTCTCAAACACAAAACCCAGTAACCTCCATCACCATTTTTTCCGACAGCCTCCATCACTATTCTTTTCGGTCACCGTTGCTCCGTCGAGAACGGTTATCAGATCTGAGCCCACCATGATAATCACTACTAAAAACCACCACCGACGTCATAACCATCGCCATCTGCAGAGTTGTCATCACCCGCGTCGCACAACCTGTTCGCCGCCACCGCTCGTCGCTCTAGATCTGCAGTCGTCCACCTCCGTTCGTCGCACCAGCTTTGTAACCATTTGACGCACTAGATCCACTACTATAGCTTCCAAATCTGAGATATTCCTACCTCTGACATCACTCTAATTTGACAAGATATGATATTTTTTGTTCGATTTCTTCAAATCTGATTTCGCCATTATCACCGTCGACGACGGCTCCACCACCATCGCCGCCTCCCTCTCTGATGATGCCTTCTACCTCTAAAGAAATCAAACACAAACCTCATTTCCTCATATAAAGATCTAATAGATCTACAATCCGCGATGACAGATCTTTGATTTCCGGTAACAGATCTATACTTTTCGGCTCTAGATCTACAATTTATGTCTACAAATCTACGAGCTCCGACAACAAATATATGATTTTTACCTCTAGATCTATGACTTACACCTCCAAATCTATGACTCAAATCATTTTCATCTCTTTCTCTCTGATCTCTTGTGAAACACCACCAGATATGCATCAATATATGCATCAGGTATATCATTTTTTCTTTTGATTGTGTTTCCTTCTGTTATGGTGTGAATTTAATGTTTTTAATCTCTTTTTTGTTGTTTACTTTTGTTAAGCTTAGTTTTATTACCTACTATTATGTTGTTAATTCAAGTTTTTTTCTTATTTATTAAAGTATGGATATAATGTTTTAAATTGTTTATGTTTTATGGTTGCTATGCTGTGAATTGAATTTAAAATATGTGTTATTATGTTAATGTTTTCTCAAATTATATGAATTTATGCCTTATTAAGTTGTGAATTGTGATGTTTTAATGTTTCAATTATTGTTTACTTTTGTTAATGTTAGTTTTAACTATTATTAATAAGGAAATACAAGTTTTAAGCCATGAGTTTATGAGTATTTATAAGTTTTAAGCTATGAATAAGTGTTTGAACTAGTAAGTTGAGAATATGATTGAGAATGTACACTTTATGTATTTAACTGTAAATCTATTATATTAAGTTGTGAATTTTGTATATTAAACTGTGAATTAACTGTATTAAGTTGTGAAGTGATTGTATTAAGCTGTGAACTTTGTATATTAAACTGTTAATTTGTTATAGTATACTATGAATTTTGTATATTAAACTCTGATTTGACTGTATTAAGTCGTGAATTAACTATATTAAACTGTGAACTAACTGTATTAAGATATGAATTTTTTAAGAAATTTGTGTTAATTTTTTTAATGAATTTTATGTTTGATTCTGAAATATGATATGAAAGAAGCATTATACACAAATATGATTTTCTCTAATTTTGAATAAAGTATGTAAATTTTAAACTGTGAATATTGTGTAAGTTAAACTTTGAAAGAAGCACTAGCCTTAAATGTATTATTGTAAGTATTAAGTTGATAATATGGGTGTGAATGTATAATTTTTTTTGTATTAAATTGTGAATTTATTATATTAAGTTACGAATTTTGTATATTAAACTGTGAATAGACTATATTTAGTTGTTAATTTTTATTATGCGAATTTTGTGTTAAAATATGAATGATTTATGTATAAATTCTTACATTAATTTTCGTGTGAATATATTTATTTTGTGTGTAGTACAAGTTTTTTATAATTTTTTTTACATAAACTCCAAAATGAGTGAATTAATATGTTTATTAAACTGTGAATGTAGTATTTAATCTTTCAATGTATGACTTTATATACATATCTGATTTGGAAGAAATGATGGTTACAACTGTGGCAAAGGTAGTTGATTACGATATATGGTGGAGGTGGTTGTGGTAGAGTTTGGTTTTGACTTCTCTAAATTTGTTAATTAGTGTAAATTTGATTGAATTAAGTGTTGGATTAGGTGTCTAAGCTCATAACTATAATTGGTATGTACTTGATTTGATAGTAGCATGGTCCTTTTGGGTTGCCTTTATACTGTCAACTAGACGTGATGACTATTGGAGAGAGAGGCTGATTTTATTATTTGGAATAATAAATTGATTCATAAAAATGATTTATTAATATATTATCAGAATAATATATTAATTAGAAATCATATTATTGATTAGTATTTAATCAAAAATTAATTTGGAATTAATTTCGGGATTAAATGAACATGTTAAAAGTGCAGGGGCTATTATGCAGTTATTTGGTAGTTGTGATTGGGCCATTTGATCACCCTTATAAGGGAGGGCCGAAAATCCCTAGAAGGTTCTAGAGATTTTCGTCCAAGCCCTAAGGTAAGGGAGTCCATGGACTTGCTTAGTCCCTAAGTTAAGGAATTAGGGTTTCTACCTCAAAACCATAGCAAGCCTCAAGTATAAATAGAACCCTTGGCCTCTTGAATTCGTGCACCTCCAAGAAACCCTAGAAGAGCCGAATTTCTGAGCAAGTGAATCCTCACTCCTCTCTCTCATATTCATCCTCTTGCCCTAGTGTGTTTGTGATCCATTGACGGTACTATGTTTGTGGTACTTGCTCTCAAAAGCAAGGATCTTCAAGAATTAGTTGTTATTACTATATAGCAACAAAGGTAAGTGTTCTAATCTTTCTTATGTAGATTTTGAATTCTTAGATGCATATTAGGGTTTTCTATTTTATGTTCAATGCTTGTATGTCTAATAGAGAAAACATAGATCCGATCTAGGGTTGCATGCACACATATGATTGTTTGTATAAAATCCATCAGTGGTATCAGAGCTTTTGGTTTTGTTTTCAATTATATTTGATACAATAGTTTGTGCGACATCCCTAATTTCATGGCCAGAAAATACCGATTTGTTTATGCTTTGTTTTATAAAATCAAAGTAATCCTTTGATTAAAAGAGTTGCGGAATTTGTTCCCAAAACAAAATATGATAAGAATTTATCAAATCATTTATTTAAAGAAATGTATTTTCATTAAATAACAAAATCTCGGGATGTCATGTTCCGATACAGACCAAAAGCATAAACAATATAAAAAAGACCTTACAACAATTATTTATAACTACTGATCTATAATCCAAAATCTCTCGTCAAGTCCACCAACTTATACTCTTGTGTCATTACCTGTAATGCAAAGAAAACTTAGTGGGTTAGGCTTGAGAGCCTAGTGATCATACAGGGTTTTCAACCCATAATAATATATTTATTATATTCAATCATCAAACAATCAACCCAATTACCCATCCCCATTATCTTCTTTATTTCTTAAGCTTTTACCCTAGGAATCGACTATCCTTCCTTCATTCGTTCCTAAGGATTGACCTAAGGAATTGACACAAAGTCCATTGCTGCCAAAGTTTATCTATCAGGTACTAAATCCATAGCTATCAGGCGCTAACTCCATAGTTACGAAGGTTCACTTAACATGCGCTAACTCCATAGTCACCAAGGTTCACTTAACAGGCGCTAACTCCATAGTCACCGAGGTTCACTTAACATCTTTCACTACACACCAATTATTCCATCTACCCATGTTCTACCCAACATATTTGTAGATCTAAAATACAAATACAGGTTAACTCATTTAGAGCCTATATAAAACATTCATTTCACGTCCACCTTAAATAAACACATATCACGTATTCCATAGTAAATACTTCATATTTATGTGTTAGAAGAAAGTAACCACACACTCACTTGATTAGACGATGCTCGAACAGCACTACGGCTCTTCGAGTAGTAATTCTCCGATGAAACCGGGATATCTTCACACACCGGGCTTCTTGCAGACAGAGCTTCGGCTCGGTAACTCTTTTCTTCTCGGGATCTTCGGGCTTCGGGACTCGCTTCGGGTCTCGGGATGATACCGGGGCTTCGGGGGTACTTCTTTGCACGTAAATCGAGGTAATATGGGTGAGAGAAGGGTGAATTAGCAACCTTGACCGGCTTCCCCTTCAAATCTATTTATAAGGCTGATTTCTTGATTTTCACGTCATGAACAATATTTTCACGTCGTAAACAGTATTTTCACATCATGGGCTTGATCGTCACTGCATGCATCATCACAAGTTGGGTCTGGTAGACTCCAGGAGGCGTCAGAAGACATTTCACGTCGTGAACACTGTTTTCACGTCGTGGTCTCTGACAGTTTTGGAGTTTCGCGCCCCGAACTTCAGAAATTCATAACTTTTGCATACGAACTTCGTTTTTGACGTTATTTATATCGACGCGAAGGTGATATTATGCTCTACAACTCTCGTTCAAACTTCGTTGGCTAATTTTGACTTTATTTTTATTATATTATTTTTAGTAGGTCGGGAGAGGAAAACTCTGTTAGAAAATCATAACTCCTTCGTCTAACGTCCGTTTTCGTCTGTCTTTTCATCGCTAGACTACTATCGACGACATCTTCAATTCTCGTTTAGATTTTTTCGGCTAAATATCGCTCGATCTCATATTTGAACTTCGGGTTGTACACTGCTAAGCCGAAACTTCAAAAAATCATAACTTCCTCATATGAAGTTAGATTTGGGCGTTCTTTTCATGCACGCTCTCGATTTAACGTGTTCTATGACTTTAGTTTAGATCACTAAATCCAAATATTGCTCTATCATAAATTCACTATTTTACGTTGCGCTGTGTCGTGTCGATTCTGTCGCGAAACTTCGACGGGTCATAACTTATTCGTTATAACTCGGATTTCGGCGTTCTTTATATGTATGAAATCCTTGTAACATATACTAAAACTTAGTTAAGATTAATACTTTTAAATAATATTCCATCAAAAAGTCATTTTTAATGCTTATCATCTCTAAATTAACTAGCCCAGATCTACGGGCGTTACAATTTGAACTTGACAAATTAGGGTTTATGGCAATTAAACCCTAGGGATTGGATTTTTCGAAATTAGGGTTTCAAAACCCTAGGTTCAAATTTTGATTAGGGTTTTTGAACCCTTTCCTTTGACCCTCATGATTTCGATTTTAGGGTTCCCTAGAAATTTCGAAAATACTTCCCCAAGATTAGATTTCAAAAATCTAGGGTTTTGGGTAGATATTATCCTTTAATTGTTTAAATGGATAATTGATGATTTTGATATATCCCTTCCCAAAATTTCAAAATCTAGGGGATAGAGAGATTATGTTAAATTATTTATTTAATTTAATGGATAATCCTATGAGATTTAATAATTTAAATTAATTGTTTAATTTTGGATAATTATTAAATCAAGGTTTTTAATATTCAAGATTTTAAATTAAAAGGTATTAATTTCAAAATTTTTAAATTAGATTAAAAACCCTAGTATTTTGAAATGTTTAAAATACACCCTTATACTATTATAATATTAAAAGTTTAATTTATATATATGTATAAGATGAGTCAATTTTACTGTTAGTAGGCCTCATTCATGAAGCCGAACTATAAGGGGTATAAGGAAACTGCCTATAAAATGGTGGTTAAATAGGTGTCCATTCTCACCCACCGCTTCCTTGATTGGTGGAGGGTCGTTAGCCAAACGGGTAGGATAGAACATTAATTCTCTCATTAATAAGTATAATGATAAATATAAAGTAACAAAATATTTTATAAACTCTCAATCTTAGTTACTTTAGGAAAATGTGAATTTGATGCTAATCCATGAAATTGCACAATTCACTTTGTCAAGTCGTTAGTGGAGCGTGTGTGGTTAACCGGCACACTAACTTGGACTAAAAAACAGTGGCAATGGGTAGCTCGTAAATTATTATAGATCAATGGAACGTGTGTGGTTAACTGACACATTGATTAGGTGGTAAATGCCATCGAGAGTATCAAGCTAATTTGCATTGTTATTCACACCTTGTTTATGATCCTCGGTATCCCAGTCACAAATTTGAAGGGCATAATAGAGATTAAACATATCATTGAAGAGTTCAATGAATCTCTAAGATCTAGGAAATTCATTTAAAACCTAATTCATTTTAAATTTCGTTTTCGTGGTGAAATTGGTAAATCGTCATTTACCTACCTTCAAATAATTTACAATTGGATTACGGCATCCCTTTTCTGAATTGTGAATTGTTGTGTTGGGTCCTAGCCTCAATATTTCAGTTGGGTGTTATATTGATGATTTCATATCTAATCAAAAACTTGTCTTTCTTTTTTTTCATATGTCTGGACCAAACAACGTTTCTTGCTCAAACTCCTCCAAAAACAACTCCTCAAACCCACTCTCACTCCTGAACATTTGTGGGAGGGTTACATTGGATGGATCCAATTTCAATGATTGGATTAGAAACATTAGAATGGCCCTACGTTATGAGGATAAGGAACATATTCTCGAAAAGGAACTCGTCGAGATAGATGAAACCACTGCAATTCCCGAAGAAATGGTTGAGTTTAGGGCCAAATGTAAGGAAGTGACCAAAGTATCGTGCATTATGGTGGCCACTATGACTCCCGAGTTGCAGCGGTTCTATGAGGACTTTTAACCTTACTAGATGTGCCAGGACTTGATGGAAAAGTACCATCAAAGAGCACGTCAAGAGAGGTATGAAATAGTCACCTCATTCATAACAACTAAGATGAAGGATGGAGAGTCCATCACGACCCACCTGCAAAGGATGCAGAGGTATGTGGATCGATTGATCAAGTTGAATTTCAACTTTGATGAAGAGTTGGCTATAGCCATAGTCTTGCACTCTTTGCCTCCCTGCTATGATCAGTTCAAGATGACTTATCATCTGAGCAAGGAGGAAGTCACCTTAAGCAAACTTCAAGGTTTGTTAAGAACTGCTGAAAATGGATTAAAAGGAAAAAATTGTTGAATCCACTCTTGCTGGTACCCCAGTCCTGACTATTGGACATGGAAAAGGGAAAAAGGGGAAAGCTCCCTCAAAGAACTGGAAGGGAAAGTCTCATGGTAGAACTTTTTCTAGTGGATCCAAATGAAAAACTAGTTCTGCCCCTCCCTCCTCTGATCCAAAAGAAGCAACGTGCTTTCTATTGCCATGAAAAGGGGCATTGGAAACAAAGTTTCCCGAAGTACTTGCAGGACATCAAGGATGGGAAGATAAAGCCCACAATTGCTGGTATTTATACTATTCTATCTAAAAACTCATCATATGCTAGTTCTTGCGTCCTTGATACAGGATGTGGTTTTCACATTTATTCTGACTTGTAGGGACTAAGAAGAAGTAGGGATGTGGAGCATGGGAAGATGAACCTGATAATGGGCAATAGGAAGTCGTCACCTGTTACCAAGATCAGAGTTTACTCTTTAGTTCTTAGTAGTAGGTTAGGTTTAGATTTGAATGATTGTTGCTACTCGTCAGAAATGACGAGGAATATTATTTCTTTTCATGGTTTGTACAGACAAGGCTTTAGATATTCGTTTAATAATGAAAGTGGTTTTATAAATGCTTATTATAATGATATTTTTATTTTGAAGCATTGCCTTGTAATGGTGTATATGAAACTGTGATGGTTATAGATGACTTAGGAAATAATGTATTGCATATTGATTCGTCTAATGATTTAGACAAAGCATGCATGTGGCATTGTCGTCTTGGACATGTCAACAAGAAGTGTATTGCCCAAATCCAAAAGGAAGGAGTGTTGGAGTCATTTGACCTTAGGTTAGATGACACGTGCGAGTCTTGTTTACTTGGGAAGATGACTAAATCACCTTTCACTGGTACTTGTGAAAAGAGGCAAGGGATTGTTGGATCTCATATACATAGACGTGTGTGGGCCCTTCAGATCCACCACAAGGGATGTAAATCGCTTCTATGTGACTTTTACTGATGATTATAGCAGATATGGATATATCTACTTAATCAAGTATAAGTCAGAAACCTTTGAAAATTTCAAAGAGTTTAAGCAAGAAGTAGAGAATCAATTGGGCAGGAAGATAAAGATGCTCAGATTCGATAGGGGTGGTGAGTATCTTAGTATCGAGTTCCACAACTATCTTAAGGAATGTGGAATTGTTTCAAAATTAACACCTCCTATGAAACCACAACTTAATGGTGTGGTTGAGCGTCACACCCCAAACCTGAACGGCGGAAACATCTGAGGGTGGATGACTTCATGTTAAGTATCACAACACATGCATCATAGTAATCAAAGTACAACAGCCATTGCATTAATAATGTATAATTTTTACATAGTGTTCAAGTCATTGTATATGACATCAAAAGTAGATATAGCAAAAGACAAACGACGCAACTCTATACTGCTCTGTCTTCTCAAAATCCTGGGAATGTACATGTCTACTGGTTCCCTGAGAATACATGTATTTTGAAAAAGAGAGTATCAACATTTAAGTTGGTGAGTTCATAAGTATTTATGTTTAGAAGTTTGTTATCTGTTCCTTGAAACAATGAGTATGTTTACTGTTCCAAAAATCCAATATTTTCTGAAATAACTGAAATTAGTTTTAATACCATAAAACCGTTCTGTGTAACTTGTGTTGTACTATGAAATAGTGTAACATAGTTTTAGTTCACAATAAAACTATAAAAAGAATGTTTTATGTATTGTTATGTTTTCCTTTGTTGTAAACTAGTATGATGTATTTGTACTCTTTGAAAACCCTGTAATTGTGAGTGTGCCTAGCTTCACCAGTTGTAATGTAATACTGTAATTCGTATTATTGTAAAACAAATACGTTGTATTTGTACTCCTTTGTTTAATTATTCATACACCAATCATGTTGTTAATATCTTTTTGTGAGTTATTATAACCATACTAAGACTAGTAAGCCTGATACGATGCTTTGTAGGCGCCGGAACTGGAACGACATTTATCACTCCCAGGCATACCCATCTAACTGTAGCTAATAGTTTGAGTGCGGGATTGTCAATCCCATATAGATCTATACACATTTGTCTCGCTCTATGTTGGGAGATTCTGGTTATAATCATCAGGACTTTAATAGTAATGCCTAAATGAATAAGCGACTCAACATTGTCTCACAAAAACCACATTGATGCTTACATGTATAATAATGATGAACGATTATTCTGAAATAAATGAACTGATAGTATGTTCCTTTTCTAGTATACTTCAAGTGTAAAGTATTTGTACAAGAGTATATAGTTAAACGTTGTATACTTGACTAGTGAAAATAGTATGAGAGTTCCATAAATTATACCTATTATAATTTATATTTGTATTCTATTTGATATGATTTGTTCATGAAAGTACCCCTTTGCTCGACATGTTACAAAGGGTAATGAAACTGATTGAAGTACTTTTTATATTCATATGTGTGTGTGTGTGTGTGTATATATATATATATATATATATATATATATATATATATATATAAAACTTATATAATTAAAATTGAAACGACATTCGGACAAATAATGCTACCCTAAGCTCACATCCAAACAAGGAAAATGAAATAAAACGAATTATTAGTCCTAAGCCCTTTAAGTCTTATTTATATAAACATACATATATAAATATGATTTTGGCAAAATATAAGTTTAAAGGAGTTTTTAAGACGTTTAAAGGAGTTTGACAATATTTTAAAAAGTTTTCGTAACTTGAAGTCGTTTTAGAAATATTTATAAATCATTTAATTGTAAACACAATATTCTTGTGTTAGACTTGTAACCCCCCCCCCCCCTCCCTAAAACCATGAAAAATAGTAAAAACGCAGGGGTATGAACTCACATTTTGTGAGTTTCCGATTGAAGATACGGTGTAGTAGAGCTAAATCCACAAGTTATAACTTGTGATAAAAACCGAATCCTAATTTATATTAACCACTCCAGAAGGTTGCCAAAACACCACACGAGATGTGGACAGGGAAGGTTCCCTCGTTGGCACATATCAAGGTTTGGGGTTGTGAAGATTTTGTAAGACGAGATACTCACGACAAGCTTGAACCTCAAAGTGAGCGGTGTATTTTCATCGAGTACCCACATAAATCCTTTGGATATCTATTCTACAAACCCAGTGATAATGTGGTCTTCGTAGTAAGGATAGGAGTTTTCCATGAGAGGGAACTCATATGCCAAGAGGACAGTGGGAGGACAATTGATCTTGAAGAGATTCAAGAATCAAGCGGTGAAGGAACCTCTAACACTAGTGCTCAACCCGAGGAAGAAATTCATGTTGAACTAATTGATGAGTCGTTACCTCTTAGACATTCCACTCGAGTTAGATTGGTACCAGAGTTTTATGGTTTTCACATTACTACGGATGGTGATACGTTTACCAGTGATAGTAAACTAGTAAATTTGGATGGTCCTTCTAGCTACATGGAAGCCATGGCGAGCCCTGAGTATGCCAAATGGAAATAGGCAATGGACAGCGAGTACATGTCATAGCGTACATGATCGAGACAATGGCGGAAGCATATGGCACTCGACTCATTTTCGCTATCTCTACATCAGTACATGGACTCTGAGTCTTACTCAGTTTGGTATTGCTCTAGATAGGTAACTCCCCTTTCTTGGAATTCTCCATGCTAAAACGTTTTAGCACCTTATCCAAGTAAGTACTTTGACTAAGTCCAATTACTCTTTTACTCCCGTTTCTCAAAATCCTTATCCCCAAAATATAAGCAGCCTCTCCTAGATCCTTCATAGTAAAACACTTGCCAAGCCATGACTTAACCTCCTGCAATGTTGGAATGTCGTTTCCTATGAGCAATATCTCATCGACATACAATACTAGAAAGCTAACTATGCTCTCACTAGATTTGACATATACACATGACTCATCCTCACTCCTAGAGAAACCAAACTCTTTGAATTTCTCGTCGAAGCAAAGATTCCATTTGCGAAAAGCTTGCTTCAATCCATAGATGGAGGTGGTTGCAACTGTGGCAAAGGTGGTTGATGACGATATATGGTGGAGGTGGTTGTGGTAAAGTTTGGTTTTGACTTCTCTAAATTTTTTAATTAGTGTAAATTTTATTGTATTAAGTGTTGGATTAGGTGTCTAAGCCCATAACTATAATTGGTATGTACTTGATTTGATAGTAGCATGGTCTTTTTGGGTTGCCTTTACACTATCAATTAGACATGATGACTATTGGAGAGAGAGGCTGATTTTATTATTTGGAATAATAAATTGATGCATAAAAATGATTTATTAATATATTATAAGAATAGTATATTAATTAGAAATCATATTATTAATTAGTATTTAATCAAAAATTAATTTGGAATTAATTTCGGGATTAAAGGAACGGGTTAAAAGTGCAGCGGCTGTTTTGCAATTATTTGATAGTTGTGGTTTTGGGCCATTGGATCACCCTTATTAGGGAGGGCCGAAAATCCCTCGAAGGTTCTAGAGATTTTCGTCCAATCCCTAAGGTAAGGGAGTCCATGGACTTGCTTAGGCCCTAAGTTAAGGAATTAGGGTTTCTACCTCAAAACCCTAGCTAGCCTCAAGTATAAATAGACCCCTTGGCCTCTTGAATTCGTGCACCTCCAAGAAACCCTAGAAGAGCCGAATTTCTGAGCAAGTGACTCCTCTCTCCTCTCTCTCATATTCATCCTCTTTCCTTAGTGAGTTTGTGATCCATTAGAGGTACTACGCTTGCGGTACTTGTTCTCAAAAGCAAGGATCTTCAAGAATTAGTTGTTATTACTATATAGCAACAAAGGTATGTGTTCTAATCTTTCTTATGTAGATTTCGAATTATCAGATGCATATTAGGGTTTTCTATTTTGTGTTCAACGCTTGTATGTCTAATAGAGAAAACATAGATCCGATCTAGGATTGCATGCACATGTATGATTGTTTGTATAAAAACCCATCATTAAGTTGTGAATTTTGTGTATTAAATTGTAAACGAATTGTATTAAGTTGCCTTTCAAATAAATTTTTTGTTAAATTATAAATAAATATACGAATGAAAATATTAGACTATAAAAAATACGATTTTGCCATTTTCTTACCAAAAAGAAGAAACTTAGGATTCTATATATGTAATAAGTATTCATAATATATTTTTACTTATGAAATAAAGGTTCTTAGGACTCTTAATCTTTTATGGTTCTTATTTGAACCGCTCCATATATATATATATATATATATATATATATATATATATATATATATATATATATATATATATATATATATATATATATATACCTGACAAAACATTACACGACACAAAAACCCGACATGAAATTAGCAGGTTAGGGTCAGAGATTTTGACACGTTTATGTAAACGGGTTGACACGAGACGACACGATAATTAAATGCAATGTTTTAAAAATCGGTTTTTTAGTTGAACCGGTATGGTGACCGGTTCCCGATTCAACCGGTTCGGCCGCTGGATGAACCGATTTATATATTTTTCATGTTTTTTTTTATTTTCCTACAAATATTTACATATAGAAATTATGAATTTGATGTTTACAAGTTCAAACATTAAAAATACACATAAAATAAGTTGTAGATGAATCAAAGTACATTAAAATAACACATAACCATAAGTTTTAGTGTTTTACATCAATTCATATACGTCAAAAAGAAAATAAAGTATAATACTGAAACAAAATATAGTTTTTGATGAATACAAACACATCAAAAGAATTTATAACATTTATCATATGTTTTTATTTAGAGAAAATTAAATAGATTTGAAAAAATCTCCAAAGTTTATTATGTAAATGGTTTTTTTTCATGTGTTTTTATTCGCTTTAACCGGTTCAGCCGATTTATTTTGACCGGTTCAATCGGTTTTTTCTAAAAACCAACCGGTTCAATCCAGTTCAGAAATCAATGTAAAACCGGTGATAACTAAATCGTTCCCTCTCCCAGTTCCTGGTCCAACCGGTTCGATCGGCCGGTTCAACTCGAAGATGACTCGATTATGACCCGTTTAATTATATATTATTTATTATAAATTTCATATTTTTATAAATATATTATATGTTATAGACTTGTAGTGGGTCAAACTCAAGAATTAGAAATAATATTCAATTTTTTGAAATTACTTAATTTTATTCATCCTCACCACTTATCCCCTTTGCTCCCCAACTTCAACTCTTTTCATTTTGCCTTCTAAACTTAATAATTCTTTTTTTCATTCCATCTCCTAACTCGAATGTTTCACTTTTTTCATTTTTGCATCCATAACTCCTACTTTCCAACCTTTAAAATGTTTCAAGCAGACATGACACAACATATTTACAAGGTCTAGATCTTAACCCGAAACCCGAAACGAAAATAAATGGGTTCACACGACACGATAATTAAACGGGTCGGGTTAGGATCAAGCCCTTTCAACCAGTTTAATGTCTTGATACTACACAAACCCGACACTACACGACACGTTTGTCAGGTATATATATATTGTTGGATTAATGTCTAAGTCCATAACTATAATTGGTAAGACTTGACCCGACCCGACATGGTCCATTTGGGTTGCATACCATCATGCACTTGGATAGACTATAATGAGAGAAATAAGACACTTATGGTTATTAATATATTATAAGTTCTAGTATATTAATAATAAGAATAATAAGATTATTTAATTAGTATTGATCAAGAATTAATCTAGGATTAATTAAGTGATCAAAAGAAGACTAATTAAATATATGGGTTGATTGTGTAAATCATCCGTACTTGTATAGTGGGCTAATGCTCCATGGATAATCAAGTTGGGCTAAAACCCATAGGATGGTCCATGGATGCTCCATGGTGTATTTGTACCCATGGATCATGGAAATGAAAGGCCATGTCTATTAGGGTTTACATGGTGTAACCCTAACTATATAAGCATCTTATTCTTGACCAAAATCGGCCACTAGTGTGTGAAGTGAAAGGGCTAGCCGATTTCATGAGTTGTAGAATTCTCTCAAGCTATTCTAAGTGTTTTGATGATTGTGATTCCATTTGAGGCTTCCACACTATTGGGGCTATGCACTCAAGTTTCATGAAGACTTTCTACATCAAAAAAGGTATGTATTCTATCTTGTTACATTCATTGTTTTGTATGCTAGATTAGGATAATACCTTGGAAGTTCTTATTTGCATGTATAATAGAGAAAACATAGATCCAAGGTATTTAGGGTTGCATGTACACTTAGGAGTGTTAGAATGCTCAAAACCCAACAGTGGTATCAGAGCCTAGGCTTGTTTTCATGTTATACCTGCAATAGAAGCTGAAAAAACGAATTTTGGTGCTATCTGATCATCTGACTCGGCGAGTCCATCAGGAGACTCGGCGAGTCCATGCCTAAAATGTGATCAATTCGATCCAACTCGCCGAGTTGGTTCATGCACTCGACGAGTTAGACCCCCAGACAGCATATTTTCGAGTTTTTTGGCTAGAAATGGACTAGGAACATTACCCTAAGTTGTTTTTGAACTTATAAACTTATTTTTGATGTGTTAATGTTCATGCTAATCCATTTTCAAAGATAATTGTCAATAGATTCATGTTTTGTATTAGTTTAAGGTTTAGACTAATTACATGAAAAAGTTTGATTTGAAATATCTTGTTCTTATGAGTTGCTTAGATTAATAGAAAAGTTAATTGAAATAGATGTTTTCAATCCATTTTAATCTAAGAGTTGAGTATAAAATGTGTTTGTGTAACTTGTCCTCAAGTTACATGAAAAGTCACATTTAAGACTCATAAAACTCATAAAGGTTGGCAATGGTTACAAAATGAAGAGTCATGTGTCATTGAATAATTTTTTTTTATGACTCCAAACTTGTCCTCAAGTTATGGAAGTTCAAGAGTCACTTCATTAAAGAAAAATATGTAACCATAATTAAATCCATAAGTTATAAAATAAAGAAAAAGTTACTTCTTTTATTAGTTTAAAGTCTTCCATAACTTGTCCTCAAGTTATGGAACTTGAAGAGTTTTTTGGATTAAAACTACTTTAAACACATAAGTTATGGAATTAATTAGTTTTGAATAGTTTCAAAAACTTTCCCTCAAGTTTTGGAATTTGAAAAGTTTGCACTTATGAATACTTTAATTCCAAGTTAGCCCTTAGAATTTTAAAAGTTAAAATTCAACCCTTATACTTTATAATATTATAAGTTTATAATATATATATATATATATATATATATATATATATATATATATATATATATATGTATAAGAGTAAAGTCACTCTTACCGCTAGTACGCCTCATTCACGAAGCCGGTCTATAAGGTGGGTATAAGGTTGTTGCCTATAAAATGGCAACTTAATGGGTGTCCACTCTCACCCACCGCTTGCTTGACCGGTGGAGGGTCGTTAGCCGAACGGGTTTGATAAGACTATAATTCTCCTTCATTAAAAGTATTAATGATAATACTAAGTAACTAAACTCTTAATAATACCCAATCTTAGTTACTTAGGAAAAATGTGAATAAGGTGCTAACCCATGAAATTACACTTTACACTTTGTCTAAGTCGTTAGTGGAGCGTGTGTGGTTAACCGGCACACTAACTTGGACTTAACAAGGTAGGTAAAGGATGACTTAATATTTATCATAGTATCGATGGAGCGTGTGTGGTTAACCGGAACATCGATTGAGGGGTAATTTATTAAGGGTACCAAGTGATTTGCATGGTTACTTCACACCTTGTTTTGTGATCCTCGGAATCCCAGTCACAAAACCTGAAGGGCACACTCGAGATTGAAACATGCCTTTGAACAGTTCAATGAATCTCAAAGATCTAGGAGTTTCAAAACCAATTAAAACCTAATAATACATTTCGTTTATCTTGGTGGAAATTGGTGAATCGTCATTCACCTACCTTCAAATATTTTATAGCTTGGATTATGGCATACCTCTTCTAAGTTATAAAATAGTTTGTTGGGTCCTAGCCTTAATATTTCATATTGGGTGTCATATTAAGGACTTTAAATCAACTATCTTGAATATCTCCCAAAAGTTGTCTGGTTTAGGCACCTATGATCTTCCCAAATCTTTTGAAACAAGGTTTCCTAAATGAAGATGATGTCCTTTGGAAATCATACTTCTTTCACCTCCTCCAATTATTCTCCCCAACCCACAAGTTCTTAAAAAAAGTTTAAGGTCACTCAAGTCCTATTGGCAAGGCAAGGTCTAGGTGTGATCACATCTTGGAGATGTAGTCACATATTGACAAGCCGGGAGAGTTGGGTGTCAAAGTCCTGAGAAAGTTGGTGGTTCAATCACTTTCTAAGTCACATAGTGAGTTATTTTGGAACACCTATGAAACAGACTATGACAAGACCCTTAATGATCTTATCTGTTTGTTAAGATCAACTTCCTAAAACTTTATGGACATTGACAATGATGACATTGGATATCTAGTAAAGCTCTCTCTTCCCGGTGGAAAGGGATCGGCCATAGTCAACTCGGTTGACCAAATGGTAAAGAGAAAAGCTAAGTCTGTGATAGTCTCGTGTACCATTATCAAAGGGTCCATATGTTTATATTGCCAAAGAAAGGAGCATTGGTTGCGAAGCTGCCAAATTTACCTAAGGATGTTAAAGTCAATAAGTTTGACTCTACTTCAGGTAAAGTCCACTATCTAACTCTGTTTCTATTCTGAGATTATTGATACATGATGTGACTGGGTCACATGGTGATGTTTTAAGAATCAAAGAAAAGTGAAGAAACTTAAAGAAAGAATATGCTGAATCTGATCACATAGATGGATTTCTATCGCATAGTTTGAAAAATCGGATTCTTGAGCTACTTCTTAGGAGTTATGATATATTGCTTAGGAATAGATAACAACAAGTTTTCATGTGCTTATGGATTGTAAGGATAAGTTTTTTCCGCAAAATTTTAAAATAAAAGAAAAATTTTTTATTTTATTTATTTTAAAATATCCTTACAATGGCATTTGAGGGAAAATTGTTGCTTATATGATTCCATTAATAGCAAGAGTGGAAATATGAAATTGATTCTTTCATTTGTGGTAATGTCTAGATTTACCAAATAAGGAAAGATTCTCATCACCCAAGTTTCAATTGGACCGGAACTTGGAATCATGCAAGTTGTATAGCATGGTGAATGAGAATCTTCAAGTATTGGAAAATTAAGACTAAGTACTTGCTCACATGGATGTGTGAGTTAAGTAAAGGACTAAGGGATCGAGTACACATTCTTGTGCACTGATTAAGTCCACCACAAAAGATTGATAAGACTATTCGTCATAGTTTACTAAAGCTCAGTAAATATGATTATACTTACAAGCTTAAGTGTAACTCTGAGACATTGGAAAAGGTTCCAATGTATGGCAGAGCGAATAAGAAGAATCAAATTAGGCAGAAGGATAAAAATTTCTCAAATCTGAAAAGATGGGAGAGTACTTTAGTATCAATTTTGTGATCATCTTAATGATTAAGAAACCATATCAAAATTAGTTCTCTAAGGGAGTCTTAGTGCATTCTTATGACTAAGAAGAGGGAACTTGAATTGTTGAAATGGTTAAATCAAGAAGATGAGTCATACTTCGTTCCAATACAAGTCTTAGAGTCATACTCCAAGATTGTAACTTGAGTGACATGTCTTAAAGAAGGTTTAAAACACTTGTCAAATGTAAGAGTAAAAGTTTTCTACTCTTGTACATTTGAAATTGGTAAGTTGTGATGTTTTGGATAAAACAAAGACCAACTTAGGCCAATTGTGTGAAGTGTTTGTCTTGATTAGAATCCACACTATCTCTTGGATATTTGACAAGGGAGTCTTATAGGTCAAGAGGACAGTGGGAGTCTTAAAGGTCTTGAAAGTCTCAAGAACTAATCAAGAATAAAACCTAAAGTTCTTCACTAGCACACGACTTGAGGTTTATAACCTATCGTGTTGACATATTTTGTGCCCATTCCAGTTAAAGTTGGTTTTGCATATGAGTTCTTAGAGTTCTCAATTTGTTGCACAACAACTTGGAAGCAATGGCAGGCCCTTGAGCTGCCAGGTGGCAAGAAAGTAAGATTGAGTTCAGTCCATATGAGTTTGGATTTGTCGTTATCCTTGTCTTGTGATTATGGTTTTGACAAATTCATATGGGTAGGAACTCATACACCATATAAATCTAAGTGTCATAAGGTTTCTCTCCGATTCATGAAAATGATGGTGAGGAAACACTTTCACTAAGTAGATTTTAGCTAGATAGCAATTGTGATATTTGCATTCTCAAAGTCGTTAGTGGAGCGTGTGTGGTTTACCGGCACACTAACATGGACTTGTGAGAAGTGGCAAAAAGGTCTAACCATTATGATTACGGCATACCTCTTCATAATTGTTTTGACTCACAAGTGTGCTATCTAAGGGAAGGTGTATGATTTTGATAAAGTCTTATCAAAACAATCTAGTATCAGAAATCTGAACTTTGGTAAGAAAGTCAATGAAGTATTGATTTCTAGAAGTCTAGCTGATTTTTGGGTACATGTCAAAGCTAGTGGGAGCATAAGTGTTATGCTAATAATCATCATGTTAGTGGGAGCATGATAATTATGATAAGTATTGCAAGTTAGCAATGTTAATTATAGAAAAACAAAAGTTTCAATTGGGAAAGAGTTGTTTTGCTATAATTAAGGGAGGGGAAATTATACTTCATCTCAAATCTATAAGCTTAGATCGTGAGGTTTTAATCATTTAGTCAAGGATATATATGAATTTCATGTTGGAATGGCTCAACATAAGGAAATTCTGTATACGGGTCCATTATTTGCGTTCTAAAATTCGATTATGATTACGGCATCTCTTTTCATAATCTGAATTATGAGAACTTGGCAAATAGAAATGGAAATGTTATAGCAAAAGACTGGTTTAGTCTTTATGTGAGACATCATGAATCGTGTCCCCTATGCTTCGGATATAGGATCGATTACATGTGCTATATTCACCCTTTCTAAAAATTTTCCAAATGCCTGGGGCATTAAGAAGGGAAAAGGTTTAGAACTGGATATGACTAAAAGGATTAAACAATTGTCGAGGACAATCTAAGGTTTACCAAAGATTGGTTGCTCAATGACAGTTGGAAGTATAGTGATAATTCTGGAAGGACCATTTTGACATAGTCTGTAAGGAGGCAACTCTTGTTCAGAAGTGATAGTCAAAATGGAATCTGGAAATGTTTCAAAGTTAGAAATTATTCAATCTGTGTAAGATTAAGGAAACTTAATGCAAGAAGGATGTTTCCAAGGAGATAATCTCCTTTGGAATGCTCTGTAATGTTTGTTGTCAAGTCTTTATGACTTTGTGCATAATCGTTACAAGAGTATCAATGCATATAAGTTTAGAATCTAACAGATTTCAGTAAATGGCATGAATTTGGAATTCTTGCATTTGCAGTAAGGATTTGGGAGTGTGAAAAGAGAATCATTGAAGTTATGTTCAATTGATTTAGTTCACAAAGTAAAGATCATAGACAAACATAGTATGCATACTTGGTGTGTGGCATGACTAGTGTTTAAGAAAACATAGTGTACATGCTTGGAGCATGGGACAACTATTGTTTTAAATTCAAGAATAAAGTTGATAGCTGAAACAGTATACAATGAATAATGTGTAATCATATGGTGATAAATAAAAGGTGTTTTATTTATGTTCAAAGAGTTGATACCATATTGGATTCAAGTATTATTGTGTTTCACTTTGCATGTTTTGACTTCCCGAATAAACTGGGTTATTCTTCCGGAATGACTAAGTTATTCAAATCATCCACAGTCGGTCATATGTTGGAAGTAGATATGAATTAAGACTGTCATGGGTTGGCTTGTAGAGGTCTAAGGTGTTGGACAAAGGGCTACAACACTCATGAGTGCTCATAAGTTCTGAGTATTGGATTCAACCCGCGCTCATTGGAATCACTTCATGGATTTTATCACGAGTGATCATGAGACGATAATATCTTATATTCTTCAAACCTAGAGATATGAGTTGTTACTATGAGTTGGTTGTACATTGATTGCACGAAAACGCATACGGTAACTCGGTGTTATAAAACGTGCCTTTGTGTATGATTCAACAAGTAGTAGAACAAGCCATATGAGTCGAAGTTTATCCGTTCCTTTTACCTTCGGGATAAAAGCGATATCTGTGGGCCCCTTGATGATTTGATGATGACAAATGGAAGTGCTCGGCCGGGCCAGGACTGATTTGATTTGTTCAATTAGTCAGTCATCATAAATCGCAAATCGGGAAACAACAAATGGACAGAGAGAATGATTATAATCCATGTCTCAGTCCATATGATATCTAGAATGGAAGAATATATGATCCCTTATCTAATGGACAAGTCACTGACAAAGGTCAGAGTTCATCTACAAGGTCAGAGTTCGACAGAAGCTTTTGAGAGCTACGATTGCCAGTTGGTTCCTGAAGTCATACGCAATAATAGTTTTAGACTTATCCAAGTGGGAGACTGTTGGATTAATGTCTAAGTCCATAACTATAATTGGTAAGACTTGACCCGACCCGGCATGGTCCATTTGGGTTGCATACCATCATGCACTTGGATAGACTATAATGAGAGAAATAAGACACTTATGGTTATTAATATATTATAAATTCTAGTATATTAATAATAAGAATAATAAGATTATTTAATTAGTATTGATCAAGAATTAATCTAGGATTAATTAAGTGATCAAAAGAAGACTAATTAAATATATGGGTTGATTGTGTAAATCATCCGTACTTGTATAGTGGGCTAATGCTCCATGGATAATCAAGTTGGGCTAAAACCCATAGGATGGTCCATGGATGCTCCATGGTGTATTTGTACCCATGGATCATGGAAATGAAAGGCCATGTCTATTAGGGTTTACATGGTGTAACCCTAACTATATAAGCATCTTATTCTTGACCAAAATCGGCCACTAGTGTGTGAAGTGAAAGGGCTAGCCGATTTCATGAGTTGTAGAATTCTCTCAAGCTATTCTAAGTGTTTTGATGATTGTGATTCCATTTGAGGCTTCCACACTATTGGGGCTATGCACTCAAGTTTCATGAAGACTTTCTACATCAAAAAAGGTATGTATTCTATCTTGTTACATTCATTGTTTTGTATGCTAGATTAGGATAATACCTTGGAAGTTCTTATTTGCATGTATAATAGAGAAAACATAGATCCAAGGTATTTAGGGTTGCATGTACACTTAGGAGTGTTAGAATGCTCAAAACCCAACATATATATATATATATATATATATATATATATATATATATATATATATATATATATATATATATATATATAGGTTCAGGTTCATTTGAGACCATTCTAATTTTATGAGACCGTGAAACCAAATCTAAAAATAATTTTAAAATGCAAAAATAAATGGAAAAATTCAAAAATTCTTTTTTTAAATATTATTTTTGGAACTTGAATTAACTAAAAAAAATATAAAAAAATCCCGTTTTTTTTTTTAAAATACATGAAATATTCTAATAGAATATTACACTGTACATATTCTAAAAAATAATTTTAAAATGCAAAATAAATGGAAAAATCTAAAAATTCTTTTTTTAAATATTATTTTCGGAACTTGAATTGACTAAAAAAAATAAAAATAAAAAAAAAATCCTGTTTTTTTTTTAAAATACGTGAAATATTCTAATAGAATATTACCCTGTACATATTCTAAAAAATAATTTTAAAATGCAAAATAAATGGAAAAATCCAAAAATTCTTTTTTTAAATATTATTTTCGAAACTTGAATTAATTAAAAAAAATTAAAAAAAAATTAAAAAAATACGTCTTACGGTTTCACAAAATTAGGCATCTCACATGAACCTAACCATATATATATATATATATATATATATATATATATATATATATATATATATATATATATATATATATATATATATTAATTACTAGTTGTGAGACCCGTATAATATACTGGTTGATTAAAACAAAAATGTTAGATATGAACAATTAAATAGAAAGTTTATTTGAATTTGAAAATTATGAGAAGAAAAACATGCAAAAATAAATTAATTAAAATTATGTGTTTAGTTAGCAGATTCGTGTATTAAACGGTTTAATTATAACAAAATGTTAAACACAAAGGTTTAAACTGTAAATTTATTTTTAAATTGAAATTGAAAATTAAAATTTAAAATTTAAAATTAATAGTCAGTAGATCTAACTTATGGAAACTAAATTATTGATATATTTGAAATGAAAAATAAAGTAAATGACAAGTGGAAAATAAATATATCTCAAAATTATGACAAAATGACATGTGGTCAATTGAATGAGAGAATGACATGTGGCAAAATCATTCTTATTTATTACGGTATATATATATATATATATATATATATATATATATATATATATATATATATATATATATTAATTACTAGTTGTGAGACCCGTATAATATACGGGTTGATTAAAACAAAAATGTTAAATATGAACAATTAAATAGAAAGTTTATTTGAATTTGAAAATTATGAGAAGAAAAACATGCAAAAATAAATTAATTAAAATTATGTGTTTAGTTAGCATATTCGTGTATTAAACGGTTTAATTATAACAAAATGTTAAACACAAAGGTTTAAACTGTAAATTTATTTTTAAATTGAAATTGAAAATTAAAATTTAAAATTTAAAATTTAAAATTTAAAATTAATAGTCAGTAGATCTAACTTATGAAAACTAAATTATTGATATATTGGAAATGAAAAATAAAGTAAATGACAAGTGGAAAATAAATATATCTCAAAATTATGACAAAATGATATGTGGTCAATTGAATGAGAAAATGACATGTGTCAAAATCATTCTTATTTATTAGGGTAGATTTTGTTTTAAAATTAGATAAAATCCCAAAACAAAGAAAACTTTTGAAAACACGTAAGGATCGAGTATAACATTAAACCTCCCCACCGAAAACGTGCAAGGCAGAGAAAGAGTCTTGTTTTAGGAAAAATAAAAATGTCATTTTCTGAATATATAGAATTGTTCTTACGTGCCTTTGATTTCTACACCATCCTTGGGTCATTGTCCGTCAATTCCAACAAGTCTGGAAGTCCCAACTTAATTATTTCCTTTAACTGTGATGTCAATCTAGTAATCTACTACGTTTGATACATTTCGAAGGTGTTTATTATATTATAGTATTAGGTGTAAAACCTATATATTATATGAGTTCATTTACAAGAAAAATTAAATATGAAATTCTGAAAAATTTAAATTTTTAAGAAGTATTAGAAAAATATTGAATAAAGAAAATTAAAGTGTTTTTTGTTTTTTTTTTAAATTTAAACAAATAATTTAGATAAATAAACATAGGAAATTAATGAGTCTTAATTTTGAAATTAGAAGAAATATCAATTAATGATTTTGATATGCATTTATTATTACATTTATTGAAATTATTACATTTAAATATTACGTGAAATTTAATAAAATGGAAAAAACCACAAAATGTAATGTGGAAAAAATTTAATTAAAAATAACCACAAAATGACAAGCGGCAAAATCAATGAGAATGTAACAAGTGACAAAAAGATTATTATTTATTAGAGTAGATTTTGGTATCGTTAAAAAATAGCTTTTATTGTTATACAAAATAGACAAAATTGCAAAAATGGGTTTTATGTTTGTCAAAATTATGTGGTTTTGGTTCAAAAACTTTTGATCATGCATCAATAGTTTAATTTTTGATATTTTTAGTGATTTTGGTCCGTATTAGCTTGAAAAGACTATTATACCTTTATTGTCTTTATTTTTCCTTTTCTTTTAGTTCATTTATTATTTATTATATTAAAAAGGAATATAATTTATTCTAATCGATGACAGAGTGAAGATTTGGAGGCACTAAATCAAATCGATTTCTGAAAATGGATTTCATCTGTATATTTTCATATCATTTCTAGGTTAGGGGTTAGTGAAATCAAAGAAGTAGTTGATGACACTAAATCAAATCCAAGCTAACTTTGGAGCTAAAATCGATTCACTCGATTAGGTCACCAGAATCGGAGCTAAAATCAGAGTTGAATCAAGAAGACAGTGTATGTATGTGTGTGTTGCGTTCTTGGCTCATCGAAATCCTTCATTCCTCTCTGCCATCATAATCGAAGTTGATGAACAAGCATGGTCGGGGCGGTGATGAACAAATACGACCCCCTTCTACCACCCATTCCCTCTCCTATAATTTAATTCCACCAACACCTCCCTCCCATGGATTTGCAGTCATGTGCATGTATGTGTCAATTTCAAGTTTCTTTTTTAATCGGTGATGGAGGACAACAATCGTCGTTACAACAATTGAAGGCAGATGAAGGTAGCAACGGAGAAGGTGGTCGAGGGCAAGTGATGCAGGTGGCAACAGAGAAGGCAGGTGGCGAATACCAAACTTGTCGAATTCTTCTCAGACTTCGTCACCGATCACTCCTACTGTGGCGAACAGATCCGACAAAAATGTGTGAAAACTCTAACTTCGATCTCTGATACGACATCATCTCTCTTATCCGGTGTTGGTGGTGACGATGGAAGGGAGTAAAGATGAAAGAATATCGAGAGAAGGAGACGGGTGGGGGGACTGGGTATGATGACTTAGGTGGGGGGGGGGGGATTTTTTTGTTTATTTAATTAAAAAAAATCTTAAGAAAATAAAATAAAAACAATTTTAGGAGCATATTTGTCATTTTAGGTTGGATGTGAATCAAAATCTTAAAGAAATGTCAACCATAGAAACCAAAAACATACAATGTATCCAAAATTAGACCACTGATGCACCACCAAACTTGTTTTTGGACCAAAACCACATCATTTTGACAACAATAGGGATCATTTTTGCAATTTTGTCTATAAAATAATAAAAGAAAAAAACACATTTTATTTAGACAAAATTGCAAAAATGGTCCCTGTGGTATGCAAATTTTTGGGGTTTTAGTCCAAACCCCGAGTTTTTTGGATTCATAGTCCTTTTGGAGTGGTTTGTATGTGAAAATAGTTCATCTGAAAATTGAAATGACTATAATACCCTTGAGGTATTTATTTTTCATTTATTCTTTTAGTTTTTAATTTAATATTTATTTATTTATTTTAACAATTAAAAAAATAATAGAGGACCCACCTCTCTCTCTCTCTCATCATCTTCTACATAATAACTAAACCCATCTTCTTCTAAATTGTAACTCATACATACACATATACATACTCTGAAAATCTATTATGCAACAATTGGTAAAAACTAAACACCTCGACAAATCATTTTCGATTTTGTATATGGGCCAGACTAACACCAACCACATCAGTTGGACGTCCCTGACGCAATTGGGAAGGTAATCTTCCCTTCTTCTCGTTCTCCTCACGACAATGGCGAATCGGAGGGCAACAATGCAGTGGATATACTGGAGACGCCCAAGGAACTGATTATGTACATGGACGTACCTAGTTTATCTAAATCCAGCATCCAGGTAAATGATTAGTTGATGTAATTTGAAGAAAATTAGGGATTTAGAGAGATCGACCAAAGTTGTGTGATTGTTTGTTGTATGTGAAAGTGGAGGATGAAAAATTATTGGAGTTGAAAAGAAATGGGAAGAGGGGGCGTGAGGAAAATGAAGTGGAACCAACCCTAAACCCATAAAGAAAATTGATTTGCCATTTGTATGTGACAGTGGAGGATGAAAGATTCCCGTTGATGGAAAATTAGTGAATCAAACCTGGGATGTTGGAAAAACAAGACGACGACCATGGTGCTCTTGGCTTACCCATCTCTGTCACCGGAATCTATTCTGACGCCTACGAACCCACTGCAATCTCAGCCCTTCCTCATGATGTTTCCTGCATCGCTACCGCTCACTACCAATATCTCGTCGTTACTTTTCAAGGCCATGTCTGGTCTTAGGGCTGCAATGTTGAATCACAACTTGGTCGTAACCTTGATTCCCCTAGGTATAATTTCACTTTGCAACAGAGACTGCAACTATCGGAATCGATGGTTCTATATGGATTTGAGGGAAATCAAACAGGGTCAATTATGTGTGGTTTTGGAATTGGAATCAAAAACTTGTTTGTGTGATATATGTGTTTTTTCTAAATTTTTAGTGTTTATGTATATGAAGTGGGTACAGATGAAGAATATGTGATGAAGACGATGAGAGAGAGAGAGATGTGGCCCCAAATTAGGTAATTATTTTACTTTTCATTTAAATTAAATAGAAAAAGCATAAAAAAAATATATCAGAAGGGCATAATAGTTTTTTCAGTTTACTGAGGGACCAAAAATGCAAAGAAATTAGCTCAAAATGACCACCAATCCAAAAAAGTCATGATTTGGACTAAAATCCCAAAAAAATGCATACCATAGGGACCACTTTTGCAATTTTGTCTTTTATTTATGGGTAAATGACTTAAAATGTTTTTGTACACATTTAATCACCAATTTTTATTATTTTTTTTATTTTTTTTGCAAAATACAAGTCAACTTTTGTGTTTTGTCCAAATGTCTTTATAACTTGTTGTAGATTTCTGGCCAAAAGATGGATTTTTTGATGACTTTTGACATCTCCGATGAGCCTCCGATCATCTTCTTCAGTGATATATGATTTTTCCGGAGATTATTTTTTTTCGGCCATTCTCCGACGATTTTACCAAAATACCCATCTCATTTTTCAAAGATAGATTGAATTGCCTTCCATCTCACATGCATTCAACATAACCTATTCAACGGGCTTTGATGGGAGTTGGTATTCATATCATAAAGTTCAAATGATGTTTATCAGGAATTGACGGATATTGTTCGTGCGTATGCAAGTTTTATCATGGATGTTTTAATTTTCCAGGTTACCAGTTGCAAGTTTTTGTGATAGATGTTTTAATTATTCAAAAGAAATCTAAACACACAAAATCACAACATCGTCAGTTCTTTTTATCAAGAACCAGAAGGTTTTCATCAAAACTTACATATAAAACCTCACTACAATATTCACTCTTCTCTCTACAATGAAACCTCACTACAAGACTCTCACCTAATCTACACTCAATTACACAAGATTAGGAAGAAATGATAAACTCTAAGAACAAAACCCTAGAGAGAAAAGAGACGAAGAAGATGAAAGAATAAAACTGATTTGTATGTTGTAAATGTTACGCATCCCTCATTTCTCACACATACAACAAATATATACCCCTGACTAGTCAACCGGGTCACTGATCTAAGATAAGGATCCGATATAACCCGCATGTTTTACATCTTAACCATATCACAACTTCAATCCAATATTCCTGCACAATATACACAACATACCCTTCCATACAAAAAACATAACAAAAATAACCAAATTACAAATATTAAAAGGATACATAAAAGGATATAAATGAATTATAAGTTTGTATCGCAATATCTTGATAATTCAACACCCTCCTCAAACTTATAATTCAACTCAATCAACACTTACCCTGAAAAGGATCAACAAGACCTAAACCTTTGCAATTCCATTCATGTTTTCCAACTCCTAAAGGTTTAGTAAAAATGTCTGCCAGATTGAACTCTGAACGTACTTTATGAACTTCAACAATTCCTTTCGAAACTCTATCTCTTATAAAATGAGTATCAACATCAAAATGTTTCGTTTTCTCATGAAATACTGGATTATGAACCAGTTTTATAGCTGAATCATTATCACAGAAAATAGACACAGGTGCTAAATCTTTCAAACCAACATCAAATAAAACTTTTAAGATCCACATTATTTCACAGGAAATAACACCAAGTGCCATGTATTCTGATTCTGTAGAGGATCGAGAAACTGTATCCCGTTTCTTACTTTTCCAGGACACAATAGTATTACCAAGAAAAATAACATATCTCGTTACCAAGAAAAAAAACACTTGGCCCAATCAGCATCAACAAAGCTTTTTAAAAACAGATTACCCTTTGTAATAAAAAAACCCCTTCCAGGATTTAACTTCAAATATCGAAGTAATCTAACAACAATATTAAAATGAGATTTTCTTGGAGAATGCATAAATTGACTCAATACTTGAACAGCATATGAAATATCTGGTCGAGTAATGGTCAAATAAATGAGTTTTCCAACTAATTTTTGATAAAGAACAACATTATGAACAAATGAATCATTAACATCAATACCTTCTTTTCTAATTACCACATTACAGTCAAGAGGAGTCTTAACTAGTTTACAACCTAACATTCCAAATTCACGTAACAGTTCCATACAATATTTCCTCTGACACAAACAAACAAACACCCTCATTTATATCTATAACTTCAATACCCAAAAAAAACTTTAATTTTCCTAAATCTTTGATTAAAAATTTAGATTTCAAAAAATCTTTAACTTTGTTAATTTCATCATCACAATTCCCACTCAAAATTATGTCATCAACATATACAAGTAATAATACAATATTACCGCTAGAATTCTTAACAAACAGTGAAAAATCATTCAAACTTTGAATAAATCCAAAATCAAGTAAAAAACCACACAAATTTTCATTCCATTTCCTAGGAGCTTGCTTCAGCCCATATAAAGATTTCAATAGCTTACAAACTTTATTATTATTTTTATCATTATATCCAAGTGGTAAAGTCATATAAACAACGTCATCCAACTCACCATAAAGAAAAGCATTATTAATATCCAATTGAAACAAATTCCAATTAAAATTAACTGCAAGTGAAATAACCAATCTGATAGAAACCATTTTTGCAACAGGTGAAAAAGTTTCATCAAAATCTATACCTTCTCTCTGGTTATATCCCTTAGCTACAAGCCTTGCCTTCAATCTTTCTATTTCACCATTAGATTTATACTTTATTTTATACACCCATTTACAACCAATGGGTTTCCTGTCAGGAGGTAAATCACAAATCTCCCAAGTATTATTTCTATATAAAGCTTCAATTTCTTCATTCATAGCATTTACCCAATTAGGATCCAAAGATGCTTGATAATAAGTTTGTGGTTCAACTGATTTATTTAAATTTGTTGCAAAACATTTATTGTCAAGACTAAGAAAAGAATAATTAACAGACCTTTCAATTCCATATTTATATTTTCCTTCTATAACAAAATCATTAAACTTTTGAGGATATTTAGACTCACGATTAGATTTTCTAACACTAAGTTGTTGAGAATCAGAATGACTAAGACTTTCCTCAGAACTATTAGTGGAATCTGATGCAACAACCTTAGGTTGTTAAACAGAAGTATCAGTACCATGTGTACATTCCTGATTAGATATTGTTGCATCTAAAGGAGAACTACCATCAATACCAAAATCAGTTGCACCAGCTGGTTGATTTACAACTGAGTCACTATCCTGATTATTACACCCAGACTCTCTACTATTTTGATTATCATTAATATTTTCAGAGACCAAAAGTTCATCATAGGAAAAAGGATCCCAAAAATCCTTAGCATGTAAAAAAGTTGACTCAAGAGACTCAGAAAATTCATTAGATTTAGAAGCCAACTTAAACGGAAACACAAATTCATAAAATTTCACATCCCTGGAAAAGAAACAATAACCATTGTCAAGATTAAATAACTTGTAACCTTTTTTAACACTAGAATATCCAATAAGAATACACTTTTCAGATCGTTCAGAAAATTTATCAGTATTGTTTAACTTTGTAGCAAAAGCTAAGCATCCAAAAACACGAATATTATCATATGTTGGAACACGATTATAAACCAATTCAAAAGTTGTTTTAGCATTTAAAACAGAGGATGGAGTTCTATTTATCAAAAAAACTACAGTCAAAATAGAATCTCCCTGGAACTTTTTAGGCAAACCAGCTTGAAACAACAAAGACCTAGCAACATTCAATAAATGTCTATGTTTTCGTTCTACCACTCCATTTTGTAGTGGAGTATGAACACAAGATGTCTGATGTATAACTCCTTTAGTTTCAAGAAAACTTGTCATTTTTATACTAACAAATTATGTTCCATTATCTGATCTAATAATCTTTAGATTGACATTAAACTGATTTTCCAATAACATAACAAATTCATGAAAACAACTAAACACTTCATCTTTAGACTTCATCAAATAAACCCATGTTGCTCTAGTATAATCATCTACAATAGTAAGAAAAAATCTAAAACCACCAAGAGATGTAACTCTGTAGGGACCCCAAACATCTAAATGAACAAGTTCCCCAAGATTAAGTGACTTGTGTTCACTCAAAGGAAAAGGCTCCCTAGTTTGCTTAGCCTTATGACAAACATCACATGGCATAATTGGATCATTTTCAAAATTTAAAAAAGGTTTTAAACAATTAAGTGCTTTATCAGCTGGATGTCCCATTCTATTATGCCAGGTTAATTTTGAAACAAAACATTTATGATTATTAAACACTGAGTTAGACCTACCTAACAATTGATTTTCCAAATAATAAAGACCTCCAAATTCTTTACCAATCTTCACAGTCTCCATTGACAATGAATCCTGAATAAAACAATTATTTTCATCAAAAATGACTTTGCACTTATTTTCTTTACAAATCTTATGAACAGACAAAAGACTAACATGAAATTCTGGAATAACAAAAACATCAGATAAACCAATAGAATGAGAAAGATTAATATTTCCAATCTTATCTATTTTAGCAGTTGAACCATTAGGATGATCAACTCTTAGATTAAGTTTGGAAACATCAACCAGATCAGAAAGATGTGATTCAGAAGCAGTCATATGTTGACTAGCTCCTGAATCAATAATCCACTTCTCTTTATTAATGAAAACGTTATTACAAGACATACCTGCCATATTAACATTAACAGGTACACCTTCAGATAATTCTTTCTCATGAAGAAGAGACATTAACTTCGTATATTGATCATTTGTTAGAAAATGATGATCAGACTTATCAGAGGAAACAACAAAAGCATTAGCACTATCACTAACATGAGGAGACACATTAGATACAGTAGATGATTTATTAAACTCTGATTTGGGCTTAAAATCCTTAGGATACCCAATGTGACATCCCTATTTTCATGGCCAGAAAAGATCGATTTTTTTTGTTTATGCTTTATAAAAATCAGAGTGCCTCTTTTAATAAAAATGTTGCGGAATTTGTTCCCAGAAAACATGATAAATAGGTTATCAAAGCATTTCCGAGGAAATGTATTTTTATTCATTTTCAAAACATTGGGATGTCATCGTCAATACAGAAACATAAGCATAAAAAGAACTTACATTTATTTATACTAGTGATCTACATCTCTTTTAAATCTCTCAGTGTAAGTTAGCTTCGTATCGACACCTGTGATACAAAAAAAAGCTTGAGTGGGTCAGGGTGAGAACCCTGGTGAGTACATAGGGTTTTCAACCCACAATAATATAATTATTATGTTTAAACAACAAACAATCAACTCAATTACCCATCCCCATTATCTTCGTTACTCTTAAGGGTCTAACCTAAGAATCATCTATCCTGCATGCCTTCATTCCGAAGTCTCCTGCTTCCAGGGTTATAAGACCGGCACTAAGTCCATAGTTGCCAATGCACTAATTCCATAGCTGCAAAAGTTCATTCATCGGGTACTAAATCCATAGCTACCAGTGTAGGTACTAAGTCCATAGCTACCAACGTTTATCTAACAGGTACTAAGTCCATAGCTACCAGGTACTAAGTCCATAGCTACCAACACCTAACAAGTACTAAGTCCTTAGCTACCTATGTTTACCTAATAGGTACTAAGTCCATAGCTACCATCGCTGGTCCAATAGGCACTAAGTCCATAGCTGCCTATGTTTATTTATTGGGCACTAAGTTTATAGCGGCCAATGTTTACTCACATCATCTTTTATCTCTCATCATTCATCTACCCATGTTATACCCAACATATTTGTAGATATAAAATACGTATACAGTTTAAATCAGTTAAAACATGTATAAAAACATTCATCCAACATAGATAGCAAGTATACATATAATATGCATACATAGCACGTAATTTATATTAAATACTTCATATCTATGTGTAAGATGAAAGTAACTATGCACTCACTTGATTAGGTGGTGATTTCGAACTCAGACGGCGCTTCGTTATCTCAAAACAATTTTCCTCGACAAAACCTAGTATCAATACCACTAGGGTTTAGTTTTTAACGTTAACCGCGACTAATTAATAGTCTAGCTATTATTACTATTATATAAGCGTTAAATAACACTCAATATAACTCATAATAATAGCCCAAATAATTATTTTAAGTTCCTAATAATGTTACTATAATTAAATAAAAGCTATATTAAATATAGTTTAGGCATAGCTCACTTACAACGAGTTTTTATTAAAAACCGGGCTTCGCTGGAGCAGTGTTTCCGAGCCAAAAGCTTTTCTTCTCGGAGCCGTCGGGCGCTCCGGGGCTTTCTTCTCATGCTAAGGAGGTTCCCTAGACTTGGGAGGGGTTTAGGGAGGTTAGAGAGAGGTTAGAGAGAGAAAGAAAGGCATATGGTGTGAAGAAATTATGAAGACTTTATCTCTTATTTATAGGAATTTTATAGTAAAGTAGTCTCCAAGCTTCGTCCGTATCTTTCGCGTACGAGCTCCGTTTTCTACGTTCTTTATATCCACGCATTGGTATTTACGAGTAGTACAACTTTCATTTAGACCTCGTTGGTTAATTCTCATTCTACCTCAGATTTACAAAACTGTATCGAATTCGTCGCGCTCGAAAAGTAGAGACTAAGCTTCGTCCATAACTTTCGCATACAAGCTCCGTTTTTGACATTATTTATATCCACACGTAGGTAAAAATAAAATCTACAACTTTCCTTTTTACTCTGTCAGCTAATTCTCGACCAATCTTAAATTTAACAGTAGGAGGTGATTACACTGTTAAATGTCCGCATCAAATTTATAACTTTTACATACGAACTCCGTTTTCGTCTGTCTTTTTACCGTTGAGTTCCTATTAATTAGATCTTCAATTATCATTTAGGTCGCGTAGGCCAAAAACCGCTCGATCTAAAATTCGAGTTTCGGGTTGTGCACTGCTAAGACAAATCTTAGAAAATTCATAACTTCCTCATACGAAGTCAGATTTGGGCGTTCTTTTTTTTGGATGCTCTCGGTTTAACGTATACTAAAACTTTTGTTTAGATTTCTAAGGCTAAAAATTCCTCCATCATAAATTCACAATTTACGTCTCCCGGTGTCGTGCCGATTTTGCCATAAAACTTCGACGGACCATAACTTCTTCGTTATAACTCGGATTTCAACGTTCTTTCTATGTACGAAACCCTTGAGACGTATTCTACAACGTGGTTAAGATTATTCCTTCTAAATAATCTACCATTAAAAACTCATTTTTGATGCCTATTGTCTCTAAATTGACTAGCCCGGATCTGCGGGCGTTACACCCAATAAGCTTGTAAAATTTTTCAATAGTATGTCCTTTAATCCCACAATTCTTACAGATTAAATTCTGATTTCTTGCTTTAAATTTTTTATTATCAGAAAATTTACCAGCAAAAGCAGAAGAATGTTGATTTTTATTAGACAAAACAGAACATTTCCATGCTTCTGATTAGACTCTTCTCTGGAAATAATAGAAAAGGCAGTTTTTACATCAGGAAATGGTTCCATTATTAGAATATGACTTTTAAGCTGGTTATATGAGTCATCAAGACCACTAAGAAACTGCATAAGTTTCATAAGTTTAGAATGATTTTTAGTATGAGTAGCTACTTCACAAGTGCAATCAGGACACTTTGTTAAGCCATCAAATTCTTTCCATAGACCATCCAACTTATTAAATTAATCAGATACTGACAAACTACCTTGTGTGAGACTATTAATTTTTTGGTGAACATTAAAAACAACTGACCCATCAGCCTTATAATAGGTTTCACAAAGTTCATTCCAAACATCCAAAGCAAATTCAGAACAGGCATGTCCAATATAAATGGATTCAGAAAGAGAGTTAAGAATCCATGAACATACTATAGCATTAACCCTGTCCCACTTAAGAGATTTAGCAGTATCTGTTTTATCTTTTAACTCAGTTCCTTCAATAAAACCTTGTTTATTTCTGGCTTTAAGAGCCCTAGTCATTGAACTTTTCCAAACACGAAAATTTTCAGTACCAAGTAGTTGGAAGCTTATAATAGTTGTTACAGAATGATCAGATGGATGCAGATAAAGAGGATCATCAAAATTTATAGCATCTATTTTTGTAGATGATTCAGGTGGTGTATCAGTCATGATTATAAAACCAAATAACCAATCAAAAGATCATACAAATAAGAACAAGAATCAAGAATCAAGAAAATAAAAGAGCGTGCGAAACTTACAAAGATCCTCAAAAAATGTGCTCAGCAAGCAGCAATGTAGTTCCGATGAATCTCAATCACAGATTCACCGCTAAAAACCAAGTCAGACATTCAAATGCCAGAACCAATCTGATGTTAGAACCTTGTTTGCACGATCTTAACGTTGACCGTCAAGATAGTGTTGACTGTTAGGATTAACCCTAAACGTTTACTCTTAAGACGTGACAAGAGAACAATCAGATTGATGATCACCTCACGACCTCAACTGATCGTAACAGCTCTAGATCTGATAACAGATCACAAGACCCCAGGAGCAGAAGAAGAAAAAAGAGAATCCGGACCAGATCGAGACACAAGACCTGAAACCCTAACTCAAACTAAACCCTAATCGAATCTAGTTAAAAATCAGAACAAAAAACAGTCGCAACTTGTCTCTGATACCATCAAAAGAAATCTAAACACACAAAATCACAACATCGTCAATTCTTTTTATCAAAAACCAGAAGGTTTTCATCAAAACTTACATATAAAACCTCACTACAATATTCACTTTTCTCTCTACAATGAAACCTCACTACAAGACTCTCACCTAATCTACACTCAATTACACAAGATTAGGAAGAAATGATAAACTCTAAGAACAAAACCCTAGAGAGAAAAGAGACGAAGAAGATGAAAGAATAAAACTGATTTGTATGTTGTAAATGTTACACATCCCTCATTTCTCACACATACAACAAATATATACCCCTGACTCGTCAACCGGGTCACTGATCTAAGATAAGGATCCGATATAACCCGCGTGTTTTACATCTTAACCATATCACAACTTCAATCCAATATTCCTGCACAATATACACAACATACCCTTCCATACAAAAACAAAACAAAAATAACCAAATTACAAATATTAAAAGGATACATAAAAGAATATAAATGAATTATAAGTTTGTATCGCAATATCTTGATAATTCAACAATTATGAAAGCAAATTTTAAAGGCCCAATAATTATCAATTTTGAGGGGGTGTTTGGCTTAGTTTTTCATAGCCAAAAGTCTTTTTTGGAAAAAAATAAATAAATAAATAAAAGATGTTTGGCAAAACTATTTTTAAAAGCTACTTTTGAAGTTTTTACGTAAGGAAAATGAATTTTTTAGAAAAGTCAGGAAATCCTGACTTTTTTTAACTTTTCCAAAAAGAACTTTTAGGCTATGAAAAGCTAAGGCAAACACCCCCTTAATTTTATTAGTCCAACTGAGCCCTTTTTCAAGCTCAAATTCATGATCTTCTTAACCCCACAACACCTTCCAACCTTGCCCTTAACCCTTCTCCATATCCATACCAGCCTTCTATTTCTATAGTGTTATTCCCTCCACAACCCCACCATCACCCTTCTTCACCTTACCTGAACCACCGTACAACACCATATAGCATCATTGACCAGAAATTACATCCACCATTAAAACACCACTAATCCACTATCCTTCTCCGTCCCGTGTTCTGACCATCTCAAAACCAATACTTCCATAACCAAACAACAGCCATCCCCTGCAACTCTACCATACCCCCGTCAGTACTTGTTCATCACTATTGCCCCGCCACTATCAGCGTTTCCCTGTTCTTGAGCTGCAGCAAAGAAGAACGCAGAGAAGGGGGGTGATACTTGTTTTCTTTGAATTGATTGGAGAGGTAGAGAGAAAGAAGGTGAAGCATGCAACTCGATTTAAGGGAAAGGAGTTGAACCTCGTGTTCTTTCGGTGCGATTGGAGAGAGAAGGAGGTTGCAATTGTTATTGGGTGTTATGGAATTTTGAGAACAAGAACAAGAAGATGAGTCGATTTCTGTTTGCTGGGGGATACAGACACAACACGCGTACACGCAGATAGCGGATGATCCATGGCTTGGTGGGCTTGATTTTGTTTATCAATTGGGCTGCATTTGTTTGGTGGGCTACCATACATACACGACAGCACAAGGGGAGTTACCTTATTTCCCTTATTTAACATGGATTTTGGTGATTTGAAGAATTCAAACAAAAAATAGATGTTAAAACGTTATCTGAGTCTCTTGATTGTCGTCGATTTTGGGCATGTTTGACATAGAGCTTTTGGAAGCGTTTGTGAGCTTCTAGCTTTTAGCTTTTGACAAAACGCTCTTGTTTAAAAAAAAAGTTTCGTTTTGCAGTACGAGCGTTTAGCTTTTAGTTTTAACAAAACGCCCCGATTCTAAAAGCTACTTTATGTAGCGTTTAACAAAACGCTCCGGAGCTTTTGAAATCAATTTCCATAATTACCCTTAAAAATATATTTATATATTTATTTATTTTTAATCAATTGTCCTTTTATGTAATTTTATATATTTCAAAAGTTTCCAGCTACTTTTGTCAAACATTCATATAACAAATAAAAACTATAGCTTCCCACTACCAGCTACCTACTACACGCTACCAGCTTACCGCTACCCGCTTCCAGCTAACAGTTACTTTTGCCAAACATGACCTTTGTTTATTTTATGGAGTTTATTTTATTTCTTTTATTTTGATTATATATTTTTTTGACGTGAGAAATTGTAAATCGCTTAGTTTCAATTTTCAATTTAAATTATGGGATTTTCTAATATGTGTCCTAAAGGTATATATAAGAAATATTAATTGATGATAAATATTACTATAATTAATTGTAAAATATATTAATTATAAGAAATATTATCATAATTAAATGTGAAATTCATTAATAATTTTCATAATAAATGTATTTCAAATTTAATTATTGCAATATTTTTCATAATTAATATTTCTTATATGTGTCCTTACGGCACATATTAGAAAATCTCTTTAATTAATATAAGATGTGATAATTATTTAATGTTCAAAAGTGTTTATTTTTAAATTATTTAATGAAATTTAATTAATTAATTGAACGACTATATTATATGGCTAATAATAGGTGTTACATGTTATTTGAATTCTATTTTGTAATTATGTGCAATTAATTACTTTATAGAGAAATTGTGGTTGAAAAATCATTTGAACTTGAGTGTGTAATCACACTTAAAATCAAATATAGACCTGTGTTGGTACACTTAAAAAAACACAAAACTTGATGTTTTATTTAGAATTACAAACTACATAAAGATATGACTCAATTTTAAATCAAATCATGAGATCAAAAGGTAATTGATGATTTTAGTTAGTGTTAACAAATTTATTACCACTATATTAGTGTTAATTATTTAATTGCATTAGATGAATCATGGATTCGTAAAAGTTAACTAAACCTTATTTTTCTCTTGCACATTAAATCACAAATTGCGTGTTTTCTCCTTTTAGACACTTTGGTTTTTAGTATTGCATTAATGAATTCCCTTAAGTTTTAGAAATATTAGTTGTTTTGCTAAATTTTATTTTATTTTAGTTAGTTTCTTAGGTTTAATCGACCCAATTCACTTTAACCAACAATCACATGATTAATCTTCCTTTGAGATAGATAGTCAATGTGGTAAGATATATGGTCTTACAACTATATTACTTATACGACCTCATATACTTACGAGTAGCATTTTTGTCAACACGTATAATGTCTATTTGAGTCACTAAATTGATGATTTAATGTGAAAGTTGAGATCATAACTCATTTGAAGTTCAAGTGGTTTCTGTTATTCATAAACAAGCTTTTTAAAAGCAAATGTGTGACTATCTCATTTGGTAGAAGCTTTATCTTTTAGATTTAGATTGCAGGTCCTGGGCATTGACGAATTTTACTTAGTAATACTAACTTCAAATCACTAACTAAAAATTCAAAAAAACATGCTTTTTAGAGTTTCAAACATTTGAATCATTGCATTTTAGTGATATGTAATTGTGTGATTAAAGAATTCAAACGATTTTGAGATGATAATTAGATGTTAGTATATGTTTAGTATCATTATATTAAATTAAATTAATCCTAACATTAATTAAATTACTTTAATCCATCATAATTATTAATTAAATCTTTTAAATTATTTAAATCTCCATTAAATCTTTAAAAACCTAATTAATGCTCTTTTGTTTATTTTATTATAGAAATCTCACACCATAAATGAACAATAAAGTTTAATCCTACATAACGAAAAACTAATTTCATTAATGGAAAGAATTTTGGTCATTGCAATACAAAATTTAAATAATCTAAGACTTCTAAGTGTTCTTAATAACATCGTGTCAAGACTTGAGGCAATTGGTGTGCAGGTTAAAGATAAGGATAAAACACTAAAGCTTATATTATCTTTTTTTTTGTTCTTATGAGCATATGAAGCTCATTCTAATGTATGGGAAAAAGACCATGAATTATGCAAATGTTATTGGAAAGCGCATATATGAGGAGAAAAGACGGGAGAGTATCAATTATACTTCATCGTTAGAATGAACTATTTTGATATGCAAGAACGGGAAGAAGAAAAACTCACATAAGATTCTGGCATTCTATAAGTGTAGAAAGTTTGGGCATGTCAATAGAAATTATCCAGGTGGAGCAAATTCAACAGAAGGTTCCATTACAGCAAACAATGTCTCTTTCGTTACTTACGGTGATAATTTTTTTTAGAATTATCATCATTATGGTATGTTCGTGCTACCATGAAAAGGGATGTGGTTTTTGTTAGCAGGTTCATAATTTACTCTTGGGCATGATGTAACGACCCATATCTTCTATACATATATTCTAATGGAAATATCGAAGTTTTCTAACAAGTGCAGAATTCTAAAACAATTAAAACCTTCTACTTCCCATGAAACAATCATATGTTTACAATAAAAATCTATCTATTACAAGAATAACATGGAATTACAAAGAATAACATCCTACTATCTAATCTTCCTTGCGCTCCTGTCTTCTCTTCTTGTATAACAATTGCTACAACCTGAACCTCCAAAACATAAACTCTGCAGTATCATATACTACGTGTTTGGTGAATTATTCTTCTTTTTTTTCTTATCTTTTTTTCCTTCTATTTATCATACTCTATCGTCTAACTCTTTCCCTAATATCATACACTGTTATTCTTCTCATTCATCTATCTCTTTCATCTTTCTCTAATATTTATCATTTTCTTTCATAACATACATTGTTATCTTTTCTTTCTTACCTGTATCTTTTTCTTTCCTCTATTCTTCCTTTTAAGCCTCTTAACAGGCTCTTCTCATATTCTTTTCTTAGCCTCCTAACAGGCCTTTCTCATACTCTATCGATTAGCCTTTTAATAGACTATTCTCATACTCTATTTATGTCTCTAACTCTGTCTCTTCTTTACTTTATCTCTTACTCTGTTCTTAGCCTCTTAACATGCTCTTCTCATGCTATATGTGACACCCGTCAATTTTGATCAACAAAAGTCAACAAAATTCCACTGAAGCGTAACTTAGGTTAAATGGTGAAATGTAATTTCCATAGTCTTCCTGATGTATTATTAGCTATTATAATACTACATACGTCATTTTAAATCAATTATCAAGTAAACGCTTTAATTACGAATAATAGACTATTGTAGAGTAGAAATTCGATAAATCACACAAATATTATTTTAATGTAAGTAATATTCATAACATGATGTATTTGTGTTATTCGTAGACATATAGAACATCTAAAACGAAGCTCGCATTCAAAAGTTACGACGATTCAGTCACAAAAAACGATAAATGTACACTGGGTATCAGCTCTAAATGCACTACAACATGCCATAAACAATAATTATAAGGTATCGGAACATGCTTTATAGAATGTAATATGACTTATTATTTAATTATATACTCCAGTTAGTTTTCCGGAAAAATGTCATATACCAAGAAAATGAAATTTTACTATGTTTTAATGCTTATATATATATATATATATATATATATATATATATATATATATATATATATATATATATATATCAAGTTGAGAAACAGTTAAATTATAAGGTTTTAATATTATTATTAATAATACTAATTAACCTTATTATAAGTTATTATACCTTACAAATTATACAATTACACAACATTTTTTACCATATTTTTTATAAAATGTCAAGGTTTATATAAGAGACTAGATACATTTTATAAAAAAAATGCTAAGAACTCTCTTTTGTCTCCTCTCTCACAAACATCCTCTCCTTCCCCAACATCATCATGATCACTTTTATATTTTATAATCAAAGAACCATATTTAGATTATTTTAATCAATAGGTCATGCTCTTATCACATCACCTTTTCTAAGCATGCTTTTTTACCTAAGTCCACACTCAACCTCTCCACCCCTCTCCCTCCTTAAATTCTCGGCCCAAGTCTCCCCTCTCCACCCTATCACTTTTGCAAAACTTCACTTCCACTCTCACATTCTCTCAAGATCCTCTCAAGTGAGTCCAAGTTCCTTCCAAGTGTTTAGCAAGAGTTTTGGTAAGTTCTCCATTCACATTTCGTGTTCTACTACCATTTATCATCATCTTTCGGTTATCTTATTCATATTCTTGTACCAAAAACCCAAATCAAGATCTTGAAGTTTCAAGAAGGTGTTAACTTCCAAGACTTGACTCTTACCCCAATCTTCTTATCATCTTCTAAGAAAAATAATCAAGGTAAGTTCATACCCCTCACTTTTATACTTTTTCTACAACAACAAACATCTATTGTTTTCATAATACCCTCTTTAGTCTTACATAATTATGAAACGTCATTTTCATACTCGATATAAGTAAAGATTTACATTTTGGTTTTATAGTTTTAAAACTACATCTATTTATGAAAATATTGTTTTTCTTGTTACGAACACTACTAAATTTACAAAGGAAATACCCAATCTTCTCACTACAAAATCTTATGAACTCACTAACATAATGTTGACACTTTCAAAACCACATGTATTCTCAGGTAATCATTCGTCAGAAGAGACTAAGCTTTTGGGAAGTGACGAGAAGACGTCACGCTTGTTTATTTTGTTTTCATACAGTAATTAGATTCGAAACAATTAACATTTGTAACTTGTAACTTATCTAATTATAATGTATGATGGTTTTTTATGTACTTATGTTTCAACGCATTCAATTATTATGATATTGCGTTCCATTCCACCCCCATACGATAGCACCATCCGATTTAGGGGTGTCACAGATTGGTATCAGAGCAATTGTCTATAAAGAACTAAGTATATTATTCCATGTAAGAAATACAACTATAGATATAGGGACTAATTGTTGGATTAGGTGTCCAAGCTCATAACTATAATTGGTATGTACTTTACCCGAGAGTAACAAGGTCCATTTGGGTTGCATATCACTAGGACAATTTGATAGGATGGACTTTTGAGAAGATGTTATTTATGATTTGTTAATATTTTATAAGTTCTAATATATTAACATGAAATCATATTATTATTTAATTAGTATTGACCAAGAATTAAATTGGAATTAATTTTGTGATCAAAAGAGACTTATTAAATATAAGGGGTTGATTTGGTAAATCATTCATTCTTATGGTGTGGGCCAATGATCCATGATTCTTAAGGTTGGGCTAAACCAATGTTACAACCCATGGATGATCCATGGAGGTTTAAACCCATGGAGCCTAAGGCATATGGAAGGTCATGCACATTAGGGTTTACATGGTGTAACCCTAAACCTAGCCACACTATATAAGAAGCCCCTTAGCATCCAAAGTGGCACTAGAGGTTCTTGGAGTTCATTGAGTCAATTTTGGTGTAAGAAATACTCTCTCAAAAGTCTCCTTTGTCCAAGGTGTGTTGTGATTCCATTTGAGGTGCAACACTTAGGGCACTAAGTTCTTAAAGGCCAAATACAACAAGTTCTACAAACTACATAAAGAGGTAAACTCCTAACTAGTATTTTATGTTGTTTATGTCAATTGCATGCTAGTTGTAGGCTTAATGCTTTGGAAACAATATTGCATGTATAATTAGAGAAAACATAGATCCAAAGCATTTAGGGTTGTATGTGCACCATAGGATGTTGTAGTATACTAAAACCCATTAGTGGTATTAGAGCCATGGGCTGTTTTCTTTTATATTTGATGCAGTGTGTTAATTTTCAAAGCTGAAAATTGTTGTCTGACAGCCCTACTCGGCAAGTCCATTCTTGTACTCGACGAGGAGGTTGAAGTTTGCATTGGACTCGTGGAGTCCAGTATGGGGCTCGACGAGTTACCTGTCAAGACAACAGTTTTTCAAGTTTTTTTTGGCCTGTTTTGGATTAGAATCATTACGACAAAATGTTTTAGTTCATAAAAAATGATTTTGTTGATATGGTAATGATGATTCTCATCCAAATAAAATATAATTGTCAAAGTTTCATTTAGTTTATATGATTAGGCTAATTTCTTGAAACTTGTTTGATATGAATTATCTTAACTTATGAGTTTAATTAGATTATAGGCAAATTGTTTAATTTTGTTAGTTGAAATTTTTGATCTAATTGTTTTTGGTGAAATCCATAACTTGTCCTCAAGTTATGGAAAATGAAAGGTCTCATTTTTAAATGTCATCTTAAATGGTTTTAAGTCTTCCATAACTTGTCCTCAAGTTATGGAATTTGAAGAGTATTTTACATAAATGTTTTATGAACTCCATAACTTGTCCTCAAGTTACGGAATGTCAAGATTCTTTTCATAAAACCTATATTAAACTCATAAGTTATGGAAACCAAAAGTTTTTGAATAGTTCAAAACTTGCCCTCAAGTTTTGGAATTTGTAAATGCAAAGTCTCACTTTGAAACATTTAGTTCCAAACCCTAGAATTTTAAAAGTTTAAAATTCAACCCTTATACTATTATAATATTATAGGTTTAATATATATATATATATATATATATATATATATATATATATATATATATATATATATATATATTATACCTTAATATGCATATTTGGTCAAAGGCTGAAATTTAAGAGGTACAAACCGTATTGGGCTATTTACAATCATTTTATGCATTATCAAATCATAAATCTTATTTTTGTCAACATCTTAAAGATAAGAATGATTGTGCTTTATTAGCTTATATCTATCTTCCGGTTAGTCAAGATTTGAAAAAGTCAAACAAAGTTATACGCATATTCAAATTCAAGTCCTTAATTATAGCTTTTTATCTCTTTTATCTTGTTCTACTGTTGTTGAATGAGCTCAAAGTTGAACGATTATTTCTCATGCCAACAGAATCAGTCAACATATCCACTTTATATAACATATTTCATCCAATTCAACCTGTTACTAGTTACCACCTACAGGCAATTCCGACGTCATGATCGAGACCACCAGCATCGGTTACCACCTACGGCCACTTGCATCTTCGCTGACCCTTCCTTAAATGATGAACACACTCCCTCCTGCCATCCCTACATCTCCATCGTCAGTTAAATCAACCATCATCTCCACCACACTCATTCTTCTTCTCTTTTCCCTAACAGGTGAACTCCATCACTACAAACAGTTGTCTCCCCCACCACCATCAATTTGATCGATTCAATATCTTTCTAATATATGTTTAAACTATGTTTTTATGACCTAGATGAAGTCGGCACCGCCATTACCACCGTCTGTTACAGTCGTCACCTTCTCTCACCGTCAAACCCTCTTCCCCATTTTCAAGAGACCCTTTTGCTTTTTGTAAATCTAGAAACACAAGGTTGAGGGAGAAGAAAGCAGGTTTGTCATCACCACTAACTATATGAGTGAGATCGATATCTTATTCTTTTTAAATATTTTCTCCTATATGATTAGGATTTGATATTGTTCTAATTAATCAAATTCTATTTTGGCTGAATTAATGGAGTCTGAACAAGAAACGTGCATCCTGGATGTTTAATCTTTATTATTTTTATTTTTTCTTACACAAATATCTAATTTTATTGGTTTTTTGGCTGATTTCGTATATGTATGGCTGGATTAAAGAAACTTGAACAAGAAACTCCTAGAGCTCCTTTGTTCCCTGACCATGACCACCAAACGCCCCTATTCTGGTAAGATATTTCATATCTTTGTATGTATATTATAGATATGTGTTATTAAACCCTTAATGTGTTTGTTATCATCTTCTCTTTGTGTATTTTTTTTGCATCTTATATTATTTCTTTGACAAAACTCAGAGTTAGAGCAGGAAAGCACATTCAGATTCTGGCCATCTGAACCTTTAGCTCATTATACATCAATTTTGAAGATCAAGGATAGGTTTGTGATTTTGTGATTAATTTATGGTTTTCCTACAGGTCAAAGATTTAGCTGAGAAAAGGATATCAATCAGTGGGTGATGAGGTAGTTTAGATCCATCGAGAAGATACAAAGACATTTCCATCTCAACAAGGTTTTTATTTCATCCTTTATGATCCAGCTTTACTCTTATAGCAACAACGCTGTTTTGATATGGTGAAGATGCAATTTTTGTTTTTTTTTTTTTTTTTGCATTCAGATCTGTTGAAGTGCAACATGGTATATAAAATTCTGATAAGTTGACTTGGATATCTAATTGATACTTATTCTCCAGAATGCAAGCATCAAAAGGAAAGTTCCATCATCCAAAGAAAATTTTGATGAAGCAGGTTTAACATCTTTTTCTTTTTATATCTCTTCTTTCTATGTGTGCGTATGTGTGAATGCTATGCAATTAGTATGTAAAAATATATGTAGGTGTGTATATGTATAATCATGTTTTGGGTTGCTGTTTTGGTTCAGAGTTAAGCTGATACGAATGAAAATTTTGGGCTTGCTTCTCTTCGGGTGGAGGTTTCAAACTTTTGGCTAACAAAGAAATGCTCTGAGAATCAAGAAATGCTCGGTTGGTGGTTGGTTGAAATTTCAATGGCAGATGGCATTTTTAGGGTGTGTACGTTACCTCATTTTCACCATCTTCACCAAACATTTAATAGAATAAACCCTATATCTATGCCACTACTCTCACCATATCTAAATTTTCTCTCAACACAGGTCAGTTTGTGAGTTTTTTTACTTGATTCTGATGTTTTCTCTGATCTCTTTTTGAAAATTAAAATGTTACGAGCAATCCGTTAAAAAAAATCTTTGTTAAACAATATTGATATGGTTAAATTTATTTATTTTGCTAGGTACTTCTCTTTACAGCTCGAAGTTGAGCTTCAATATATTCATGTTAACCTCCATTTTATCCTTTTCTTTTGTCTTTTACATGTACAGAATACACAACATCCACTTGATTTTTTTTAACAAAACTTCCTTTTGATTTATACGAGTACAATGTACAAAGCATCTACATGATAATTACATGGTTTTCAAGTGTTAAAATAAAAAGTGTATATAGGTTAAATGTTTTTTAGTGTTTTAAACGACTACATCCCATTTGACGTGAAAAGTTACCTTAAATCAAGGATGTTTGGTGGTTTAGTGCCAAGTTGACACTTAATGGCATCACACAATTAACATTTGGAGGCTTTATTAGGTGTACTATATGTTACAAACCAAATGGCTTTTAAAAGTTAGGTTGTAAGGGATCTCTCTTCAGTTTGTGCAAAACAAGTTAGATTATAAACCTTTAACAGTTCAAGTCATTTGAGTTAATGCTTGTGTCAACTTCCAAGGGTATTTCAAATTTTTAATATGGCAAATAGTTTCGAAACTTGTCTTTGACTTCGAAATTGTTCACAGGTATATGAAACATTTTTTGGGTTTCTATCTCATGTTCAAAAAGGAGGAAAAAAAGTTGGTATGCTTTGATTGTATCGATTTTGGGTTCTGACCATTTTGCCCTTGGTTCTGGTTTGTTGAGTTCCTAAACCTTTTTTCTGGCTGTTGATGCTTTACTTTTATTGGATTTTCTGGTTTGATGAGCCTCACATATTTCAGTGGGTAGATAATGGATTACAATATATTTGGCATGTCTCTTGACCATTTTGCCCTTGGGGTTTGTTTTTATATGTTTTAAAAAATTGTTGTTCTAAAAAAGCTTGCTCATTTTCATTATATTTAATAAAATATGTTTTAAGGAGAAGTTTGAAAATAAATAAATAATGTTGTTTATGTTAATATAGGAAGGCTACAAATCAATGCAAACTGTGCACATATTCATTACATGCAAAATTATATGAAGTGTTTACAGATTACAAATTTCATTGTTCTTATTACTTTTTTGGGCGATAAAGTAAGAGTAGGGGATACCCACGCCTTTAAGTGTTTGTTGCATAATCTAATTGTTAAACATTGTTTGTAAAAACTCACTGATATTAATATATAATATATTTTTCTCTGTGCATGATAACATTTAACTTAAGCACAACCAAAGAATGAAGCTTCATGGCGAACCACTATTAAATGAGCATATGGAAATATAAAACATGGAAAATGATATAACTGTATAATCATATGGATATGGAAATATAAAAAATGGAAAATTATATAACTAGATCAAATGACCAAACACAATAACAATTGATAAATAACATATTATTGATTTGAGAAACCAATAGGTTAGAAAAAAATATTACTGTATAAGCATATTAGAGAATTTATGTAATTACTTCTTAAACCATAGTTTTTGATATTTCTATTAACTCTAAAAAACAATTTTTTTACAAGCATAGAACAATTTTAAAATGTGATGGATTAATCAGAACAATAATATATTTTTAATTTTAATCAAAAACATTACATATACCTTTTCACAATGCTACCGTCAAACAACCGGAACCACTCAAGGTGAGACCACCGTCTACCAAATATGTTTCCACCTTTTAGGTAATATCTATTCTAACATTTCTCTTTTATAACCCTAAACAATCGGCAACAACCCTCCCTCCTGCGTAAAAAGTTAAAACACTAATTGTTTCTAGAAACTAATTTCCAAAAAAAAATATTCTCACCCGTCGCTTGGCGCGGGTAAACGGCTAGTATATATATATATATATATATATATATATATATATATATATATATATATATATATGTGTGTGTGTGTGTGTGTGTGTATATAAGAGTAAAGTCAGTCTTACCGTTAGTAGGCCTCATTCATGAAGCCGGTCTATAAGGGGGGTATAAGGTTACTGCCTATAAAATGGCATTTAATAGGTGTCCACTCTCACCCACCGCTTCCTTGACTGATGGAGGGACGTTAGCCGAACAGGTTTGACAGGACATTTAAATTAACATTAAAAATATAATGAAATACTAAGTAACTAAAAACCTATAAATTCTCAATCTTAGTTACTTAGGAAAATGTGAATTTGGTGCTAACCCATGAAATTGAACTTTGCACCTTGTTAACTTGTTAGTGGAGCGTGTATGGTTAACCGGAACACTAATCTGGGACTGGCAGTGCGTGGCAAAGGGAGGTATCTTGATGTTAATCAAAGATCAATGGAGCGTGTGTGGTTAACTGGCACATTGATTAGGTGGTTGTAACATTGAGTGTACCAAGCTAATTTGCATGGTTATTCACACCTTGTTTGTGATCCTCGGCATCCCAGTCATAAACTTGAAGGGAACAATCAAGATTTAAACATGCCTTTGAAAAGTTCAATGAATCTAAAAGGATCTAGGAATTTCAATCCATTTAAAACACAATTAGCAATTTCATTTTCATGGTGGAAATTGGTAAATCGTCATTTACCTACCTTCAAATATTTTGCAATAGGATTTCGGCATCCCTTTTCCGAATTGTATAATATTGTGTTGGGTCCTAGCCTTAGTATTTCATTTGGGTGTTATATTAAGGACTTAAATCAACTAACTTGAATTTTTCCCATTGTAGATGTCTAGTTCAAACAACTATTTTCTTTCCAAATCTTTTGGAACAATCTTTCCTCTTGAAGATGATATCCCACGTGGCGATCAAGGTGAAAGATTAATCCATTTTGTCGTGTATTAGTGGAAATAGAAATCATACTTCACTTCCTCCACCTCCTCCAATTATTCTCCCTAACCCACAAGTTCAAAGACTTGAAAACTTCAAGATCTCTGAAACCCTATTAGATAGCAAACATAAGGATGGAAAGTTTGTGTTTGCACATGTCTTGGATATGAAGTCACACATTGACAAGCTAAGAATGTTGGGTGTCGTGCTCCCAAGGAAGCTGGCTATTGATTGGGTTCTTCAGTCACTTCCCGAGTCATATAGTGAGTTTGTTAAAGACTACTATGTGATAGATCACGACATGACCCTTATTGTCACACCCCAAAACCGAAACGGCGGAAACGTTCTGGGGTGGATGACGTCATGTCAAGTATCACAACACATGCATTATAGTAATCAAAGTACAACAACCATTGCATTAACAGTAATAGTTTTACATGGTTTACATTACAATACAACAAAGTAATACAAGTAATAGTATAAGTGCAGCTTGGTACTAAGCTACCTTCACCAAAAGCTCCGGGAATGTACCTGTCTAATGCTGACCTGAGAATACAAGTTATTTGAAAAGCGAGTATCAGCATTTTTACAAATGCTGGTGAATTCATAAGTTTTTAGTGTCATTTTATTTAAATAACTTTAATAAAAGTGGTTGTTTTAGAGTATCCATTAAATTAGTGTCCTTTCCAGAAAATCCTATATTTTCTTTAATAAAAGCAGTCTTCTACCAAGACTGGACGAAGTTATGTGGTAAAAAGTAGTTTTCCCTTAATTGTTATCATTATCAAAATACAGAATTTGATTATTAAAGAAAGCAAGAGAAATCAGGGAAAACAACATATGCCCCAGCAGTGAAGACTGCTGACTAAGGCAAAAGGAATCATAGACTCCAGGAGAGTATCGAACGAACAACATGCCTGGCTCAGTCCAACAAAGGGAGACACAGACACCGGGCGGTACCAAATGAAAGGTACAGCTGGCAAGGTCCAAACAGAGAATACAGACCCCAGACAGTATCAAATGAAAGATACAGCTAGTAAGGTCTAAAACAGAGAATACAGACCCCAGACAGTATCAAATGAAAGATACAGCTAGTAAGGTCTAAAACAGAGAATACAGACCCCAGACAGTATCAAATGAAAGATACAGCTAGCAAGGTCTAACAACAATGTGACTCTGAGAGTGGGTTTCTAGCATACAGTGTAAAATACCGTTACCTTAAGGCCATGAATTATAAGGTAATCTGGGATACTCGTAACCATACTAATCGACACTAGAGTACCTGACACCCTACAAGCGTCTATATAAAATGTGACATTTTTCACCCCTTGGCTTGGTAGGTCGTGGACTGTAGCTAGCAGTCAGGGTGTGGGGGTGTCAATCCCGTATAGATCTATACACACAATGTCCGCTCTTCCTACAGGAGACTCTGGTTACCAACTAGACGATGTAGAAGGCCGTGTCCCGAAGATGCATCCCAAATAGTGGGTAGTGGGATTCCAATATAAGTGTTGAACTAGAGGTAGAGACTCATAACTGAACTGACTAGAGTGAACCTATATGTCTATGCTCGTATACATAATATATAACCAATGAATTAAACGACCTTCGGACAGACATCCGATCCCACCAGACCACATCTCAACGAAGAAAAGGAAATAGGGCGGACAAGCCTTCCTAAGTCCTTCAATCATTATTTATAGGCATCTATACAAGCACAGACATACATCTAACTATGTTTGAGTGAGTAACAAGTGGAATCATATCGTGAAGTATAACCAAATTGTGATGTATAACCGAATCGTATGTAATAACCGAATCGTGAAGTATAAGTGTACAGTGTGGAATAACCGAATTGTGAAGTATAAGTGTACAGTGTGGAATAACCGAATTGTGAAGTATAAGTGTACAGTGTGGAATAACCGAATTGTGAAGTATAAACGTACAGTGTGGAATAACCGAATCGTGAAGTATAAGTGTCACCAAATATAAGTGTATCACGAAGTAGAAGCGACCACAAGTGAAGTAGGAGCGTATCGAGTATAAGTGAAGTAGAAGCGATATCAAGTATAAGTGAAGTAGAAGCGTATCACTCAGTAAGAGTGTAAACAAGTATAATCATTTAACTAAGTAGAAGTATCCACTAAGTAAAAGTATAACAAGGCAGTGGTATATAACGAGTGGGGTCTCAAAACATGGAAGAAAACTTTATACTTAAGAAAATCACGACTGGGTATTCCTTTGTAAAATAAGTTTGAAAACCTTTAAAATTTCTTTGGAAACCTTTCATAAATCAGTTTTAAATGAAACTTTGATAAAACAATATAAGTAAGAGATTTGAACAAGTGGAAACATTTTAGAAAACCATTTACAGTATCAAACTCGGTAAAACAGTTAACAGTGTGGTAAGTCCTTGTGCATGCGGGTTATCAATCACATGTGATTGATATGATAACTGCCATGTTTAACTTGCATTTCCCCCCCCCCCCCCTATAAAACATGTAAAAACGTTTAAAAGGTTCATTCAGGGGTATGAACTCACCTGTAGTGAGTGGTTCTGATGACAATGTTGGATTTGTTGCTAAGTATCAAGTGGTGACTTGAGTACACACGCGAATCATATTTAGCACATATTGATACATATATGAATATAACTAGTGTTATGAACAACTAACTATTGAATTAGGACCACTTTTAGGACTAGAAAACACTTATATTGAAGTGTTACAACCATAAATGATTGTACGAAGGGTTAAAAGGCTATACAAGAGAGTGTATGGCCTGAATACACACTATATGTGTGTGTGCGGCCATGTGTGCGGCCAGGTATGCTGCCAGCACGTGTGTGCGGCCAGGTGTGCTGCCAGCACGTGTGTGCGGCCATGAAACATGGTGTTCTTGGTGAAAGATGTTACCTTTCCAGATGATACTTGAGAGGATTTTCGAGTCCTAGCTTTGTAAGAGTGTAAGAAATGATCAAAATGACCAAGGATAGTATATATAGGAGGGTGTGTGCGGTTGGAGGTGTGTGTGGTTGGCCTGTGTGCGGCTGGCTGGCCGCACACACTAGTGTGCGGCCGCACACACCTGGTTTAGTGTGTTTGGCCCGTTTTTCCAATGCTACACCCAAGCTAACTCATCCTCCGACACGTATTTCAATTACACTAAGCCTTAAGCACTCTTTTAGACTCGAGACTTCATTATAAAATAGCAAAACGAAGCTAACTTTGATAAAAATGAAGAATGTAAACTAGAAATTTCGGGTTGTCACACTTATTGATCTTACTTATTTGTTGATTGTTGCTGAATTAACAATGATTTGGCGCATTTGTCAAGCAAATTTGACTGGATACCTCTCAAGATGACATGGGCAATGACATGGATATCCCAGAAATGATTCCTTCTCCTAAAGGAAAGGAATTGGCCATGATCAAAAGTTTTGATCATAAGGGAAAGGCCAAATCTGAGATTGTTCCATATGTTATTCCCAATGAGCCTATTTGTTTCTATTGCCAAGGAAAGGGACATTGGAATCGAAGCTGCCCTGACTACCTGAGAACTTTAGTCAGATTGTATGGTTCTAGTTCAGATAAGTCCACTATCTAACTCTATTAAGTTCCTAATTGTTGATTCTTAATACATGATGTGACAAGATTGCATTTTGATGTTTTGTAGTATCATGAAAAAGAAAGAAAGCTTAAAGGAAGAGTTATTGGATTAGGTGTCTAATCCCATAACTATTTTGGTATGTACTTGACCCGCTTGTGAGCATGATCCTTTTGGGTTGCCTTCACCATAGCAACTGATAGGATGAAATAAGGAGAAAAAGGATTAATTATGATTTATTAATATATTATATGAATAATATATTAAAAGAGAATTCATATTGTTTAATTAATATTAGTCAAGAATTAATAAGAATTAATTTTGTGGCTAAAAGACATTAATTAAATAAAGGGGACTAGAATTGTCAATTGTGTGATAGTTGAATATTGGGCTAATGGACTCCATATAAGTTGGAGTGGACGAAATCTATGGGGAAACCCATAAGAATTCGTCCAAGGCTTCTAAGGAGGGAGTCCATGGGCTGCTTAGGGCCTAAGCAGTCAAATTAGGGTTTCCTAGTTGAAAACCCTAATAGCTTACCTATATAAGGAACCCCTAACCCCCCAAAAAACGTCACCAACTCTTTGAGAGAACCCTAGAACGTTTTTGTGGCTCTTCCTTGTTCTTCTAAGTTCATCTTGTTGCTCATGGTGTTTGTGACTCCATTAGAGGTGCAGCATTGGAGACACTAAGCTTTCAAAGGTCAAGATCAAGAGGAATTGAGATTGTTATTACTACATAAAAATCAAGGTAATATCTAAACCCTTTTATTATGATAATATCGATTTTTATATGCTAGGTCTAGGGTTTATGAGCTTTGGATGATTGTTGCATGTTCATTAGACAAACTAGATCCAAAGCTTTAGGGTTTACATGTACACCATAGGATTGATGTAGTGCTCATAACCCATCAAGAATATGCTGAATCTGGTCGTGAAGATGGATTTCAATCGCATTGTTCGATGATCGGATTTTTGAGCTACTACTTAAGAGTTATGATAGATTGCTTATAAATTTGTAATAACATAGTTTTCATTTGTAATTGCATTGTAAGGAAAAGTTTTTTCGCATTTTATAAATAAATAAAAAAAAATATTTTATTATATCTCCTTGCAATGGCATTTGTGAAAATTGATGTTTGTATGTTTCTATGTTAGCGATATGAATTTGATTCTTTCGTTTGTGGTAGTGTCAAAATTTTACCAAATAAGGAAAGATTCTCATCACCCAAGTTTCAGTTGGATAGAAACTTGGAATCATGCAACTTGTAGTGTGTGATGAATAAGAACCTTCATCTTTGGTAAATTAAGACTAATTCCTTGTTCACATATATATGTGAGTCAAGTGAAGGACTAGGGGATCGGGTACATTGGGTGTGCGTTGGTCAGGTCCACATCAAAGAACGATAAGACTATTCGTCATGATTTACTAAAAGTTTGGTAAATATGGTTATGCTTACAAGTTTAAGTATAACTCTGAACATTGGAAAAGTTTCAATGTATGGCAGGACGAATAAGAATAATCAAATTAGGCAGAAAGATAAAAGTTTATCCAATATGAAAAAATGGGAGAGTACTTTAGTATCGTGTTTTGTGATCATCTTAATGATTATGGAAAACCGTATCACAATTGATCCTCTAAGGATATCTTAGTGCTTTTGTATGGCTAAGAAGAGAAATCGTGAATTGTTGGAATGGTTAAATCAAAAAGGTGAATCATACTTCGTTCCAAATCGAGTCTTAGAGTCATACTCCTAGATTGTTCCTTGAGTGACATAATCTTAAGGAAGGTTTAAAACACTCATCAAATGTAGAGTAAACTGTTTCTTACTCTTGTACATTTGAAATTGGTAAGTTGTGATGTCTTGGTAAGGACAAAGACCAATAAAGACCAATTGTGTGGAGTGTTAGTCTTGACTAGAATCCGCACTAACTCTTGAATATTTGTTTGTGAAGTAATGTTCCTTGACAAAGTGAATCTTATATGTCAAGAGGTCAGTGGGAGTCTTAAAGATTTTGACAAGTTTCAAGAACTAATCAAGAATAAACCTATTGTTAAACACTAGCACACGACTTGAGGTTTGTAACCTATCGTGTTGATATATTCTTATTTATGTGCTCATTCCAGTTAAAGTTGTCTATGCATGTAAGTTCTATGAGTTCTCAGTTGTTTGCATAACAACCTAGGAAGCAATGGTAGGCCATGTGCTGCCAAGTGGAAAGAAATTAAGATTGAACAAGTTCAGTCTATATGAGTTGGATTTGTCAGTAACCTTGTCTTGTGATTATGGTTATGACAAATTCACATGGATAGGAACACATACACCATAAAATCTAAGTGTTATAAGTTTTCTCTCTAATTCATGAAAATGATTGTCAGGAAACGCTTTCACTAGGTAGATTTTAAGGAGATAGAATTATGATATTTGCATTCTCCAATTCGATTATGATTACAGCATCCCTCTTCATAGTTCAAATTGTGAGTAATGGAAAAGGTCTAAACATTTGAGACTTATTGTTGTACGTTCCAAAATTGTTTAGACACACATGTGAGCTATCTAAGGAAAGGTGTATGAGTTTGAGAAGCCTTGATAAAGTCTTATCGAAGCATCTCGTATCAGAAATCTGAACTTTGGTAAAAAGTCAATAAGTATTGATTTCAAGAAGTCCAGCTGATTTCAGAGTACATGTCAAAGCTAGTGGGGAACATAAGTGTTATGCTAATAAGAATGTAATTGTTATGCTAGTGGGAGCACAATTATTACATTAAGAGTTGCGAGTTAGCAATGTTAATTTTAGAAAACAAAGTTTCAAATCATAAAGCTTCAGGGTTTGAAAAGTTGTTTTGCTATAATTAAGGGAGTGGAAATTATACTTCATTTCAAAATCTAAAAGCTTAGATTGAGTTTTTTAATCAGATTTAGTCAAATATATATGAATATTATGTTGGAATGGTTCAACATAAGGAAATTCTATATATGGAAATGTTAATTGCATTCTCAAAATTTGATTATGATTATGGCATCCCCCTTCATAATTCGAATTGTGAGAACATGGCAAATAGAAATCTTATAGCAAAATACCGATTAAGTATCATGTCTTTATGTTACACATTATGAATCGTGTCCCATATGCTTCGGGTATAAAATCGATTACATATGCTATAATATTCTCGTGTTATAATTTTCCAAATGTCTAGAGCATTAAGAGGGAAAAAGGAATAGAACCGGATATGACTAAAGTGGTTAAACAATTGTTAAGGACAATCTAAGGTTCGCCAAGGATTGGTCGCTTAAGGACTGTGGGATGTATAGTAATGGATGGACCATATTGACATTATTATGAATAGACAGGAGTCTATTAATAATGAGTTGTCGTATGTCAAATATGGAATGTTTCCATATTAGGGGTTGAAGAATAGATGAGAAAGTGAGAAACTTTTATGCAAGAAGGATGTTCAAAGGAATGTACTTTGAATTTGAGACTTCATTTCCTAGGAATTGTTTGTTATCAATCTCCAGTGCAAAGTTTTGTAATATTTTTTGTCAAGTCTCTGTGACTTTTGGTACCATGACATTACAAAGGCTGCAATGCATGATAGTTTAGCAGTGCCAAGAATTTGGAATTCTTTCACTTGCAATAAAGATTTGGAATTGTGAAATGAGCATCATTGAAATGTTTTCAATTGATCTATTTCACAAAGTCAAGACCATAGACAAACATAGTATGCATGCTTGGAGCATGGCATAGCTATTGTTTTATTTCAAGTGTTAAGTTGATAAACCGAAACATTATACAATGAATAATGAGTAATCAATATGGCACTTAAAAGTTTTGGGGCCATATAGGATTAGTATTATTCTTGTGTTTCACTTTGCATGTTTTGACTTCCCGAATAACTAGGTTATTCAAACCATCCACAGTCGATCATACTTTGGAAGTAGGTATTGAGGCAAGACTATCGTGAATGGGTATGTAGTTTGTCAAGGTGTTTTAGACATAGTTGCAGTGTTCATGAGTACTCCTGGAATAAGATTCGAGTATTGGATTCAACTCACGCTCATCTGAATCACTTCATGGATTTTATCACGAGTGATTGTAAGACGATAATATCTTATATTCTTCAAACGGAGACATGTGAGTTGTAGTTGCGAGTCGGTTTCACATTGACATATGTAAACGCACTAGTAACTTGGTGTTATAAAACATATTGTTGTGTGTAATTTGATAAGTAAGTACAAGCAAGAATTTTGATCGAATTTTATCTGTTCCTTTTACCCCATGTGGATAAAAGTGATATATGTGGGCCCCTCAATGATTTAGTGAAGACAAACCTAAGTGCTTGGCCAAGCCTGGACTGATTTGATTTGTTCAATTAGTCAGTCATCATAAATCAGAAATCAGGAAACAACAGATGGACAAAGATAATGATTATAATCCATGTCTTAGTCCATATGATATCTAGAATGGAGGAATATATGATCCCTTATCTAATGGACGCGTCATTGACTAGGTCAGAGTTCAACAACGGCTTTTAAGAGTTACGATTGCTAGTCGGGTTGTGAAGTCGTACTTGCAATAATAGTTATTAGACTTATCCAAGTGGGAGACTATTGGATTAGATGTCTAAGCTCATAACTATAATTGGTATGTACTTGACCCGAGAGTAGCATGGTCCATTTTGGTTGCATATCACTAGGACAATTTGATAGGATGGACTTTTGAGAAGAGGTTATTTATGATTTGTTAATATATTATAAGGTCTAATATATTAAAATGAAATCATATTATTATTTAATTAGTATTGATCAAGAATTAATTTGGAATTAATTTTGTGATCAAAAGAGACTAATTAAATATAAGGGGTTGATTTGGTAAATCATTCATTCTTATGGTGTGGGCCAATGATCCATGATTCTTTAGATTGGGCTAAACCAATGTTACAACCCATGGATGATCCATGGAGGTTTAAACTCATGGATCCTAAGGAATATGGAAGGTCATGCACATTAGGGTTTACATGGTGTAACCCTAATCCTAGCCACACTATATAAGAAGCCCCTTAGCATCCAAAATGGCACTAGAGATTCTTGGAGTTCATTGAGTCGATTTTGGTGTAAGAAATACTCTCTCAAAAGTCTCCTTTGTCCAAGGTGTGTTGTGATTCCATTTAAGGTGCAACACTTGGGGTACTAAGTTCTTAAAGGCCAAATACAATAAGTTCTACAAGCTACATAAAGAGGTAAACTCCTAACTAGTATTTTATGTTGTTTATGTCAACTGCATGCTAGTTGTAAGCTTAATGCTTTAGATTTTGAAACAATATTGCATGTATAATTAGAGAAAACATACATCCAAAGTATTTTGGGTTGTATGTGCACCATAGGATGTTGTAGTATACTAAAACTCATCACTAATACCTCTGGCTAAAAGGTAAACCAACAACATCAAAGTTTAGGTTGAACACTATGAATAGACCTAGTATAACAAGTTCTTAAGTCATGGCAAGACGTAGCCTAATCAACTAGGCGTGAATACGGTTTGACCGAAATGTAACTAAGTGTGGGCATAGTAAACAACAATATAAAACTCAAGTAATCTACATAACAATACTTAATAACCCCGTCAAGGATCTACATTAACAACTTAATAGAACTAATTACTATATTAAGAGTCTCATAGTCCACTACAAACTATATTAAGTACATTTATGATCATGTTGGTCAAAACATTGGAAATCATAAAATAAAAACATGTCATACTTATGGAATATGACTAGTAACGACTACAGTCCTTGTTTCAAACCCTAATCCATGGAACAGGGTCATGCCAATTAGACGAAGTTGAAGAGTCCTTACGAGACCAACACCAACACCAACCCAAATACCGACACTTATGAACGCGGCCACAATCTAAGAAATGATTGCACAAAGAGTACCAACTAAAGTAGCCAACTACCATACAAATAGGCATGAGGGATCAAGACACGTTAACAACAGTTCCCACAACGATAGCCAAGGAAATTCCCGAGTTTGCTCCTACAAAGACTTTTCCAACTGCAAACCCAAGAACTTCTATGGTGATGGATGAGTAATCAAACTAACACACTTATTCGAAAAGACTGAATCAGTATTCGAGATAAGCTCCTGTGCGAACGAGTGCAAGGTAAAGTTTGTTGCATGCACTTTCATGGATTCTGCTCTGTCATGGTGGAATGGCCATGTAAAGACTATGGCCTCTCTACTACAAATTCCATGATTTGGGAGGAGTTAATGGTCATGATGGAAGAAGAATATTGCCCGAGGAGTGAAATGCAGGGTCTGGAACAAGAACTTTGGAATCTCACCATGAAAGATTCCGAGATAGCGGTGTACACTGTGTAACGCCCGTAGATCCATGCTGGTCAATTTAAAGGCAATAAGTGTCGAAAATGACTTTTCGGCAAAATGTTATTTAGAATAAATAATCTTGACCAAGTTGTAGTATATGTTACAAGGTTTCCGTACATATAAAGATCTCCGAAATCCGAGTTATAACGAAGAAGTTATGACCCGTCAAAGTTTCGTGACGGAACAGGCACGATATCGGGAAACGTAAATAGTGAATTTACGATAGAGCGATATTTAGCCTTAGCGATCTAAACGAAAGTCGTAGAATTCGTTAAACCGAAAGCGACCATAAAAAGAACACCCAAATCTGACTTCGTATGAGGAAGTTATGATTTTTCGAAGTTTCGACTTAGCGGTGTACAGCCCAAAGTTCGAGTATTAGATCGAGCGGTTTTTAGCCGACACAACCTAAACGAGAATCGAAGATCTCGTTATTACTAGTGTAACGATAAAAAGACAGACGAAAATGGACATCGGATGAAGAAGTTATGAGATTTTAACGGACCAATCCTGTCCCGGCCTGTTAAAAATATAACTTTAAAAAATATAGTCAAAATTAGCCGACGGAGTCTAAACGAAAGTTGTAGAGTACGTCTCCACCTACGCGTGGATATAAATAACGTCAAAAACGGAGTTCGTATGAACGAGTTACAAATTATAATAGCATATTTATGTATTAAAATAAAGTATAAATCATATATACGTACACATATATATATACATATGTATATATCATTAGAAAGGTATCGATGATGCGATTATTATAAGACTAATGTTGAGTTCTTTTGACATTAGTTTAGTACAAATATCATTAATTCCATTTAAAATAGTATTATAGAGGGGTGTTTAGTTGTTTATATAACTAAAAGGTAATTAAGTAATTATGGAGGGTAGTTTTTGAAAATTTAATTAGTATAAATAAGAGCCTTGGGCTCTCATATTTCTTGCACCATTCTCTTGATTCAAGAGTCTTTCTCTCCTTATCCCCCAAGCATTTCGGTCCCTCGTGATTCGACTTTTCTTTCTGTAGTTTTAGTATAGTAAGGTGAGCACTGAAGCGCTGCACGAATCTTTCTTAGAAAGATTCAACGACGAAGTTCTGCCCCTGCAGAGCCCGACTCCTAGCTAAAATCTCCTTGTAAGTAAGTTATGCTTACCCTATTTTAAATATAGTTTATATTTAAAATTAGTATTGTTATTATAAATTTATAACAAATATTTGAGCTATGATTATGACTTATATAAGTGTCGTTATAATATCTTTTTAACTACTCGCGGTACGGGGAATCTGATTTAAAGGGCCGCATAGGGTTGTTGGATTTCAGAAGTGCTATACGCCAAAATGGTCCTGCCCTCGGTGTTTTATGTCTGGCCCCTGTCTGTACATAATGGTTGGAAAGTATTGTTTAAACGCTTATATAATAAGACTAATAATTAGTCACGGTACATATTAGACTAAAATCTAGTGGTAATAATACTAGGTTTTGTTGAAGGAAATTATTTTAAAGTAAACGAAGCACTGTCCGAGTACCGAGTCACCACCTTCTCAGGTGAGTGCATAGTACTTTCATCTTACACATACATATGAAGTATTTTATATAAACTACGTTCTATGTGTGCATATTATCTGAATACTTGTTGTCTATGCTAGATGAACGTTTTATACATGTTTTAAATGATTTAAACTATATACGTATTTTATATATACAAATATGTTGGGTATGACATGGGTAGATGAATGATGAGAGATAAAAGATGATGTGAGTAAACATTAGACTTAGTGCCTAATAAATAACATCGGCAGCTATGGCTTAGTGCCTAATAGACAAACAATGGTAGCTATGGAGTTAGTACCTGTTAGGAATTGGTAGCTATGGACTTAGTACCTATTAGATAAACACTGGTATCTATAAATTTAGTACCCAGCAGCTATGAAATTAGTGCTTTACGAACGAGCATTGGCAGCTATGGATTTAGTGCCAGTCCTATAACCCTGGAAGCGAAGGACTTCAGAATGAACGAATGCAAGATAGATGACTCTTAGGGTGGACTCTTAAGAGTAAGGAAGATAATGGGGATGGGTAATTGGGTTGATTGTTTGATTGTTTAAACATAATAATTATATTATTGTAGGTTGAAAACCCTATGTACTCACCAGGTTTCCCAACCTGACCCACTCAGTTTATTTATATCACAGGTGTCGTTATGATGTCACATTACACTGAGAGATTAAGGAGATGTAAATCACTAGCAATAATGAATGTAAGTTCTGTTTATGCTTATGTTTCTGTATTGACGATGACATCCCAAATGTTTTAAAATGAATAAAAATACTTTTCTTCGGAAATGCTTTGATAACGTATTTATCATGTTTTACTGGGAACAAATTCCGCAACATTTTTATTAAAAGAGGTACTCTGATTTTTATAAAGCATAAACAAAATCGGTCTTTTCTGGCCGTGAAAATGGGGATGTCACACACTGTGACATTCCCAATTTCATGGCTAGAAAAGGCCGATTTGTTTATGCTTTGTTTTAAAATCAGAGTAATCTTTTAAAGAAAACAGTTGTGGAATTTGTTCCCAAACAAAATATGATAAAACTTTATGAAAACATTTCTCAAAGAGAATGTACTTTTCATTAATAATAAAACCTCGGGATGTCATGTTCCGATACAGACCAAAAAGCATAAACAATACAATTAAACCTTACAACTGCTATTTACAACTACTGGTCTATAATCCAAAATCTCTCGTCGAGTCAACCAACTTATACTCTTGTGCCACTACCTGTAATGCAAAGAAAACTGAGTGGCTCGGGCTTGGGAGCCTGGTGAGCATATAGGGTTTTCGACCCACAATAATATAATTATTATATTCAATCATCAATCAATAAATCAATCAATCAATCCAAATTACCCATCCCCATTATCTCCTTTATTTCTTAAGGATTTACCCTAAGAATCAACTATCCTTTATTCATTTAATTCCTAAGGATTGACCTAAGGAATTGACACAAAGTCCACCACTGCCCAGGTCCTCAAATTACAACCGGTAAACACTTAGTTCAACATACTTAACGAACACCTAGTTCTAACACTCCTAGTGAACATTTAATTCAAAACATTTGGTGAATACTTAGTTCTAAAACACTTAGTGAACACACTCAGTTCAACAACACCAAGTGAACACATCTAGTTCAAAAATACTTAATGAACACAATCCTCTAATGAACACATAGTTCGAAAACACCTGATAAACACATAGTTCAAAACATCTATTAAACACTCAGTTCAAAAATACATGATGAACACATAAGTTCAAAACATCTAGTGAACACTTAGTTCAAATATACTTAATGAACACGTTGAGTTCAAGCACTAAGTGAACACATAGAGTTCAAAATATTTAATGAACACATTGAGTTCAAAAACACCAAGTGAACACATAGAGTTCAAAAATACCTAATGAAACACATTGAGTTCAAAAATACTTAGTATTTCGTCTCACATCAACTATTTCATCTACCCATGTTCTACCCAGCATATTTGTAGATGCAAACACATATACAATTTAAATCTTTTAAAACATGTATAAAATATTATTTCAACATCCATCTCAAGTAAACAAACAATGTATAAACACATAGTACGTACTTCATAGCAAATACTTCATATCTATGTGTTAGAACAAAGTAACTACACACTCACTTGATAATACGATGATCGGACAACACTACGACTCTAAATGTAGTATTCTTCGGTGAAACCAGGATGCTTCCTTGAAAATCGGGCCTCTCGCGGGCAGAGTCTCGGCTCGGAAAACTTTACTTCTCGGGATCTTCGGGGCTTTGGGACTTGTTTCAGGTGTCGGGATTGATACCGGGGCTTCGTGGATATAGCTTGCACGTAAAACGAGGTAATATGGGTGAGAGAGAAGAAATTTGGCAACCAAACTCGACTGCACTTGTGATCTATTTATAGGGTGAATTTGGTCTCGAACGCAGCGCGTTCCGCCGTGCGTCATGGCTTACGAACTTCGGACTTGACATGCGACGGGACAGGCTCTGGGCTCCGAACGCGAGGCGTTCCCTATTTGAACGCGGGGGGCGTTCCCCCTTTGGTAAGTGTGCCTCATACTTCTTCATATCTTTCGCATACGAGCTCCGTTTTCGACGTTCTTTATATCCACGTGAAGGTGAGATTATGCTCTACAATTCTCGTTTAGACTCCGTCGGCAAATTTTGACTTTATTTTTATTATATTATTTTTAGTAGGCCGGGACAGGAAAACTCCATTAGAAATTCATAACTTCTTTATCCGACGTCCGTTTTCATCTGTCTTTCTTCTGTTGCACTACTATCGACAAGATCTTCAATTCTCGTTTAGATTGTTTCGGCTAGAAACCACTCGATCTCATATTCGAACTTAGGTTGCATACAGTTAAGCTGAAACTTAGAAAAATCATAACTTCATCATACGAAGTCAGATTTGGACGTTCTTTTTATGCACGCTCTCGGTTTAACGTATTCTACGACTTTCGTTTAGATCACTAAGGCCAAATATCGCTCTATCATAAATTCACTATTTACGCCGTGCTGTGTCATGTCGGCTCTGTCGCGAAATTTCGATAGATCATAACTTCTTCGTTATAACTCAGATTTCGACATTCATTATATATTCAACATCCATGTCACGACTACTACAACTTAGTTAAGATTACTCCTTCTTAATAATCTTCCATCAGAAAGTCATTTTCGACGCTTATCGTCTCTAAATTGACTAGCCCGGATCTACAGGCGTTACAGTTATCTCCCCCTTAGGATGATTACGTCCCGAAATCTTCAACAAAATAGGACTTGTATAATGATTCCATATGTTATATCTTCATCCTAAGTAGTAACCGTAACTTCTATGTTTCCTCAAAAGAGTATCTAACTCTTGGACTTCTCGATAGCAAGTAGTGCTCAATCTAACATCTGCTCTTCATACTATGTTGGACTTTCAATCGTAATCTTCGAGTTATAAAATAAATCCTTATTAAGGACTCCTTCTTCTTCTTAGGATATGTATTTTCCTTTATTTATTGTAACAGACCGATGGGTCATGTTCTAACGACCTCTCATCGTATGAAGCAACGTTTAGACTCAAGTCTCTTAGAGTCAAATTCCATAATGGAATATACCTTCCCTCATATTCTAATGTGATATAATCATATTAATTAATCCCTATTACCAATATTCAGTTCGGATAATGTAAGATTTAACTGGGTAATTGATATCAATGGTCATGATAATCAATCGGTGCACATAATGGTCATATAATGCAATTCACACACATTAAAGTTTATTACTTTATTAACCTAACCTTAGGATTTGGCTCATCTTTAGTTACAATCGTCAATGGTCATGGTCAACTGTGATTCAAGCAAACATAGTTAGATTGGTCGTCTACAATTTATTTTCTCAACAATAGGAAATTAAGATACAAAGTCTAACATATATATATATATATATATATATATATATATATATATATATATATAATCAAACAAACAAGATAAAATAAATAACTTATAAAATCCAGATAGCAATCAAACCATAATTTTAGGGTTTATTTATCTCCAATAAAAACCAAAAGGGTTTTCATGCCCTAAATAAAAAACAAGAACACCAAGAATTAATAAAAAAAATATGTTAAACATAGACAGTAAAACAAACCAAATGATTTCCTAATGATTCTTCTCTTGATCCTTTAAATTCCTACTACATAGTAGTCTTCTGGCCTTCTGATCGGCTTCTAGACACTCAAACTGACTTTTTTGAAGCATATCATCATATATGACACGTTAGTACAAGGATAATGACATATATGTAAAACTTTTTCGTCACTAAAAACATTTCGCATATAGTTGTTCGACGCGTTGCGTATATCAAAACCAAAAACCGAACAATCTAAACTAAATACAAAGTCTTTTAATAAAAACAAGCCAAACAATGAAAATACAAAGTCTTTTAATGAAACAAATAACCAAACAATCTAAACTAAATGAAACCGTTTTGTGATAACGGCGCCAAAAACCTGATATGTAAAATCCAATTTTAAGTTTATAACCAATTTCACTAGAACTGAGACTTATAAATAAAAGCAAGCGCACCCAATCATTTAGTAGTGTAGCTTTGGTAAGCACATGTGTCGAACACTAGGGAATGCGTATGATTCAGTTCAGAAAATCTGATAGTTAAACTACAGACAACAAAACATAATGAGGAAGTTTTCATCTAAACTAAATTAAACTAAGAAGCAAAGCAAAACAAAACAAGGATGGAAAATTGGTTGAAAACATATAAGTAAATGTACTTTTAGTTACACTTGATTACACCCTTGACATGCAACGACAAAAAATTGCTTGAAATAGTATAGCCAAATATCGAATCGGTTGAGTCAAGGCCAAGGCAAAGCATGACTTGGTCGAGTAATAGGTTGTTCCAAAATTTCAAACTTGTCCGATTTAAATCAAATTAAATTTCTTATTACTTTTTATAAGTTATGATATGATTAAATTAAGATAAGTATGATTGGTAGTCATGATTATGAGGGTCTTAACATATCCATTCATTAATACGTGGTATAAATGTTAAACATATATGACTATTAAGTGTTCATATCTCCCCATTTTAATAAAACAATAGTTTTAATCTCAATTTGACATGTGTCATCCTATTAGGCCTCCTAATTAATACATATTTTATTCTTTTTTTGCCAAGTGACTTCCTATTAAACCTCCTAATTAATACATGTCACTTGTCAACCTATTGATTCTCAATTTCAAATTTCAAATTTTAAATTTCTCACTCTAATTAAATTAAATTAATAACATTAGAATAAAAATTAAAATAAAATTAATAAAAATTATAAGAAGATATAATTTCACATATTTATTCAAATTAACGATTATAATTTTATATAACTAAAAAAATTCCATTTAATTAATAATTTATTTAAAATAACTGAATAATAATTTTGAGTTTTCACCATGAAAGTTTAATTAATTTTGTCACCGTGGTTCCCACGGGTTATATACTAGTAACACTATAAGTGAATATAAGTGTTAAGGTGAGTTACTCTCATGAATACATGCCCTTAAACTTAATTTGTAAAGCATGACTTTTGTTAAATACATCCTTTTATATATATATATATATATATATATATATATATATATATATATATATATATATATATATAGTATGATGTGAATAATGTGTCAATGCATGTAAACACATTTTTGGAAGATTCATAAAGAGGCTTAAAGACTTTTTGAAGAGGAAAATTATATTAGATTCTTAAAGAGTTTCAAAAGAGTAAAATTGTTTATGAATGTTTTAAAGAGTCTTCAAAGAGTAAGAGTTTGTTTAATTGATTTAAAGAGCTTCAGCATAACTATTGCATTCATATAGGATTGGTTATGTCTTGAGTAGTGTTGTAAAACTCGGCCGAGTACTCCCTAATCGGCCCCATACCGAGGTGAGTTCCAGAATCCGAGTACTCCTTGATCGACACCTTACTGAAGCGAACAGTGTTGTAATACTCGACCAACTAGATGATTAATATGTATAATATATTTAATTATTTATTATTAAACACACACACATGTGATTATTACTATATATATATATATATATATATATATATATCTTAAATTTTCAGTAATTATTCACGAAGTGAGACCATTGTGTGTTTTTCAGTTTTTGTGTATCACATGTATCTAATATTGTTATATATTTCAATCAACTTATGATTTTGACATATATAATTTCCCTAAAAATATTTCCACAAGAACTTACCGAATCTAAGTACTCCCCGAGTACTTGCTACTCGGCAATCGGCCGAACAGGTACCGAGTAAAGAGTTCTACATCCTTGGTCTTGAGTGAAATCCCAAGCACTAAAGAGTTGAACTAACGAGATTTAGACAAATGTATCATATAAGTAAACAATGTTTATTTTGTGATTGACATTCTAGAAAGGTCATGATTGAGAGGATATGCATTGCAAACCTATTCCACGGTCTCATGTGTGGTGATCAAATGTTTCTACTTTCTAGAATAAGAGTAGAAAAGAAAAGAACATGGCCTCTAAGTGGGTTTAATGAGAGATGTGAAATCCTTGTATATGCCCCAGATTATCATCATGTCCTTTTAGAGAAAGAGAACAGTATGAAAGTAGAGAATGAGAAAGGGAATAGATGTATATACATTGTATTTTGTATTGTTTTATTTATTATGATTTTAAGAGTTAATGTGTTGCAATGCTTGCATCTATATTATTACTTAATTTGATTTCTTTGTTGAAATGAAAGAGTTTAAAGGTTTTTAAACTTATTTTAAGAATGTTTAAGTTCCCTAAAAGTTGATTTATGTGAGTACTCACTACACTTTCTACATCTAACATTATATTTTAGCATGTATTGCAAGCTAGCCAAAGATTCATAGGCATGGTCATTCTATTCTAAAGGTAGAGATCCTTAACAAAGGATTGAAAGATAGAAGTTCTCTATGTGAAACATAGGATCTTATATATCATATTAAGGAATTAAGGAAACAAGAACTAGAAGAGCTGAAGAGCTTAGATTTAAAAAGACTTTTTTGAATGTAATAGTAAGAAACTTTAACTGTCGATTTAGATGATTATTTCAACCTTACATTTGTTTAACTTTTAACACTAATTTCAGAGATTTTAGTTTGCAAAAAAAAACTTTTAAGATTAAATATATTGATTTTTACGTTAATAACTTCTATTATGTGCGAGAGGTGTTTCACCACGTCAAGGGATGATCGAGCATTTACCGGACAAATATGTACAAAAAGTTGTGGTTTTTTTTTGAACTAAGGTAAACTATTCGGTGAACACAATTAACATATTATTGATAAGTCGTGTACATTGAATAAAGATTGTTGGTAATACATGTATGTATCTATTCTATCTTCTATACTATCTAATCTAATAAGAGTATACGGTATGGGCAACGAGAAGTCTAATTTTTGCTGATGTGGCACCTCATAACCTAGTCATAACAAGATGAACAACACCCATCCTTCTTGTTAAGAGGATGTTATGGCATATCTTGTTGTGACGAGCACAAGAAGCAACGGGAAGTTTAATTGGTTGTTGCCTTTATCAACCAATCAAATCATTTTATTTCTTTCTCTCTACTTCTTAACATGTTATAACATGGAGAACGCCATTTCCCCATTGGTATTATGGTGGTGTTATAGATGAGGTGGCATATGAACTTGGTGTTATAACGTGACTCATACCTAATGCTCTAAATGAATCAAATTCTGACACATGTCATCTTCTCATTCAATTCGTCACATGTCATTTTGCCGTAGCTTTGAAATATTTATTTTTCATTTATTATTTACTTTATTTTTCATTTTTCAATATATCATTAATTTAGTTTTCATAAACTAAATGTGCCATAATGACTATATTAATTTCTAATTGCAAATTTGAATCTCAAATAAACTTACAGTTTAAATTTTCGTATTTAATATTTTTTTTATAATTAACTCGTTTAGTACATAGCTCTAACAACTAAACACATAATTTTAATTTATTTATTTTCGCATGTTTTTTCCTCATAATTTTCATTTATTTCAAATTTCAAATTCAAAAAAACTTCCCGTTTAACATTTTTTATTTAACATTTTGTTTTAATCAACTTGTATAGTATACAAGTTTCAAAGTAATACAATGAATAAAAACCATTACCCTTCGATGCTATTATAAGTTTAATGTAAGCTTGTGTTGAAATATATCTTCTCCAAGGAAATCAACTTTTACAATTGTATTTTTACTTTTATCAGTTTTTCAAATAGTAAAAATTTAAAGTATGTTTAGTTTTTGTCCAAAAAACTATTTACAACCCTTTTGCTCCAACGACAAGAAGTTGTAAAATAGATAACAAAAGTCTATTATTACAGTAACAATAGAAATTTATAAATAACTAGGATTTTATGCATCGCACGTTGGGTCGTCAGTAACGTATTCGAGAAGTAGTAGAAAGTAAGTTGCTATATTTTGAACAGAAACTTAGGAAGACTTAAGTTGACAAACCACAATAGTGAATGGTCAAAGTCATGCCAAGCAAAGATAACCAAAACTGTATTATATGCAAAACGTATATGAATATAAGTAAGTAAGATTCAAATAATTAAAAAAAAAACGTATTACGTGTGACTCAGCTCATACGTAAGAAACGTATATAAAAATAAGCACTGGAACGTAAAAAAATTACAAAGAAACATAGACGAACTTGAATTTATACCGAAACATACATAAAAAAACAAATAATTTTTTTAAATTAACGAACTAAAGTTCTAAATTTACGTCGAAACGTTGGTCACCTCTAATTTATACCGACGTATACGAAAGGTTAGAAAATTAGGAGTGGTAGCCGTAGGTAAATCATATTATATATATTACGATGGATAAAACAAAAGTTAAGAAAATAGAATGGGTAAAATTGATGTTTTTTAAGTTTAAGTATAGAAGTGAATATAACATTTTAAAAAGTAAAGGGTTGAAGATGTTATTTCATAAAGTATAAGAATGATAGCAAACTTTGTAGGAGGACTTAAATTGCAAAAGTTAAAAATTATAGGCGTTGGTGATTAAAGAAAAGAGAATTGGCAATTATAAACAAAAAGTGAAAATGAAAGGGCGAAATGAAATATAAGAGAGAAACAATAGGTTTTTAGAAGATGTATGATTAAGTAGAAGATACAATGCGGTCTTGACTATTTGATTTGTGCATTGTGACTCAATTGGCCAGTGGGCGGGCTTTGACTGATAAATGGGCGGTCCAGACAGAACATGCAAGTTTCATCACTCCTAATTTCGGGCTTCAAGTCAGGGCCCATTAGTTCACCTCTTGAGACTTGATTGGATTTCATGAGATACAAATACAATACATGTACCATTAACTATTGTACATTGTTTGCTACAACGGAAGGAATTTTTTCACATATAGAATGACCAAATCCAAATCAAATAAACAAGTATTCCTAGATAAAAACAATTGTCAAGATACAACAAATTGACTTCTTAAACTACCAAAAAATAAAAAGTAATTTGTTCTTTTAAAAAAATGGCAAGAAAAAAAAACACTATATTTTCCCTATCTTAATTTACACCACCATCTTAGCTAATCCACAACTGTTTTGAGCTCCAAATATTACAAGAAACCAACCAAACCAAACCGCAATTAACACCAAAAAGAAAAACAGATTGGAAATGTTATGTTTTTTAGTTTAAGATCAAGCTTTGCACATACAAGGTGTCAAAGGGTTCTCCCATATGTCATAATTTGGAAACGTTGCTTCCGGAAGCCCAGTGCGTGTCTGATGAGTCATCACAACATCTTCAACAAAAGTAGCCCATCCCATGTACGGATCTCCTAAAGATTTGGAAAGCAACCCTTTATCTGGTTTTATAGATTTTTGTCTATGACCCATGTACCTTCTTGCTCCAATTATTAATTTCGCAAAATTCCCTCCATGTGTCATTACAAAAACATCCGATTTCAAGCACACCAAGAAATCTAAAGCAGCCAAACTTGTCACGTGCTTCCGGAACCCATCTAGTTCGTCTTTTGTTGTCAGTTCCTCTTTCGTTACCTGCCATAGTTATAATTTATAAATAAAACATAATTGAAAATGTAGGTTTTTTCGGTGGTTTAAAGTTGAAAAAAGAGCACATACAAGATTTGGGAACATGTTTCTAAGTGGGGCCATACGATTCTGTCCACCATAGACCTGCCCGGAAGCAACGTAGATTTGGGTTTCTTTTGGGTAGCCCATTGCCCGCAGCATGACCGCTACTTCCCCGGGCTCAAGCGGGCAGCGCCCTTCTTTCCTTTTTTGTAGTGCAAGTGGCCATAAATGGGAACCATCCTGCACAAACAATAACTTCATATTTCAATTTTCACCAATAAATAAATAAATAAAAACATCTAACCTTAAATCGCCTAGGCCATTCCTTTAATCTGTATAATCCCATCAAAGCTTTCTCTGCCCTTGTCCCCACAAAGTCACAAAATGAAAGCCCTACCATCCCTTTCTCGAATCTAAGATGAAGAGCCCTGTTCGACAACATATTCATTCTTATACCTTTTTAAACAAACAAATCACATAATTTTTTGTCTAACTGAAACTTACATAAAAGGATTTGGACTTCCTGTTCGATTTCTCATCCTTGCTACCAGTTGCTCAGCCATATCATCAATCTCTGGAAGAAACTTGAGAGCATGATAGTTAACCCTGCACCTTAGTCTGTTGATTTCTTGAGGGACATTGTCATAGCTGTGTATACAAACAAATAAAAGGTTCAGAATTAATTTAATAAAAAATTAACTAGAAGAAAAAACATACCCAAGTCGATCTACAAAAGGCTTCAAGGCCATTATCTTTTTCTCTTTAATTCTGGGCAAGACATTGTCAATGTAGAATTGTGCTGGTGCATACTTTGGGATGTTTTTCACTGTCCGTCTGTATTGCATTTAATTTAAACACATTTTTTTAGCAAACTATATCATAAATGCATAAAATACTTTTAAACTTTCTCTTTTTGATATTTTGTTCAACCTTATGCTTGTGAACAGCTCTGATTTATCAGTAAACCATGATGGAATATCTCGCACAATTTGCACATCATCTTTTAAGTAATCAATGAAATGATCCACGTCAAATATGTCCTCAAATTTCCTAAAAAAGAAAAATGTTAAACTCATAAGCAAATATAGGAATCAAGAACAGGCTAAATAATAAATATATATAACTCACGTTTGGTCTTTCCAGATCTGATCTTGCTTTAACACAGGCAGAATAAGAGTGGCATTCATGATTTTGGCAACAGCAACAGCATTGCATATCTACATTAAAAAAGGAAATGTAACAGATCTATCCGATAGCCTTTATCAGAAAGTGTTAAAGAATGAAACTTACAGCAATTCTTTGTTGATTTAGTCCACCCTCTGCATGAATAAATATATATCCATTTGTTTCATTTGCCTCAGGAAGATCTGCAGACAACCAAGAACAAAAGATTGTATAAGAATGATTGGTCTCATGAATAGTCATGATAAAGAATCCACATAGAGTTCTATATAGGTTTAAGGTTTACCTGAAATTGCACCAATGCATCTTTCAGCACATGGCTTCCAAGAAGTGGTGGTTGATAATGGATTCTCCCATAAAGAAGGTGGCTCCTTGACCTAATGAGTAATGACAGCAAAAAAGAAAAGATACAGCTTTGAAGTTAATTGATGGGCTTGACTGCATTGCATATGGTATAACAACCAAGAAGTCCAGTATAGCTTACACGGGGGCAATGGAGCGTAATGCCATCTTTCTTGCATAAGTATGGTGCATTCTACAAATAGTTAAAATAGATCGGAGAACATTAGTTTAGTTTTAAAAACAACTTCTAAGTGATACTATGAACAGGTCAACTTTGATTTGACTAAGGCAAAGCAGATGCAATTGGCTTGGTCAATAACAGGGCTTAGTTTTCTATGTTGTGGTGGATCCAATAATCTTGTCATGATTACGAAATGCTCAAACTATACAGCTAAATCTAATGTACAATATCACATTCTGACCTATGCCTAAACTAAGACGTATATCGGAATCGATTTGAATATATGTACACACTGCTCCACATCACCGACATCCTGAATTCTTGATTACATCCATATGTGAGATCTTAACATATGGCATTCGCTTTAGAGATCATTAAAGAAAGGTTCACTTCAAGATAAGTAGGAGTCCCTAAAATCCTTTCGAATTAATCAGACTTGCGATTTTAAGTAAAGTATAATGTGTTGTCGGAGTTGTTTTCTGGAGACATTATATGGTATTCGAACAAAAATCATATGTGTGCTATATGAATCAAGACCGATTGAAATTGAATTTGATTACTCACCAGACGACTTATGACCGAATAAACGGAAAAGATTCCGGCAAAGACGATGACACTGATGAGTAGAAGCAAGATCTTGAAGTTGTTGGAATAAAACCTAGCACTTTCATCTAATAACTGAAAATGATTGGAGAATAGTGAACGGAACCGATCTCTAGGGTAACGATCGCGACCACCGTCGTCGTCGTCGTGGAGGGGATGATTGTCAGAGGAAAGCGGCGATGTGACATCATCGCGTTTCCTAGGAGACGGTGTTGCTCTGCCGCCGATCGAGCTAGAGTGGCGGAGCTCCGCCATGGCTCGCTTCGGACTGTAGGCCAGCTTCGGGGTTTTTGGTTACTCGCTGCTAAGTGTGCGTGGTGTCTACTGTTTGGCACTGTCTGTTTTATTATTTGTAGTAAACTACAGAAGCAGTCCCTATATTATTACCCAATTTCCATTATTATCACATGAGTTTTCACCAATAACAACAATAACAATACCCTAATCGTGCCTAAATAAGATAAAAGGAAGTAAGGCAGGACGAGTGGTGCAACACATCTAAAGAGCGGCGTCACACTTCTTTTTAAATAAATTTTTTTAAAAAAAACTTCATTTTTGACAAAAACATTTCATTACTTAAAAAAACATTACATTGCAACCTTAACATGCAATGTTAAAATAACTAAAAAAACACGCATTAAACGATTAAAATAACTAAAAATATAACATGATAATAAAAAAATCTTAAAAACTTAGAAAAAAACTAGATAACTTAACATGCAACTTTAAAAAAACACAAATGAAATGATTAAATTACTAAAAATTTTAAACCTACTTAGCACATAGGTAAACATATAGATATTTATTTATTTTTTTAAAAGATGGGTTATATATAGGTTAATATGAAAAAAAAATTAAGTGATGTTTGGTAAAAATGATGGGTTATAAATAACTAAATATAAAGATAAATTAAAAATAATAATAATAAAATAAAAAATAATTGAAAATTTGACCTTTCTAACAGTTATTTTCGAATCCGCCAGTCATATTTTGCGGCCAAAATGGGGAGGGTGCGGCCAAACCGCACCCAAGACCGCATGGGGGGAGTGTTCTCTGCCTATGTGGCAAAAAGTGCAGTCTACCGTACCACTCCCCCAAGTCTAAGACGGTGGGAAGTTCGAGTTAGTTTCATAGATGACCTCAGCTTAAAATATATATATATATATATATATATATATATATATATATATATATATATATATATATATATATATATATATATATATTCGGTTATAATAACTCTTGGATGATCTTCTGCATATAAAACATTTGTCCATAGAAAAAGAGAGGGTGAAATAAAGAGTGGTAGTAGGCTAGAAAAGAAAAACAACAAATACCAACAACTTAATTGAAAAGCAACAAGTAGTATTAGTAAAAAGAAAAACATGTAAAAAGTGAACATTTATTCTAACAAAAAAATATGAGCATACACTAGTAAATAAAAACTGTAGGCAAAAAGGAAAATAAACATATGATGATAACTGGTAAAGCATTAACAACAAACACAAACAATGGGAAAATAATCTAGCAACAAACACAAACAATTGGAAAATAATTTAGTTTATAATGTATTCATATTTGTTGGGTGTGTCAAACCCAACAAACAAAAATAGTGGTAATAAAATTCATTGCTTGTTGTATAAAATGATAGTACAAAGCAACAGAGACATACAAAAAGTGAGTGTCTCTTTACATAAGAGACAATTAATTCAAGCAAATACTTAAACATGAGTTTTAATTACTAAATAAAAGTAGAAACAAAATTACATAAAACAAGTTTATTAAAAATCCAGAATTAAAAGACGATTCCATTTCACAGTGACTTTCCTAATTATGTAGTTAATCAACGAATTGTTTGTTTAAAACACGTTCCATCTAAGTTGGTAGTGATAACTACTAACAAACTCTAGCAATTCTCTTTTTTTCAAGTTGTTTAATCAAAACAAGATATTTAAATTAAACATTACTTTTTTAACCTACTAAGCTAGCCTTTAGATTAAATCAGAAAAATCATATTAAGATCTTTGTGAAAATCTTAGTATATAATATTCATTACTTATTGTAAGCTCATAAGCTTAAATATATGTAATATTGAGTTTACATCAACATTAAATCTTATCATGACACCCTATTTTAGTTAATATCTGATTTTAAGGCCTTGTATCATATATACTTCCATTTTAGCTATGTTTCTTTGACATTTTCTCTTAGATTTTAGTAAAAATCGTAGTATTTTCTTGAAATTCTGAAATTATTCATCATATTTCATATTTGTTCTTGAAACTCTAAGAGTTTTTTTCCGAAATTTGTAACTTTGATCCGAAATTCAAAATGTATAGTCTGAAATGTATTTTTTTTTTTTGTCAGTCTAGAATGACATATTCTAGACTTGTTAGTTATTTTTCATGAAACATAATGGGTTGTTTTCTTTAATATTGTTGGTTTTGTTATCATCCCTTAAAAGAACCTAACTTTAATCTTAAACCATGATTACAATTTTTGACTTTTAAGGTTCCAAATACATACATAGAGATTGTGATATCATTTAGATCATTTAAGTCACTTTCAAAACTTCTAACATATCCTTATCTAGATCATTTGATTTTGTTTGATTGTTTATTAAAGAATTTTAAATTTTAGTTTTGACTCAAAACCATTTCATTATATTCCAATGAGTTTTATCATTGGAATCACCGATTACACTTGTAACACAATGTTTTCACTTTAAAATTAATAAAGAAAAAGCTTTAGTTGTAACACTCAGTAGGTAATTCTATGCATGGTTTAAGTTTAAATTGGGTTTTGTGGATTTTGCCTCTCCGCGTTGTGGTATTACCGCGTCACCACGAAACGGTGAACATTTAAATGGCGTAGCGTGGTATTGTGCACAAAACCCTAGGATTTCGGTCCTTATTCCATATTTAAATGATGAGAGGGATATGGTTTTATCCACCCTCAGCCTCAATCACACCAGAAGAATTCCATCCAAACCCTAGCACCTCACTTTTGATTTTTGAACCTCTTGTGATTGTGTCTTGGCCTTTGAAGGAGAAGGAAGGGCATTAGTGAAGCATTAGGGAAACAAGCAAGCTTAATTCAACATCGTGTGTACCTCTTGGACCTTTGTAAGTCTACAGATTTAAACCTTTGTTGTTGTTATCTATTAGATCTTAGGATTTAGAGATAGTTTGTCCCTTTTATGAGATGGAGTTTTGGGATTAAAGTTCACAACTTTGTTGTCCCTTAAGGTCTCAGGAGTATTTCATGTCGTGGATATGGATTATTAGCTTCATTATGGCCCTCTTTTTTAGTTACATCACACTTTAACTATGGGAATGTGGCTTTGCTTAAGCCTTTTGACATCACGGTCCATGATCTCAACTGGTTCTTCGACGAAGTTAAGTTTTGTGTCAATTTGGATTTCGTCGAGAGGAACGGTGATGTATCCTCGAAGAGACATTTCTTAAGGTTTGATACATGAAATATATCATGCAGACTGTTGATCTCTTTTGGAAAATTATGTCGGTAGGCCATCGGGCCAACTCTAACAAGGATCTCGAAAGGTCCTATGTACCATGGATTGAGTTTGCCGCGTCTTCCGACTCTTATTACTATTTTCCAAGGAGAGTCTTTCAACATGACCTTCTCTTTAACTTGGAATTCAACATTTTTCTTTTGACAGTCATGAGCGGTCTTCAATCGCTCTTTGATATGTACGATCTTCTCTGTAGACTCGTGTATGATTTTCGGTCATGTTAGCAAAGTATCCCACGTGAGTTTCTTTGCCAATTACGTATCACCGACCTCTACCTAGCATATCGGTGAACGAATGCCATTAAGGGCTTCAAATGACACAACCTTTATGTTAGTTTAATGATTGTTATTGTAGGAGAACTCAACCAAGGGTAGGTGAGTATCCCAAGCATCTCCAAAATATATCACAAATGCTCAAACCATGTCTTCAAGCATTTGTATGGTCCTTTCACTTTTACCATCTATCTATGGATGGTAAGTTATGCTCATGTCGATGCATGTTCCTAATGCCTCTATAATTTTTGCCAAAATTGAGATGTAAATCTATTATCTTTGTATGCGATAATAGATGTTCTCATGTCATGCAGTCTGGATATCTCCTTGATGTATGTTCTGGCCAATTTTTCCATCTTACAAATTTCCTTTATCAGTATGAAGTGGCCAGATTTAGTCAGATGGTCAACTACTACCTAAATAATGTTGTATCCATTAAGCGTCCTGTGTAGTTTCGTCATGAAGTCCATAGGAATTTGCTCCCATTTCCATTCGAGTATTTCCAATTATTGTAGTAGAACCAAGGGCTTTTGATATTTGGCTTTGATCTTAGCACAGTTCAAGAGACGGTTAACGTATGTGGCGATCTCTGCTTTCATGTTGGGACACCAATGTCGTTTTTCTTCAAGTCCTCGTACATCTTATTAGAGTCTGGATGAACTGAATACCTTGTTTTGTGAGCTTCATCCAATACCGTACTTATGATATCACCGAACTTTGGCACCCAAATTCAATCCATGAAACATCGTGTTCCATCATCTCTAAACTATAATTGCTTTTCCATCCCTCGCATACACTCTTATGGTATGTTTTCTTCCTTAAGAGCCTCTAGATGATCCTCTATGATTTAAAAATGGATAATTAACTAATTTGTCATTATGAGTGCCTTGACTTTGCGAGGTTTGGCTCGCGCCTTTCTGCTCAAGGCATCTGTCACGATGTTTACCTTGCATGGGTGGTAACAGATTTCACACTCGTAGTCATTCAACAGTTCTAGCCATATTCATCGCCTCATGTTGAGTTCCTTCTTATAGAAGACGTGATGAAGAATCTTGTGATATGTGTATATGGTACACTTGGTACCGTAAAGGAAATGTCGCCAAATCTTCAAGGCAAAAACTACAACTCCCAACTCTAAATCGTGAGCGGTGTAATTGTTTTTGTGTACCTTAAGCTGACGTGAAGCATATGTAGTGACCTTGTCCCTTTGCATTAGTATACATCCTAGTCCCTTGTGTGCGACATCACGGTAGACGACAAAATCCTCAATTCCTTTGGGGAGTGATAGGATTGGTGCACTACACAACATATGTTTCGGTTTCTAAAATACAAACTCTTGTTTTTCTTCTCACCTAAACTTCGTGTCCTTTTGCGTCAACGTTGTGAGGGGGCTAGCTATGTTGGAGAAGTTCTCGATAAACCTTCGGTAATAGCCAGTCAATCTTAAGAATTAGCGCACCTCATTCGGTGTTGTAGGTGCTTCCCAATTCTTGATCGCTTCGATTTTGGAGGGATCCACGTGTATTCCCTTGTCGCTCACCACATGCCCTAGAAAATGTACTTCTCCAATCCATAATTCACAGTTTGAGAATTCGGCAACAATTCCAGTATAATTTATAGATGTTGATCGTATTCTTCCTCGGTTCATGAGTATATTAATATGTCATTGATAAACACGAACACGAACTTATCCAAGTTAGTTTTGCAGACACGGTTAATAAGGTCCATAAAGATTGATGGGGCATTGTTAGTCCAATAGGCATAACCAGGAACTCGTAATGTCGATAGCAAGTCCTTAATATTGTCTCGAGACATTTTCTTCCTGTACTCGAAGATGGTGGTATTCCGACCTTAACTTAATCTTCGAGTAGAAGTTGGACCATTGCATTTGGTCAAACAGATCCTCGATCCTCAACAGCAGATATCTATTTTTGATCGTCAGTTTGTTCAGCTCCCGATAGTCGATACACATTATGAAGGATTCATCCTTTTTTGACAAATAGTACAAGGACTCCCCACGGTGAAAAACTTGGTGTAATGAAGCCTTTGTCAAGAAGCTCTTGGAGTTGTCCTGATAACTCTTGCATTTCAAAGAGGGCTAATCTGTAAAGAGATTTTGCTACCGGAGTTACCCTTGGGACCAGATCAATTCGAAATTCGACTTCTTGAACTGGTGGTAGTCTCCGTAAATCCTCTAGAAATACGTTAAGGAAATCACATACCTGAGGTATGTCCTTGATTCCAAAAACGTTTTTAATGAAAAATATTTCTTCCAAAATGTTTGATGTTGATTTTATCTTACAATGAGAATGTTTTGGGACAACTCCGCTCTATTATATTCTACAAAAAGGACACTCTGCTCTAAATAAGCATAAAGAAAATTTTTTATTTGGCCGTGAAAAATGGGGATGTCATAGCTTGGGCAGCAACAGCCACCACGTCGTGGCAACCCTCTTGCCACATTGTGGTGCTCATAAGAAATACATGATTCTTAAAAGTCATGCCACGTCGTGGTCATCCATGCACCACATTGTGGCATAGAGTTTTTCTCCAAAACCCTCATTATTGATCCCATTAAGTCTTTAGTTGGTCTATTATGGAAAACAGGTGTTACAACTAGGCCAATCCAAGGATAAATAGTATATGTATATTCCTTGTACGTAAGATAATGACATGGTAAAGGGTAACATTTGACACACATAAACATGTTAATATAGGCACCAAAACAGGATGCCCTAAACACGACCACACGATGTGATGTGTGTTGTAAGCGGGCCATGATTTCTCGACCAAGGTAAGGCCTACAACTTGTCATCACAACCACTTCGTATGTCCTATCATGCTACAATCAAAAGAATAATAATTAGACATTTTCAACCAACATTCTAGAATACCATTCCGTATTGGATCAACATTTGCAAAATACCATTTCGGATCAACATTCTGGAAAAGTTCTATGCATTTTGGACGTGTTCTACATATTCCGGACATGATCTTCATATTCTAGACTTTGGAGAATTAGATTTTTTTTAAGATTTGTTGTTCTGGTGCACAAATATACTGACATATAATCCTATAATAGCTTAAAAACTACTAAAAGTCGAAAGAAAACGAATAACACCTACTTATGGGTTTTGGTCATAAGACATCCTATGTGCTCATACAAACCCTAATGCTTGGATCTAGGTTTCTCTATTGTACATGCTTTGAATCCAAGACTATAAACCTTAATTCTAGCATATGGAAACCGATATTAACATATAATTAGGTTTATGATATTACCTTGATTGTTATGTAGTAATAACAATCCCAATTCCTCCTTGTATTGACTTTGGAAGGCTTAGAGTCACAAGTGTCACTCCTCTAATGGCTTACAAACACCAAGAGCAAATGGAGAAGGTATAAAGAGAGAGGAGAGGTATAAGAATTCGTCCCTAAGATCTCTTGGGAAGGCATGGACGAATTCATGAGCCTTGGGGTCTTTATATAGGTGTAGAGATTAGGGTTTTAGTCCTTATCCTTATCTAATTGCTTGCCCATCAAGTAACCATAAGATAAGCCTTGAAAAAACCCTTATCCTAGTCGAATTCTAAGGCCTTATCACCTTAGATTCGTCCAACCCATTAATAAGATAATCCTTACCTTATTTTGTAAGTATCACATAATTACAATTTAGCCCCTCTAGTTTAATTAATTACACTTGATCACAAAATTAATTCTTAATTAATTATTGACCAATATTAATTAAACAAATATGATTTCTCCTTTAATGTATTATTCTTATAACATGTTAATAAATCATAATAACCTCTCTCTTTATTTATTTCTCCAATCAAGTTGCTTCGATGAAGGCAACCTAAAAGGACCATGCACCATCGGGTCAAGTACATACCAAAATAGTTATGGACTTAGACATTAATCCAACAGTCTCCCACTTGGATAAGTCTAATAACTATTATGTGTATGACTTCAGATCCTGATCTGCAATCGTAGCTTTCCAAAGCCGCTGTCAACTCTTATCATATCAGATACGCGTGTCCTTAGATAAGGGATCATATATTCCTCCATTCTAGATATCGTATGAGACATGATTTCTAATCATTCTCTTTTGTACTATATCTCGATTCCCAATTTATGACAACTGACTAACTGAACAAATCAAATTAGCCCTAGCCCGGCCGAGCATTTACGTTTGTCATCACTAAATCATCGAGGGGCCCAAAGATATCGCTTTTATCCTACTTTGAATAAAAGGAACGGATAAACTTTGATACAATGCTTGCTTGCACTCACCCACTGAATTACACATAACAATATGTTTTATAACACCAAGTTACTAGTGCGTTTACATATTATCAATGTGCAACTGATTTGCAAGATACAACTCACACATCTCGGTTTCAAGAATATAAGATGTTATCGTCTCACCAATCACTCGTGATACAATTCATGGAGTGATCCAAGTGAGCGTGGGTTTAATCCAATGCTCAAATCACATTCATAAGCACTCATGAACGTTGCAGCAAACATTTGCTTATGTCTAATGCTCTTTAGACAATCCACACACCAATTCACAACAATCTTCATTCATATCTACTTCCAACATATGAACGAATGTGGCCCGTTTGAATAATTCGATTATTCTTAATAAACTCAATTATTCTGGAAGTCAAAACATGCAAATGTGAAACACAAGAATAATACTAATCCCATATGGCCTCAAACCTTTGAGTATAAATAAAACGCCTTTTATTTATCACCATATTGATTACTCATTATTTGTCGTTTCGGGTAATCAACTTCTTACTTGAATCACAACACTTGTCCCATGCTCCTAGCATGCACACAATGTTTACCTATGGTTCTTACTTTGTGAAATAGATCACATTGAACACATTTCGAATCATTCTTATTTCACAACTCCAAATCCTTTTTCCATAAGTTAAAGAATATGAAATTCTTGCTACTTATAGAATATGCTAGATTCTAACATTCTATGCAACTATCCTTTCGTAATGTCACTGCACCAAAGTCACAAAGACTATTGCCAATGATATTACAAAGTCCTCTATCGGAGATTATTACAAGACAATTCCTTAGATATGATGTCTCTCACTCAAAGTACATTCCTTTGAACATCCTTTTGCATAGAGGTTTCTAATCTAGACATAAGTTTTTCAATATTCAATTTCCAATATGGACATGCTTCCATATTTTCCATATGACAACTCATTCTTAATAGAATCTTATCTATTCATAATAATGTCGATATGGTCCATCCAATATGGAAACATTTCCATATTCTCCAATACTATACTTTCAACTACTCACAAGCGACCAATCCTCGTCGAACTTTGGATTGTCCTTTGATAGTTGTTTATTTTAGTCAAAACCGATTCTAGTCCTTTTTCCCTCTAAATGCGCTAGGCATTTGGAAAAATTTAGAATGGTCAAACATTAAAGTATTTGCAATCGATCCTATACCCGAAGCGTATGGGACACGACGCATAATGTTTTATTTGCTATGCTCTCAAAATTCGAATTGTGAAGAGGAATGACGTAATCATAATTGAAATTTCAAGAACATGCTATGTACCTTTGACTAAATTTATTAACATTTCTCAACCTAAACCTTTAGATTTGAAATGAAGCATAATATTCTCTCCCTTAATTATAGCAAAACAACTTTATAACCCTTACTACTTTGCAAGGTATAACTCTTGTTTTCTATAATTAATATTGCCAACTTGCAATACGTGCCTTAATAATCATACAATCATAACTTTTATGCTCCCACTATCATGATGATTATTATAAAACATAACACTTATGCTCCCACTAGCTTCAACATGTATTCATAAACATCTTAACTTTTAGAAAAACAATGCTTATTGAATTTCTTAAGTTTATGTTTCTAATACTTAGTGCTTTGATAATCTTTTATCAAGGTTTCTTGAACTTATACACCTTTGCCTTCGATAGTTCATATGTGTGTCTAAACACTTAAGACTAATTGACAAACCTCATAATTCAAATTATGGAAAGGGATACCGTAACCATAATCGAATTCAAGAATGCAATTTTACAATCACTATCTTCTTAAAATCTTTCTTAGTGAAAACATTTCCTCACAATCATTTTCATGAAGGAGGAAATCTTATGACACTTAGATTTAAACGGTGTATGTGTTCCTATCCATGTGAATTTGTTAAAACCAAAGTTTATGACAAATTCAAACTCATATGGACCGAACTTTCTTAATCTTGATTTCTTGCCTTATGGTAGCATAGCTGCCCACCATGTCTTCCAAGTAGTTAAGCAGATCACCCTTTCCTATCAATGTACCTTTCATTGATTAAGGTGCTTTGCCTTTTATGCGTTCAAAATGAGAACTCATAGAACTCTCATACATAATTAACTCGATTGGATTGGCACAGAACCAAAATAATGTCATTACGATAGGTTGTAAACCTCAACTCGTGTGCTAGTGATGATCGATAAGGTTTATTTGATTTGTTCTTGAAACCTTTCAAGACCATTAAAACTCCCACTGACTCCTTGACATATAAGATTCTCTTGTCAATAACCATTTCTTGACAAATATTCAAGAGTTAGTGTAGCTTTTATCAAAATACTTCATAAATTGGTCCTAGTTGGTCTTTGTCTTATCCAAGACATCACAACTTTCCACATTTGATGAATGTTATAAACCTTACTTTTTCACTCAATGTCACAATCTTAACTTTAAGACTTGTTATTGGAACGAAGTATGATTGACTTATTGATTTAACCATTTCTTCAATTCTTGATTCCTCTTCTTAGACACACAATTGTACTAAGACTCATTTAGAGGATCAATTGAGATATGGTTCTTAATCATTAAGACCTATCATAAAGCATAAAAGGTACTCTCCCATCTTCTTAGAATGGAGAAACTTTTATCTTTCTGCCTACTTGATTCTTCTTATTCGTTCTGCTATTGATCTAAACCCTTTAATCAATTCAGAATTACACTTAATCTTGTAAGTATAATCATATTTACTAAACCTTTAGTAAATCATAACGAATATCTTTGTTACTCTTATGGTGAACTTGATCGACACGCAACTTTGTGTATTCGATCTCCAAGTCCTTCACTTGACACTTTGTCAATGAATTAGTCTAATTTCCAAATATGAAATTTCTCATTCATCGTGCAACCAAGTTGCATGATTCCAAATTTCTGTCCAATTGAAACTTGGGCGATGAGAAACTCTCCCTATTTGGTAAATTCTCGACTTTTCCATAAACACCATAAATAAGAATCATATCCATTTGTTGTAGAAATATACAAACAGCAATTTTCATAACGATTTCATTGCAAGGAAATAAACAAATAAATAAATAAGTCAAACGAAAATTTATTTTATTTATAAAAGCAGTGGAAAACATTTGTCCTTACAATGCGAAATCCATTGAAAACTATGTATTTCAAAAGAAAATTTCTAACAACTCTATCATAACTATCTAAGCTCAAAATCTAATCTTCAAGTCCATGCGATCAAGATCCATTCCTTGTGATTAGATTCATCTTGCTCTTTCACCAAGCTTCCTTTATTTTCACCGATCCTGTAAAACATTCAAATGCAATCTTATTACATTATGTATTAAGAATTAATGAATAGGAACTTAATGGAGTTAGATAGTGGCTTTTACCTGAAGTGTAGCCATACTCTTTGACTCTCCCATCTTCTGGACTCTTCAGGCTCTTTGGGCAGACTTGTATCCAACGCCCTTTCTTTTGGCAGTAAACGCAAGTCGGTTCTCCTAGAACGTCCTCGGAAGCATGGTCGGTTGACTTTTCCAACAAATACGCTCCATTTCTTCGCCAAATCATTTATGATTCAGCAGCAACGAACATGTAACTTAGGTCAATGAGGTTGTCGTCATGATTCATCATATAATACTTTCTTTTGAACTCATTATATGATTTAGGAAGTGACTGCAAAACCCAATTTACAACCAACTCATCTGGGAATGACACACCCAACATTATCAACCTATCAATGTGTGATTTCATTCCTAGAACGTGGGCACACATGGGTTTACCATCTTCATGTTTCATTTCCAATAGGGCCTTAGTGATATTGAACCTTTCAATTCTTCGATCTTATGGGTTTGGGAGAACAATAGGAGGAGAAGGAGGAAGTGAAGCATGATTTCTCGTTCCTCGATTGAATCGTGGAATACCATCTTCATGTGGAATGCTTGTTCCACGGGATTTGGGAAGACCATAGTTGTCGAACTTTGACATCTACAAAACGGGAGAAAAACAAATTCAAGTTAGTTGATTGATTGAGTCCTTAGTAAATCACCCAATTGAGATACTAAGGCTAGGACCCAACACAATATTCTACAACTCGGGAGAGGGATGCCGTAACCCTAATTGAAGAATATTTGAAAGTAAGTGAATGACGATTCACTAATTTCCACCACGAAAAATGAAAAGGAAATTTAAGTTTTAAATCTATAAAAACTCCTAGATCCTTTGAGATTCATTGAACTTTCAATGGCATGTTTAAATCTCGATATGCCCCTCTTGTTTGTGACTAGGATGCCGAGGATCACAAAGCGGGTGTGAATAATCATGCAAACTTACATGGTGCCCTCACATGTTACAGTCACCTATTCGATGTGCCGGTAAACCACACATGCTCCATCGAACTATGACAAACATTGAGTCACCCTTTGCTACCTTTTCTTAGAACCATTTAGTGTGCCGGTAAACCACACACGCTCCACTAACGTCTTCGCAAGGGCACAAAGTGTAATTTCATGGAGTTGCATCAATTCACTTTTGCCTAAGTAACTAAGATTGGGAATTTTATGAAAACATTTAGTTACTTTTATACTTTATTATACTTATAATGGAAGGTTTCGTCCTATCCTACCCGTTCGGCTAACGACCCTCCACTAGTCAAGAGTGCGGTGGGTAAGAGTGGATACCCATTCAATCGCCATTTTATAGGCAATTTCCTTAAACACCCCTTATAGACCAACTTCGTGAATGAGGCCTACTAACGGTAAGACTGACTTTTACTCATACATATATATAATGTTAGACTTTTAATGTTATATATAGTATAGGGTGTATTTTATACTTTCAAAATAATAGGTGGTCTAATTTAACAATTATACTTTTAATTCAATTAAATTGTAAACCTAAACTTTTATGAATTTATTAAATCTCTTTTAATTATACACCTTAATTAATTAATAAAACCATAAGGGTGTGATTTGAACTTTTTCAAAACTATACTAGAGTTTTGGAATTTAACATTCCAAATTAAACTTTTAATCAACTTTTAAATTCCAAAACTTGAGGGCAAGTTTTGAAACATTTCAACACATTAGGGTTTAGAATTTAAATATACATCAAAATTAAACTATTAATCAAAATTTAAATTCCAAAACTTGAGGGCAAGTTTTGAAACCTTTTTCAAAACATTAGGGTTTTAACTATTTAAATTTCAAAACAACAAATCTATTGGGTTCAAATTTAAACTATAAAACCTAAGGGGAAAATATGAAACATTTCATAACATAAGGATCAAATAACAAATAATCTAAATCAACAATTAACCACATAATTATCCATATTTGATTTATTTAATGATTTCTTGTAAAACAATTTATCAATTTAGTCAAACATAATTAATCAATTATCACATAAGGAAACAATTATCTTATTAATTGATAAATATTTTTAATTAGATCAATAATATAGTCAAATATATTGTAAAATCGGATTTATATTGATCTAACATGATAAGGTAACTATCCTTAAGCAAAAACAGCAAGAAATCCCAGATATAGCTCCATCTGACGCTCGAACTCGCCGAGTACCACACTGTACTCGTCGAGTTGAGGCCTACTCGCCGAGTACACTGTGGTACTCGCCGAGTTCCTCAGCCAGAAAGCCCAAAAATCGATTTTGCAAACATATCAAGCAACAATACAATAGAAACCAGTCTAGGCTCTGATACCACTTATGGGTTTTGGTCATAAGACATCCTATGTGCTCATACAAACCCTAATGCTTGGATCTAGGTTTCTCTATTGTACATGCTTTGAATCCAAGACTATAAACCTTAATTCTAGCATATGGAAACCGATATTAACATATAATTAGGTTTATGATATTACCTTGATTGTTATGTAGTAATAACAATCCCAATTCCTCTTTGTATTGACTTTGGAAGGCTTAGAGTCACAAGTGTCACTCCTCTAATGGCTTACAAACACCAAGAGCAAATGGAGAAGGTATAAAGAGAGAGGAGAGGTATAAGAATTCGTCCCTAAGATCTCTTGGGAAGGCATGGACGAATTCATGAGCCTTGGGGTCTTTATATAGGTGTAGAGATTAGGGTTTTAGTCCTTATCCTTATCTAATTGCTTGCCCATCAAGTAACATTAAGATAAGCCTTGAAAAAACCCTTATCCTAGTCGAATTCTAAGGCCTTATCACCTTAGATTCGTCCAACCCATTAATAAGATAATTCTTACCTTATTTTGTAACTATCACATAATTACAATTCAGCCCCTCTAGTTTAATTAATTACACTTGATCACAAAATTAATTCTTAATTAATTATTGACCAATATTAATTAAACAAATATGATTTCTCCTTTAATGTATTATTCTTATAACATGTTAATAAATCATAATAACCTCTCTCTTTATTTATTTCTCCAATCAAGTTGCTTCGATGAAGGCAACCCAAAAGGACCATGCACCATCGGGTCAAGTACATACCAAAATAGTTATGGACTTAGACACTAATCCAATAGTAATCACATTAATTCACACAAAATAAACCACAATATCTACTTTTTAACATACAATCTTAAATGAAAACATATAATTAAAAAAATAATGAAAACATACCCACAAAAAATGAATTGCTTCATTACTAGATCACATCGAAATAAAGTCTGAGTTTCAGAATGATATTTATAGGGGAACAACTTTACCTGATCAGATCAGTATACCCATTTATACATTTCGGCATACAAGTCCGGAATAGATCATTCCGGATGGTCATTTTTCAGAAAAAAAAAATCGGTTATTTTTTTCTTAAAAAAATCATTAAAAAATAGTTAGATTACTCAATTTTCCAAGATAATTTGTTACCACGTTAATTAATTTTCCAACATAATTTGTTACCCCGTTAACTAATTATGTCATTAAAATAATATTTTCTTTGTCTTTAAAAGTAAAGGAGGTTAAACTTGGATGAACTAACCAAAAGAGGCTTATTGAAAAAAGTATTTATCAATTTAGTATTGTTTGATAAATATTTACCAAACTAGTATTTTTTTTCTTCTATTTTATAGTTTTTTTTATACATATTTACTTTATATATTTTTTTCCAGATTTTTATTATCTTTTTTATTTTATTTTTTAAACATTACTTTTTTTTTAAATATCAATTTTTTACTTTTTTATTCCAGATTTTATTTTTCTTATTTAAGCTTAACATAAATCCTATACCAACGTTTGCGCATAAAAACTTTATTTAATTCTATCAGTATTGGTATTGCATTTGAGATTTCGATCATTTAGAATTATCTAAAAATCATTGGAGTTACTAATTAAAACACATATATTAATTAATATTTAATTTTTTAGTTAAAAATAAAAATTAATTATTATTTAGTTTTTAAATGTGTTTTTAATTGGTTAACGTCAGTGTTCATAAATTTTTCATTTTGATTTTAAATACTCATTTTAGTTTTTTTAGTATTATAGCTCCTAAAACTCCGAAGTTTACATGTAAAGGAACATCTGATGATGTCTCTAGTTGTTATTGTTAAGGTGTTCCAGAGGGCTTCGTGGTTTACGTAAACGACCAAGTCTGTAAACACCGCTCCGGTGGTTCGTGTAATCTATGCAATTATAGCGGTTGAAAATCAAATATCGGTCAATGGCCAATATTCGATATATAGGTTATCGCGGCGGGATATCGGTGGGATATCGCATTTTTGTATTACGTATAATAATAATAATAATAATAATAATAATAATAATAATAATAATAAAACTACTTAACGTAAAACATATATAAATATAATAGCAACTAGAAAATTCAAAATGTGTTTATGTTTTAAAGATAATCTAATCAAAACATGATCTAATCGAAACATAATCTAATCGCAAGCCATGAAATCTTCCTCCGAGTCCAAATCAACCGAGACATCCAATTGTTCATCAAGATCATTCACTTCAATTCTAATATCATCATCAACATCATCTCTGTAGCACTCTCTTTTGCTCCTAGTTGTTACCCCAACTTCTTCGTTTCTTCCCATTGCCTCTTGCGTAGCTGACCAAAGATTTGTTGGATTTTAATGAATTGTAGCGCCTTTGTAGCCTTATCATCATTTTCCTCTACGTCTCTCAATAAAATAGGATCCAAAGATCTGTTGGATTTTAATGAATTGTAGCGCCTTTGTAACCTTATGTTGTATTGGATGAATACAATGTCATTAAGTTTTTGATGCGAAAGACACTTTCTTTTCTTTGAATGTAACTGCACATAAAGAATAAAAGAATTACTTAATGAAGTAAATAAGTTACATTTAATAGTATTTATAAAAAGTACTATGTAGATATCAATTACATTGTCAAATGCACTCCAATTGCGTTCACAAGGTGAAACACTACATGTCCAACTAAGGACTGTGATAGCAAATTTTTGGAGCAAAGACGTGTCGATCCCATAAGTACGCCACCATATATCTACATTTTAAAAATGTTTTACTTACATGGTGCAACTTTTATCCTAGCCCTTATAGCAGCTGGAGATCCAAATTGTCCAACTGAATCAATGTACAGATTCAAGTCTTACCTCAATTTATCATTGTCATCATTATCGAGCACTAGACGATCTATAGCAACATAAAGTCCCGTCGCAATGTCTCTGTTCTTTCGTATCTCCCTTGAATTTTCCCCATGAAAAATGACGAGATTCAGGTAACATCCAACTGCATATTCAATAAAGATATAGAAGTAAAACTAGGAAATTCTATTAAAATAATAAATATAATGTTTAATACCTGCATGTAACGGGTGATGAAGTTGGTCGCTCCATCTTGCTTGAATCATAGCCCAAAGTCTAGTGATCATTCTTTCATTAGGCGTGCTAGTCAGATTTTTCTTGATCTGCTCCTTGGCCCTGTCTACTGCATCATAGATGTAACCTATACATGGTTTCTCTCTCGTATCAACCAATATGACCACATCCACCAAAGGAGCTAGCACATGACAAGTAAAGTGTACGTTGTCCCAAAATTCCTGTTTTGCAACTATTCGCTCAACTGTCTTTCCAACCGACTTCTTTACAAAGTCACTTTTCTTTCATTCTTCATAAACAAACAATACTTGAACATGATGTCGATTCTCGTGGATACTCTGAATTGTATAAAATTGGGTTGCAAAACTAGTTACACAAGATCCGTGCAACTCCTTGTTCTTCGTCAACTTCCTCATCAAATTAAGAATTCTTCCGTGGTTGTAAATGTAAACCACAATTGATCTTGGATCAACCAAAGTATTTTTTATCTTCGGTATTTTTTCACCAATATCTCCTATCATGAGATTCACACAATGTGCCGCACACGGAGTCCAAAACAACATAGGGTGTTGCTCTTCTAAAATCTTTCCAACAACTTTAAAGTTTGACATGCTCTGATGCATCAATTGATTTCAAGAATACTGTTCCAAGAGGACATTTGACTAAGAAAATTTTCAAACATCTTCCTTTACTGTCTGTCCAAAAATCAGACATAATGCTACACCGATATTCCTCCCAATGTGGCCGGAATGAATCCACAAACTTTTGAGTATCTTCACTACTAGAAAAACAGCCTTTTATGATGCTCATTGTGCGTCGTAAAAGGCTCAGACGACGCGCAAATGCGCGTCAAGGAAGGCCCTGTCATAAAGAGAGACGACGCGCATTTACGACGCGCAATTACGATGCGCGTTTACGACACGCAATGCGTATCAAGGAAGGCCCTGTCATAAAGGAAGACGACACGCATTCGCGTGTCGTAACCTTACGACGCGCGTGTTAATGACACACAATGCGTATCAAGAAAGCCCCTGTCAAGAAAGGCCATGTCATAAATGAAGATGACACACATTTTTGCGTATCGTAAATTTAAATATTTAAAAAAATATATATTTATATATTTATTAATTTTTTAAATTAAATTTGCATTTAATGTGTCATAATAGAAATAAAATACCATATATAAAAAAATACAATCCATTGCATAAACTTTAATGTCATACAATTCTATTTCTTACAATATATAAATTTGCATTCATCTAATCTACTCTATGTTTCATACTAACAATTGAAATGAACAATACAACACTTGCATTTTCAGCATCTTATCTCTTTCAGCTTGAGCTTTCTTTTCCACTTCTAACTTGAGAGCTATTCGCTTTCATCAACCCTGTAAACACAACACAAAATCACTTGTCATTTTCATTCTACTTTTATGTTTACTAGTCAATCCTTCAACTTTCTTTACTAATTAGATTCACCTGGCACCAATATTGCTGATGTTTACTAGTCAATCCTTCAATCTATCATATGAAGTATGAAAAATATGAACAATAGGAAATGGAAGTTCAAAATCCTAACCAAAAATCCCAGATATATAACATTATGCCCTCCTGGTGCTTGTCCTCCTGACAACACAACTCCTATCTTCAAGGCAGATCCTGATTCATTAGATTCACCTGGCACCAAATCAGAAAAGAAAACCATCCAAACCATTACATTGTTGTGATTTGCATTTATCCCTACAATTTAACTTTAATAGCATTAAAAAAAATATGTTCAAACAGATCCACCATTGGGGAGAGAAGGAAATGGTGAATGTGTTTCTCGGGATGAATGATACAAGAGAGAGCCTAAATTTATACTAGAGCCTACCTCACTAAACAAGGAAAATACATAACAAGAAAAGATAAGCATTAACTTTACAGCTAATTTACAGCCAATATACAATAAGAGTTTAATGAAAAAATAAATTCCACAGTTGAGAATCACGTAACTGAGACAAGCGGTGGACGCGTGTTCCAAGCTGATCCAAAAGGGCAGATGGGTAATTTCACCAAAAAAAGGGCATTACTGATGAAAAGTGTGCTAACCTTATTTTAGAAGACAGATCCTTAGATGAATCTGCTTGATGCTCTTGGCCACGACCACTAAAGACATCTTTTGGGTAAGATTCACGCCATCTTTTCCAAATACCACTCACACTAAACTTTGACATAAATTCAACCTAAAACAACATAAATATATATATATATATATATATATATATATATATATATATATATGTATGTATATATATATATAAACTTACAATTGGTGATGATAAAGAATTTTACTTAATTCCAAATAACATAAAAGTAATTGCTTACCATGGACCCCGCATAAAGAGGAGCAAATAGTGCATTGAGGAGCCCATGAACATGTACAGATTAAATTAAGAATCAACAAGAAATGTGAAACATTTTTGGAAAAAAAAGGAATTGAAAGTAATTATTTTAATGTTTATTTAAGGATATGGTGTAATGGAAGACAATGTAGAAAATGATCACTTGATGTGTATTCCCAAGCTGTTGATAATGTTTTCACCTGAAATTATGCAGGAAAACAGCAATTAGAAGATCACAGATACGTTTTTTTCTTAAAAAATATACAAATATTTCACAAGTTTGGTTTTTAAAGTATTTTCTTCCAAAACTTTAAATTACCTGTGCTAAAATGTTACTGTGTGTATGAACAACTCCTTTAGGTTTCCCAGTTGTTCCACTAGTATACAAAATCAATGTTGGATCATCGTTTGTATGAATAAGACAATTTTATATTATTATTGTATATGAAATTATATATATATATATATATATATATATATATATATATATATATATATATATATTAAAGAACATGGGTATATACCTTTTATGTTATTTGCAAATACAATCTCTTTTTGATGTACAACACCATTATCTACTGCTTGTGAAGTCATAGTAGGAACATTTGGTATTAGACACTACAAGAAAAATAGCCTTTTACGACGCGCAAACCACGACACTCATTGATTTATGTTACGCAATGGAGAGTGACGTTAAAAAGGTGTCATCTCTTCAAAAAATTTAAGGATAGAAGACACGCATTATTGCGCGCCCTTAAATTAGTGTCTAAAAAAAAACACGGAGGGCACCTATAATAAATTGCGCGTCGTCTAAGGATGTCGCTTTATAATTTTTAATGGAACGCGCGTTCCACCCTTTAACAGTAGGGGGAAATGAAATTCTGAAAAAATTAAAAATCCCGCCTTCCTTTTTTTCTCCTTTCCCTCTTGCCCAAATTATGGACGCTCCTTCCTTCCCCCTCCTGTTGCCTACTTCTTCCCTCACTTCTACCTACTGGAACCACCATATCTCCCACTCGATGTTGAAATTGTTAGAAAAAGCCCTAATTATACTCTCAAGTCTAAATACAGAAAAAATAGAAGATGGTGAAGAAGTAGCAGTAGAGGAAGTGGAGGATGAACAGTCGAAAATGGAAGGAATGGCATCAATAGCGTTGTTACTAGATGGGTCAATCTCAGGTCATTTTGTTCAGCTTCCCGAGTCCGTTTATTACCAGGTGGGTCAATCTCGTCTTTTTGTCTCGACTTCATATCTCTCTGTAAAGCAACCGACGACCCCCACACCACCATCTGCAAACCCTAAGCCATCGTCACTACCATTGAACCCTAAAAACTCATTCACACTCCACTAGATTGGGCTCTCATTAATTGGAAATCCGCGCTGAATTTCTTTCTACCCATGGACACGATTTTCAATAATGCGATAACAAAAACAATTACGAGCCATGAGAGAGCGTACACTAAGATTGATTTATCGTTTTGGACGACTTTGAGGTGGTAAACGATACTGTATTGGTAAATGAAGAATCGGAGAGAAAGGAGGATTTCCGTCAGACGACCGACTGTACCGGTGGATCGGAGGTGGTCCTGTTCTTCCTCCCACCATGATTCCCAGCTTTTGTTCGCCGGAACACCGATTCCACCGTGGTTTCTGATCCACGCTGACCAGTCGTCCCAGTCTTCAACGATTTTCTGCCCTTCTTCAATCTTGAGTACACGGTGTGTGCTTATTTTTTCTGCTCAAATCCCAAATTCCACTTCAGATTTATAGTATTTTTCTATATTTTTTTCTTCATAAACATGCTGATTTATCCCATTCTATACCTAAACTTTGATGTTATGAATAGGGTATCAATAGGGCTAGGGTGGAGCAAATGGAACACCGGTTAAAGGAAGACATATTGCTAGAAGCTACAAGGTATTCTTTTTAACATGTTTATGTGTTTGATATCCATTTTCTTATCATCTCAATACCTATCTCGATTACAGATATGGAAATAAGATCCTAGTAACTGATGAACTACCAGATGGTCAAATGGTGGATCAATGGGAGCCAGTCACACCGACTCTGTCAAAACATCACTACAGGTTCACCATACTATGAAATTAAATGTTCATTTTGAATATCTGTTTCATAATTCCTTTCACTATTGTAGGTCTATTTAGAAATCCAAACAAGAAAATTCCTTGTTGACTACGAACGCATTCCAGCAACAGATGAAAAATCACCCAAGGAACATGATTTTGATACGTTGGTGAGTGTTATTTTCATTTAACAAAATGAAAATATTTAACTTAGATTATACTTTATATATGATTTGTGTTTTATGATCTTTATAGGTTGATAGAATTTCAAGAGCTGATCTTAAGACAGAAATAATCTTTAACTGCCAAATGGGGCATGGGCGTACTACCTCAGGGATGGTCATTCCACATTGATCTATTTAAATCGAATAGGAGCTTCTGGTACTTTTTTTTTTTTTTGTCTCTGTGAAGTTTATGTTTTATGATTGCATGTTTTTACAGTATGCAAATGAACCTTTTTCCTTATAAAATTCCCATTACAACAACATTCTTGAGTAACTTCTTTTTGATTGACATGGTTTTAGGGTGGTGTTGAAGGCAAACGACAGGTGGACAAAGTGATTGACAAGTGTGCCTCGATGCAGAACTAAATCTGCTTTAGGGCGGGTTCCCAGTCTATGGTGTTACAAATCCAACTGTGGAAAGAATTAAATCTGTTATGCAAAGAATAGGTAGCTTTAAAGGTGGCCTGGGTAGACCCGTCTTTTGGCACAACATGAGAGAAGAACCTGTTATTTACATTAATGGAAAGCCCTTTCTGCTTCGTGAGGTTGAAAGACCCTACAAAAACATGCTCGAGTATACGGTATATAATAATAATCCTCTCTCATTTTTAATGTTTATTATTTAAATATACTCAAGTGTCAAGTGGTTTAATATAGGGAATTTACTGTGAAAGAGTGGAGAGAATGGAAGCTCGACTGAAAGAAGATATTCTCAAAGAACCTGAACGTTATGGATGTAAGGTATCTACCTGATACCTTGCTGCAACCTTGTTGCCTAAGAACAGAAAACAAAATAGAACAGGAAGAAAAAAAGGAAAAACAAACTACATGGCTGGCAACAGGTGATAACAGGGGAAGAAAAAGATGGGATTTTTTATTTTGCTTGGTGGAAAAGAAAACTTTTATTGCTGAAAAACTTCTTTCTAAATACCTATAACGTAGCATATTTATACTAAAAGAAAAAGAGTTTGACTCATAGTCTAAAACCGGGAAACAAAAATAATAAAAGCATTTTCCTAAAATGCCCCTGTGGGCTTTTTCCTGAATTACGCCAACAATGGAGGTGATATTATGGCAATTCACGAACTACAATCATATTTTATTACAAAAACTTAATTAAATTGGAACTTTCCCAAAATACCCCTGAGGCTATTTTTGTCCCCAATTCTCAGGGGACGGAATAATGATGGATGGTCAAGCTAAAATTTGGTTTTGAATTTAATTTGGTATAAAAATGACAGGTTTGATAATGGTAGATGGTCAAGATACAAGAACTTTTCAAGTCCATTTGGAATATTACACTACAGATAATATTCTCTCTTTATTTCAGAACTTCTTACTTCTTCGTCTTATTAACTTTTTCATCTTATAATATGTTTGGATGCTGCTACATTTTAATACTGTCTGGAGTATATTATATTTGTTATTTGTGATAATAGCAGCTGGTTTTGTTTGTGATGGGATTAGTGTAAATTTTTGTCTGTTTTGTTGTTTTCTGGATGATAGCTAGGTACCTAAAGCATTGTTTAAAGGTGGATCAGTAGTCTACATGTCATTGCATGTCATTGCATTCTCACTGTTACCTATCAAAGTACTGAGGTAAATATTATGATTTTTTATATTAATTTTCTTACTTTCTAAAATTATTAGTGTTTTTTTTTTCTGAGTTATGATTGAAAAACAGTGAACTAGGGTAAATTTTATGAATTATGATATTAGTTTCTGAAAATATATAATTAGGGCATCATTATGTCTTATTGCCCCGGGCAACATATTTCTTTGGACCGGCCCTGGGTCCTTGCATTGCAATTGCCTATTTATCGGTTCTAAAGGACTGTGAGATTCATTGCTTTCATGAAGGATTGGAAGTCAAACGACTTGGTGGTCTCCATGTCATTGGGACATCTTTGCATGAGTCCCGAAGAATTGATAATCAGGTAACTTTGCATCAATATTGTGTTTTAAGGTTTTACATAAATTTAGCATATACTTTCAGACTCACTTTTTTAATTTATTTCTTGCTTTACAAAGCTTCGTGGCAGAGCAGGAAGGCAAGGAGATCCTGGATCAACACGCTTCATGGTCAGGTAAGTTCATTTAAATGATTTTTATAAAGTTTAAAGTCAATCCTTTCATCTGGACAAAATTCTTCATGTTAAATTACGTAATAGTCCTTGGAGTAGTTGACATGAACAATTTTTTTTTGTTAGAATGATTCCATATATATGTGCAAGCAAGCACATGCCTTGTGAAAAAGGGAAATCTATTCTAGTCATTCTCTTTAACAAGGCAACCTTAAAGTTGATTTTTTAAACCTGATGTTTAAAACTACATTGAGTGTGAGATAGAAGTTTATGCAGAGAAGGAAAAAGATAGAAGTTTTTGAGGATGTTGCTGATGAAAAAGATAGAGGTTCTTTAGGATGCTGCTAATGAAGTTTATGCAGAGAAGGAAAAAGATAGAAGTTTGTTGGCACATAGTAAGCTAGATAATTAATGCAATTGTATATAAATGAGTTCATTTTTTTATAACATTTACTCACTATTGGAATAATTATTTGTATTTGACATATTAGTGAAATGAATTATATTTGTTATTTATGGTATTTTATTTATTATTATGAGATTTCTAATGTATTATTTAATATGAAAAATTAGTAAATCTATAAATAATATTTTTTTTAAAACATTTAAAATTACGATACGCAAAAATGTGTGTCATCTTCATTTATGACATGGCCTTTCTTGACAGGGGCTTTCTTGATACGCATTGCGTGTCATTAACACGCGCGTCGTAAGGTTACGACACGCGAATGCGTGTCATCTTCCTTTATGACAGGGCCTTCCTTGATACGCATTGCGTGTCGTAACCGCGCGTCGTAAATGCGTGTCGTAAATGCGCGTCGTAAATGCGCGTCGTCTCTAGACGACGCGCAAATGCGCGTCGTCTATCTTTATGACATGGCCTTCCTTGACACGCATTTGCGCGTCGTCTGAGCCATTTACGACGCGCAATGAGCGTCGTAAAAGGCCTTTTTTCTTGTAGTGAGAGAAAATTGAGCTGCAGTTTTAGCTGCAACTTTTTGCATAAGCTCCCTGTGATCATCAGTACTCAAAATCATGGACACATCCTTCAAAAGTCAAATTAACAATGTTGTATTATTAGGAGAATAAAATTGTATCTTACAAAGGCCACATAAACTACATTAAAAAAAGGGTATGTTAATTGAATAAGGAGAAAAGAGTCATTTTATTGAATTTCATTTCTTCCTATTAAAGAAATTTTAGCAATATCATCCAAATACAAAGCAATTTCTTCCAAATAAAAAACATAGGAAACTAGAAAAGTTTAAGGTTGTTTTGAGAGCAAACCGAGTCAGTCATGACATGTAACAACTCAGCTTCAGGGTAACTGAGTGCAAGTGGAACAGCTACACCTCCATTTAACCATATTGCAAGTACTCCAGCAACAAACTCAGCACAAGGTTTAGCCACAACACCTATTCTAGTTATAAGAATGAAGAAATAATACTGTTTGGGATCTATGGTGTTGATATTGCAAAGAAAACAAAGACCCATTTGATTCACATAATCTATTTGGAAGGAATGGAATATGTCAAAGCAATTGGAATCTGAAAGAATTGCAATCTGTTAATTGTTTGGTTGGCAGAAAATGGGAAGGAAATCAATCACAATCCTTTGCTATTTTTTGTTTGATTTGTAAATTTATCAAATAAATGGGAATGTAAATTATGTTAAGGAAGAATGTGTTTGTGTCTTAAAGGGTTTATGAGAAAATTTTAGTCATTTAATGAAGAAATAAAAATAGAACTCAAACCCTACCACCCACCCCAAGAAATGACAAAATCCGTCAAACATTGATTTCTGAAGGAGATCCTGGAATACAGTTCCCTTAGTTTAGCAACCAAAAAAAACAAAATGGAATTCAAGATTCCAATTCCTTCAGATTCCCACAGAATCCACGAACCAAAACATATGTTCAATATTCATAATCTATGTTTCCACTAGAAGAAACTACAAAATGGAATTCAAGATTCCAATTCCTTCAGATTCCCTTTATTTTTCTTTTTCTTTTTCTATTTATTTATCTTTAACCTCTTTATCACAGACCTTTTCCCTGTCCCTTTCACTCCCAGATCTTTCTGATCTCGCTTCCACTTCAATGTCGCCTTTTCATCATATTGTTGATGATTTATAACCTGCAAACCACGACAATACATAAGTAGCTCCATTCATCATGGTAAATTTAGAGTTTAGAGGATGATTCCTAAATTAGTTAGGGTTTATCAGTGAGAAAGGAAATATCTTCAAATATTATATGTAAAGAGGAAGAAAGAGAAACCTCAGGAGCCATCCATCTGTAAGTTCCAGTCTCTGCTGTCATAACTCCCCCTTGACTCAAAACCGGGCAACCACAAAATTCGCCACCTTTACAACCTAAAATTAAAATGTTAAATTAAAATTAAAAAAATAGAGAAACAGTTAAGAAGCTAATAAGTCAAAGTGTAATTAATGCCTTTCTAGTTTTTACATCGAGTGTTGATGAGCAAATTTGCAGTCTTGAGAGCCCTATGAATTATGTTGGTTTCTCATTTGAGGCGTCCAACTCCTGAGAAGGCCTCTGCCTCTGATCAAGAAAAAGTGGAGAAGGGTCAGCAGACAAAAAATGAGTCCCAAGAATTAGCTGGGATGGTGCCTGAAACTGAAACTGCTGGTGAAAGAAGCAGGGTATCATAAATCAAAACCACAGTAATCGGTGGATTTATTTACAAGAATTAGAAATTATTGACTTACCTCAAGTTGACCTTGTAGCGACATAACGTAATTGATGATTTTATCGACCATGAGTGCTTTTCCAGTGACCTAAGAACATGATTTCACATTTTGATTTCACCGACCATGAGTACTTTTCGAGTGACCTAAGAACACGATTCCGAATTGGCGATGGAGACGAACCAGAAACCTTTAGAGGTGGCGACCTGGCGGTGGTGAATTCTCTTTCTACAACACCGGCGGCTCTGATTTTGATGACACTGGCGGTGAAGGATTCTCTTTCTACGACACCGACGGCTCTCAATTTGATTGAGGTAGAAGACGAAGCAGTAAGCGGTGGAATGTATTTAGGACTTAACCAATGAATGGGCGTTAGGAAGAAGTAGACGATAACGGAGTCGGGGTTGCGTTTCTGGAGGCTTCGTATAGGGCGGTGGTGGTGAAAGGGTTTTGGCTCTGAACAGTAAAGAACAAAGACGGTGAGGTTAGTGTAGTAATTTGGAAGATAGATGGTGATGGGGAAGAACGGTCGTCTTTCATTGGAAGTCGACGGCGGTGGGAGACACTCAGAAGGGGCGAAGAAGCAGCAGATATCGGAAGGCGAATAGAGGTTTGAGAATCAAGAGAGAAGAAAGAAAGAAATGGGGTTTTCGGCGGGGAAGAGCTAGGGTTTTCAGCGGGTGGAAACAAAGCGGGCTTTTTAATTTTTGGATTTCATTTCCCCCTCGGATGAAACGCGTGTTTCATTAAAATTTATAAAGCGACATGGTTAGACGACACACATTTTATTTAAGATGCCCTCCGTGTTTTTTTTTATTAGACACTAATTTAAGGGCGCGCAAAAATGCGTGCCCTCTATGCTTCATATTTTGGAAAACTGACATCAATTTTTAGGGCACGCTCAAATGCGTGTTCTCTATCAGCGCGTGTCATTGATTGCGCGTCGTAAAAGGCTGTTTTTCTAGTAGTGCTTCTAAATGTTTTTTTCATCAATGTGACACAGATATTATGATAAGATGGAGCTGGCATACCTAATATAAAGTCATAAAATTAAGTATTTAAGTAATAATAAAATAACCAATAAATTTTTAATCACATTTAGATACCTCTTCCATATCACCAACGGAATTGATCATATCTTGGAAACCTTCGTCACATACAACATTGAAGGGTAAACCAACCAAATAAGCCCAAGTTGCAATTTTATCTCAAGCATTCATGTTTAACTTCTCTTTTATTGGATTACTTTTATCAAGTATACTTTGCTTTTTTTTTTTCCATGATTAGTCTGATAAATTATATCGAGAGGACCTTGCACATTGCTAGCACCCATAATTTTTTTTGAAACATTTCTTTTTGAACTAACTTCATGTACAACAAATTCCCCATCCTCATCTTCATCAGAAAGATCAACTGTGTAAGATCTAAGAATTCCTATATTTCTTTTCTTTTCCTTTTGTATATTGTCTTTTTCTTTAATTGATTCCATGACTTTCTTTTGGATATCCACAGTCACATTTGGATAACCGGTGACTTGCCCCGAGGTATGAGTAAGATGTTGCTTCAATCGTGTGATTCCTCCACTTACCATCTTACCACATAATGTACTGTAACATCCCAAAAATACGAGCCAAAAATTTCGTTTTTAAAACATGTACTTAGCAAAACATTTAGAAATAAATCATTCAATAACCATTTCATTTCACAAAAGACGTTGCATGTCAAAAAACATTGTAATAATCATAAAAATATCAGAGTACAATCTCCCAGGTAGATGTCATAATGCGGAATACAAGCAGGTGTATGTGTGATGTACCGCTACCGTGCCAACTCCTTCCCCTTCGACAAAGAGGTACCTGAAACCAAAACTGAAAACTGTAAGCACGAAGCTTACTGAGTTCCCCCATAATACCTCGTACCATGCAAGCATACAACGTTCAGCTAGGAGATACGGGCCTCGCCCACACTCAGGAAGATACGGGCCTTGCCCACACTCCGCTAGTCGGGAGATACGGGCCTCGCCCCACACTCCACTATCTGGGAGATATGGGCCTCGCCCACACTCCACTCTCGGAGAGATACGAGCCTCACCCACACTCAGCCGCTAACCCATAATATACAAGTATCACACAGACAATGAGTATAGACATCTCTATCATACTGGCATATATCATAATCAACTCAACCAAGAGATACGGGCTCGGCCCACACTCTAATACTAACATCTCGTCTATACGGGCCGGCCTTGGCGCCTTAGACCCGTTACTACTGGAAGGAAACTCACCTCAAAGTCCCTGCCGATCTGTGTGGGAACTGACTGTCTGCTGCTACTGCCGCTCCGGAAATCCTCCGGCTATAATTCCCACAAAACCCTTAGTCAAATATTGCTAACCGACTTCAGGGTAAATTGACCATTTACCCTTACAAATCAAGAGTCAAGTCACAGTCAACCGCCAGCTGACCAGACTCGCCGAGTTGGCTTGCCAACTCGCCGAGTCCCTTTCCCTTAGTCTGACCATAAATCCGTCTCTACTCGTCAAGTTAGACGTAGACTCGACGAGTTTTCCTTCTAAACCAAAGGCCAATAGTCCTTCATCCTACTCGCCGAGTTGTATGAACAACTCGCCGAGTTCATCTTCATCCGAAGAACACTTTATGCTGAGACTCGCCGAGCTGTATGAACAACTCGCCGAGTCTGTTCTTGAGGCAAGAAGATTGCCTTAAACTCGCCGAGTCATGGCATTGACTCGCCGAGTTACTTCATGAGTGAGTCTGGCTTTCGACCCACTGAGTCACACCCAATGACTCACTACTCCAACCCGCAAATACGAAAAGGGGGAAAACTCGGGGACTCGCGACTCGACTCGCCGATTCGGATGAACGACTAGCCGATTCAGCCACATGCAAATACTATACACGCGATTCTGCTTGGATCCAGCTCATGCCATTCATAGATCTAGGTTCTTAGGGCAGGATTTTCACGTAAAGTTTCCAACTTTACGTGTAGAAATGCATAGAATGGGGATTAAGGGCGAAATAAGGGCTAAGAAGGTAGATCTAGGACATCCAAGCAATTTACTCCCATAAAGGTTATAGATCTGAGCTTCTGGAGCTCAACCATAACTTGATCTAGTGGATAATCAACCTATTACGAATTCTACTTCATGCACAAGCTTGGAAAAAGGTTCAAGAAGAGCTCAAAGGTGCTCTAATGGGGTTTTAAGCATACAAACAGAATGGAGTAGAGATATACCTCAGAGAACTCTGAAATAGCACCAAGATATATGGTCTCCTTCTCCTCTTCTTGCTCCACTCTCCTTCTTCTCCCAAAAACTTCAAGGAATCACTCTAATCACTTCAATCTCACAAGAAACGAGTTAGGGTTTGATGTAGGGCGCTCTGAGGGTGAAAGTGGGCGAGCTTGGGCCGCACAAGCTAGCTTAAATAGGGGGCAAACCCTTGGAATTAGGGTTTCATCAGACAGTGGTGACTCGCCGAGTCGCCAACTTAAACACGCTCCGGATCCCGTCTCTACTCGGCGAGTCGGACCTACAACTCGCCGAGCCCAAGGCTAAAAATGAAAAATTCAAAGATAAATTTTACGTACCAGAAACCAGGTGCTACATGTACAACAAATGCATTGTTTTTTTGTGGGATCTCTCCACTATCCCCATTCCCATGCCATATCTCCATTCAAACATTTTGTCCCAGTTCCGGCATCAGACGATATTGTATTATTGTTTATGTTTGTAGGCTTTACAGATGCATGTGAGGATGGATCATCCATCATCAAAGTTGTTGCAAAAAGCACAATCAGTAACAAAGGTAACTAAACAACATGATCGTTTAAAAATAAAGTACCTGTTACAAACTTAGAATTTTATAATAACATCAGCATGATACTGTAACAATAAAAACTAACAACTAACAACCAAGTTATGTAAAATAGAAGTTGTATATTTAACACAGATACAACATCAAAGAAACTCGTAAGCTGTAGCAGCTAGCAACTTAACAGTTAACACTTAAGTACAATATGCCAATATCTAATATACATGATCAGTTAATATTTAAAACCATGAATCCATGGCTTAACAATAATAACTAACAACCAAGTTAAGAAAAAATTGAAAAATATACAACATATTGAAGATGAGGATACAAACAGAAAAGAAAAGAAATATAAAAATTTGGGCAACATAAGATTCATTCGAAGCTAATAGTATCAGGGCCAAAAATAACATCAGTTAATGGAACAATAGTTGCTGAAGACGAACAAGTTTGGGCCAATTTGAAGCTTAATAATGAAAGAACCAAAGAAGCGAAGGTACCTGTTGAAGACGAAGAACCGTAGCTCCTGTGCCGCTTAACAGTTGAAGAATCGAAAAAGAATAATGGAACAAGAATCGAAGAAGAATAATGGAACAAGAATCGCAAATCAGTGTTGAAGTCGCAAGTCGCAAGTCGCTATCGTCTGGGGTTGAATACGAACAAAGACAATCCGATGAAAAGTTAGGTATTCGATTGTCGATTGGGAATTTGGGGTTAAGATTAGACTTTAGTCGATTGGGCCTATGAGCTATGAGTATTAATTCCAAAAATAATCAAAGTTTATGGGATTATCCACAAATTTGGCCCGAAAACAGATTTTTGTGGAAAATCGGTGATATAACCGATATTTAGGAATCAAAATAGCGGTAAAATATCGGTAATTATCGCCGATATTTGCGGTTCCGATATTCTAGGCCGATATTTGATACCGATATTTTGAAAGGGGCCGATAACCGATATCCCACCTGGATAGTGCCGATATTAACTGCTTAGCGTGTAATATATATATATATATATATATATATATATATATATATATATATATATATATATATATATATTCAACTAGTTTATAACACGTGAAAACCACGGTTATAACATTAATTAAACTTTTATAGTAAAAATTCAAAATTATTAATCAATTATTTCAAATAAATTATTTTAAATAAGTTATTAGTTTAGATATACTTTTTTAGTTATATAATATTATAATCGTTGATTTAAATAAATACATGAAATTATATCACCTTATAATATATATTAATTTAATTTAATTTTTTATTTTAACATTATTAATTTAATGTAATTAGAGTGTGGAATTTAAAATGTGAAAATTAAAATGAAGAATTAATTATTAATTTAATGTAATTAGAGTGAGAAATTTAAAATTTGAGAATTGAAATAGAGAATTAATAGGTTAACATGTGGCATGCTAGATGACATATAATATTAATGAAAATTTCTAGTATTGTGACACTTATAAATAAGAAAATAAACTTATTCATTTATTAGAATAAGGAGATGTTAGCATGCATAATCGATAATATTAATTTCCATTTAATGGACTTTTGCATTTTAAATAATTTTAAATAAAAATATTAAATAGATATTTTTTGGTGATAATTCATTAACGGTGATCGTGGTCAATACATTTTATGAGGATACGAGAAGAACTTGGATATGTAATGGTAGTTTTAAGTTAAAATGGTTAAAATTTGATGTTCTAAATGATTTATATAATTTGTATAAATAATGTGAAAGCATTTATGTTAATTGGATATTTTTTTTTAAAATGTAAAAAATTGAAATAAAGAAAAGCTATTATTAAGAAAAATAAAAAATATAGTAAAAACTGAAACAAAATAAAAAGTAAAAAAGGGATATTTAAAATAAATAAAAAACAATAAGAAAAAATGAAATATAAAGAAAATTGACGAAAAACGCTAGTAAATATTTTTCAAACTATATGGTAAATATTTTTTCAAATAACTCTATTTTGTTAGAAAACTCCGTATATATTCTGTCGTAGTGCCACGTTCGTAGTACATATAACGTATTAACACCACCAATGACTGCCCGAGACCGATTTACGGTGGTGGGGTTTTAGAGCGCGGAGGAGCACGGCGGTTGTGTCACTATATGCACTCAGCACTTTGTCCGATTTCCGTCAATCGTATTTTTCGTTCTCTCTCTCTACAGATTACGGTGTGAGTGTGTGTTCTGCATGTAAAAATGGAGACTCCGTCGTTAAGGGTCCGTCTGGAGTTCGGAGATCGTTCGATTCTTAGCAAACCACAGCGATCGGATGGGATGAACAAAAGCTGGCTTCTCCTCAAATTACAACAACATCGAACAATCTCCGATGTCTGCACTCATCTTCTCCACATTTTCAAACTCCATCGCTCTTGCCCTAATGGGATCCTACTTTCTGTAACTCTCTTTCTATTCTCTCTTGTTATGCCGTAATGTATGTGCTAAAACCCTAATTTTTTCTAGATCGTTAGTCCAACAAGGGCTATTCTTCTTTCAAATGTTAATTTTGTGTAAATCGCCCTTTTGGGTGTTGATGAGTTGTTGCTTAAGTTTATTGCTAAGTTTTGTAGGTTGGTACTTTTTAATCTCCTGTTGCTATCAATACTCAGTCTGTTCCAAAAAGAGCCTGCTCTTGATTTTTTGAGTTGACACTTCTCAAATGTAAATTGACAAGAATGTATGTATTCTGATTTTGGTACTTTAAAAATAATCCATATGTATTTATTCTTAAAAAAAAGTTAGTATAAAGAGTCACACTTAGTGAATTTAGTTGGTTTTTTCCATTGTCCTATCTTAACATGAATGCAAAGGATCTCTTAGATGTTTTCTGGTGGTTATTGTAACTCTTTACACCTTAATACTGTAAAAAGGTAACAGATGTTTTCTGGTGGTTATTGTAACTTTTTACACCTTAATACTGTAAAAAGGTTACAGACATGAAAACAAGAAAAATTATTCTATGCAAATTGGTCCCAGTGTTGTTGTGGGTATGTATTTGATTTTATTTAGTACATTACCATTCTTATAGCTCTAGGAATACTACCTATTATGGTAATTTGTGTTAAGTGCTGAGTTGATAAAGTGGGTAAAGTTTAGTGTTTGCTATCTTATTTTCATCATACTTAGCTGTTTCTTTCCTTGCAGATGGATGGCTTTGTGTTACCACCTTCTGAGTCAACTGAAATCTTGAAAGATAAGGAACTTATCTGGTAGTTAAAATCTTTAGTTTTATATTAACCATCATCCAGTAAATATGTAATCATATATTTAACAAGTATTTTGTGGTTTTAGTGTAAAAAAGAAAGGCGGGGCAACACCTGATGCAGACAATTTGCTTGATGAAGTGGAAGCTGATGACTTGGAACCTGGAGAGAATGGTTTGTTACTTTTAGCAAATGATAAGGGAACTGAAGAAGTCCAAAGTGAATCTGAGGAGGTTGATGAAGAACAGTCGCAAGATGAAGAAGATGAAGAACCAGTTTCTAAGAAAAGAAAAGCCTCCATTAAACTTCAAAACTCGAAGTAAGCCTTATATCTTGTGTACCTTTTATCTTATTATGAATCTAACATCACTAAGGTATTAAAAACTTGTTTGCTTTTGTGAATAGCAGAAATAAGAGACCTTGTTTGAGGGTGTTGGATGATGTTGAAAATGAGGCTGAGACACAGGAATTTGACAATGATAAGAAAGCTGAACAAGCAAAACAAGTGTCAGCTCCTGGTGGGAAAAAGGTTGGTAATAGTGATGGATACTAAAAAGTAAAAAGTTTCTTTTGATATAATTATAATTTATAAATGTATGGGCCCCACCAAATTGCTAGATGCCTAGTAGAAGTGCTAGAAGGAAAAAGGCTAAGAGACAATGGATGCAAGAACTGGCTAAAATCTCAAAGAAGAAGGTACCTGTTTTGCTAAAGTTTTTGAGGATGAATAAAAGGTCAAATTTGTAATTTATGCCTCCAGACTCATATCCACTTGTTGACAATCTTGAATTTGTAGCCACAACCCTATTCAAAGCCTGTAGTAACTCCAGCTGAAAACAAGGATTCTAATGGTCGGCCTAAGGGACTAGTAAGTAACTAATTGTGCATCAAATTTCCTGCAACTATCAAGTATTTTTGCATTCTGTGATAAAATTTTCAAATTGCAGCTACACTGGAAACAGGCTTCTAAAAAGCATGTGCATAAGAATAGAGTAGAAGAAGCAAGCAATCAGAATGGGGATGTGGCTGTTGTAACAAGGCCAGGACATATTCGGTTTGAAAATCTTGATGAAGGTAGTTTTTTTTTTTTTTTTTTTTTTTTTTTTTTTTTTTTCATATGTCAACATTATTTATTAGCATGTGATTCTTACCCTTATTACAACAACAATATCCAAATCCCATAGGAATGGACCAAGGGGGAGGTTAGAGACACTGATTGGTTAACCTTTTTGAATGTATATTTAATACTTAAGTAAAGTATAATTTAATGAATAGCCATTCGAAAGAGTCATCATAGTACTTTGACCCATAATTTTACGTTTATTTACTTATTGATTTTCTCATGGGTTGAGTTATTTGTGTCATTATAGAGTGCTAATTTTCATTGTTCTTGTCTCATGCAGATGAAGCTGCAAAACAGACTGATGTATCAAATGTACGCTTCTCATGCTCACAGAAACTCTTGATTAGCCATCAATGATATCACATAATCAATAATACTGTCTTTGATGCATTGTGTATTGCATGTTAAATGGCTTTGAGTGACTAGGTATCTTATCAAGAAGCTACAACTTTAAATTCTTAAAGGGCTTGGAATTTTACCTCTTAAACACATGGGTAATTGGGGACTAGATGGTTAAATGCAATGCTGATATGATATAATATGAAGCATACATTTTTCACATTCTGAAGTTTTCATCTCCTTGCATGAAAGTTGTACAACTACAGTATGTTTGATACCATGAATTTGTTGAGTTTTGGTTCAGGAAGCTTTTAGGTGGAATGGTAGCAGCAATGGAAAGAAAAAAGGTCAAAGATGGGGTAGTAATGGAAAGTTCTCAACCTCACGGAGGAATGACACTAAAAGAATAGACAAAAAATCCTTCAAAATGTCCATTACAGATATGCAAGTTCCCATAATTGATCCCAGTGATTTCAGCAAGCTTCCTCCTTGTTGTTCACCACAGGTCTCTCTCTCTCTCTCTCTCTCTCACACACACACACACACACACTGCATGCATCCACACACTTGGAGAAGTTTTGTTTTGTTTTTTTTTTCAAATTTTATTTATTATATAATTTGCAGGAAGGTGATGTGATTGCATATCGTCTCCTTGAGTTATCATCTTCATGGATCCCTGAGTTTTCATCCTTCCGTGTAACTTTCTTCTCTGAAGTTATATCTATATATTTGTTTTCTTGTTTGTGTGAAAAGTAAAAAGTAAAAAAAGATGTTTTTATATTGCAGGTTGGAAGAATATCATATTATGATGCGAGGGACATTGTTCTGATTCCAGTGCCAGAATATCCCATTGTTACTGATAAAACGGATGAGAACAGGCCCAATGATTCTCTTTATGGAGAAGATGGTACTTTAGAGGTACTACTCAAACCTTTCACCCTGAAAAATAATCCCCCTATATCTCCTCTCTGAATAATTAATTAATCACTACCAATATGTATATGTATGTTTGTTTTGTTGTGCGTCTGTGCAGATAAACTACTCAGCTCTTCTTGATGTCTGTTATGTGAAGCAATATGATCCAGAAGCTGCTAAGGATAAGGATAAGGAAGCAGTCACTAAACAAGCTCCTGTAACTGTAACTGTAACTGTAACTGATGGCAAAGATGCTGCAGAAAACTTGGTGTCCAACAGTAATGACAACAACACAAATAATGTCTCAAAAGACTCCAATACAGGTAGCTAGCTACATGTCTTCAAATCTCACAAAAATAAGAATAAGATACTAAAAAATGTTATTATAAATGTCGTTGATATCATATTCTTATTTGAGCATCTGTAGGAGGGGAAGCAAACCCATGGGATCATTTCAGCAAGGCAAACTCAAACACAGAAACGCCATTGCCATTGCCAGATGTCAATCATTCAAGCATGGTAGTAAGTGGTGACCCGGGTCCAAATGCTGATATAGCCGAGAACAGAGACAAGGGGAAGGGTAGTATGGGCAATCCATGGTTGAATGCAGACAAGCCAGATGCATCTCAAGAGAATCAAAGTTCATTGACTGGTTGGACAAGTGGCAAGAAAGTAGATTGTGGAGAAGGAAGTTCCTGGGGAAGGCCATGGTCATCTTTTACACCCTTGAGGGGCAGTTCAGTAAATGTGCAAAGCAGAGGAAATGATTGGGGAGGCAGGGGAAGTTCTCGTGGCAATGGCAATGTCAACGTGAGACCATGGGGCCCACGCGGTCGAGGAGGTCGTGGCCGTGGTCGAGGTCGGAATGCCTAAATCTATTATGGCTGTTTAAGGTATGATCTCTCTCTCTCTCTCTCTCTCTCTCTCTCTCTATATATATATATATATATATATATATATATATATATATATATATATATATATATTATGTAATGTAATATCTAAGAATCTATGCAATCAGGTGCTATGTAAGTCTTGGATTCTGTTATTAGGTTTCTTTGTATGTACAAAGGTTGAATGACTATACTCTTTGAATGAGCTAATTTTTGGTTTTCTACTATTGAATTTCCCAAAATATTGATAGGTTAAGATATTAAAATAATAACATTTCATGTTGTAGAATAATAACATATACAAAGCCAACGAGGAATAAGGTGATTCCATCCAGTTTCTTTTCTTTTTTTACTAGAAACTGTACATATATTCCCACCAACATAATGGAAAAAAATTAAACCAACATTTTCATTTTCATACATCACTGCATCACAAAGCAGAAACTGCCTTGGACGCTTCTAATGTTTCTCTCCTGTGTTCTGGAATGAGAAACAGTGAAGATGCTTCCATAGTTGCTCTGGTTCCTCACCTTCTCTCACTATCTGTTCAATCATATACAAAATATTATAAGCAATAGGACTTGAAGATACAAGTAAAAACTAGTTTCTAGAAGTTTTTTTTTTTTTTTTTTTTTTTTTTTTTTTTTTTTTTTTAAATTAACACATTACCTGAACAATAGAGCTTGTTGCCAGACCTTTTCTAACAATGAAGTCATCACCAACAATCTGCCACTGGTTATCATCATCTTCCCCACATGTTCGCCCCACCCAAATATATACCACATCTGCAATATAAGTTATATACACACCTCTGGAATCAGGAATTCCCATGTTACTACCCATTTCAACTTTTTCCATACTAGGCCACCGATAAAGAACAAACTCAGCTTCAAACATTGACTCATGCTCATCCGCATCACTCGAGCTCTCTTCTTCAGCATCTTCCATACTTTGATCCTCCATGGAAAACGACCATGTCCTGAGCAGGTTCTTTGGAGGTGAAATCTCTCTTACTTTAGGCCTATTCGGAATCAGATTCACAGATTCCAATCCGGAAGGGGAAGGTTGAGCAGATAAAGATAAGTCAGACCAGTTAGATGATGTTGGTGAGAACGAAAACGAATTGGAGTAATCAGATGTTGAAGGCGAGATCAAAGGAGACGTGTTATTATTATCATCAAACTTTCTTGGATCTTTAACAAGAAAAGAAGAGAAAGAATCCGGTGATATGCATTCAGAGTTATTATCATCTTCACTTCCCTTAGAACCGATACCTGGAGTTGCCTTCACCCAACTCCGGCTAACTGAAACCTCGGAAAACGATGAACAAGAATCCGGCGAGTCACATTGCGATTGTGATTCCGATTCCGATTCCGGGGACTCAACTACTTTAGACGAGGTAATCAACTCCTTCATGATTCCAGTTGTGAACTTCTTCCTTAATCTTTCCCAACCACTTCGTCTAGCCGGAAGACACATCTCGGAATCGTTCTTCCCGGAGATGGATAACGGTGGAACCACACCGCTGTTTGCCGCCTTGGTGAAAACCCCAAAATCAATATCGTATTCAACTATTTCTCTTTTTCCAGGAATACCCTTATCCCCTTCGTTCCCAATTGCATCCCAGAACTCATCTGGTTCTTCCCCTTCTTTAACAGTCAAAGCCGGACCATTTGCCTTTTCATATCTAATCACCTGAGAAGCTGCTATCCTCGCACTATCATACATCAACGGGTCACAATTCTTCCCAATCCAAACATAAACAGCAGAAGGAACATTCACAATGAAAGCCCCACGAGAATCAAGAGCATTTTGGCTAGGTTTAGCTAACAATTTAGGAACAAGATGAAGTGGTGCATAAGACGAGTGTGGAGCGATCCTGTAGATTCGCAAAACTGAACTTGGACTCACCGGAACAGCATGGACCCGTTTCTGACACTGTAAAAGCTGGCTAGCGAAACCCATGTTAGGGTTAGTCACTCCTCTTGATGCCTTCACTTGTTGAAACGCGTCTTCGAAGCTGTGTCCTTCTCTCCACATGAGATACGCGATCACCAAGGAGGTTGATCGGGAAACACCCTGGCAGCAGTGGACAAAAACACGTCCGTTTTGCTCTCGAACGTCTTCAAAATAGTCAAAAACGTCGTACAGGATGCTGGTGATGTCCTCCGACGGGCTGTCTTGAAGCCAAAGCGTTTTGTAAACCAAATCGGTTTTGAAATACTCCGGACATACGAAGCCTACACAGTTCAAAACATGGGTGATTCCGTTTTGGCGAAGAACGTCGCGGTTTTTGGCAACGGCGTCGCTTCCTAGAAATACGTGATCTATGATTCGGGAACACTCTTTGTCGAAGAACGCGAGTTTGTCTTTCTTAAATTCGAACTCTAAAGGGGGTTTTCCTAAGTTTAGAGGAAGAGCAGGAGGTCTAGGTCTGGCGCCGGGGGTGGTGGCGGTGACATTCGGCCAAACTCCGAGATCGTCGGAGCCTGCTCTTGGCCACTCCTCGGCTTTCGGCCGGGAAACTGAAAGAGGTTGAAGCGGCGGCAAACATGCCCTAGCCTTGCTGTTCCAGAGTGATTTAGGGTTGCCGGGAGTTGGATTTGTGAGCGAGCGTCCCGCCCAGGAAACTGACCGGGAGTATATTTTCCCTCCTCCTCCTCCTCCGGCTGTGGCTGCTGCTGCAGGCGGAGGCGGCGGCTGTGCTGGTTTGTCTTCTTCCTTGAACATTATATCTTTGTTTTTCTAGAGAACTAGCGGATTAAACTCATCTGAGGATGGTTCTAGGAAAGGCCAATAAACTGATTATCTTATCAGAGATTCAAAAATCAAAAGTAATAAAAATTCTCACCTAAAACCCTTGACTGTGAAGAAAATAAAGCAAAGCAGCTAGCAGTAGAATGGACTGAGTAAACGACTGAGCTATCGTGGGGTATACATTAAATAGGAATTCAGAAAAAGCGGGCGCAGATCGTTGAACGAAGACTTGGAAGAAGAAGATGATGAAGAAGATGGAGGATAGAAAACAGGAGTGTGAGGTGAAAGTTTTAATGGTAATAATTAATATAATACGAGAGATTTGGATTATTATTATTTCAAGATTGAATCGCAAAGAAGAAGAGGAAAGAGGAAGGTGGTGGCCATATTTGACCGGGAAACCAGAAGCGGTCAAAGTGCCAGCGTCATCCAATTCTTTCCCTTTGGATCCTATTGCTTGCTATTTATAGGGACTGCTTTACTGGAATTTACTACAAAAATTAATAAAAAAAAAAAACCTATAATAATGATTTTATGCAAATTACGTCTCGAAAAATATGTGAAACGAAACTAGATCCGAGAAATGAATTGGTTTGCGTTCTTGAATGGTTGAACGAGAGTCTGAACACGTCACGTCGGGCTAAAATTGCAAATTTTCTTTTGTAGTTTGTTACAAATGTTGCCTATTATTTTAAATGTTATTTATTTCAGTGTACTCTATGATTTGTGGTAGTCAATATGTTTTATATATAATTATCTTTAATTATTTTTTAGTTCTGGCCATCTTTATGGTTTGGTTTTATTTCGGGTTAATCCCCAACTAATCTAAAATTATTCTTTTGTCCTTTTGATTTATCTACTATTTTTTAAAATTTTTTTCCTTTTATTTTAATAATTAAAAGACTAATCCGCCCATGCAACACCGTATACCCTTGATCTCATCTCCTTCCCCACCATTACCATCTTGTCACTATTGGCATCACATGTTACCACACTTTGTCGTTTGTATTTCAGTAATACCATAGTCTCGGACGACTACCCACTCATTCAACTCTTTCGTTCCGATGTTATGAAATTGAGCATCCTAGAGAAGAAGAAAATCAGTATATTGCTTATGTAGCTTATCTATTATACCTTTTTTTAAGAAGGTTTTGTGAGTAACATGGGGACTTCTCGAATTCTTAAAATGTCTCTCCCCAAAAATCATCCTGCTAATGAAGTGCAAACTCACCGTCGAATTAAATCCATCAACGGTATCTCATCTAGTCCATAACTATTAGAAGAGTTACATATTATGCCCAAAACTATAAAATTTGACTTTGGCTCCCCCTGTTCTTTCAATTTTATACATATCATATTTCGGTTCCCCAAATCAAAACTTCAAGCTCTGTCACTAATCACTGTCGATTCTAAAACTAATTTCAACGATAAATTCATCTTCTCATAAGCAAATTCAAAAGTCGATTTCAGATGCCCCACAAAACTCGTTTTATGTAACATGTTTCTTCTACGATCTCAATCCATCGTCCGAAAAGGATCTCTTCCCCCATATTGAAGGTGAAAAGACCAATGATTTTTTTTAAATGAACTATGAAGGGGGATTTAGAGGGTTTTGGGAAAAAAAAAGGTACATAAGATTGTAGGTTTCAATATATTTCTAAATTTAGAATTTAGGATTCTAGTTTTTTTCCAAGATCGATTGAAAATTTAGAAATCAAAGGGAAAGGAAGTCAGGAAGAGAAGATATGGGTAGTGGGGTTATTGAGCGACATGAGAGAATAAGGATGGAGAATGAAGGAGCGATGAGGTTGGTGTTAGTCGGAGATAACACCTTATTTGGTTTGGGTCTTGTCTTCAAGTTAGAGCGGTAAGTTATGGTGGGTAATGACAGTAGGAAAGGGGTGGGTAGGATGATCTGCCAGGTTTAGAACGTGCGTTGGGACGGAATGAGGATGGGGTTATTAAATTTTCTAAAGATATTAATTATCAACAAATAAATTAAATTGTAAAAATTATATAAAAGGCAATATAATAAACTACATGGATGATCTGAGTAAAAAAAAAAACTATGGACACAACTCCAAACTATTAGGACCATTCATGTAATTTATCTTATATCTTATCTTTTTTTTTTTTTTTTTTTTTTTTTTTTTTTTTTTTCAGGTTTTCCACGTATCGTATTTGTTTGTAAAAAAAAATGTGTTGGTATTGATGAGAAACTACGATACGAAAAAGCGTTGCAGTTAATGATAATGACACATGTTTGGATAAACAATGCAAAGTATTCTGTGTATTTAATTTTTGTAATTTGTCAAGAATCTTTTCGATATGGGATGATTGTTCACTTGTCACAAAAAAACAAAAAACGAACATGTTAGTTCACAATTTCTCTTTCGTTTGTTACAACCAATATGCTCAAGTCAAAATACCACTGCCAATTACCAAACACAAAAATGTTCAGTCGTTTTCAATAACCAATCTACTTGTTAATAGCTTGTTTTGAGAAAAAAAAAAATTAATGATTACAATTACAAAAACTTTGCTTCTTCACAAAAATGGTAATTTTAACCCATCTATATTCATTAATAGATTGATTTGACAAAAACAATTAAATTCACCTTTCATAATATTTTACTTGTTAATTATTTATAAAAATATCAATGACACTTTGATTTTCAGTCTCTTTTACCAAAATTTGTTTCGTAGTATATAGATTCAATTTAAAAATCAAAACCCCAATTAATAATCTTTTAAGAACAAAGCCACTTACCAATTTTTTGCTGATGAAAAAAGTCCTCTATACAGTAATAAAGAATATGCTAGAATTACCGGTAAATAAATAAATACACACATGAAAATGAAAAAGACGAAACTAACCCTGAGAAGAAAACCAACATACGATGTTAAATAAGAGGTTCAGAAAGCTCCATTTCGTTGGAACTATGTGTGTGTGTATCCGGAGTGTTCGTGTGGGAGTGGGACCCCACAAAATTTAAACCAAGCCACTGCCATGGCCAACATGCATACCTGGCACCAGTTTGACCACTTGACCCCACAATCACACGTGTATCAAGTTCTTCAAGTTGACGAGTCAACTCTTCCACCCTCTCCCTCAACCTCGCTGCTCTCAAATCCGCCAATCTCAAAGATTTCTCAGCCGCATCTCTAGCTGCCATGGCAGCACCTGCTGTTTCTTCTTTAAACTTCATCTTTTTCTCAGATTCCATCACCACTTGCTTCATTTCTTCCAGTTCTTGCCTCACCTTAAACAACTACACAAAACCATTGATGAATGATGATGTTTAATGTTAATAGATAGAATAATTTAACTATTTATAATTTTATATGAATCTACACATTACCTGTGCCACGTACTCTTGTTCTATCGCCTTTCCTGCTTCAGCTTCTTGCTGCGCTGCAACTTTCCATCTTGTAATCTCTTCTTCAGCTGCAGCAATGTCCATCATAAGCCCTTCAACCTGCACACATACATACATACATAACCTTTGTAACTCTAAAACTCTAACCCTAATTTTGAGTAAGTATGGAAATGGAAACTTACATTTTCATTTGCTACCCTATCTTTTTCTTTAAGTTCCTCCACCTCTTCTTTTCTTTGCATAAGTTCTTTCGCTTGAGCTTCTGCATTTTCTTTAAGTACCCTTGTCTCTTCTCTTAGTTCATCAACACTATGCTGTAGCTCGATAATCTCAAGCTGAGATTGTTTTATAATGTTTTCAAGAGCACCAGCCTGTGAAAAGCAATTTAAGATATCAGACAAGTGAAAAAATTAAGTGTCGTGATGTGTAAAGTTGGTGTTAAGACACACACACCAAAGTGTATATTTCATCGTCTGTTTTGTCCAGATCTGAATCTGTATGATTGCTAAATGTGTAATCGATCCCTGCTTCTCTTAACCCATTTTCTGTAACTCTGAAAAGTTCATTGGTTTTAGATGATAGATCAGCTGACATTCTTCTTGACAAAGCACTTCTCAGCAGAGACCCGATATGTTCTTTCTCCCTTACTAGATGAGTTACGCTTTCATTCAGGCTTTTCACTTGTAGGTTTCTCTCAGCAACCAAATCCTTTGTTTTTTCGTGAACAATTGAGCTTAAGTCACTTACGGATTCCAATCCCGCTAAACAGGCACGAATATTCTCTTCAATGTCTGTTTCTTGTGGGAGAAATAAGGATTCTGATAAATCAAATTGGTTTTTCTTATCATCATCCAGTATCTTGATAACACTACAGATTTGACCATGTATTCTTGAAACATAATCCAACTGGTTAACTAGCAATGGCTTTTGTGAATCCATTCGCAACTCCATGTTCTTCAACTTTACACCATAATCATCCACTAACCCTTGCATCGTTAACAACTCTGTTTCCAACTTCGATATCTTTTCATCCTTTTCAGCTATGGACTGCTCCAAATCCTGAACGACAGAATCCCTCTTAGAGACGTCCTCTCTAAGTCCATCAATGGTGGATTCAAGCTGAGATACTTCAATGGCGATCTCGTAATTCCTCTGATCTATTTGCTCCCGAGCCTCATTCCTTGATTTTGTTGTTGATTCGATCTGTCTATGAAGCTCCTCAACAATCTCATTTGACCTCTTGATGACTCCATAAGCAATAGCAGGCAATCCGGAATACTTTTGAGATCTAGGTAACCCTCCGGCAGCGAAGTTCTTATAGTTACTCACTTTACCTGATACTTTCTCAATTCCTGTGACTAACATTTGAGCTGCAGTTTCGATCTCCGACCTAGATGAATCCTTTGCCTTCACGGATTCTTCTAATTGCTTAGCGAAATCCTCTTTCTGCTTCAACAAATCATCTTTCTCTTTAACAGCTTCAGCTAACTGTGCCGATAACTTCTCATTCGACCTAGAAACCTCATCTCTCTGGCGAGTAACCTCGTCGCGTTTCTTGATCGCCTCATGTGCGAGAACTTTCAACCGGTTAAACGAAGTTTGCAATTCGGATTTCGAATTCTCTGCCGCCTCACGAGCTTTGCGTTCACGATCAAGCTCCGCAACCACCTCTCGGAATCTCTCAACCGACACATTCTCTGTTGACGAGGAAGTTCCATCAAACACCGTCGGCGGAGGATTATCTTCTTCTTCAACATCACTTAATACGGCGTCGTTATCTTCTTCCTCGGCCATTATTGGTAAATTTGAGGAGAAACAAACAGAAAATCAACTCACAATGACCGGTTAATCACACAAGCTTCCATTAGGTAACTGATTAATCAAATTATAGTAGGTGTACCTGGAGGATCAAGGCTGTCGACGAATAATGCAAAATTGGATGATGATGAGTGGAATCAAAGGCGATAAATGTTAGGGTTTAAGTGGGAATATTGGGGAATTGAGATTTGGGTATTCAAAGGAAGAACTCAACATTAACTGACCATCTTGGCTTACAACAACAAAAACAACTTTTTTATTTTTATTTTTTGACATTGTCTTAAAAGGTAATTTCTTTTTTAATTTTTATATATTTTGTCACTTATTTTTTTTTTCGTTTATATTTGTCTTTTCAACTTGTTTAACTGTACACATTCAGTCTTTACGAACGACTACTCCAGGTAAGACGGAAAAAATGAATTAATAGGGTAATATATTTATCATTTTGTACACATTTAGTTAAAGCTGACAAAAATCGACCCAAACTGAATCCAACCCAAAATTAACGGGTTGAGTTGAGATTTTCAACTCATTTAAGTTACATGGTCAATCCGTTTGATCTATTTAATTAAATAGGTTGGGTTGGATAAACCAACCAACCCATTTAACTTTAATATATATGGATAAAAATTATCAAGCCTTTTCAACCCAACTCAGGTCGATCCGACAGTTGTACATTTAGTCCATAATATTTTTGTACACATTTAGTCCTTAATAAATTTATTTCAAAATAAGTCCTTATTATTTTTTTTTATACATTCAATACTTATGAACGGTTTTTTTTTTTTTTTTAAGTTTTTCTCATGACATTTTACATATGACAATCATTAATAAGATGTTTGGAGTTGTTTATGCTTATGTATTCAATTGTTTGGTGCTTAGGTCTTGTCTTCCGAACGTCGTAATTTCTTCATACGATCTCGGATCTTAACAATCTTTATATCAACACGTTCGTATTTGAGTCGACTATAATTTTCGTTTAGATTACTCACATTAAAAAATAAAATATTTTTACTTGTGATTTTATAAAATAAAATGTTCATATATACATTCATAAAGAAGACATGTAGATAAAGATCATAAGTAAAAACATATTATTTTTTAACGGGAGTAATCTAAATGAAAGTTGTAATAGACTCAAATTCGAACATGTAGATATAAAGATCGTTAAAATCGGAGATCGATGAAGAAGTTACGATGTTTAGAACACAAGACCTAAGTCAAACCATAAGACCTAAGCAACCAAACAACTTAAGATTATTCCCTTTAAAAAGTAATATATTTTTACTTACGGTTTTATAAAAATAACGTTTATACATATATTCATAAAGAAAACATGTATATAAAGATCGCAAGTAAAAATATATTAGTTTTTAATAGGAGTAATCTAAATGAATTATAGTAGATTGAAACACGAACGAGCCCAACTGTAACGCCTAGATCCTGGTATGTATTTAATTTATTATTTATTCAAATTATAAGAGCAACTAGACAAGTTGGAAGCCCTAAAATCGTCGAGAAGAGATTATAAGGGTCGCGTAAATAAGTGACATACTCGACGAGTTGAGAGGCCTCAACTCGACGAGTAGACCAGCTAGGATGAAACCTTTTTCCAGGGTTCTACACCCTATTTATAGGACTTAATCTTTCCACCAGCCCCTCATCAGCCTCCCTAAACCCTAAATCATATTGTGAGCCCCTTATTAAGAAACTAAAGGTTTTGAGTGGATTTTTGTGTGTTCTTGTGCTTGGTGAAGTACTTGGAAGAACTAGAAGGTCATTGAGTTTGAGGAGAAACACTAGATCTGGGATCTCGTCCGTCTTTGGCAACTTTCTGAGGTAAAAAGTCTCAAACTTGATGCTTAATGTCTTGGATCTCTCTTAGTCTTGTTTTATTGATCTTTTTGACCCATTGTTGGAGCATGATCAACCTTCATAGTCCTGATGCTAACAACTTCCATTCTCATAGTTATTTTGTTACATCCCGAAATTCAAGCCCAAAAATTTCATTTTTGAATTAATATGTTTAATAAACATTTTACCAAGACATTGTCGATAAAACAACACCTTACAAAATCATAATGTTGTGTGTCAAACCATGACATCAAAAGTAATGAAAATCAGAGTACAATCCCAGAAACTCAATGCGGAAACCATGTGTGTGTGATGCGCTGCTACACCGCCGGCTCCTTCCCCTTCGACGAAGAGGTACCTGAAACCAAAACCAAAACTGTAAACACAAAGCTTAGTGAGTTACCCCATCATACCACATACCATACAATATCGTCAGTATCTTTCAACCGGTAACCTTCATCGGTATCTTTCAACTGGTAACCATCATCGGTATCTTTCAACCGGTAACTGCCTTCGGTATCTTTCAACCGGTAACTGGGGACTATTTCACCCCTACCACTAGCATGCAACAACAGATATAAACATACAGTCAGGCATATCCGGGTACTGACCTACCCCTAGGTCCTAAGGACCACTGTCATGGAAGCTAATCCATACTACACACATAGCATGTTATACAGTTAAATCTCATGACCAACACACATAACCAGACCAAGATAATTATCATAAAGACAATCATCTTCTAAATACCCCTTTTTGGTGGGTCGACATTGTGGCCTTAGACCCACCCCTACTGGAAGGTAACTCACCTCAATGTCGTGCAATGTTTGAATTATCCTCGGCGCACAAGTCGACTCTCTTCGACTCCTCGATTCCTACACGACAACCTTCAAGTCAACACACAGCACGTGCAACCCTAAACAGGGTTAGTCCAAGTCCAGTCAAAGTCAACTTCAAGTTGACCCGACTCGCCGAGTTGGGCCGTCAACTCGTCGAGTCCCTAACCCTTTACTCGTCCTTATCCACGTCTTAACTCGTCGAGTTTGGCATTGACTCGACGAGTTCCTCTCTTGTATGAACATCGCATGAAACTCATCCGACTCGCCGAGTTGTATGAACACTCGTCGAGTCCACCTTCATCTGATGAACAAGTCCTGTCCTTGACTTGCCAAGTTGCATGAACAACTCGTCGAGTTTATCTTCAATCTTAAGAAGATTGCCTTGGACTCGCCGAGTCTGTTCTAGTATTCGTCGAGTCCCATGAATTCCATGTCTAAATTTACGTCCAATGCATTGGGTCACTCTTTCTATCCGGTTACAACCCATCTAACACTCAACTGAGTTCTTTTGACCTTCAACAGATATGGGACTCAAAACCTTGGACTCGTCGAGTCCCAAGAACGGACTCGCCGAGTCGGTCACGTCCACACTCTAAATCCTCGATTTCTGATGTACAACATTTGATCAAAAGATAGATCCAAGCTTCTACAATCGATCTAGCATGTAAAGTTACAAACTTTACGTGCTTGCATGGGACTTTGAGCTCAAAAAGACATAAAACAAGCTCTTATGATGCATGGGACCTTTCATGGGTGCAAAAGCAGTCCCCAATTGCCTTGTGACTCCCTTAATGACGTGATTCAGAATCTCTAACCCCCAACCATGTTTGCAATCATGGTTGACCATAAAAAATGGCTTATAAAAGCCCTAAATCTCCCCAAAAAGGGATCTAACAAATGAAAGAGCAAGGTTACAACTTTTTACCTTCAATGAACTGTAGAAGGTGCACAAACTCGGGTTCCCTTGGTCTTTACTTGCTTCCTCAAGCTTTTCTCCTTCATTCTTAAGACCACAAGCACCAAAATCCACCAACAAGGCTTATATTGCTTCAATAACGGCTAGGGTTTCAATGAGAGGTGTTCTGGGAGCATAAGGGACGTTGTGGCCGACATAACATTGTTTAAATAGAGTGCAAACCCTCGGATTAGGGTTTTTGTCTAGACAGGGTCTACTTGTCGAGTCCGGGACCCGACTCATCGAGTCCATCACTTAAACCCCACGTCCCGTCCCGCTTCTACTCGACAAGTTGGTCCTTCAACTCGCCGAGTCCAAGGCCAAAAATGCAAAATACTTAGAAAGAAATACGTACCAAGACCTAGGTGCTACAAATCTCCCCCACTTATTTTAGACTTCGTCCTCGAAGTCTGCTGCTCGTTCATGAAACAACTCTGGGTAATGCTCCATCATCTCGTCCACCGACTCCCAAGTCCATTCTGAGACCTTCCAGTGTTGCCATTGCACCTTTACGAGCTCCACCCTCTTGTTCCTCAAATCCTTCGACTTCCGGTAGAGGATTGCCACAGGTCGCTCGATGTAATTCAGGATGTCATCAACCTGAATGTCCTCCAAGGGCACTACTGCTGAGTCATCCACCAGGCACTTTCGCAGCTGAGAAACATGGAAAGTGTTGTGTATCTGACTGAGTTCGGCTGGCAGATCCAGCCTATACGCCACCTTGCCCACCCGGGCTATAACCCTGAATGGTCCAATGTACCTGGGGCCCAATTTGCCCCATTTCCTGAATCGGATAACGCCCTTCCATGGCGACATCTTCAGGAGAACCATATCCCCGACCTGGAACTCCAGGTCTGATCGACGCTTATCGGCAGAGTTTTGCTGCCGACTCTGAGCAATCTGAAGCCTGCTCCTGACCTGCTGAATCCTTTCTGTCGTCTTGAACACTACATCGGTGCTCCCCATGACCCTCTGGCCAACCTCTCCCCAACATATTGGGGTCCTACACTTCCTCCCGTATAACATCTCAAAGGAGGACGATCGATACTCGGTGGTAACTGTTGTTGTAGGAGAACTCAGTCAACAGAAGGTAAGTATCCCAACTACCTCCAAAATCTAACACACACGCCTGCAGCATATCCTCCAGAGTCTGGATGGTCCGCTCGCTCTGGCCATCCGTCTGCGGGTGAAAGGCGGTGCTGAAATGTAGACAAGTGCCCAACTCGTCGTGGAATTTCTTCCAAAACCTGGAAGTGAACCGAACATCCCTGTCTAAAATTATCGACACTGGCACCCGATGCCGCGTCACCACCTCCTTGATATAGATGTTGACCAGCTTTTCGGCCGAAATACTCTCCTGAATCGGAATAAAGTGGGCGCTCTTCGTCAACCGATCGACGATGACCCAAATCGAATCCACTCCCCGCGCGGTCCTGGGAAGTTTTTTGATAAAATCCATCGTAATGTCTTCCCATTTCCACATTGGGATATCCAACGGTTGCATCTTGCCGTGACGTCTCTGATGCTCGGCCTTGACCTTCTTGCAGGTCAAGCACCGCTCCACGAACCATGCCACATCCCGCTTCATGTAGGGTGTACGACCGCACACACCCTTGTGCGGTAGCACACTCCTTGTGTGTGGCAGCACACTCCCGTGTGCGACCACACACACACCCTAGGACCACAAACTAATTTCTAAGACCTTAAACTTGTACTACAACTTAGTATGGACCTAGAACACTTCATGGATGCAAGTATGGACCTGGAAAACACCTCAAAAGCACCTTCCATCATCATTGTACGACCACACATCCTTTGGGCTGCACACCCATGGTCGTACAAACCTTTAAGGTGGCCATACACCTCCCTCATGCAATCCTTTAAGGTTCTAGTACTTAGTGTAGGTAGTCCCAAGTCGTTAGAGTGGTTATCCATCACTTTTAGTAAGGAAATACCTTCATTTGACTCCTTTATGTGTCATTACATGTTAATTAGGATCATATTATGCTCAAGGCTTCACTTGAACATCCCACTTTCCGTATCGATCTTTCATCCGAATCACCCGAGGTGAGTTCATACCCTTACATTTTTCCGAGTTTTCATGTTTTCAGGGGGGGGGGGGGGGAATACAAACAAAGTACAAGGAAACTTGTGCTCAAATATATTATTTTGTTTAAGATAATTACATTTTCAGTATACTTTTATCACGAAAAATAGTTTTACCAAACGATTAAGAAATCAACTCGTAGAAAGAGCTTTCAAAAACTAGAGCAATGAACTTGTGAACCATATATCATTTTATAAAGGATTCATGTTAATCATAAAAGGATTTCCAGTGTTATTACTTGTAAATTTGTTAGTCTAAGTTTGATACACGTCCTTGGTAACACTCACCACAAGAAACAGAGTGTAGGACTAACACTTGTGACCAGAGTCTCTTATAGGGAGAGTGTGACTGGTGTGTATAGATCTATACGGGACTGACAATCCCGCACCTTGCTGCTAGCTATAATCGGACCGACAGGTCTACGGGTGACAAAGTCATTAAGGATACCGGCCGTTGCGGGCCATATCCAGTCAGTTATGGTCATGACACTGACAACCTAGATAGCAGATATTTACTTTTGTAATAATGAATCAAGTAAACTAACCTCAAAGTAATAACCGATTTGATTACTGTAGAGTATTAATAGTACCTTCAGGATTTAGTTCATCACATTTTCTTTTATTAGTTTTATTTATAAAATAGGGCTAATATACCTCACTGGGAGTAACCAGGGTTTTTAAAAGAAAACTACGTTTACCCATATAAGTATGGTAGATATTCGTACACCTCAGTTTAGAACGGATAACCAACCATCAACTTTTAGGGCAAATATAGGATTTTCCCGGGATAACTCGGCTATTCATAAACAGATTGTTTTTACATGTAAATAACGAATATTCATATTCATTCCACGACTCCTTGGATTGTACATACCTTGTATGAATTTGGAAGTCATGGAAGGAATGGTTTTTTAAACACGCTTTTCATAAGAAAATATAGGATTTTCTTGAGGAACACTTTTCAAAAGGATTCAAGGAAACATTTTTCATCAAAACTAAATGCTTATGAACTCACCAACGTTATGCTAATATTCTTTCAAAACTGCTTGTATTCTCAGGGATTTAGTAGACAGGTACTTCCAGGACTTTTGGAGAAGTCAGCGCGTTAGAATCACGTCTTTCGATTTTACTTTTGTCATGAACAAAACTATGTACTAATACAATGTAAACCTTATTCATATATGTATTCAATGTTTGTTTGTGTTTACTATGCTTGCTATGATACAACTGTTGCGATACTATGCATGACGTCAACCACCCCCGAATGTTTCCGCCGTTCCGGTTTGGGGGTGTAACAAATGTATAACATGGAAACAATGTAGATCTATGTTCTGGAAGCTTAGATCTGAGGAAAGGGCTTAATAGACTAAGAACTATGAGGAACTCGACGAGTTCATAGAGGAACTCGACGAGTTGGGTCGAACATTCCCGATTCTGATAAAGGGAAGAACTCGGGAAATTGAAGGAAAACTCGATGAGTTGGACCGCGATTTCATGTTTTTGTGATTCAAGGGAACCCGACGAGTTGAGTCAACTCGCAACGTTGACTTTGACTTGACCTTGACTTTGACTTTGACCACAGTTGACCCAAAAAGGGGTATAAGTATAAATGATATCTAAGGGGTTGTTTTGATTCAGGTAGTGTGTAGAGCTGATTCCAGGGCAGAGACATTTCAACTATCATTCGACATAGGTAGTGAGTTTCCTCATGTATGAACGAGTTGAAGGCACCAATTCCGACATATGTATGGTAGTATGTTCCAGACTAAGGTTCGATGTCGGGCGGTGCCCGATGTAGGTTTATATGTTTCCGAATTTTGATTTGATGTCGGGCAGTGCCCGAGGAATGTTTATATGCTTGATGTCTTTGTGATCCTTGCATGTGTATGTGTTATATGTTTCTGAATTATAGTTCGATGCCAGGCAATGCCCGATGAATGTTTATACTTTATATGCTTTTCGGATTTCAGTCCGATGTCGGGCGGGGACCGAGGAATGTTTATATGCTATGTTATGAGATTATTTTATGTGTATAATATGTTTATATGTATACTGAGCTTTGCTCGATGCCGGGCGAGGTCTGATGTCGAACTCTGTTCGATGCTGGGTGGGGCCCGATGCCAAACACTGCTCAATGTCAGGCAGGGCCCATGATATGTATATATGTGATAGTTTGGGGAGACTCACTAAGCTTCGTGCTTACAGTTTTTTGTTTTTGGTTTCAGGTACTTCCGTTAGCAAGGGGAAGAGCTCGGGATGACTACATTGCAGATTGCACACACCATGATGTTTATCCGGGGGTGTTTACTCTGATGTTTTGATATGATACTCCGATTTGATACTATAACTTATGTTTTTGGATGGAATGATTTTAATAACTATGGTTTATTTATAATTTAAAAATGAAATGTTTGGTCATGATTTTTTGGATGTTTCAAGTTGGTATCAGAGCCTTGGTTTGAGGGATTCGGGCATACTCTCGGGTGTGTCTAAACTCAAACTGAGGACTTGGTATTAAAATTTTCATAAGAAAACCATTTTTATAAAAAGGATTTTGAAAAGAGAAAAGGGTGTGGTGCATGCAATCAACCAAGCTCAAGTAAGTTCTCCTAAATTACCCATACATGTTTGTTATGATATGATATGATTCTGAGAACTGCATGCTAGCTTAGGGATAAAGATCTAGGAAGAAGGCCTTGTATGCCTGTTGTATGTGTATAAGAACTCCATGATAGATTAGGGCTAAGGATCTAAGAAGGATGCCTTGTATGCCTACTATATGAGCTTATAGAACTGCATGCTAGTACTGATTAGTCAGTGAAATGATGGCCTGAATAGGAATGCCTGATTATGGTTACTCAATGCTCGAATGTTTCTTACTTTGTGCTTTTAGGAGTTCTAGCTACCTTTAACTAACTAGTAAACAAATACGCTAAGTTAGATATTATGTGGACTAAATAATTTCAGAAGGTTAGGTTTAGCCTTATTGTGCATCTCTTGTTTGAGTCCAGCTGTTGTAGGGAGAGACCTCTCATTTGACGAATTATTAGTCTTAGTAATATGTAATGGTATTCGCGAGCTAGTTAGGGAAAAACGGCAAGGACTTCTTATGTAGTTGATGGTGGAGAGTGGGACGGAGATTACCCTAGGGAAAACCTAAGTTGAGATTAGCGCTAAGGTCAGTAGTAGTGAAAAGGACTTGGTGGAGTTAAGGCAATTCTTGAGGAAAGTACAAATATATGTGGAAGGTAGTATGGGCCCGTACTACTGAAAGCAGAGGATCTGTACTTGATTCAAGGAGGGCCGAGATGAACCCAAGGAACCTGTAGTGTGTGAGATCCCTCAAGTTATGATGTGTGTTCTGATGATTGTTATGGTGTATTTTCAGTATGGTGACGTTACGCACTAGACCAGTTGGCAGTTCTGGCGCTGGTGAAGGATCATGCTCGGGCTCTGGAGTTGGGCATCTCGATGATCAGATGAGGAAGTTCATCTCATCTGAGATTACGTGCAATATCATTGATCAGACTCCTGTGATCTTCGACACGGTCAATGAGGGCATTATGGGGATTCTGGATGAGAGGCTGGGTGCATTCCGCACTGAGATGGCAGCCATGATGGGGGAACGCATGATGACATTCAGGGAGTTCCGAGCTTGTGTAGCTCCAGACTACTATGGGGCTAGGGACCCTACTGCTATCAACAGGTGGTTGGATGATGTCGCCAATTCCTTTCACACCAGCTGCTGTCTCGAGGGGGACAAGGTCCGACTTGCTTCCTGCATTCTGAAGGACAGGGCGTGTGATTGGTGGGAAGAGGTTGGACATGCTATTAGTGATGTTGCCCTTGATACTATGACCTGGGGTGACTTTACGATTAGCTTCAGGGCTGAGTTCGCACCTGTGATTAAGGTACAGTAGCTTGCGCGGGAGTTTCAAGTCCTCCAGCAGATGACTGAGACAGTGACTGAGATTACCGCCATGTTCAGGGAGATGTCCCTTCTTGTTCCGCAGTATGTGGCAGAAGAGGAGATGAAAAAGGCCCGGTACCATGAGATGCTGCGGAGTGATATCCGATAGTTTGGTAGCCTTTCCAGTTGTAAGATGCTGAAGGATATGATAGCGAGGCTCGGGAGAGGGATCTGGATTTGGAGACGGAGAAGAAGAGGAAACCAGAGGGTGTTCAGACAGGTAGCTCGGGAAAAAAGCCCAAGGTATCGGATCACAGATCCAGTGTAACACCCTAATTTTTCAAATAATTTTTCACAATTTAAAAACACACTTTCATTCATAATTCTTATAAAAATATCATTGTATCACAACAATCCATAACATCACATCCCAAGATCATAATATGTAAAAACTCCTTGTGTATGTACTGATCAAGTCGGCGCCTTCCCGCGACCCTCACTGGTACCTGAAACACATAACACAACACTATAAGCATAAATGCTTAGTGAGTTCCCCAAAATACCACACACAACACATATTAGCCACTCTGTTTGACCCTTTGGTTAATGTGTCTCAGTGGGACCCTCCAGTCCCATAACTCTGTGGGCCCTCTGGCCCTAACTCTGTAGACCTTCCGGTCCTAACTCTGTAAACTCTGTAACATACATATCATAAATCACATAGAAATCACATCATGCAAAAGCATACAAAATACTCTGTCACATAACTCTAATTACCACTCTAGGTAAAGTATAGTGAGAAGAATCACCTCGGGTAACTCGATAATCTCGAACTCTGTAAAAATCTTGTGACAACCCCAAAGTTTATTCCGTTACATTACCCCGTTTCCGTTAACGGAATATTCCACTGTATAAAAGTTCCGTTAATAAGAGGTCGTCAAATAAATAAATGTTTTATTTATTTATGTTTTATGTCGTTATAGTCGTAATAAAGTAAATAAAAACACTTAAGTTGCATTTCCATTTAATTGGAAAAAGTTAGTTTTTATTATTACGACCACTAAATCGGGTGCTACCAAAAGCCCCGTATAACGACAGTATCGGGTAGATTCCCACTGAGCTTCAACTCCGACCCCTATATAAGGGAGAGTAAACTCCATTTCCACCTTTTTACTCACTCTCTCTAAACTCTCTCTCTACAAATTTTTCCCGAGCCAAAAATCGTCCGTTTCGAGCCCCAAACGAGTAGGTAAACTATCCTAACTTGTTGTATAACCTATCTAGCATGCAAATTCGTGTTTAAATCATAAAATAGGGACAAAATGATGTGTTTACGGCCCAAGAACACTCTTGGACCGTGAACACCATTTAATGGGGTTTTTAAGCCCCAAAACCCCTCCAAATTGTCCCTAAGGCTTAGATATGACTTGTAGGCTTATGGAATCGGAATTAGAACACCTTGAACTAGAATTTTGGGGAGTAAACATGAGTTTACTGCCCAAGAACATGCTTGGGCCGTAAACTCCTCTTCATGGGGAGTAAACTCATATTTGTGTGTTAAAAATGCCCTTAAACACACCAATGGCCTTGGATTAAATTCTAGAAACGACCAACAACAAGCTAGGGAACTTAAATTCAATTAACACAACTCCATAAGGAGTTCACGGCCTTAAACCCCTCATGGAAGGGTACCTGGGCCGTAAACTCCTACAAAGGGGTTAATTGGTGCCCTAAACTCCCTATTTGACTTGGAAAAATGCTTAGGAAATTACCCTCTACCACTTAAGCCCTTAAAACACAAAAAGAATGAGTGTATAGGAGCTTACAGCCGTAAGCTCCCTTGCTTAGGGCCGTAAACTCCTCAAAGGGTCCATTTGATGCTTTAAACCCATTCACACGTTTGATATTTGAGTCTAGCAAAATTCCACAATTGATATGAGACATTTTAGCACCCTAGAACACCCTCACCATGAGTTTACGGCCGTAAACTCATGGGGAGTAGTTCCAGGGCCGTAAACACCCTATGGTGAGTTTACTCTTAGAGAGTAAACTCCATTTCTAAGCCATTTGAGCCCTTAAATGTTACCCGGGACACCCCAAAGACTTAACCAAAGTGTTTTCCGCTTCTTAGGGTGCGTATACTTGTTTAATTAGTATTATATATACTAATTGTATGTGAACATATGTTATCATATGTTAAATAGGTCACTAAGTGTGTTCAAGTCTTTATTTGACACCGAGCACCCAACCGGCGCCTTCGTCGGATCCACTTACACCAGGTGAGTTCATACCCCTGAATGAACCTTTTAAATGTTTTTACATGTTTTATAGGGGGGAATACAAGTTAAACATGCCATTTATCATATCAATCACATGTCATTGATAACCCGCATGCACAAGGATTTACCACACTGTTAACTGTTTTACCGAGAATGACACTGTAAATGGTTTTCTAAAAACATAGTTATTTGTTCAGCTTTTACTTATGATGTTTAATCAAAGTTTCATTTTGAAACTTGTTTATGAAAGGTTTTCAAAGGATTTTTAAAGATTTTCAAACTTATTTTACAAAGGAATACCAAGTCGTGATTTTCTTAATATATAAAGGTTTTCCAAAGTTTTCGTCTATGTTTTTATACTTCTACTTGGTTAAGATACCACTGCGTTATTTCTGTTTAGTTAATACCTCCACTTCGTGATACACTTATACTTGAGAACGCCTCCACTTCGTGATACACTTATGCTTGAGAACGCCTCCACTTCGTGATACACTTATACTTGAGAACGCCTCCACTTCGTGATACACTTATACTTGAGAACGTCTCCACTTCGTGATGCACGTATACTTGAGAACGCTTCCACTTCGTGATACACTTATACTTGAGAATGTCTCCACTTCATTATACGCTTATACCTGATAACACTTCCACATAGTTAGATGTATGCCTGTGCTTGTATAGTTGCATATAAATAATGTTTGAAGGACTTAGGAAGGCTTGTTCGCCCTATTTCCTTTTCTTCGTTGAGATGTGGTCTGGTGGGATCGGATGTCCGTCCGAAGGTCGTTTGATCATTAATTATATATTATGTACACAAGCATAAACATACAGGTTTACATTTGTCAGTTCAGTTAAGAGTCTCTACCACCAGTTCAACACTTACATTGGAAACCCTCTACCCACTATTTGGGATGCATCTTCGGGACACGGCCTTCTCCGTCGTCTAGTTGGTAACCAGAGTCTCCTGTAGGGAGAGCGGACATTTTGTGTATAGATCTATACGGGATTGACACCCCCGCACCCTGACTGCTAGCTACAGTCCACGGCCTACCAAGCCAAGGGGTGACAAATGTCATATTCTCTAGACGCTTGTAGGGCGTCAGGTACTCTAGTGTCGGTTAGTATGGTTACGAGTATCCCTGGTTACCTTATAATTCATGGCCTTAAGGTAATGGTTTTTCACCAACAATTTACACTGTATGTTGGAACCCACTCTCGGAGTCACACTGTTTTAGACCTTACTAGACGTATCATTCATTTGATACTGTCTGGGGTCTGTATTCACTGTATTCACTATTTTAGACCTTGCTAGACGTATCATTCAGTTGATACTGTCTGGGGTCTATGTTCACTGTTTTAGACCTTACTAGCTGTACCTTTCATTTGGTACCGTCTGGGGTCTGTGTCTCTTTCTGTTAGACTGAGCCAGGCATGTCGTTCATTCGATACCCTCCTGGAGTCTATGATTCCTTTTGCCTTAGTCAGCAGTCCTCACTGCTGAGGCATATGTTATTTTCCCTGATTCCTCTTGCTTTCTTTAATAATCAAATTCTGTATTTTGATAATGATAGCGATTAAGGGAAAAACTACTTTTTACCACATAACTCCGTCCAGTCTTGGTAGAAGACTGCTTTTATTAAAGAAAATATAGGATTTTCTGGAAAAGACACTAATGTAATAGATATACTGAAACTACCACTTTTATTAAAGTTATTTGGATAAAATGCCACTAAATACTTATGAACTCAATAACATTTGTAAAAATGCTGATACTCGCTTTTCAAATAACTTGTATTCTCAGGTCAGCTTTAGACAGGTACATCCCCGGAGCTGTTGATGAAGATAGCTCAGTACCATGCTGTACTTATATTATTGCATGTATTAGTTTGATGTATTGTAAAGTAAACCATGTAAAACTATTACCATTAATGCAATGTTTTGTTGTACTTTGATTACTATAATGCATGTGTTGTGATACTTGACATGACGTTATCCACCCCAGAACGTTTCCGCCGTTCCGGTTTTGGGGTGTGACATATTGGTATTAGAGCATTGTTTATAGTGAGCTAAGTATATCAAATCATAAAACATATACAACCTATAAATACAAAGGGATAAAACACTCTTACCAAGAATTATACTTTAAAATATAACCATACTTTACCAAAGTATAAGAACATCCAAAATCTAAACACTCGAACAAAAGTATCACAAGAAGAACAATAATAAAAGTTTTCGGATGTTGAGCATTGCCGTCAAACCTGGGCAGTTATGTAATCGTAAGCTGGAATAAATGTAACCTGATCAACTACATTTATTCAAGATGCGATGAACATGTGCTTGGGAGTGATAGTGGTGAGCAACAGGTCTGAAACTTACCAACTAGGAATGCTAGAGCCAAACATAAAGTCAAAATACTATAGGAGTATTTTGGAACACTAAAAGATTCACACTAATCCCAGAACCATATTCAGAAGATAAGAACCAAACAAGAAATTAAAATACCATAGGGGTATTTTAGGATCCATAAGTAACCTTGTGTGAAGAACTAAAAAGATCCTTATTGATATACCTACAATTACAGAGAGTGTACTCCCAAGGTTATATATAATAAGGATCCCATAGGCTAAGAATGTGTGGTTTCGCTCTACTTCCTTTTCCTCGTTGGGATGTGGATATAGAGTAGTATCACATATTCGAAGGCCTATCGGATCTAAGTTATATATGATTTGTATACCCTGTGTAATCATAGCAGGACTCGATATGGATCATCCAGTGAAATGTTAATAATCTTTTAGGATTCTTTAGACATTTCCATTCTCGCACGAACCCTGTAGACAACCCTATCCACTTCAGTGCTTGACAGAAGAGTTGATACAGACCTAGAAGAGGTTCATTGAGAAGATTTCCTGTTCGAAAATAAATGAACTGGGTCGAGACTATTGAATTCACCAAGTGCCTATATCTTTTTAGGGACATCGGTGAGAAATTCGCCTAAACTTCCGAGATTCCCAGTCACCCATCATGAAGTGATGACACCCGGAGTCGGATTCGGAAGTGAGGCGGGGTAGAAATTCAATATGTCTTCACAAGAGAAGAATCCTAGGTAACTACCCGAAGGAAACCAACGCCGATACCAGCCAAAGATACGAGGCAGACAGAGGGAGCCAGTACATGGAACCCGAGAAGTGTCCTTTCCTCGTGTTCGTCATGCTAATACACCCTTAAAATAATACAATATAGTGAGTTAGTGATTACACTACTCACGCTATGTGTTAGGTAAATCGTCGTTTCCCGTTGCCAGTTACACGATTAGAGAGGATCCCCGCACCTCTATTGAGGATATTTAGCCATAAGTCCTTATAAGCCTCTCTTTCCGCGGTGTTCGTTCCGAACTGTTCTCAAATCTTTCCAGGTCGGAGAGTGAAACCTTCCCAGTATAAAGGTAACGTAGTAGGAACGACTCGCATCTTATGGCCTTTCCGATGCTCATACTCCTACCTTGATTACCAGGACTACATCATAGGGATGTAGGTCGACACTCAGACAACCAGTACCCGAGGCACGGGAAAAATTTATGCTTAATACATTCGGGACAGATATGTCCAGGGTTAGCCATCGTCTCTCATTATCTTGTATTCCTTTCCGTGCAGGAAAAACCATGCCACCGAATAAGCATAACCAGTCCACAAGCAAGAAACCTACTCTTTTATTCGATGAAGCTACGTTCCAAGCTGCAGTCTCAGCAGCCGTAGCAGCTGTCATGGGTCAACTGAATGCTAACAACGCCAATGTTAGTAAGAGCCCTATCGGAAATTCCGATCCTAGTAGTGGACAACAACAACCAACCTCTGCATACCCAGCCGCCTAAGAACCTCACTCAAACCCACTGAAGAGAAAGATTAAGATCGAGGAGGGAAGTACCTCGGCTCAAGGACCTTCCGAAGGGCAACGAGATGAGATGGTCAAATTCCCTACCAACCCTTCCATCCCTACACCTAGGAGACCATACTTAGGGAACCTTCCCCATTGCAGCAAGTGCAGCTACCATCATCATGGTGTCTGCCGGGAGCTCTATTGTGCTAGGTGCCACATGTTGGGGCATACTGCTCGCGTCTGCAGAATCCCGGTTGAGTTCATTACATCAACCACCAATGTGGCGACCCGTACAGTTTGCCACCTATGTGGTGAAATGGGACACTTCAAGAAGGACTGCCCAACCGAAGGGAAAGACAAGGACACAGGAGGAGTCTAACTCTACTGCTTAGGGAGAAGCATCAAGGAAACTGGTAGATTTTTGGTACGTCTTACGATCTCAGATAACTAAACTGAAAACATTAAAAGACTAATTCAAAATGTAAATACTTCCCCATTAAGGCGAAAGTCGCAGCACTGTTATAAAATTTAAAATTCATCAGGTAAAACTATAATGGCTAAACATATACTTTACGACCATGTATAGTTAAGATGGATAGACCTAGAGTGAGTGAATGCCGCCTCATTTCCTGTTCCTCGTTTGGTTGTGGATTTAGGGCGGAGTCGCTCAGTCAACAATCCTCCCCACCTTAATTATACATGACTAGTATATGTTAGGCGATTATAGAAATGCCTCGTGAGAATCCATTCATGAAAAAGGTACCCTATTCAGAACACTTAGGACTCTCTATAGTTCCGCGTCGACTCTATCGGTCCAAGTATCCGCGGCAGTGATACACAGGACGAAACCCGAGACGCCTATAACTGGTGTACCTGTTCGGCGCATGACTCTATCGACCCTCATTTTATATTATGTCGAGGTATGCCAACTTCGACGACTCTATCGATCATGGTTTGACGTAGTGCAACCATGTGTACATCCTTAGTGCTGTGTAAAAAGAACTTTCTCCGTAGCCATGTCGGCAAATAAAGGTTTTTCCGAACCTAAACATAATACAAATAATCAAACCTAATACGATCTGTCAGTCGTCCCTCTTATCTCAAACTTTCCAAAGTACCCGGAGAAGGGTACCGCGCGCTGTTGACCGACCCCTCTTAGTCAGATGGAAACCGAAGCGAAAGAAACTGCAGAAACTCCGGAAGACAATAACTATCCAAAGCATACTCCGTAGATTCCCCAGAAAGACCCTTCGCATCTTGCACATCAGGTTCGTGAACCCAGAGGATAGAACTCATGGGACTGACCACTATAACCAGGTATATGCATAAAGGTGGTATATAGTTGAGATCAAAAAGATTTAAGATGTGTGCTTACTCCCTACTCCCTGTTCCTCGTTGGGTTGTGGCTCTGGGGTGGAGTCGCACAACTGAACATCCTGCCGACCCCAATTATATACGGCCTGCATACACCAAGTATTAGTGGTTAAGCCAGGTATGAGCTCTACCACGAACCTCATAGTAAATCCCTTCATCCTATTCCATAAAATAGGAGCTGGAGTCAAGAGAACCACGGCGGGTTGAGCTACTATAATGACTACAAATCCAAAATTTGTTGTCATCCCAGTTAAGCCCACATAGTAGCTAACACCCTCAGTTAATAAAGGGAATGAAGTCTGAGTCGTAAGAGTCAAGGACATTGACTACGACCATCCATTCACGCTTAATCCCCCGAATTAAGCATCGCAGCGGATATCCCGGAAATCCAAAAGCTGCGATGGGTTGAACTCTGAGAAGAATGCACTACAAGAAAACAGCCCTCTAATGACGCGCAAACAATGACACGCAGTGATATACGATACGCAAAAGCGTGCGCTCTAAAAATAATGTCATCTCTTCCAAAATTTGAAGGATAAAGGACACGCATTTATGCGTGCCCTGAAATTAATGTCAGCACAAAAAGAAAAAAAAAACACGGAGGGCACCGGTCGTAAAAAGTGTGTCGTCTAAGTATGTTGTTTTATAATTTTAGTGAAAGGCGTGCTTTAAAGGGAAACGAAATCCCTAAAAAATATAAACCCCGCCTGATGCATCTACTCCTTCGTATGTTGTACCCAAGAAACCCTAATAGTGTGGCTGCCAATCTTTATCCATTTCTCCATTTTGTCACCTTCAAGCTCTGAATTAGGGTTTACTTTGGCGATAATTTCAATTTCTCTTACAGCAAACATCCCAACTCTTCAACCCTAAATCCACCACTGCTACTCCGCCTTCTTTCTCCGAGCTCCGCCGCTCTTCGAAGATCGAATCGGCTTCACTCTCCACAACTCAATCGTTCTTAAAAAAATTCAATTCTCACATACATATCTCCTCTTATCCTACACGACCTTACACCGACAAAGTGACCAATCGCCATGGACAGTACTGAGAAGGTATACACATGCTTTTTCATCTTATTCTAGATCTCGCCTACGATTGAGTGTTCCCAGTCCTGCTCCACCTCCGGTTTACCCAACTCCATCGATCTACTTCCGGTTCCCCTTTCTTTCTCTCTCCATCTCTCTCTCTCTCTCTCTCTCCTATATATAAATATACATACTGCGTGACATCCAGGAGGTGATTTAGGGTTCTATATACATCTCTCTCTCTCTCTCTCTCTATATATATATATATATATATATATATATATATATATATATATATATATACCATTTCAAATTCATCTTATGGAGCTTCAGATCTTAGAAGGTTTACAGTGGAAGGTACGACCAGTGACATCCAGGTTCGTGTAATGGTGATCTGTAAAATGATTGTTTGATTTTGTACTGTTAATTACAAAAATGACATTCTTTAGTCTGGACACAATTTAATAAGAATATTTAACTGACAAGTAATATGCCAAATTAGAGAAAACGTTTAGAACAATAAGCCTACCGATATTTTGTAACGCTTAGCAATGACATTGAGATAATTTTGGATTAGAAATGAAAACGTGAACATAATGATCTAACAAATGTATATAAATAATTTCAACATGTAGCTCTGAACCTTGTTCTTGACTTTTGTAGGTTGGTGGAGTTACCCCAAAGAAGGGTGGAACAGAGCATTTAGGGCTCCCTGTTTTCATCTCAGTTGCAGATGAAAAATCTGAAACCAAGGCTAATGCATCTGTAATTTATGTGCCTCCACCATTTGCTGCAGCAACAATCATGGAAGCATTAGAGGTTGAATTGGATTTGATTGTTTGCATTACAGAAGCAATTCCACAACATGACATGGTAACATGCATTTCTCTTCAATATGTTGGTTACTTGTGATTTCATTGTAAGAATGTTATTGACTGTCTGTCACTTGTAATCAATCTTATACATACAGGTTCGTGTAAAGGCTGCTCTTATTAAGCAGTCAAAAACTCGACTGATTGGACCAAATTGTCCTGGTATCATTAAGCCTGAAGAATGCAAAACCAGAATCATGCCTGGTTACATTCATAAACCAGGGCGTATTGGTATTGTATCTCGATCTGGCACACTAACTTATGAAGCGGTAAGATATTCTTCATTTTTTCTTAACTTATTATATGATCGGTTTAAGATTAATTGCTTATTTTGAATTTGGAAAACATTATGATTCTATGCAGCAATTTGAATGATTTGTTTATTTATTTTGTTACAGGTATACCAAACTACTACTGTAGGGCTAGGTCAATCCGCACGTGTAGGTATTGGTGAGGATCCTTTTAACATGACCAAATTTGTTGACTGCATGAGAAAATTCGTTGATGACCCTCAGACAGAAGGTAACTTAAGTTTTCAAATGAATTTGAATTTTGGTTAGGCTTTTTAAATTTGGGTAATTGCATCTCATTTTGATGTGTGGATAGTTAGTGTGTTTCCAACATGAATATCATAAGAAATTTTGTTACTTAGTTTTTTAAGTTTTTTGATAACTTAAAATGGTTATTCTGTTAGGGTTGCTTTAAAGCACAAGTGTATGGTTATGTTAATTTATTGCTAAGATTTAAATGTAATATTTTCCAAATATGAATTAATGTTCTGTTTAACTTAACTTTAGCGTTAGCAGTCTTTAGTTTTTCCATGTCTATTCCAAAAGTATGATTTTTATAAAAAAAAAGTTGAATTTTCTTTTATCAATTCTATGTTTTGGGACTAGTCCTTTTGACCCCAAAGTGTTTTGAAAGATTGTGCAGCTTGAGGTTGAGTTGAGAAGAGAACGTCATGAGGGAGATCTCAAGGAGAAGTATAGACTTGCTCGTGTTATGGAACATAAGGTATGTAATGTATTTTTTGAATATTAACATTTTTTATTATTATTTGGAGGATCAATGCTTCACAAAAAATCCAAAGTGGAATTTACCCCCTTGGTGTAGTTGGAGCAATTGTATCATGGAATTATCCATTTCATAACTTGTTTAATCCAATTTTAGCTGTTGTCTTCTCTGGGAATGGCATAGTTGTCAAGGTATTTAATTCTTGAGTAATTTACATTACACCCCCTAGAGTATAGCTGTTTTTGCAGTCTTGGTCCAAAAATGTTTTCTCTTATAAATTGGTCATCATTTGTGGTCTTGTAACATTTTTGGTCCTTGTTCCAAGTAAAATAACTATTTTGGTCCCAGAGTATAACTGATTTTTGCAATATTGGTCCAAAATATAGTCATTTTCTTGAAATAGAGATGAACAACCTCAAATAAGGGACTGAAATTGCAAAATCAGCTATACTCAAGGACCAAAAATTCAATTTACTCTTCCTTATTGGTATTTCAGGTTTCAGAACATGCAAGCTGGTCTGGATGCTTCTACGTGCAAATTCTCCAAACTGCCCTTGCAGCTATTAGAGCTCCTGAAAATCTTGTTGAAGTCATAACTGGGTTAGCCAAGCCCTTTTTAGTCATTTTAATATTTTTTAATTTTATCAGGTCCCTTAAACTTTGAATTTTCCAGGTTTGCTGAGACTGGAGAAGCATTAGTCTCCTCAGTTGACAAAATTATATTTGTCGGCTCTCCAGGTGTTGGCAGAATGGTATGATTTTCCCTTTTCCATCTCATGACTGGAAGATAACATAAAGGGTATTAACGTAATTTCACATTACATTGTTTTATAAAACCAGATAATGAGAAAAGCCGCTGACACATTGATACTCGTGACACTTGAGCTTGGTGGAAAAGATCCGTTTATTGTCTGTGAAGACGTCGATGTGGCACATGTAAGAATCTTTGACTTTCGGTCAAATTCATAAAATAATTTTGACTTTTCCATCTTTTGTTTACTCCAAATTGTGAGAAATAGTAATGAATATACATTTTCTACAAATAATAGCAAATATGTAATCCATAATAGCAGCTTACTTAAATTTTCTCTATAAAAATTAGCAACCTTCTTACATCTTTTTTTTTTTACCAATAATAGCAATATATAACAAATAAAGTACATTGCCTATATTTGTAAAAAAAGTTAAAGTACATTGCTATTCTGAGCAAAGAAGCCATTTTTAATAGAATCTTCAAACTCAATACAGGTTGCACAAGTTGTTGTTAGGGCTTCTTTACAATCTAGTGTACAAAACTGTGCAGGAGCTGAAAGACTTTATGTCCACAAAGACATATACGCTTCATTTGTAGCTGCGGTTGTCAAGATTGTTAAATCTGTCTCAGCTGTAAGTAACTAATTAGTAATTATAGTTCTACCCTTTTGATTATATATAATTTGCAACATATTATTTTTTTAATTAATTAAATAAATATTCTAGGGTCCTCCACAACTTGGAAAATACGACATGGATGCGATTTATGAGGAACCTGTTGATCCATCGGTGAAAGTAGGACGCTGTAGTGTGGATGTCCTGAAACAACTTAGTATGGATGTAGTGTCACTTGGGATCAAGAATCGCATGAATAAACTAACAAACCATCTGCTGAGTCGACACAGGCATGTTTTCAAAATTCAAAAAATATTTTTCTTTTTTCATTTTCTTAATTTAATATTTTTACGTTTGTGACAACAACTTTTATCCTCTGTACCCACCCGTGGAAGACACTCCTGTGGACTTGTCACTTGCTCCAGAAGCCCCTTCAAAATCGTCGATGGTCCCGCTAGCTCCGCTGTCGGAAATCCAGGTATTTCTCACTTCATATTGATACTTAAGTGAATTTACAACCCTGTAAAAGCAAAACTATTTATGCTATGATCATAATTGATCGGAGTCTTTTATATGATGGATTGATAATAATCTTTCTAATTCAGTCACTGTTGCATTGGATAAACAAGAATTTAAGTGTTTTTCTAGCTATGTTAACTGATTACGTTGTGTGTAGATGTTAATTAGGTTTTATGATCGAATTTTGCATTTTGAGTTTTAAAGTTAACTACTTACGATAAATACCTTGTGAAACTGCTGTAAAAACGAACCAGTACTAAACAAATTGGAGATTTGTTTTTTATAATCCAAAATCACATAAAAGAATTGCAAAACACATCTGATCATCTGCACAGATTGAGTGTAAAGATGAAGGATTATGACTTTAGTTGTGCTTGTTCAAATGCTTTCAGATGAAATTGCAAAACTTTTCCCATCCCTGTTTGGGCAACCATCAACAATATTGGTGCCAGGTAAATCTAATGAATCAGGATCTGCCTTGAAGATAGGAGTTGTGTTGTCAGGAGGACAAGCACCAGGAGGGCATAATGTTATATATCTGGGATTTTTGGTTAGGATTTTGAACTTCCATTTCCTATTGTTCATACTTTTCACACTTCATATGATAGATTGAAGGATTGACTAGTAAACATCATCAATATTGGTGCCAGGTGAATCTAATTAGTAAAGAAAGTTGAAGGATTGACTAGTAAACATAAAAGTAGAATGAAAATGACAAGTGATTTTGTGTTGTGTTTACAGGGTTGATGAAAGCGAATAGCTCTCGAGTTAGAAGTGGAAAAGAAAGCTCAAGCCTAAAGAGATAAGATGCTGAAAATGCAAGTGTTGTATTCTTCATTTCAATTGTTAGTATGAAACATATAGTAGATTAGATGAATGCAAATTTATATATTGTAACAAATAGAATTGTATGACATTAAAGTTTATGCAATGGATTGTATTTTTTTGTATATGGTATTTTATTTCTATTATGACAAATTAAATGCAAATTTAATTTAAAAATTAATAAATATATAAATATATATTTTTTTTATATATTTAAATTTACGATACGCAAAAGTGTGTGTCATCTTCATTTATGACATGGCCTTTCTTGACAGGGGCTTTCTTGATACGCATTGCGTGTCATTAACATGCGCGTCGTAAGGTTACGACACGCGAATGCATGTCGTCTTCCTTTATGACAAGGCCTTCCTTGATACGCATTGCGTGTCGTAAACGCGTGTCGTAATTGCGCGTCGTAAATGAGCGTCGTAAATGCGCCTTGTCTATAGACGACGCGCAAAAGCGCGTCGTCTCTCTTTATGATAGGGCCTTCCTTGACACGCATTTGCGCGTCGTCTGAGCCTTTTACGACACGCAAAGAGCGTCGTAAAAGGCTGTTTTTCTAGTAGTGATGGATGAGGAGATTAAAATTCCGAGTGATGAAACCCTATACTCACTAGATTTGGTCTGGACCGAGAAAACTCAGAACCTTCGGAAGAGTAGTTGCTGAAGATGTTCGCACTACTCAGGCACTTCGTCCACCCTATTACAGACAAATAGTGCCTAGGATCCTCCGCCCCATCGCATGGAGGAAATCGTCGTCGCCCTGTAGACGATAGACTTCATTTTCCGAAGTGAACACTAGAATACCGAGAACCACAGGATAACCTCCGCAGCCAAGAATACTTGATCAAAGTGCGGAAGTAGTTGCGTTAAGCTTCATGACCCAGATCCCGAAGAGATTATAGACTTAACACCAGCCTTGGTGTTAGTCGAGGGGTTATGCAGGAGCATGCGCTTTCCGCACTAGAATACACCAAAGTCTTAGAGATTCATTGGACTATTAGGTGTTCCACGAATGCTATCTCACCCAGAAATAGTAGAACCACCTCCCGAGATAGTCCAACACTCATTTAGTGAAACCCTATCTCCCTGACCCTGAGGGTTTCCGTTGGGAATATCTCAAGATTCATTGTACAGGTTCATTTTCCATGAGCTTGAGATAGACATTCTACAGCAAACAGAAAACCGTAGTCACACAACCCATTCGATGACCTAAAAAGCCTCTAAAAGCCAATTGACAGGAAAACGCGAAACCAAGGACAACTTAAGCTTCCTAAGAACCAACCTGAGGGACTATACTACCAGTATGGGAGAGAACGTTAGGAACTTCGGAATGACGATCACGCCAGTGGTGATCTTGCCATAGAAGTACACTATGTTCTAAGTACTGAAAATCTCTACCCTTCCGAGAGCGTAGGACCATCTGAGAATCTTCACAGAGATTTGGTCCAACCCTCGTCAGACCACTACTACTTCCGGATCTTCCACAAGTTTCACACCCGATCGATCCACTTCTTAGACTTGATCAGTGTTTACCTGACGTCACTCTTCGTATCCCACACATCTTGATAGAAACCATTGAGAACCCTAACATCATAGATACACCAGTCGGAACCCACTAACTACACGAGACGAAGTCCGCATCCTGTAGATGAAGGTTTGTTGGAATGACAAACACAGACCAAAGATTCACAGGGGAATGCGAGGAAAAACAGAGTAGGAAGTACCCTCCTGCCTCTACTCGGTCATTCATACCTACTTCCTTGCCTAGACCTGAATTTTGGGACGAAATTCCCTCTAATGGGGGATGATGTGACAACCCTAAAGTTTATTCCGTTACATTGCCCCGTTTCCGTTAACGGAATATTCTACTGTATAAAAGTTCTGTTAATATGAGGTCGTCAAATAAATAAATGTTTTATTTATTTATGTTTTATGTCGTTATAGTCATAATAAAGTAAATAAAAACACTTAAGTTGCATTTCCATTTAATTGGAAAAAGTTAGTTTTTATTATTACGACCACTAAATCGGGTGCGACCAAAAGCCCCGTATAACGGCAGTATCGGGTAGATTCCCACTGAGCTTCAACTCCGACCCCTATATAAGGGAGAGTAAACTCCATTTCCACCTTTTTACTCTCTCTCTACAAATTTTTCCCGAGCCAAAAATCATCCGTTTCGAGCCCCAAACGAGTAGGTAAACTATCCTAACTTGTTGTATAACCTATCTAGCATGCAAATTCGTGTTTAAATCATAAAATAGGGACAAAATGATGTGTTTACGGCGCAAGAACACTCTTGGACTGTGAACACCATTTAATGGGGTTTTTAAGCCCCAAAACCCCTCCAAATTGTCCCTAAGGCTTAGATATGACTTGTAGGCTTATGGAATCGGAATTAGAACACCTTGAACTAGAATTTTGGGGAGTAAACATGAGTTTACTGCCCAAGAACATGCTTGGGCCGTAAACTCCTCTTCATGGGGAGTAAACTCATATTTGTGTGTTAAAAATGCCCTTAAACACACCAATGGCCTTGGATTAAATTCTAGAAACGACCAACAACAAGCTAGGGACCTTAAATTCAATTAAAACAACTCCATAAGGAGTTCACGGCCTTAAACCCCTCATGGAAGGGTACCTGGGCCGTAAACTCCTACAAAGAGGTTAATTGGTGCCCTAAACTCCCTATTTGACTTGGAAAAATGGTTAGGAAATTACCCTCTACCACTTAAGCCCTTAAAACACAAAAAGAATGAGTGTATAGGAGCTTACGGCCATAAGTTCCCTTGCTTAGGGCCGTAAACTCCTCAAAGGGTCCATTTGATGCTTTAAACCCATTCACACGTTTGATATTTGAGTCTAGCAAAATTCCACAATTGATATGAGACATTTTAGCACCCTAGAACACCCTCACCATGAGTTTACGGCCATAAACTCATGGGGAGTAGTCCCAGGGCCGTAAACACCCTATGGTGAGTTTACTCTTAGAGAGTAAATCCATTCCTAAGACATTTGAGCCCTTAAATGTTACCCGGGACACCCCAAAGACTTAACCAAAGTGTTTTCCGCTCCTTAGGGTGCGTATACTTGTTTAATTAGTATTATATATACTAATTGTATGTGAACATATGTTATCATATGTTAAATAGGTCACTAAGTGTGTTCAAGTCTTTATTTGACACCGAGCACCCAACCGGCGCCTTCGTCGGATCCACTTACACCAGGTGAGTTCATACCCCTGAATGAACCTTTTAAATGTTTTTACATGTTTTATAGGGGGGAATACAAGTTAAACATGCCATTTATCATATCAATCACATGTCATTGATAACCCGCATGCACAAGGATTTACCACACTGTTAACTGTTTTACCGAGAATGACACTGTAAATGGTTTTCTAAAAACATAGTTATTTGTTCAGCTTTTACTTATGATGTTTAATCAAAGTTTCATTTTGAAACTTGTTTATGAAAGGTTTTCAAAGGATTTTTAAAGATTTTCAAACTTATTTTACAAAGGAATACCAAGTCGTGATTTTCTTAATATATAAAGGTTTTCCAAAGTTTTCGTCTATGTTTTTATACTTCTACTTGGTTAAGATACCACTGCGTTATTTCTGTTTAGTTAATACCTCCACTTCGTGATACACTTATACTTGAGAACGCCTCCACTTCGTGATACACTTATGCTTGAGAACGCCTCCACTTCGTGATACACTTATACTTGAGAACGCCTCCACTTCGTGATACACTTATACTTGAGAACGTCTCCACTTCGTGATGCACGTATACTTGAGAACGCTTCCACTTCGTGATACACTTATACTTGAGAATGTCTCCACTTCATTATACGCTTATACCTGATAACACTTCCACATAGTTAGATGTATGCCTGTGCTTGTATAGTTGCATATAAATAATGTTTGAAGGACTTAGGAAGGCTTGTTCGCCCTATTTCCTTTTCTTCGTTGAGATGTGGTCTGGTGGGATCGGATGTCCGTCCGAAGGTCGTTTGATCATTAATTATATATTATGTACACAAGCATAAACATACAGGTTTACATTTGTCAGTTCAGTTAAGAGTCTCTACCACCAGTTCAACACTTACATTGGAAACCCTCTACCCACTATTTGGGATGCATCTTCGGGACACGGCCTTCTCCGTCGTCTAGTTGGTAACCAGAGTCTCCTGTAGGGAGAGCGGACATTTTGTGTATAGATCTATACGGGATTGACACCCCCGCACCCTGACTGCTAGCTACAGTCCACGGCCTACCAAGCCAAGGGGTGACAAATGTCATATTCTCTAGACGCTTGTAGGGCGTCAGGTACTCTAGTGTCGGTTAGTATGGTTACGAGTATCCCTGGTTACCTTATAATTCATGGCCTTAAGGTAATGGTTTTTCACCAACAATTTACACTGTATGTTGGAACCCACTCTCGGAGTCACACTGTTTTAGACCTTACTAGACGTATCATTCATTTGATACTGTCTGGGGTCTGTATTCACTGTATTCACTATTTTAGACCTTGCTAGACGTATCATTCAGTTGATACTGTCTGGGGTCTATGTTCACTGTTTTAGACCTTACTAGCTGTACCTTTCATTTGGTACCGTCTGGGGTCTGTGTCTCTTTCTGTTAGACTGAGCCAGGCATGTCGTTCATTCGATACCCTCCTGGAGTCTATGATTCCTTTTGCCTTAGTCAGCAGTCCTCACTGCTGAGGCATATGTTATTTTCCCTGATTCCTCTTGCTTTCTTTAATAATCAAATTCTGTATTTTGATAATGATAGCGATTAAGGGAAAAACTACTTTTTACCACATAACTCCGTCCAGTCTTGGTAGAAGACTGCTTTTATTAAAGAAAATATAGGATTTTCTGGAAAAGACACTAATGTAATAGATACACTGAAACTACCACTTTTATTAAAGTAATTTGGATAAAATGCCACTAAATACTTATGAACTCACCAGCATTTGTAAAAATGCTGATACTCGCTTTTCAAATAACTTGTATTCTCAGGTCAGCATTAGACAGGTACATCCCCGGAGCTGTTGATGAAGATAGCTTAGTACCATGTTGTACTTATATTATTGCCTGTATTACTTTGATGTATTGTAAAGTAAACCATGTAAAACTATTACCATTAATGCAATGTTTTGTTGTACTTTGATTACTATAATGCATGTGTTGTGATACTTGACATGACGTCATCCACCCAGAACGTTTCCGCCGTTCCGGTTTTGGGGTGTGACAAATCTGGTCTAGCCTCCGCCTAATCATATGAAATAAACACTCTAAATTAATACATCTCTCAAGGCTAGACTATTCCCTCTCTTAGTACTCTCAGAAGGGTAAAAGACCATTTTACCCCTCTGATGGCTCAAAGACCCTAAAGTTGACCAAATCCTAAAAGTCAACAAAAGTGAACTCTCCAGGTTACGCTGGGCGTACCAAACATGTACGTTGGGCGTACCCAGCGTCCTCACAGAAACGGGGTGCGTGACCTCTTACGCCGCGCGTACTGGGATTACGCCCCGTGTAACTCCCAGTTTCAGACTCTAAGCTCTTGAGGTCTTAAACAGTTAAGACCCACGTCCAACTTCTAGATCTGACCATTTCTAAGCCTCTTAATCGATAAATTTGGTGACTTTAAGCCTTTGCATGGCTGGACAAGTCACTAACACCCATAACATTCCATTTCCCAACTCTAGAAAGCTCATAACTCAAGCATGACCTCATAACAACGATCAAGATGGAATTTTTATGGATCTATAACACAAATATCACTGAAATGGGACAGATCTAGGTCCATGGAGTACATTACACTCATAAAGTCTCCACCCTTGGGGACTTTTAACCCTAGAAATGGTCCATGCAATATCAAACCACATAAAGAGGAAAGTTTTGAACTTTATACCTCTAGATGAAGGTCCTTTCTCTAAAGATCTCAGATCCAAACTTGCACTTCAACTCCTAGCCTCCACAAGCTCTTCTCCTTCTTCTTCACTAACACACCAAGACACTTTTAGCTCCAAAACACACACACTCAAGCTAAGGACGATGGAAAGCTCTCTCTTAGGGTTTCACTATCTGATATGGAGGCTGAGAAATGAGCCTTAGCATCCTTTAAATAGTGCACAAGACAAACATTTAGGGTTTGCATCTGGACCCGTTATGCCCAGCGTAACCCTGGGTACCCCCAGCGTACCCAGGCGAGTCCGTGTCCAAATTAAGCGCATGAGTACGCGCATCGTACTCCCCAGTACGCCCAGCGTACTCATTTGCTACAAGAACTCTCTCAAGGGACCAATCTTGACAACTTGACAAAATAGAAGGTTTAAATAGCTTTACCTGAATTTCAGGATGTTACATCCAGGAGCCAGCAGGGCCGCAACCGCTGTGACAAGTGCGGCAAGATGCACGAGGGGGCGTGCATGGCGGGTAGTTCGGGTTGCTTTAAGTCCGACCGAACTGGTCATGTCAGCAGGGATTGTACTACTACCACCACCACAACAATATCTGATCTGATTTTCTTTTAGTGCAATCAGAGGGGCCACAAGAGGTCCTAGTGTCCGAGTTTAGCAGCAACCGTACAGCTGGCGACACCCTCTCCTGCAACACTGAGGATTACCGATGGCCGTCAGGGCCAGACAGAGGTGCCTACGGCGAGGAGCAGGGCTTTTCAGATGACTGCAGAGGAGGCACATACAACTCTCGATGTTGTGACGAGTATGTATCTATTGCTTATCTCTTTATTTATATTGATTATTGCTCATGTTTATGTGTTTTATTATAGGATCATTCCTTGAGAACGATATATCTGCTTTGGTATTATTTGACTCGGGGGATACCCGATCTTTTGTATCGCTCTCGTTGAGCAAGCGATTTGAGAGAGCTCCATAGGAGTTGGACTATCTACTTGATGTAAAGATAGCGGATGATAGGACCGTTCGGGTTGCGAGGGTTCATTGGGGATGTACACTGCAGCTGTTTGATGAGCATTTTCCATGGATTTAGTCCCTATTCCCCTGCAAGGAAATAAGGTTATCGTGGGTATGAATTGGTTGAGCCCTAATGGGGTGGTGATCAACTGCGAGCAGCAGCTAGTACGAGTTAGGACCCCAAGTGGGGGAGGGTTGGTGATTCAGGGCGAGAGGCCACGACATAAACCGACCTTGTGTTCAGCAGCGAGAGTTAGGCACTACCTTCAGCAGGTTAGCGCAGATTATGTCGCCTATGTTATGGATACCCGTGATTAGGGTAAGGAGACCGTGCATGACGTATCGATCGTACGGGAGTACCCAGAGGATTTGCCTGGGGTACCTCCGGAGAGATAGGTAGAGTTCAGGATTGACCTAGTTTCTAGTATGACTGCGATAGCCAAGGCACCATATCGGTTGGCTTCTCCTAAGATGCATGAATTGTCTACACAGCTGCAGGAGCTGTTAGACAAGGGATTTATCAGACCGAGCAGTTCGCCATGGGGAGCTCCGATCCTGTTTGTGAAGAAGAAGGATGGGTCGCATCAGATGTGTATAGATTACCCGGGGTTGAATAAGGTAACGGTGAAGAACCATTATCCCCTCCCGAGGATTGACAATTTATTTGACCAGCTTCAGGGTGCATCTTGGTTCTCCAAGATTGATTTGCGATCGGGTTATCACCAGATGCGAGTCAGGGATGACGATGTGCAGAAGACAGCCTTTCGGACTCGCTATGGTCAATATGAGTTCGTGGTGATGCCGTTTGGGCTCACCAATGCTCCTGCCACGTTCAGGGATCTCATGAATCGTGTGTGCAAACCGATGTTGGACCGGTCTGTGATAGTCTTCATCGATGATATCTTGGTTTACTCCAAGACTCAGGAGCAACACGAGAAGCACCTGAGGGAGGTGCTGGAGACACGGAGGAGGAAGAGATTTTTCGCAAAGTTCTCCAAGTGCAAGTTCTGGTTGCGATAGGTGCAGTTTCTGGGGCACCTTGTCAACCAGAATGGTATACTGGTCGATCCGGCCAAGGTAGAGTACGTGATGCAGTGGGAGGTTCCAAGGTCTCCATCTGAAATTCAGAGTTTTCTTGGTCTGGCGGGTTATTATCGGAGATTCATCAAGGATTTCTCCAAGATTGCTATTCCATTGACCCGACTGACCAAGAAGTCTGTGACATTCTGCTGGGGGCCTGAGCAGCAGACAACTTTCGAGACTCTCAGACAACGGTTGTGCGAGGCACTGATTCTGACCTTGCCGAAGGGCGTCGATAATTTTGTGGTTTACTGTGATGCTTCGATCACGGGTATAGGTGCAATGTTGATGCAATAGGGTCTCTATGATGGACCTTCCCTTTCCATTTGGATTGGGAAAGAGCCTTTATCTTCTTTCTGTTGCTTTGTTGGACAACCATGATAGGGGCACTTATAGAACTGTTGGAATGAGACTTCTTCATTCCTGCTTCAACCGTTTACAACATATTGTGAAGCTCAATCAACATGATTTCTATATTGTTCAAACGATAGGCCAATATGAACTTACCATAACTACTAGGCAGAGAGTTGAGGACCATGTTAATGGCAAGGTCCTTATCAAAGTTCACATTTAGATTTTCCAATCTTTCCAAATGCTTCTGCATTTTCTGCACATGAGCATACACAAATTCCCCTTATTTTAGTCTGCACACCATAAGGGGCTTGACCATTTCATAACGCTCTTGTCTTGCCTTCGTGTGGAACATTTGAGACAAGGTCGTGTTAAGTTCATATCGCCAGTAATCCTCATAAATTTTTTGGAGTTCAGGTGCCATAGTTACAATCATAATACAAGAGACATTCGTTACATCATCCACATGCTGATCATAATCAACAATCTCCTCAGGAGTGGCAGTTTCTTTGTTGATTTCTAGAATTGGAGTGGTGAGAGCATACTCTTTGTTCTCGTAGCAAAATATCATTTTCATAATTTTCATCCAATCCATGTAGTTTGAACCAACAAGCTTGTCCTTAACAAGGATTGATAGTAGAGTGAAGTTGTGGTTTGATGGAGGAGGAGGAAGTTCACCAGATAAAGATATTTCTCTGAAAATGAATACAAGATTTTAGTTAGTTGATTCAATCCTTGATATTTAACCCAAATTAATATTCAAGGCTAGGATCCAATAACGCAATTCGAAATTAAGAAAAAGGATGTTGTAATCTAATCACAAATTCATTTAAGGTAGGTAATGCATTTTACTAATTTCAATCTATATGAAATTCCTAGATCATTTGAGATTCATTGAATCTTATCAATGACATGTTTAATCTCAATTATACTCTTCAATTTTGTGACTGGGATAACGAGGATCACAAACAAGATGTGAATAACCATGCAAACCCGCTTGACAACCTCAATGTCTTTTATCATCTTAAATTAATGTGTTGGTAAACCACACACGCTCCATCAATTAATGATAATTTTTGAGTTGTGCCATCATTTCAACTTTATAGTCCCTAATTAGTGTGTTGGTTAAGCACACATGCTCCACTAACGACTCATAAAGATTGATGTGCGTTTTCATGGATTATCATACACTTTCACATTTTACTTAAAGTAACTAGAGTGTGAAATTTATAAAAAAGTTCTATTACTTTATATCATTATACTCTTAATGAGGTTATGTCCTATTGAACCCATTAGCCTAACAACCCTCACCCAATGACAATCATTTTATAGGTCATTTCCTTATACCCCCTTAGAATATGGCTTCGTGAAGGAGGTCTACTATTGGTTCAACTGACTCATATTATACATATAATATTAAGCTTTTAATATATATAAGTATAAAGATGTATTTTAAACATTTAAAATAATGTTTATAAATCATATTAATGATTTCAAAATTAATCCTTTTCATTTAATTAATTAAATTTCATTAAATCATGAGGATAATTCAAAGATTCAAGATACTAGGAGATCACATTACCAACTTAAATATTCAGATTTTATCTAACTAAAACAATATTTATTAATGTAATTATCCTAATCAAAATCTCAATTATCCATAAAATTTCGCTGAACAGGAGGTCCCCACGACGTGGCAAATAAAACTCCACGTCGTGGTAGGAGGAGAAAAAACGCGGATCAGACATTGGCCACGACGTGGCAAAAGAGACCACGACATGGCGACGCAACAAAATGACGATTTTGTAATCCTTCAATTGTTCAAGTTCAACTAATGCACATTCAATTGTTAGACAACCAAGCTCTAATACCACTAATGAAATGGTTTTTACATGTAATAATGCAGAAAATACCTTAAACTCTTAAGGGTACATGCAACCTAATTTGCTCTATGTCATAACTCTATTGAAACAACATACTATTGAACAAAAACTTATAAACCATAATGGAAATCGAAATTCACAAAAGGAATAACATACCTTTGATTTGTTATTGTAAACAAACCCTTTGATCCAATTAGATCAGTCCAATAGTCTCTTGAAAAATAGCTTTAGTTGTATCCAAGCCTCTAATGGTTCACACCCATACCTCAAGAAACCTAGAAGATTTAGGAGAGAAGGGAGAGTGGCTAATTTTCAGATTTGGTATGTGTGATAGCATGGCTAAAAAATCCCCAGGTAAAAGGCCCTACATATAATTGATTTTGAAACACAAAGAAACTCTAATTTGAACATAAAATTTTTTATTTCAAAGAAGGTAATTATCTAGTTCCTTGATTATCTACATGAAGGCTTCCAGAAGGCTCCAAGAGGAGCCTCCAAACCGTCCAACATAGGAGGATTCTGGAACCTGACATCTGCTCAACTTTTAAACAGTTACATCTATAATCCGTCAACTTTTAATTAATTCTAATTAACCCAAAATTAATTCCAAATTAATTCTAAATCAATTATAACCATTTCTATTAGTCATATAATATATTAATAAATAATTTATTTCTCTCAAGCAACCCAAAAAACATTTACTTTTATTCATCAATATTACTAATTTAGTTAGAATCTTAAACACCTTAATCCAACAATAATATATATAAATGGACACTACCATAGCTACAACACAACCACATTCAATGTTTGAACACACGTTTTTTCAAATCTATATTTCAATCACACCTTTTGATGTACAACATCAAAGAAGTGTAACCACATTAAAAACTAAAATAAGATGTATTAAGCCCATGGTTATCAAACCGTTTGATATTGATCATTAAGATATTAATGTATTGGATCGAGCATCGTGCATTGTAGACTTCTAGTCATGAAGGAATTGACTCCGTAAATTTAAAAAAAAAATCCAGTGTTTTAAAAATCGGTTTGAACCGGTCGGTCGAACCGGTTGGACCGGGAACCGGGGAAGAGAATGGTTCAACTATCACCGGTTTTACACCAATTTTTGAACCGGATTGAACCGGCCGATTTTTCTAAAAACCGATTAAACTAAATAAAAATACATGAAAAAAAAACATTTTCAATAATAAATGTGAACTTTTTCACATCTATTTAGATTTCTCTAAATAAAAACATATGTTAAATGTTTTGATGTTTTTTGATGCATTTGTATTCATTTAAAACTATATTTTGTTTCGATATTATATTTTATTTTATTTTTGACGTATGTGAATTGATATAAAACTTATAGTTATGTGTTGTTTTAATGTATTTATATTGATCTAAAACTTATTTTTATGTGTATTTTTAATGTGTGAACTTGTAGACGTCAAATTCGTGACTTATGTATGTATGTATGTTTAGAAAAATAAGAAAAAAAGATGAAAATTATAGAAACCGGTTGACCCGGCGGTCGAACCGGGAACCGGTCGTCATACCGGTTCAACTAAAAAACTGGTTTTAAAAACATTGAAAAAATCTTATTTATCCATTAAGTTACTATTACATTACATGTCTAAAAATATATTCTTTTTTTCATACCGAAATAATGATATCTACTGCAAAAAGAAAAAAAAATCCAGTTTATCCCTTAAGTTACTAACTTACTATTGTGTTAGGTTTCGTCTCGTCTTCCCCCCAAATTTACATTTCCGCATTTATAATATATTTTGTATTTTGTTATTGTTGCTTGTGATTAAAGTATTGGAAGTTACATAAGACCATCCGGTGTACATTGCACGAACGCGTCCGTGGTCTACTTGGCCACGAACCACGGCCGTACACACCACCCCGGTGGTTTGTGGTGGCTCGTGGTCGTGGCCCTCCGTGGCCCGGACAACGAATGCAAACGACCAATGATACGATGCGCAGCTATTCGACCGTTTCTTGTATCCGTTGTATAGCCGTTGTTAAACGGCTAGATTAATAAAAAAAAATAATAATTTATTTACCTATAAATACCATACTTTTACTCCTTATTTTTTACACCATTCTTTTCTTTCTCTATACACAAACTACACACTACATCTTCACAACCAAAAATCATGGATCCCAACCAAAATACCCCTCCAAACTACCGAAATCGCAAACCCGATAACGCTTTTGCGTTAGACACAACACCTCGACAATTCCCGACGATGGAGTCACCTCAAGGCGGTTTTATCAATTTACTTCAAAGTGGTTCCCCTATCCAACAAACACCACTTTTCCAACAACAATATCAACCTTTTCCGGCTTTCCAACAACAACAAATGCAACAACAATACCAACAATTTCAACAATTCCAACAACTACAACAACTACAACAACAATCGTCACAACAACAACCACCACCAAGCTCACAACCACCACTTTCGTCGGATTTTGTTCCGGAAACGCAACCTTCACCACCACCTTAACCAAAAAAGAAAAAAGGAAAAAAACCGACCCGACCCACTACCAACCAAGAAAGGGTCCCATGGACAAAAGAAGAAGAAGAAAAGTTAGCGGAGGCATGGGTGGCGGCTTCCGAAGATCCAATTGTAGGAGATAGCCGGACGTACGGAAGTTTTTGGGAAAAAGTCCGAGCCATTTTTTACGAGTTAATGGAAAGTGAAGCTCGAAATGCCGATCAAATTACGTCGAAATGGCGAGATATTCGATTAAAATGCACCGATTTTGGAGGAATCTACAACAATCTCCTAAACATACGCAAAAGCGGCTCGAACGATTTTGATGTTTTCAAGGCGGCCATGGACCAATATGAAAAAACAACGCCTACACGCAAAGCTTTTCCGTATATGAAGCCGTGGCTAAAATTGAAAGACTCCCCAAAATGGAAAGAGCAAACGGAAGGAAGTTCCCAATCTTCCGGTTCAAAGCGTTCGAGAAACCCTGATGGAGCTTCTCAACAATCGGACGGCCGAACACACATCGACATCAACGACGATCCGATAGATCTTGAAACCGACCAACCTCTTCCTCGGCCCGTTGGAAGAAATAAAGCAAAAAAAGCGGCGTCAACATCTTCGAATTCTAGTGTTATGGATATGTTCGACGATAAATTTGATCGATATGTGCAGCTTCAGGAAACGAAGGCCGAGGTGATGACTCGGATGGAACAAAAAATGATCGAAGCACAAACATCATTTCAAGAGGCACAAGAGACACTCCAAACAAAAACCGACATGGAAATCTTGAAAATGAAAGCGGACGACCTTGAGGGCGAAGACTTGGAACTTTTTCTAGCAATGAAAGAGTCGGTTCGAGCCCGACGTAGGCGTAGGGGGTAGTTTATTTTATGTATGGTTGGAATTTTTAGTTTTTTAATGTTTTTTTTTTTTTTTTTTTTTAAATTAACTAACTAATGTAATTTTTATTTTGATTGTTATTTTTATTTTAGTTTTTAATTTCAATTAATTTAGTTTTTATTTAATGTAATTTGGTATTTTAATTTAATGGAAAAATAGTATTAAAAAATGTTTTTAATGTATTTTTGAATTAAATTTAAATAAAAAAATGAGGTGGAGTGGTGTTTTAATGTATTTTTGAATTAAATTTAAATAAAAAAATGAGGTGGAGTGGTGTGTTTAGTGGTAAGTACCCCATGTATGTGGTAGTGGAATGTGGTGATGATGTGACACCCACCACATATGTGGTATGTGGTGGGTATAACAGATGGCCTAAGCACCCGTGCCAAGGTGTATCATCTTTTGCTAACATCGGTTTTTGGCATTTGTTTTCATTGTACGTATTGGTCTTATTTTGTTGTAAACATTGATGGATATCACTATATGTTGTTGCTTCACGCAATTGTCTTCTTTTGATGTATTTCGCTTATAGCTAAAAAATTATTCGCATAGTTTGTTTAACGATAATAATTTTTCCTTCAATGTTTGTTGCTTTAATTGACATGGGTTAGCAAAGTTGTGGAAAAATAGGGTCATTATGATTTATTGTGAACTTGGTGGAGACTCTGACTTTCTTATTATTTGAAAATCTTAGTTTTTGTATTTAGTTATAGGTTTCGGAAATTTTATTAGCATGACAGAAGTTTGATTATACCGAAGTGTTAATATCATGAAGACTGTTTTTTCCCTTAACAAACATCTTGTATTATTATTTTTTCTAATAAATCCCTAAACTTTTTTTTCCAAAAAAACCCTTAGCCTTTTAATCTTTCAAAAACACCCTTGAAGTTTTATTTTTTTCGAAACCCACATTTGGCAAGTTTTTTTTTTCGAAAAAAAAAACTACTAAAACAATCAATTTGAAAAAAGAAAAAGAAAAAATGGAAGGTCTTTTTCAGAAAAAAAGTTAGATTTAATCGATATTTAAAGTCTTTAATATTACCTCAAAATATATGATTCATTTGTTTTTCTATAGAACACATTATATAAAGTTTTTTTTTTCTTTGGAACAAAAAATTATATTAAAACTAGCAAGAAGTTAGAAAAAAAAATTACAAAGGTAAAGCCATTAAGGGGTTTTAGATCCAATCGCTCCAAAAGGCCTTAAACTTTATGTTTCTATTGACAAACCACAAAAAAGAATAGTCAACCATACTCTAGAACAAAACTTTGCAGGAAAGAATGTTATCACCAAACACCATATCGTTTCTAAACCTCCATGGCACCCAAAGCACCACTCATAAAATAGCTTCGAGAGCTAATTTATGAACCGAAGTCAACCTTAGATCATCAAACCAGTCGTAGACATCACACAACTTGTCTGGAGAATAAGGGGTAACATCAACCCACTTAAAAACTTTGGATCAAAAAGTGGCTTCTGGAACAATCAAGCAAACAGGACACATGAGAGTGTTAAGATCCACACATTTCCGACTAAGATTCCATATAGTAGGGATCATGTTAAGTAAAATTCTCCAAAAAAGAATATTAACCTTCTTAGGAAGGAATTTAGACCACCTAGTTTCCATATCGTTATAAGGAAGAGTCATATTGTCAATGTGCAACCTGGTTTCCTTAACATAGAAAGAAACAGAGTCGTTTAAACACCATCTCTAATGGTCTTGATCGTTAGAAAAGCTTACACCTTGCAACAACATTAAAAGATCTTCAAGTTGACGGCTACTAACCCCTCCACATATATGTCGAGACCAACTCCAATGGAAACCATCATTCCACTTATCTCGCACCAAACAATTTTGTTAAGTTTCCAAACGAAACAATCTAGAGAATCTAACATTAAGTGGTAAGTCACATAGCCAAACATCACTCCAGAAGCGTGTAAAATTTCCATCACCCACCTTTTTTGTAAGAAAGAATGAAGCACCAGACCCTTTTCGTGCATGGAATTTATGGATCCTAAAATCTTAGACCATATGCCTTGCCCATGAGTATGAGGAAAAAAGATGTGCATCCACCTCCATATATACCAAGAGACCCCAAGACAACAGAAACCAACACTGAGCGACCACCAATTGAAAGCATATTAGCTTTCCATCTAGACAACCTATTATTAAATTTCTCAATTATAGGATCTTAACTTTTGAACCTCGACATGTTATTGCTAACAGGGAGACCCAAGTACAAAAAAGGGAAGTTGATCCACCTTGAATCTAGTAATTCCACCAAAATTTTGACATCTTTAAAATCTACACCTACACCATACATATTAGATTTATGCAGATTAAGCTTTAGGCCAAAGACACAGTAGAAACACTACAATAATTGAACAATCCTATGTATATTGGAGCGATCCCAATCACCCAAAAATAACACATCATCTGCATAAAGTAAGTGAGAAATTTTAAGAGAACAAATCATTGCACCTCGAAAGAACCCCATAACTAAAGCATCATTGACTGCAACATGAAGGCCTCGATAACTAAAATAAAGAAAAACGGAGAAGGAGGATCTCGTTGATGTAACTCTCTTTGAAGGGCAAACTCCGCAGAAGGAGTTCCATTAACTAAGACAAAAGTCTTGGCCAAATTCAAGCAATCACAGAACCACAACCGCTATTTGAAACCAAATCCCAAGAAAAACATCACACGGTCAAGAAAGTCCCAAGATACCGAATCGAACGCCTTTTCAAAGTCCACCTTGAAAATCATGTGCTTTTTTTGTACCAGTCCAATATTTAATTTACCATGAGTGGGCCGTCCAAAAATTGTCTGCCTTGGCAAAAGAAGTTTGCTCACGGCTAACAACTGAGTCAATGACTCGAGAAAGTCTTATTGCTAAGACTTTAGAAATAATCTTATACTGAGCTCCGATAAGGCTAATAGGCTGAAAATTAGTCACTATAACCAGACTGTTAACTTTTGCGGATTAAGGTGATAAAAGATGAATTGCATCCTGAAGGAATCATTCCCGTAATAAAAAAAACTCACTTACAAACACCATAACATCAACTTTCAAAATTTCACAATATTTTAAAAAAAGCAAAGGTAAAAACATTTGGATGTGGCGATTTATCCGAACCACAAGCCCATATAACATCATGCACCTCTTGTTCAATAATAATCGTTTCCAAGGAAGTAATCTGATCATCATTCAAGGATTTGTACGGATTACTTCCGTGACTCACTTTCACCCCATCAAAGGCTTTATATTCTCTTGAAAAAAATGAAAAAAACATCTTTAACAACCCCATGATCAGTTAACCACACCCCTTCACTCTTTATTCATTTGATATATAGTTGTCGCCTTTTCTAATTAATCAAACCATGGAAAATTTTCGTGTTTTCATCAGCCTTTATATCCCAATTAACTTTAGCTTTTTGCGCCGCATCAGGTCTATCTTCATTTTCCAAATCACGAAGGTTTTTTAATAAATTGAATATTTCGTTTATCATGTCATCCGTACCAATACCACCCTCAATAGCTTTTTCGGTTTCAACAATGGCTAAAATCAAATCTTGTTTCTTCAAGTTCTTTTCAGCCGAGTAATCTCGAGCCCAAGCTCCAATTTTTTCTTTCACAAACTTCAATTTATTTTTAAAAACAATACACATATTAGAGCCTTTACAAACTTGAGCTCAGACCAAGCCGTTTTGACCAAGTCATCAAAATCAGGAGAATGTAACCCGGAGTTATACAACTTAAAGGGGACAGGACCATAATCTTCAATAGATTGTCTCAAAACGATAGGTCTGTAGTCTAAAATCAATCGGTCAAGAGCAATCACTTCTAGATTTTGAATAATATTGAAAACATCCTCCGAAACTAAGAACCTGTCAAGCTTACTTAATTTTTCACAGTTGCTTCTGATACGAGTATAAGCATGCCTACCCAAGGGGACGTCCCGTAAATGACAAATACTTATAAAATCATTGAAAACATCTGTTGCGGTTTGATGGAACAACGATCCTAGTCTCGCTAGTCTCTTTGAAGCATAACGAACCATGTTGAAATCACCAAAAACCATGTAATTACCTGGGTTCTATTCCATAAGAGCATTGGGTGTGGGCAACAAGGGGCAACACCAAGTTGTGCCACCTCACATGCCACATAAGCAAATGGTGTTATAACACCAAATGAGGAAATGAGCAACAAGATGCAACACCAACTTTTTGAACATAAATATTTTTATTTTTGTATTTATTTTTTACTATTTCGTTTTTTTTTTACTTTTTTTTTGCTTTCGTTTTTTTTCTTTTTGTGTTTTTTTAATAACTAATATATTTTTTATAAAACATATAATTTTAAAAACAAAAAAAAGACATAATATTTAAAATCTATAATTCCGATTACAATTAAAAAAACATAATTTTAAACCTAAATTAATAACTAAAATACCATTCAAATTACTACTAAAACCACACTAATACTAATTAACCAAAATACTTTTTCCTAATTTGTTCATTCATCGCTTGTAGCACCGCTAAATCACAGACGCTAAACCCTCCTCGCTTGTCCGAAGAATTGACAACTGATGTGTCATTAGTTCCCTCTCCTTTTGTTCCTGCTTCTCCCGTGACTGCCTTTCCAGGAACTCCAAATAACGACGTTTCAAGTCATTTTTTTCTTTTATTAATAAATTGTGCTCGTCGAATTTCGCTCTCATTTTTGCCGCATCTTTTGCTCTCGTTTCCACTTCCTCTGCATGTCTTGCAGCGCGCCTCGCTTTGTCGCGTCCGGGCGGTCGTCGTCGTGGGGATATCTCTTGGATATCATCCAGGATCTCATCGTCATCGGCGTTTAGGTTGATGTTAGTCTGTGCGTCCGACACGTCGACCGAGCTAGAATTGCGAGACCTTTTGGATTGAACCTCCGACGATATAGGCGTTTTATTCCACTTTGGATCCGCTCGCAACAATTCCCATGATTTTTCAAAGTCGAAAACATGATCCATTTCGACCCGATATTGTTCCTTAGCAGATTTGAACAAATCGAAGTCGTTGGTTCCGCTTTGTTGTTGCGCCTCAAGCCGGTTGTAAATATCGTTGAATTTGCTGCACCGCTTAGTTATCATACCCCATTTGCTGCTCAACATGTCATTGTTGTGATACGGATTTTTCTTTAAAATAGCGTGAAATTTGTCGAGCACCGCCCCCCAATAAGCTCCTTTTTTCATTCCATTTCCGTGAAGTTCGTTTTTTGAAGTAGCACACCAAGTCGCCGTCAAAGCGTATTCCTCCTCCGGTGTCCACCATTGTGAAACGTTTGCATTTTTCTGTTTCTACCGCTATTGATTTCCCTTTTGATTTCCCTTTCCCTTTCCCTTTCTTGTTCCTACTACCTCCCACTTCCGCTTCACCCGATTGTTGTGTCCTAGGCGATGGTTGGTTGGTTTGTTGTTGCATCGAAGCAAAAGAAGGGAAAAGATTTTGTTGTAAATTTGGGTTTTGACCGCTTTGATTTTGTTGAAAGTAAGGTGAGTTGGGAAACTGTAGTGGCGGTGAAGCGAGGTTGAAAGCTGCGCTTTGGTATAGGATCTGTGGTGAGCCTTGAGTCGATAAAAGGTTGAAATAACCTTCATAACTGGTAAACACGACAGGCGAGGTTGTGTTTGGGTTTGATGATGGGGAGGTGTTTTGGTTTTGCTCCATTTTTTTAGAAAGAAATAAAAATGTAGATAGAAAGAAATGTAAGGTTTGAAATGAAATGAGTATATATATATATATATATATATATATATATATATATATATATATATATATCATATAGGTTCATTTGAGACCACCTATATTTTGTGAGACCGTGAGACGCATTTTATTTATTTATTTATTTATTTTTAATTTTTTTAGTTAATTCAAGTTCCGAAAATAATATTTAAAAAAAGAATTTTTGGATTTTTCCATTTATTTTGCATTTTAAAATTATTTTTTAGAATATGTACACTGTAATATTCTATTAGAATATTTCATGTATTTTTCAAAAAAAAATGGAATTTATTTTTATTTATTTTATTTTTTTAGTTAATTCAAGTTCTGAAAATAATATTTAAAAAAAAGAATTTTTAGATTTTTCCATTTATTCTGCATTTTAAAATTATTTTTTAGAATATGTCAGTGTAATATTCTATTAGAATATTTTACGTATTTAAAAAAAAAACGGATTTTTTTTTACTTTTTTTTTATTATTTTTAGTTAATTCAAGTTCCGAAAATAATATTTAAATTTTTTTTTTTTTGGATTTTTCCATTTATTTTGCATTTTAAAATTATTTTTAGATTTGGTCTCACAAAATTAGAATGGTCTCAAATGAACCTGTACCTGAACCTCTATCTATCTATCTATCTATCTATCTATATATATATATATATATATATATATATATATATATATATATATATATATATATATATATATATATATATATATATATATATATATATATATATATATATATATAAAGGTAATTTATTTTTAATTAATGTGAATTTGACCGTTTTCAAACGGTAAAGTTTACAACGACTCAATTTTACACGTTTCATCTTGTTTTCATGGCCACGAGAACCGCATGACGAGAAGCAACGAGGTGGGGGGGGTGTTCCCCCCTGTTACGACGCCGTCGCGATGCGCCACATCACCGGCGTTACATTTCGTTTGTACCCATACCGTGTGGTCGAGCGCCATAAATCCTCTTTTCGTCTGTCTTCCTGAGGCGCGGAAACATAAATCAAGAAATATTTTACTTTTAAGAACACCCATTCACCCTCTACAATTAACATGTTATCTGAACTAAAAACTCGAGATTTCAAGAAAACCGAAGGATCCCACACTGAGATTAACCCTCAAGAGCGAAGTATAAAGTCTTTTATGATTCATTTGTTTCTTTACAAAGAATGATCAAATTTATTTGTTTTTTCTTTCGGCACATAAGTTTCAAAATATATTCACTTGGTAAATATTCTTACAAAATACCATGATTTGATACAACTCCTATAAATTTAGTGCCATGATCATTTATCGTTGATCGCATCAATTTTCTATAAGAAACTTTGTTTCTTTCAAATTATTTGAAAAATAAAGTCAAACTCCATAATCTTAATCCAATCATATTCCGTGCCTTGGTATAACAATGATTCCACAAAATTTAAGCAAAAGAAATGATTCATTTGTACAAGAAGCATTGCCGTTGTTGTTTGCCTTTAAAGTCTTGCCAAAACCTCTTAAAGTCCATGCGATCTACTTTTCCATTTCCTTTTTGGAACTACTATATGTTATTTAAGAATTAAGAATGATAAAATACCTAATGGAAAATTGGAAATTAAGTAATGTAAATCAATGATAAAATACCTAATGGAAATTAAGTAATCTTACCACAATTTAATGTATATTTAAAAAAAAAACCTAAAATATTTGTTTTTTTAGCAAAAATAACCATCTGGTCCGAAATTCACCTTAGACCAAGAAAACAAATTTGGACTGACATTTCGGATTCCGGGCTAAAATTTAGGATTTCGAAAAAATAAAACTTCCGAATTTCAAGAACAAGTTTGAAATCCGATGAACAATTCCAGAATTTTGAGAAAAAAAAATCATTTTTACTTAAATGTTAAATCTAACAAAAAGTTAAGAAAAAAACATAATAATGTGAACTATATACGATATTAGTGCATAAAATCAGACATTTTATTGGAAAACGGTGACATTAAATACTACGAAATAGATATTTCGGACATAAGCAGGGATATTTAAGTTTCTGTCCCCGTTTCACACCTTTGTTACACTCACCTTCCCTTGACCTAATGCCCGTTAAGTAGTATCCATGGGTTCGCCACCATGAGGGTATTTTCGTCATTTCAACTAGAATACTCACCACAGTCACTCGACTCATCCGTACAAATTCTTTCTCTAATTCTTTCCAAAATTAGTTTGAGTTCAAGACCTTCCATGACAAGGTTTTGGTCATAGACCCATACATATAGCAGGTTTGTAGATTTTACATATACACATAAATTCATCTATGATTTTTGTTTAAGTGATTTGATTTTATCTTAAGATTATTGGTTCGTGGGTTGTTTATGTTTATGTTTCTATTTTACAAAATTATCTTTGAGATTTTGGTTAGTTTTTGGGTGTTTCTTTGTTAAGGGAAAAGACACTAAGGATCATCATATATTCTGCATGTTTTTCATCTTGTTCTTGGTGTTCTGCATCTAGTTATAATGACCAAAATACCCTCATGCACAAGGTACATGAGGGCATAACAAGCTTCAGTTTAAGGGACCAAATATGCAACGAAACTTAACAAATGAATCTTGTAGACTAAAAGTTCTATATTTTGGAAACCATGGGAACGATTTTCTCAATATGCACATAAAAATATTTTAAGCCATATTAATCTTATTAATACACTGCATTGAATAGAAAAGGTAGATTTAAAAAAATATGGTTTAACTTTATAAGCAACGAAGCTTAATTTATAGTTTTCTCACTTTGTGGGACAAGGAAAAAATGTGTTTTATTTTTCTTTTTACCAGTTACAACAATCATGAAAAGTTTTTTATGTTTGTAAGATTTTCTTGGTAATTCATTTATATATTGTTATGAAGAAAAAAAATATTAAGTACGCTGCTTAAATCGTTTATTTATTTTAGATAAGAAAAAAAAAATAGAATGGACGCATTTGCTATCTAAAAACTAAAAACACAATTAAACAGGAAAAGGGTTACAAAATCAGTCACGTAGATCTTTGTTTACCTTTTCATACGCGAACATACACTGGTGTTTGGGGATTGAGTTTTGAAAACAAAAAGCATTTCACAACGTAAAATATTATAATCTGATAAAAATCTTTTAGAATATTTGGCAAAAACTGCTTACATATTTTGACATATATTGTGAATTTGTGATAACAAGGGAGAACCATCAATGGAATAAGATACTAAGGTGAATAGAAGATGGACGTTTGTTTACTGTTTATGTTAAAATAAGAGCATTAATGTTGTTTTATCTTAAAAATCTATAAATCAATTTTAAAAAGTCCAAGGAGAATAACCTTTTAAAACCTTTCTATTAGACCATGTTTAATGATAGTTTTTCAAAAGTTTTTACTATTCGATAAAAAATTTGAAAAGTTTTTTACCATTGAAATGAACTGTCATTCCAACCACTTATTATTCTCCAACATTTTAATTATTTGAATGGTTTGTCTATTTTGGATTTTATAGTATTTCATAACAGTTTATTTTACACTTTAGTTATATTTAGATATTAAAATTTTAATTTGTTAATTACTTAATCTATTTTATTTAATATTTAAAATAGATTTGGATTATATATTATAAAAATTATATAATTGTCAAAATTTTAAAAATGGTACATATACCAAGGATTAAAAAACGTTACCATAACATACTATATAATATTTTTTTTTTATTTACTAAGATGTTAATAATAATATGAAAAAAAAATGATTGTGTACTTAAAATTTGAAAAATAATATTTAGGTAGTTTATATAACATATAAGATGATAAAATAAATAGTTTAAGTTCTAAAAAAATCTTAATCATTGGACCGAGTTTATAACAAAAGTTTTTAAAGATCGTTAGAAATCGGATATAATTAATGAAAAAAGCTTTTTAAAATGTTAATTATTAGAGTTGTCGTTAGTTTTATAAAAAGAAATTTAAGAATTTTTTTTTAATTGTCACGATCATACATCATATTATAAGGTATAGTAGCAAAAGCCTCATGTAACCACCATCGGACAACTCAGCAACACTTTCACACCAAAAAGAGAATGAGCAAGGAAAAAAAATAAATAATATAAAAAATAAAAATATAAGTTGTATGGGCTACACCACTAACCACCACATCACCACCATAGAGGGTAGTCACGACTTGGTCAAGCTTCCACATCACCACTACATTCCTTGCATCCTAAGTATAACCACGTAGCCTTGTTATAATTTATATCATAAAAAAACAATATATTAATAAGTTATTCCAGAATCCAATCACTCATAAAACGTGTCCTATGAATAGGATTGCCAATTACTATTTGTTGAATTGATAAGTAGCATTATAAGACATATAAAAGATTTATATGATAAATAATCTATTAACCTATGTTTAAACCCTTACATTATTTAGCTTTTGTGGACATGAATATTCGTCTACAGTGACTTCAGGACATGAAACATACCTTTATGTTCGCAGCTAGGGATTAGTCGGTGAGCGAAAACTTGCCCAAAAATCCTAGTTAGGAAAGTTTACTTTCCAATTTAAAAAAAAAAAAAAAGAAATAAGATGCTCAATCATAAAAAGTGTAATTTTTTTAATCAGATTGTCACTTACTATTTGTTAATGAGCTTAATAAGATGCTCAAAATCTTGATCTTTATATAAATAACTTCATTATTCATATCCATCTTTAAAATATTACATACTCATCTTACATTGTGAAATCAAGCATAAATTTTGAACTTGTAATTTTCGTTTACACATGTTTATAATCAAATATTAAAAAACCGATCATACGGCAAACAAGCATTTTATTTTGGAAATTTTGTTAGAACACAAGGGTAAGATTGACTTTTCATAAGAAAAACTAAAGTAGCGGCAACAAGTGATAGTGATGTCAACCTTGACAATATTGGGCATCCATAAATATTAAACACACTTATCCTAAATCATCATATACAAAACATATATGGGTCTGAATATTTTATACCTCCTCCTCCTTCTTTTTGCCACCACCGCCCACCACCACCTCAGGGCGGCGGCACTTCCACTCTCCACAAACTCACGATGGATTGTCGACGACGGAAACGGCGGAGAAAGAGTGAAACTATCGTGCGTGAACTGGGTTAGCCATCTAGATGCGGTGGTCGCAGAGGGATTAAGCAAACAACCGGTGGATATGATCTCGAAGAAAATCTTGGAGATGGGATTCAACTGTGTAAGACTAACATACCCACTTTTCTTATTCACAAACGACACCCTAGGGTCAGTTACAGTCAGACAATCGCTTCGAAAACTTGGGTTGATCGAGTCAATTGCCGGATTTCAAGCCAACAATCCTTCCATTATTGACCTCTCACTCATCAAAGCTTTTCAGGTACGTAATTTTTACTTAGACTTCATGTCTTCTTATAAACTAATTTGATCGGAGTGTATAAAAGTACAGCGAACTAAAGCATCAATCGAGTCAGAGTGCAATAACTTTTTGACTTTTTTTTTTTTTTTTTTTTTTTTACAGGAAGTTGTATCAAGTCTGGATAGAAACAACGTGATGATGATATTAGATAATCAAATAAGCAAGCCTGGATGGTGTTGCAGTGATTTCGATGGTAATGGCTTCTTTGGTGATCAATATTTTGACCCTGATGTCTGGTTAAAAGGTCTCACAAAAGTCGCCACCATCTTCAACAACTCAACCAATGTTGTTGCTATGAGTTTAAGAAACGAACTTCGTGGACCTAAACAAAACATCACCATTTGGTACAGGTAACATTAAAACTTAATGAAAAACATAACTTAATCTAAAAGGGGTTGTTTAATATCCCTCTTACCAGGACCACTGGCACTGATAATATGTTGAGTGTATCTGACTCGACTTTATCACAGTTAGAAGCCTCTGACTCGATCCTACTTTGTGTTGACTCCTCCTCTGACTTATTCGGTCAGATTTGGGGCTCAATTAGTAACTATCAAACAACCCTATAATTTTGTAAGCTATATATATAAAGTGTTTCTTTTTTGTAATTTGATTGTTTTTAGGTACATGCAAAAAGGTGCAGAAGCTGTTCATGCAGCAAACCCGAATCTTCTAGTTATCATGTCTGGTTTGAGCTATGATAAAGATCTGTCTTTCCTTCAAACCCAACCTGTAACCTTAACATTTAGTCAAAAACTGGTTTTTGAAGTCCATTGGTATGGTTTTTCAAATAGTGAAGAATGGGAAAACGGTAACCCAAATGAGGTATGTGGGCGGGTGGTTGATAGTATAACGAGAAAAGCCGGGTTTTTATTGGACAGTGGTTACCCTTTGTTTGTAAGTGAATGGGGTATAGATCAAAGGGGCACAAACGACAATGACAATAGGTACTTGAATTGTTTTTTGGCATGGGCAGCTAACCATGACCTTGATTGGGCTTTATGGACACTTGCGGGAAGTTACTATTTTAGGCAAGGTGTCGTTGGAATGGAGGAGTTTTATGGCGTTTTGAATTGGGATTGGTGTGGTCCAAGAAATTCAAGTTTCTTGGAAAAGATCTCGGCTGTCCAATCTCCTTTTCAAGGTGAGACAGATAGACCCAACCAAACCATATCCTTAGGATATCTGATCAGGCCTACCAGATATTGGTTTTGCTTATTATACAGTTGTACCTGTATAATAAGCCCTGATCAATTCCAATTATGGAATTGATCAGGACTTATCAGATCCTTCTGGTTTTGCTTATTGTACAGTTGTATATGTTATGCATATGTTATGCAGGACCAGGATTATCAAATACACGTCCGCATAAAATCATTTTCCATCCATCAACGGGGCTTTGCGTGCAAAGACGATCGTTTTTCAAGCCATTGATTTTGGGACCGTGTTCAGAAGCAGAGCATTGGGATTACACCGCGAGAGAAATCCTAACAATTAAGGGAACATACTATTGCCTACAAGCAGATGGAATTGGGAAGAACGCAAAATTAGGGATAATATGCACAGATCAATCTTCAAAATGGGAACCAATATCAGCATCGAAACTACATCTTTCATCAAAGATCAACAATGGGACAATTGTTTGTCTGGATGTAGATTCTGAAAACAATATTGTCACAAATAACTGTAAATGTTTGACCAATGGCAACACGTGTGACCCTGCTAGCCAGTGGTTTACAATCATTAATGCCACATCAGGGTCCAGTGCAGCAAAAGGGTATTTTCCTATTAGTTCGATTCTCCAATCTTTTGGAGCAAACTTATTAGTATGAAAAGTGTATGTAAATATTGTAAATTTGAATACTAACTTTCAATAAAATTCAGCAACTTCATATTCCATAACATGAAATGATAACATCATAACAAACAACTGGATTCAATGTCATTTAAACTCAAGCAGCTCATTCTAAACGAAAAGAAGACATAATTTGCTGAAACAAAGGGTAGAAATGGCAAACTTATTCTTCCATGGCATCTCCTCCCACTTGAACTACTTCAACCAGTTCCTTCAGTGGTGTAATCCTTGTAAGCAGAACTTCTGTAAACACAAATTGGATCATTAGAATCAAATAAACACATAAAAAATGGAAACTTTTTTTTAAAACTTTTGGGAATATGGTGATTACTAACCAGCTTTTTTGGAGAAAGTATAGCCTCTTTCACTGATGTAAGTTCGGGGATTTGGAGTGAGATGATTGCGCAGATACTCCTTCTTACCCTTTTCTATCACACACACATCAACATTGCTTCCACTTCCCAAATCATTAAATATTCCAGAACATATAGCTTTGGTTACCAAGTTTACCCCTTCATCCCTCTGTTTAAAAAAATGAACACTCATTAATTACCAAACTGTTAAAGATATGAATCTTTGAATATGTGAAAAGTGTAAGAACTCACAGTAAGTCCTTCACGATACTCTGATTCAAAGATAGCCATTGCAGCAAGAGAACCAGATCCCATTGTTGCAAATGGGAGTGTGTCAGTTGATCCATGAGGATAAATCTAAAAAAAGGTAAGTTTTTTTGGAACAATTAGTATGTCATCTTAATTGTAAAAACTATTTTTCAAAATACCCGATAAATAAATCAACTTACAGTGTGGAGATGAGGGCCTGTGACATCAACTCCACCAAGTACCAAAGCAGCAGATACATGGCCTTGGTAGCTGAGTAAGTAAAAACAAAGTCAGATACTTCTAAATAACAGAAAGAAAAAGAAAAAGAATCATAAATAATCTTATGCTTACCGGAAAAGATGAGATTTTAACAGTGTAAGTGCTGTTACAACTCTTGATTCACGACCAGTGTGATATCTGTGTAGCTTCAGTTGAGAGCTGATGTTGTCTAATAAAAAAGAGATGTATAGGAGTAAGTTAAGGGGAGGGGATCATTAAAAAAAGTGTTGGAGTGAAACAGAGATGACTGAAAGAGTACCTGTAACAGCTTCTGTATCAGCAGCAGTTCCAGCTCCACAACAGTAAATGTTTGGTGCCATGTAATGAATCTTCTCACAGTTCTTATCAGCAACAATGGGACCTTCTGTGGCTCTGGTATCTGCTCCAAGAATCACACCATTCTGAAGATGAAATGATGATATGATTAGAGGTAATTCATCTCAAGAGAAACTACTTACGTTTATGATCATGGTAAGCCTAAGCAATTGTATACTTTTGATGCCTAGTTTGTTTATTTCATTAAACCCTAGAAATACACAACTTCATCACATTCTCTAGTGTGATACAGAAACATTTAACTGAAAGTATTTATAATCTTACTTCAGATAAACCCAATTCAGATTAAACAAAACATATAAAGCTGTTAACAGAGCAAGCAAGCAAACAACCAAACATAACAGAAGCACAGCGCACCTCAAAGATTAAGCCAACGATGGTGGTTCCCGTTTTAAGATACCCAGGAGGTTTCAAGCCTTTCTTCGCCAGCATATCGTTTCTCCTACACAGGTCGAAACTGAATCCGGTTTTCGGAACATCCATTGTCGTATTTGACATCTTCAGATACCTAAATTACAACAAATATACTCCAATCATAAAAATAAACGAATTATTAACGAGTTTGGGAGGAACACCTCTAATTAGGGATTAGTAGTGATCGAAAATTAAAATACTACATGAACAGCTATAAACAAACTGAAACTGCATATGTTGGTTCTCAGATATGATCGACTTACGAGTTCACTACTGATCGAGAGCGCAACCGATTCGTAGAAATCTCAAAATCTGCAAAGAGATTTATGAATATAGCATAGAAATCTTGGGTAGAAAGGCAATGGGGTTGTCTCGCTTCGTCTACATATGTTCTTCAAAAGAACACTTACACCCCCTGTATTTTGGAATATGTTCAATTATAGGACTTTATTTCTCATTATGGTCCAATAGACCATGGGTGCTCATGCCATTTTACTTTCATAGCCATAATGATATATCATATTTACCGGAGAAAGTAACAAATTCAACTAGTTTTTTTTTTTTTTTTTTTTTTTTTTTTTTAAAACAAAAAATTTTAAAAAATCCTCAAATAATCACTTCTTTTGAGTGGAAGCACCGTGAAATGCATTGGATACGAAATCTTAGTCTTGACATGCTAAATGGGCATGTAAAAGCCGTACGAAATGGGATTTCTACAAAACAGAGTTATTTAAGTTGCGTTTAGTTACGGAAAAACAATTTTCATTTTTCGTTTTTTGTTTTCTCTTTTTCGATTTTCGTTTTCCGTTTTCATTTTACATTGAAAAATTTAGAAAACGTGTTTAGTTAAACTTATTCATTTTTCATTTTCAGTTTTAGAAAATTAGAAAACGTGTTTAGATGTATATTTTTCTATCGGTTTTTATTTTTAGAAAACAATAGCGGTGATAAGGTGTGGGTAGGGGTGGTGACGGTAACGCGTCGGCGGTGGTGGTGGTGATGACAGGCGATGATGGTGGTGGCGGCGACAATTGTGTCGATGGTGGTGATGGCGGTGACAGCGGTGGTGGTGGTGCTAGTGACGGGTTAGTGGTAGTGGTGGTGGTGGTGGTGATGGTGATGATAAGTTGGTGATTGTGGTGGTGGTGTTAGGTGGGTGGGGGTGCGAGTGTGTGTTTATGTGTGTGTGTGTGTGTATATGTTTGTTGGGGTAGGTGTGTGTATTGGTGTGTGGGTGCGTTAGTGGGTATGTATGTGTGTGTGTGTGGGTGTGGGTGGGTGGGTATGTATGTGTGTGTGTGTGGGTGGGTGGGTGGGTGTGTGCTTGTGGGTTGGGGTGGGTGTGTGTGTGAGCGTGCAGGTGGGTGTGTGTGGGGGTGGGTATGTATGTGTGTGTGTGGGGGTGGGGGGTGTTAAGGTGGGGGTAGGTAGATGTGGATGGGTGGGAGTGGGTGTGTGTTTATATTTTAGAAAAATTTTGGAATTGTAAAAAAATATGGAAAACAATGATTATCAATTTTTCAAAAATTTTCAACTTCTTTGTAATTTTAGAAAACAGAAAATTTTCATTTTCCGTGAAAAATTCAGAAAAATAGACGAACTAAACGCGTTTTCAAAATTCTCATTTTTCTTGGAAGATTTTTCCGGAAAACGGCCCATTTTTCCGCAACTAAACGCACCATTAATTGTCCTAAGCTTCGAAATGGTTATGAGTTGATAAGTAGCTAACATTTTATGAATCGCAAGCAGTGATGGATCTAGAAATTTTAAGGACACTAACCATTACATGTGTAACCAAATCATGTCAAAATTATTGAGTAAGATAAAAATCAATCTATTTTTCTATTCTAATTTAATGAAAAGAAGAACAACTCAAGTTTGGAAAATATAAGAGAAATCAAGTATTCACCGGATATAATAAATTATAATAACCCTAGTCCCTATATGTTGAAATTTGAGAATTGAGATATTATAGTTTTTTTAGTCCACTAGTAAGGAAGCAATTTTATTCTAAAATAATTATAGTTAGTGGATGTTTGGTATAACAGGTTGAGTTTAATTCAGTATGTTTGATATTATATTTAGAAACCTCTATCTTGGTCTTGGATCCTTTAAAATGGATAAAACTATAAAAATAGTCCGTGTGGTTTGTATTTTTTTTCGAGTTTTAGTCTAAACCTCGACCTTTTTGGTTTCGTGGTCATTTTGGTCATGTTTCTATGTGGAAATGGCCCCCTAACTTAACAACGGTTAGTTTGTTGTTAACCCCCTCATATGCCTCAATGTGAGGGCAAATATGTTTTTTCGCATTTAGGGGACCATTTTTGCAAAGAAAAAAAAATATACATCCCTTTTAAATTCCTTCCTCCAACGTCTCTCTTCTTCCCCTTCTTCTTCTTAAGCTCTTACATATGCAATAGACATACAACATTTAATGGTGTTTTCCTTCATCTTTCACCTCATTTGTTACCGAGTCACTAGGATTATAACTTATAAAAAACATTAACATAAAGGGTATTGACATTTGAAAAAGTATATTTAATTCCTTTATATAAATAAGAGATAGAAAGAGTATAAGTAGCAAGCAGTAAGCACCTAGGTATTTATCACCAACTTTCCATATAGAGCTTCGACTCTTAGAAGCCATACTAATTTAAGCTTATCCCTGACAAACAAATCATCAAGACTAGTTTATTTTCCAAGGTTTAATAAAGATTCATGGAAATGTACAGAAGTTACAATGACATTCACAAGATAATGTATCAAACACTGAGATTTTTTTTAATAAAATGCAATCTTGATCAATGGAATTCATAAAGATTTCAGAAATAAAGAAATGATAGTTAGTTTACTCTTTATAATGGTTGCCCCTCATTTCCCCTATTGTTGATGTTGGTTGTTTCCACCCCATTTCCCCTGCTGCATGTTCTTAATATGACTATTCATATGTTGATTTCGTTTCAGCAGAGAATTAATTTTAATTATCCATAAATACATATAACAATTGGAAAACAAAACTAATTATTCAAATGGGAACACAATACCATCAGCTTTCTGACCCATCAAGCCTAATTTCCAACTTTGCTTGATGAACCACTTGATTTATTCTTATTTGCCTATATAAACATGTATATATGACAAATCCATATTGATATTCAAGGAAATATAAGCACAAACATATTTAAATACCAATTAAGGCATAACCTAACAAGAAATTTAGCTAACCAAATGTTTCTTACTGAAGAACTCTAAGATTCATCCTAGTCAACTAGTAATCAACAAAGTTAATATGCTTTGAAGGAGGAAATAAGTGAAGGGAATGATTTTAATATTGTGAACATTCAAGAAGTTAATGGGGTGTATGATTTGTTGATTTCAAGGGATTTATCGAGAATTGGAGTTTAATTATGTTTTAGTTCCATGTTTGGTTGTAAATGAGTATGAAACCAAATTTGGTTGGAATTCATATCTTTTGACAGATGGATATTAACATTCTACACTAATTAAGTTTACAACATTATAACCCGACAAGAAAACAAACCGAGCAAGCAACAAGTAATTTCAGATTTATGACCCTAAATTCTGATGATAAGATGATGATTCAACTTCATGCCCCAAATTTGAGGTCAATCAATCAAGTTTAGATTTTCAGAATAACGCAAATTACAAAGGGTTGGTCAAGGAAGAGAAGCGAGTAACGACTTTGCAGGTCAAAGGAGAGAAAAAAACGAGTAAAATACTTGTGGATGAGAGTTTATCGGTGTGACTAGTGACGGTGATAGTGGATATGGGTGACTGGTGGCAGCATCACCGTCACATGAGATATAGCAAAGGAAGGAGAGGTAGGGATGTCAACGAGGGCAAACGGGAATGCGGGATGGGGATTGCATCCCCCACCCCCGCCCAAGAAATTTTCCTATTCCCTCGCCTCCACCCCTGAAATTTCCAGCCTCCCCACCCCCCCTCCCTCGCCCCCGAATTCATGGATTAGTCCTCCCCCGCGTCCCCGTTTCACCGCCTCTAATTGATTTTGAGATATTTTTTTGGTGCTAAAAGAAGTTGTTTTTTGGGCTTAAAGAAACTATTTTTGTTGGTTAAAAATAGTTATTTATCACATCTCAAAAACGTTATACTATCAACTTAAAAACATGATTTTTTGTTGACTTTTGGAAGCTCAAAATTATTGTTATTATTTATTATATTTATATAATTAATATATATAAATATTATATATATAGTATATTAGCGGGGCCCCCATGGGGGTTTGGGATGGGACCACCTACCCTGTCCCTGCCACCTCCCCCTGTTCTTTTTAACAAATATCCCCCATATGAGATCAAAGTCCTACATATTTGGGGTTCCACGGGACTTTTTGACATCCCTAAGGAGAGGCGTGATACAGACTATCGGTAAAGAAACAAGGTCCTTTAGAAGAAAATGAAATATTTGCCCTCATGTGAGTGTCACGTGAGGTAGGTAACAACAATAGCTTAACTGAAGTTAAGTCCGAGATCATTTTCACATAGAAACATGGCCAAAAAGATCGTGAAACAAAAAAAATCAGGGTTTGGACTAAAACCCGGAAAAAATATATGCACCAGGGACTATTTTTGTAGTTTTGTCTTTAAAATGTCTCTTACTCGATCATAGTCAGAATTAGGGTTGAGTTTACCCAATCAGATCTGACTCAGTAAGTAAACTATAAACAACCCTTAGTTTCATGTTATTGGCTCTATATGAAATAATGTATTTTTTAAATGAAATTAGTGGGCCATGCTTGTCGGACATGAAAGGCATACTAACAAAAACTAAACGACCTACCAAGTTATTTAAAAAAATCCATTTTAACCTATGATGCTTAGTTCCTGAGTTTAACAAATGAAAAAAAAAAGAGAAAAGAAAGTCAGGAAACAAAAAGGAAAAAAAAATTCTTTTGTGTTTTTAAGTCGGAGAGAAATAGAAGAAAAATTAATCATTTTGTTCTTTTCTTTCTAAATCCTCCCAAATAGGAAGGAAAGTTAGGAGAGAAAGTGATCCTTCCATTTCCCTCATTCCTTTAATGAAATTCGGGAACATCATTTTCTTTTATTTTCTTCTCATTTCTATTAATTTTCTTTATTTTCTCTCGTTAAGTTGAACTCGAAAACAGGATGTTATTAGACGGTATAACACTTCGTGGGCCCATTCTTTTGGAGCAGATAAATGAAGTACCCTACTATTTAACATAAACTTAAAATAAAGAGATCATGTCGAAACATTGACCACATGAAATTTCATTATATATTACATGCATATATAACACTGAACTCTAATTAACAATTGAAATAAGCTCATAACTATTAAAATAAAGAAGCAAGCAACACCATGATGTCAAAATCAACATCAATCTATGAACTTGGCCCTAGGCTCGAGTGTAACCAACAACCCATGTTTCATATAGAGTGTAGTGTTTACTTTTGGACATACTTTATGGCCTTTGACCACTTTTATTGTGTACCTCCATAGAATCGAAGCAACCACCATTTTCATCTGCATATATGCAAACTTTTTGCCCACACATAACCGTGGACCTGCATTAAACACAGTGTATTTGAACTGGCTTTCGCTGATGAATTCACCATCTCTGATCCATCTTTCAGGCCTAAACTCACAACAATCTTTACCCCATATGGTCGGCATCCTAGCCATGCCATACATGACGTATACTATTCGTGCACCCTTTTCGATTGGGGTCCCATCAGGGAACATGTCGTCTTCTTGTGGCTCTTTGTGGTCAAATGAGACAGGAGGATATAGACGTAAGGATTCTGTTATTGCTGCTTGAAGATACACCATTTTCTTTAGCTCTTCTTCTGTGAAGGTTGTGTTTTCTTGATTTTCCTTGTCGGGGTTTTCTCTTTGTTGTAAAATGTTGTGGATTTCCTCGAGTATTCGGGTTTCTACTGATGGGTTTTTGGTAATTAACCAAAAGAACCATGCTAGTCCAACAGAGCTGGTGTCTCTACCTGCTAAGATGAAACTTATGCAGAAATCTTGAAGTAGTTTATCAGTAAAAAACACTTCTTCTCTATCCTGTTCCATGATGATAAGCCTTGACAAAAGATCACACCTTGAGTTGTTATTTATAGCCTCCTTGTTACCTAGTAATTCCATCTTTCTTTCTTTTACTGTTTTCTCAGCAAAACCATGCACAATTTTGACAGCTTCATGTAGTGTTTTCTCAAACCCTAATCTGAAAAACTTCATTGGCTTCCACACATATGGAGGCATCAAGAACCTCAGCAAACTTGCGTAAGTCACCTGTTCAAATGCCTTTGCGAAGGGTATCTCTGGTAATTCAACTTCCAAACACCCCGAATTAACACCAAATGCCACAGCACACGTATTGTCAAAAGTGAAACGAAGAAGTACATCTTGCAAATCAATAACACATCCCTTTTTCGCCTCTAAAAGCTTCAACAACTTCTCATGCACCAACGTTTTGATGGCGTTCATGGAGAATTGTGTGAAGCGAGTTGAGTGCATCTCAGAGTTAGCCACACGACGTTGTTGCCTCCATAACTCATCATCAGCATTAAAAATCCCATCTCCAAGAAAATCATAAAATCTTTCCCTATAAGCTTTACCCTTCGGGTAGTTCTTGAAATTTGTTTTGAGTATGTACTCGATTTTCTCAGGATCACACGTGGCAATCCCATAAGTACCACCCATCCACATGCCTCTATAGTAAAAGCTTCCACCAGATTTGACCAAAGCTTCGCCACCCCATTCATAAATGTGGGTCACATGTAAGAGTACCGTTGGAAGTATGCCAAAAACCGGCCATGTCATAGGACCCTTTGTGGTGAGTCTTTGAACTATGGAGTTGAAGATGAAGACAATAAGGAGTCCTATGGCTATGTCTGAGAACCATATATGGGAATACAACCATTTTGGTAAGGAGAATATGAGGCTCTTGATCATGTTGTACTCCATCTTTTGTTTTTGTGATGAGGATTTTTTGGTTTCATGAAATAATAGATGAGGGGTTGTATATGAGAGAGTATTCAGGAGAGTACATCAAGCTAGCTAATCAAATGTAATGAAACATACAAATCTATGTATCTATGTATATGCATGAGAGAGGGCGTGAGATTGGTGTGCTTTATGGAACTCGGTTAAGTATATGCATATATATATTTATATAAGTTGTTCTAAGTTTCAGACGGCTCTTTTGGTAAGTTGTAACTCATTTTGTAACAACCATCTTACCATGCAAATTGTGTGTGAGTTTTTATCTAAATTTAAGTACAAAACTCGTGTTATATATTTACGTGTGGAGAAGTTTTTTTTGTCCCAAATTTCAATCACTTGATAAGAAATGATGAAAAAAATCATTGATGTCACAAAAATCATATGACTATAGCAGTTTAATTTGAATCTTTCTTAGAAATTCAAAATGTTACTCATTTGAACATCAATATTAGATTTCATATATAGGATTCTATTTTATAATCTTCATTAAGATCCTTTTAAAGTATAAAGTTTAAATCTTTGGTAATCAATTAATATTTTATTTAGGGTGGTGCTAATTAAATGGACCCTTTGAAGGGACATATCTGTGTAGGTCTCACACGATGTGTAGGAGATCGAGGGGTTCATTTAAAATCACATTTTATTTTAATGAGCAATCTTTGGAAAGATAAATGAATGATCAAGCCACCTTTAACGAGCCATATATAATGCATGATCTCAGGATCCCCACGTACGTGTATTAATCATTTATATATGAAGTGTGGTTTTATCATATTGTTTATCTGTATGCATGCCACAAAAGCATAGGAAGATATAGAGGAATTCTTACTGAATTTGATTCGAGGTGACTCTCTTATATATGAAAGACTGATTAATGATAAGTGACCTTGAATAACAGTCTCAGGATTAAACGTGAATCATTAATTTGTCTATCAAGACTGATTTTGACATATTATATGCATGTCAAAAGATCATAGCCATACAAAGATGCAGAGGATACAGTTTGAATCTTTCTTACTCGAGCTTTTACTACGAGTTCAGATGAGGGTTTTTGATAAATTAAGATAGTATTGTTGTTTGAACTTGAAAAGGGCAAATGATGAATGAAACACTTCAGGTGGAATTTGAATATAACAGGAAGTGATCAACTCATGAGTCATGCACATGGTAGTTGAGTACAATTAATGAAATATACATACCATTTGATTATTTCGTAATTTTATGTTTGGTTTGTGATACATCTTGAAAATTATGATGTAAATATTGGTAATTTCCTAACTATGATGATGATACTATTTATAATAATGATGATATGAAGTAACGTCTCCACAGATCTGAAATTCTATATAGCTACTTTCCTACTACTTCGATAGACATTGATTAATCCATGATCATATCAAAGTTTTTATCAGATTGTTTATTTTGTTCCAAGGATCTTCACATTCATACTTCATTTGCTTTTTTGGATATTTTCCCACATATTACATGCTTACAAGAAGGTTTAAGAACCTCCACCTCCACCTCCTTTTTCTTTTTCTTTTTCTTTATAAATCTACTTTCTGCTTTTTCCAATGTCTCCCCATATTTAGCAAATAGATCCACCCAAGTCCACTTGATGAGTTGTACACATGCTATAAGTACTTGTACTATAACAGTCTACTAAAGGTTTACCTTGTATATCTCACTATCCTTTCCACAGTTAATATTATCCTATGCCAAATAGACAAAGCATTGGGTAGGAGTTGATTCAAGTTCAGCCATGGAGTTAAGTGGAAATGACAGTTTCACCCATCAATCTCCCTCTACAGAACTATCACTTCAGCAAGAATTCATCATAAATAAGACTATACTCACTCATGAAACCAACCAACATATTGTGGATTGCAAGATTTTGTTTCAAGCCATGGAAAATGTCATGTTCTACGCGTCTAATTCCAGCAATGTATATATTATAACCATAGTTCTTGATTCTTTCAATCATTTAGATTCTTGATCTTTATAACAAAGTTGTCAAATTCTTGTTGCAGGATATTGTTGATGTGTGCATTCTTGATGGTATTGAAAACTTTGCTTCCAAAGAAACTTTGGATCATGCTGTTTATAAAATTTCACGTGCGATACTATTGCAGTGTCATGACACCATGGATATGCACACAAGAACTCTAGTTTTACTAGAGATGTTAGGGAATTACAGATGGGATGCAAAAGTGGTTTTAATACTCACTGCATTTGCAATAAGTTATGGTGAATTTAGGTTGATTCTTGATGTTTATGCACACAGTTCACTAGCAGCATCACTTGCAACACTCAAGAACTTGTGTTGGAGAAATTTTGAAGCTTTGAGACCCCAGCTTAGGGCTATGGAAATGCTAATTAAAGAAATGGTGGAATTGGCTAAATGTGTGGTTAGATTTGAAAGCCTGCCTCTTCAACTTGTACTTTGTGATGATCATGGTTGTACTTTAATGGCTGCTGTGAAGTCTCAGATTTACTTGGCTACTTATTGGATCTTTAGAAGCTCATTGACATCTGCTTCTCAGATCAGAGATTTGATTGCCATGAAGCAGGAGCAAGTGCTTGTTCTTTTCTTTTCTTTTTTCTTTTTCTTATTTTTCACTTTTCTTGGTTACATCATTATAACCATTTATATAATAAAGCTCCAAACTTTATTCCAGGAATTCGAATGTAACTGCAAATGCAGCATGGGGTTTGTCTAGTTTGGCTCTTAGGTTGAGCAGATTATGCAATTGCCTCAGACTACAGGTTGATGCATCTCAAAAACAGATAGGTAATACATTCAGAAAGGAATCTTGAATCTTGAATCTTGAATCTTGTCATTAGGGAAATGAAAGATTTTTTTTATGTATTAATGTTATTTTATTTGTGTATCTTTGGTAGAGGAGCAATTGTACAAAATGCTGATGGATCTTCTCAAGGATCAGACACAAGTTGATAATCAAAAAGTGCTTCACTTATTCTTTTCTTTGAATGATGATTTGCCTTTCAAAGATTCTTCTTGTTCTCAGTCAAAGGTAATTAGTGCTTTCTTTTATTAAAGAGTGTAGGGACCCAAAATGAGGTCCAATGTACACTGACAGTTTTTGTTATTTTATTATATACTTAAGTTGAAAATCCTATATATAGTTTAATAACTTTAACTGCTTTATAAAACAGGTAGGTATATCTAAACTGAAACAGAAGATAGTAATGCTTTTGGTTTCAAAGCCGGATCTTTTGCCAGTAGATCAAACTCTATTGCTGCTACAGCAAACACATGAGCATCCTCACAACAAGAACATAGAGCAAGATTACGAAATAGTGTGGGTCCCAATTTCGTCTTCAGAAACATGGACTCTTGATGAACTCATAAGTTTTGATTACTTATCCAACTCGTTACCATGGTTGTCAGTCAGGCAACCATGGTTGCTAAACTCAGCAGTTATGAGAATGATCAGAGAAGAATGGAAGTTTGAAGAAAAACCATTAATGGTAGTATTTGATTCACATGGACTGGTTTCGAATTACAATGCAATGGACATGGTGTTGATTTGGGGAGCAAAAGCTTTTCCTTTTTCGGAATGGAGAGAGAAAGAGCTTTGGGAGGAACAAAAATGGAACTTGCAGCTTATGTTTGATGGAACAGATCAATCCCTAACGAACACAGTAAGATTCAAGAAATTAGTTATATCGGTGAATCCTAGTTTTCTGTTTCTTTAATGATATAAGAAAGATACAAAAGAATGAGAAGCGAACCCATGTAGATTCGAGCTCAATTCCATGTGGGGTCCTATCTTTTCTGGTTTTATCTATCGATCTCCTCATCATTGGTGTGATTAAAATATTGGTCTTTTTAAATCAGTTTTCATAGACAATTATATCAATGATTCTAATCAGTTGGAACAAAACAAGAAGTTGTGTTTTAGGGTTTTGAACATACTTACGTTTGTGTTGTTCTCAGGTAGATGGAGGCCGAAATATTTGCATATGTGGAAGTAGTAACCTAGACTGGATAGAGGAATTCGAATCAAGAATCAAGAAACTACAAAATTCAGGCTTGCAGATTCAAGTAATCTACATCGGAAGCAGAAACGCTAGTGAAAACACGCAAACAAAAGTAGGGTTTTTCAACAAAGATATCTCCTTCACTCCCATAAAGATTCGGTTTTTCTGGCGAAGGTTGGAGAAGATCAAAGATTCAATCCTTCGTGTAGGCCAATTTCATAATTTTGCTAACTATGAAACCCTTTTGAAGCAAGTCTCAGAATTGCTAGACACCGATGATGATAACAGCAATTGGGCTGTTTTTGGATGTGGGAATTCTAAAGATTCGGTGAAGTTACAAGGAAACAAAATCTTGAAATTCTTTGAAAGGGTTCATGTTTGGGCTCTAAAACTTGCAACATTGGGGTTGGTGGGTGCGATCAGAAGCGTTGATGATGATGATGAAGTGAACAACACGATGATGACTTGTGATCACACAAACATGGTTCCATATGATCAAGGACCTGTGATTTGCGATAAATGTAAGCGTCTGATGAAACCGTTTGTTGTTTATCAATGTGATGGATCCAAATAGATTAGTAATAAAGACGATGTTGTTTTATCGAAAAACATCCATGAAATAAGTGTAGTTCTTTATAGTCACTGTTTTGTATTGTTCACACAGTAGCCTCGATACATAAATGTGTATTTGACACTTTTTTGTTGTCAAACAAGTGAACAACTGATGTATATCGCGAAAACATGATTGATTATTCTGAACCATGTTTCAATAAAACTTTACCATTATATGGTTGCTAAAAAAACCCACCATAGTTTGTGTAATTTTAAACAAACTCTGTAAATTGTAGTCCGATCTATTTGTAAATCTAGACCATTTGCATTTAGACAAATAGCCCCTATAGCTCAGTGGTAGAGCGCCAGTCTTGTAAACTGGAGGTCTGTAGTTCGATCCTGCATGGGGGCAAATTTATAAAATTTTTACCATTTTTGTTCTCATTACCTTGATTTTCTTATTTTCTTCTCTTTTTTGTCCTCACCGGTTCACCATAACCTTCTTCCCCTTTAGGCCTCATCAAGCCCAAATAATTTATCCTTTTTAGCTTCGTCTCTGTCACAGAAAGAGACCCCAAAAAATGAAAAAATGTCTCAAATTTTTTACAAGATTAGAGGCAAACCCTTCAATGGAAGCAGAATTAGAGCTTTACTTAACCATCAAAATCCACAACCTATGATTCCTCATCTCCTTAATCACCCTGAGCCCAACACCAAAACCCTTTTTCCCGAATCTTCATCTGAGAACAAATCGACCCATTTCATTCGGTTCCATGTTTACCCTAGTTTTTCATTTGAGCATTTCTTGAATCCGATTTCTTCAACTGGGTTGCCGAATTCTAAGCCCGAGGAGGATCCGGAACTCGATGGGTCGAGTTTGAGTAACGATATCATCCGGGCGGATAGTGTTAAGAAGAAAAGGAAGAAGAAGATGAACAAGCATAAACTAAAAAAACTGAAAAAACGTCTTCGTCACTGCTCGTAATGAAAGGTGTTTCTTTTTCTTGATCTATGATAAATGATGCTGCTATCAGATATTTGAGTCTTCTTGCTGGTTTATGATACATTTGTCTAAAATTATGCAATAAAGTTATGGTTGGCCTGTGAGAATCTGTGTGTTTAGCTATTTATTTGCTATTTAACTTCAAAAATGAATTTTGATTTTTTCTAAAAGAAAAAGGTAAAAAGATGTTGGGAAGATAGAATGATTTTTGAAAATCACATCTTCTAATGGAGTAAATTTGGTCTAAGGGCTGTTTGGTTTATTTATTTATTTTTTTTTTTTTTAGGGGTCAAAAGTTCTTTTTAAAAAAGATTAAGATGCAAGAGAGGATGCAAAAGATGTTTGGTAAAACTATTTTAAAAGCTGTTTTTTGATTTTTTATATAAGGATAAGCCAAACAAATCATGATTTTTTCAACTTTTCAACAGTGTTAAACATTAAAATTACTTTTATATCTCCATCTACCCCCAATAAATATGTAAACATATCATTTTTAGTCATTTTGCATGTAAAAATTAAATAAAACACTTTAATTTTTGATTTTTTCCCTTCAAAAGCTAATCCAAACACATTTTAAACTTTTTTTTTTTATAAAAAGTCCTTTTACAAAAATGATTTTTGCCCCACAAAAGCTAAGCCAAACACCTTCAGAGTCTCCTTCCTATAGAATTCTTCTGTAATTTTTTGGGGGAATTCAAGAATGATTATTTCTTTACTCGAATGAATCAACATAATTTCTTAATCCGAGTAACTCAGACGTGAGTAAAACTTATGATGGGCCAGGGGATAATTATTGGTGCTTCCAAGCATCGATTGTGTGCTGTATTAAGAAGGGAATGTACAAATAAACACTCTTATTTAGGGGATGTTTGGCTAAGCTTATTTATGACTTATTTTTGATAAGCTCATTTTTTCTGATTTTTTTTCATTAATTCGGCTTATTTTCTTAGTGTAAATCATAATAAGCTCAAAAGTTGAAAAATAGGTTAGAAAAAATTAGCTTACATCATTTTGGCAACTTCGTGCTTGTTATCGATAGAAAGGATCACATAATAATTTGTTTCGTCTTATGTAGATATTCTTGCATAGACAATTTGTTTGCGGAACGTGATGGTTTCACTATGAATTTTGTACAAAATATTAATATGGACTTACATATTGCTATTATTGGGGAAAAAATATGACTACGTTGTTATTATGGGTTTACATATTACTATTAGCCGTGAAAAAATGTAAGCATGTTGCTACTATGAATTAAAATAGTCTAAGTTTACGGGAAAAAATGCTACTAAATTTGGAACTTAGGTCGAAACTTCAACACAACAAAATTTTGAATAACATGATAAATATGATACATCATCTTCTCCATATAAGAGCTAACCAATACAAAATTGATTCAAAATTTGATGGATGTTCTTCTATTCGTGGACCATTTGCATGGATCTTTTGTAGTCTAGTTTAGGTATTTCTATTTCCATTTCCATTTCAGAAGCTCCAGAAGAACCATCTTGCTGACAAAAGTTATGAAATGTTTAAATGTAAGAAGTAGTATTGTTTATATAATAATTATAATATTAAATTGATAAGATAAAAATAATTGATACTAACCTGAAGGTCATTAATCCGGTTGTTCATTGATAATTGGATTGAAGAGTGATAAATGCATTAGGCTCTGAGTGTTCATCTATTGATGTGTGTTTTTGAAAAAATTGAATTTTATTAATATAATAACAGTATGTAGGGGCAATATAGTCCTAAAACTGTAAAGAAATTAATCCTATTGATATAAAAAAATGTGCAGGGATAATATGATCCTAAAATTGCAATTATTTATTTTCTTAATATTAAAAGAGTGTGGAGGGCCAATATCGTCCAAAAACTATAAAATATTGAATGCCCTATGGCTTATCAGTCGTGTATTTTGGCATATCTGTACAGCAACATGGCTACCAATTTTTATAAAATTGCAAGATTCAGGCAGGGAATATGAAAAACCAACAACCAATAAGCTAAAAAAAGATAAGAAAAAAAAGAGATAGAATAAAGAGATGGTGTCGTACCAGGATCGACGATGCGCACTCATCAACTAAATAATTAACAAATATGGTTACATTTGTTTGTAAATATTTTTTGATATTTTTTTGGAAAACATAATCAAATTCCAAAAGTTAGAAACTATTGTGGTAACTAAATGGAATCATGGTAACTTTCGTATAAATTAAAAAAAGACATAAAGTGTAATGCTTACAATAGTAAAATATAACATACCATCATATAAGTGTGAATCTTCAGTATTCTTCACCGATCAATGCCAATTTGTCCCTACATATCTTCACTAATCAAAGTCATTTAATTACTCATAGACGTTGGATCTAGTGTGAAGTTAGCTGTTCTTCATTTTGAGAATCAAAAGAACAAATACGATAAAAAACAAAAAAATTGAAATCTAAACCTTCAAAATAAGAGAAAACATATATGATAAATCAGAAATAAAACCGATTGGAATAAACTTATGGGTTCAAATCGTGGTCTTCATATGTAACTGGATGCTTGAATCTTTAATTTAGGGATGAGCATGGTTCGGTTTGGGTCGATTTTTGGCTAAAACCAAACCAAACCGTAGAAAGTCGGTTTTTCGGTTTTTAAAACCATATAGGTTCGGTTTTTGAATGGTCCGGTTTTTCGGTTTTCCGGGTTGGGTTTATGGGTTTTCGGTTTTAAACCGTGGGTTTATGAGCTTCTGTTTTTTTTTCTAGTTTTCGGGTTCAAACCTAGTAAAAATACGTTGCGATAAATAGTATTGTATCACTTTAAATATACTAAAATAAAGAGTATGAATTCTAGTATTATAAAAGCATAAAAGTATTCAAAAGATCAAAGTTTAACACCATTAACAATTTGTTGAAAATAAACATAAAGTATTAAAGAGATAAAGTCTAAAGTCTAAAACAAAAAGTTTAAATTATAATATAAATAATATATATGTGGGTCGGTTCGGTTTTTATGGGCGGTTTTATACGTCAAAACCGAACCAAACCGTTATTTTTCGGTTTTTGTAAAATTCAATCCTAAACTGTCGGTTATTGCTTTGGTTTCGGTTTTTCAGTTTCGGTTATGTCGGTTTTTTTCGGTTTTTCGGTTTTCAGTTCGGTTTTTGCTCATCCTTAATCTTTATAAACACATCTGACCCTCTTTGCTTCTGCAAATATCTCCAGATAACAATCTATGACATTATAAAATAATGTTAAGCTAACAATAATAGATTTTATATAAATTAATTGATTATCTTAATCTGACTTGTGGGAGGGGAATAAGTTAAAGGAAATTAATGATTAAATACCAATTCAAGTATCTTTTGGCAATTGCAATTGATGAAGAAGCAGGTGATGATGTTCTTGAATCAAAATCATCTAACCTCTTGAACTTCTCTCTCTGGCGATCAACATATTGGAACTTCGATCTGCTGTCAAACTTGTTGGAAAAATCCCAGCTGCCATAAACAAATAAGATAAATCCTCATTATGCTTCTCAAAACCCTAAATTCTATTTTCTGCAAAACCTTATTCTTCAGTTTCTGTTATTATCTAGTAACCAAATCGCCAATATACTGACAAATTTCTCTATTTCAATTTAGGAACAATTCTCACTAATTTCAGATTTTTCACAACTCTGGTACACAAAGATGTCTTAATACATTAGGGTGAAATTCCTATTCTAAGAAAATTTATACTCAAAATTGACTTTTAATCATTTAATTGTAACATTTATTGATATTCATTAGCAAATGGATAAAAAAACCTAGGAGATCCATAGCCTATTCACGATCAGAACTCATTCATTCAAGACACCCAATTAATTCACTTGTGATTACCATGTTTCAGCAATTTCATGTAAATTAATCTATGGCTTCTACAGTATTATGCATTGAAACAAACACCGACATCGAAGATAAAATCTTAAAAATCACTTAACATACATATACAGACTCTTTTCTTTTCTATTAGATGTTAAAAATATCAAAGAAATTAGAAGGAAAAATACTCAAGAAGTTCAATAACACTTTCAATTTAAGTCAATAAGTGATGAACGTACCATTTTTTGAGGAATAATTGACAAATATCCAATATCCAACCAACAACTATGGGTGAAACGATGTAGCTGATATCACGCAACAGTGAATGCAAAATTCAACCCTAAGGTTAACATCTAATGACCACCTTCAAATAACCAATCTGAAATCGAAAATCAGAAATAGGAAAATCAGTTTAACTTACACCTTTCTCTGGTAGCCTCCGATTAGCCTCTCCGGTGGTGCATCAGCGGCCGACCTACCTGTTTTTTGTTCCCGTCAACACACATCAACATAGAGGAATCGAGAATCGATATCCCTTTTAATGACCACCTTCAAATAACCAATCTGAAATCGGAAATCAGAAATAGGAAAATTAGTTTAACTTACACCTTTCTCTGGTAGCCTCCGATTAGCCTCTCTGGTGGTGCATCGGCGGCCGACCTCCCTGTTTTTTGTTCCCGTCAACACACATCAACATAGAGGAATCGAGAATCGGTATCCCTTTGCATCGTTACTTTTGAGCTGTATAATTTTTTTCCTTTATATCCGATGTATCACAGCACCAAAGAACCGACAACTGGTGAGAAGTTGTGTCAACGACTCTGCGAAGTGAAGAAAAGGAGGATTGCCTCGCTGCACGTTTGCCTTATGGAGCAATAACGATGTTCATGATTTCATGTGGTGGTACCGAGGAAGCGAGGGTGAGAGGAGCCAAATTGATAATGAAGGAATAAAAAATAGAGAAGTCGACGACTAACGGATAGGAAAGAAGAGTCAGTGTCTATGGGTGGTAGGTTTAACAGAGGTAATGAAGAAGGAGCTGAGGCGGTTATTGGTTTAGATTGGCGGCAGAACTGAGATGAAGAAGAAACAAAGGGACACGTATGGAATCCTGCTTAAGGTGGTGGAAAATAGTAGCGGTGGGAATGGAAGGTTCGAGAAGTATCGAGAGGAGATCCCAATCTGAGGCAGTGGATATATGAGATTAACCAAAGTCGCGACAACTAACTAACCCAAGGAACAGTACTTGTGGACAGGTATTATTCCTAACAATTGTCCCTCTTTAATATATATATATATATATATATATATATATATATATATATATATATATATATATATATATATATATATATATATACACACTAGCCGTAGACCCGCGCAAAGCGGCGGCGAAAAATAGTTTCTCATTCGGCAATAAGTTCTATACGGAAACATGTTAGATTTCAAGTAACACAAAACATATGCATATTGTTATCGATCGGTTTTACGGCAACAAATAAATGTAACCCTCGCAATACAAAAGAAAATAAATATTTTTGTGTGTAGTGTACGTTTATAATCCTTCATTTTAGAAATCAGGACACATCCATACGAAGTGACTTGCTTATACCTTTATTGGTATTGATAAAGTTAATAAAATGGAGAATCAAAGTTAATCTTAACAACCCGGTTTGCTTGATACAGATAAGTTTAAACGGATATATCATATTATCGACTTTACTATCTAAAGTTTTAAACCGAAAAATAATAAAATTAATACAACCATATTTCATGGAACATAAATAACAAATGGAATACTAATTTTCTATTAGTCATAAATCATACATATATATTTTTTCTTAATATTAAACAAAGTATTTGATTTTACAACTGATTGATCAACTTCGATTAGAGGGCATAAATAATAAATAAAGCTTAAAAAAATTACAAATAAAAGGGCCTATATAATGGATTATTTGTTTTATTTTAATTGTATAAAAGATTGGGTCAAATTTTTGGAAGAGATAAGATTTCAAAAGTAATCAGATTAAAATTTAATATTATTTTATTCATGATTAGTTGTACTTTACGCTTAGAGAGTTGAACGTCTTAAAAAAATAATATTATTTTATTGGATCTATTTATAGAAATAGTAGGATTTCTTTTATAAGTTAGTAATATATATATATATATATATATATATATATATATATATATATATATATATATATATATATATAACGATTATTTACTTACCTTTAATTATTAAATATAGTATAAACGACTAATTGTTTGAATTTAATTAATTAAAATTAATATTATATACATGTAATAATTAAACTACAACCATAATAGAAACCTAAAATAATATAAAATAACTAATTAAAAAGTATATATATATATAGGTTCTAAATGGCGTGAGGCGTGGCGTGGCGGCAAGGTCAAGCCTCAAGCTTAACGAGCCATGACGTTTTTCAAGGCGTGATGTAAGGCGGCGATTTTGTATTAATTTAAAATTATATTCCCACATAAATATAAAATTATATTCAATATAACCACTTTTTAGAAGTATTAGATTAATAGCTAGTAACAAAAATTTAACGAAAACCACAATACATGTATCTCCGATTAGAAAAGACATAACAAAGAGCAAAAAACTATGTCTCAAACGAAAAAACACGCGCCATAACACGCCATAACGCGCCATGGCGCGCCATATCACGCCTTGCCACACGCCACACCTAACATCAACGTTATTAGGCTTTTCGTAACGGCGGAGCCACGCCTCACGCCATGGCGCGCCTTTTAGAACACTGATATATATATATATATATATATATATATATATATATATATATATATATATATTAATAATTAAATATAAATGATTAATTATTTATTTTTAATCAATATAGATTAATAACATATATATATATATATATATATATATATATATATATATTATTTAATAATTAAATATAACTGAATGCATAAAAACAAAAATATGATGCAAAAAACAATACCATTAACAATCCTTCATGAATAAATAAATGCAAAGTTCTAAAGAAAATTAATACCCTTTAACAATCCTTTATAGTGGACTGCCTGGTTTTTGGTACACATTTATTTATAAATTATTCATTTTGACTGAGTTAATCGACGAGTTGGAAGCCTCAGACTTGTCGAGTAGAAATGAGAATTGGACGCGGTTTTTAAGCTATCTACTCGACGAGTGGAGAGCCCTCGACTCGACGAGTAGGTCTGCCAAAGTGAAATTCTAATTTTGGGGTTTTGCACCTTATTTAAGCATCTTAATCCCCACCTTTTGGCCTCATTTCCAGCCTCCAAGTCCCAAACCCTAATCTACGAAACCCTAGAGCATTATGTGAGTGTATGAGCCATTTTTTGAGTGTTCTTGTGTGTTTTGAAGCTTGTAGAAAAAGAAGAAGCTTGAGGTCTCCAAGAGAAGATTGTAGATCCAGAAGCAACATCTCATTCCCTTCACTTTCTGGTAATCAAGTCTCTAACTTGATCATTTATTCATTATGAGATTAACCAAAGTCGCGACAACTAACTAACCCAAGAAACAGTACCTATGGTCAGGTATTATTCCTAACAATTGTCCCTCTTTAATATATATATATATATATATATATATATATATATATATATATATATATATATATATATATAAAAGTAATGATTATTTACTTACCTTTAATTATTAAATATAGTATAAACGACTAATTGTTTGTTTTTAGTTAATTAAAATTAATATTATATACATGTAATAATTAAACTACAACCATAATAGTAATAGAAAACTGTTAAAAAATCTAAAATAATATAAAATAACTAATTAAAAAGTATATATATATATATATATATATATATATATATATATATATATAATAATAATAATAATACTTAAATATAAATGATTAATTATTTATTTTTAATCAATATAGATTAATAACATATATATTATTTAATAATTAAATATAAATGAATGCATAAAAACAAAAATATGATGCAAAAAACAATAGTATTAACAATCCTTCATGAATAAATAAATGCAAAGTTCTAAAGAAAATTAATACCCTTTAACAATCCTTTATAGTGGACTGCCTGGTTTCTGGTACACATTTATTTATAAATTATTCATTTTGACTGAGTTAATCGACGAGTTGGAAGCCTCAGACTCGTCGAGTAGAAATGAGTCTTGGACGCGGTTTTTGAGCTATCTACTCGACGAGTTGAGAGCCCTCGACTCGACGAGTAGGTCTGCTAGAGTGAAATCCTAATTTTGGGGTTTTGCACCCTATTTAAGCATCTTAATCCCCACCTTTTGGCCTCATTTCCAGCCTCCAAGTCCCAAACCCTAATCTACGAAACCCTAGAGCATTATGTGAGTGTATGAGCCATTTTTTGAGTGTTCTTGTGTGTTCTGAAGCTTGTAGAAAAAGAAGAAGCTTGAGGTCTCCAAGAGAAGACTGTAGATCCAGAAGCAACATCTCATTCCCTTCACTTTCTGGTAATCAAGTCTCTAACTTGATCATTTATTCATTAGATCTACTTATTCTCACTTTTTGAGGGTTTTGGTTCAAGAAGCTTGACCCTTGGGGGTTGGACGTCCCAAGCAAGGATCTTTTTAGATCTGAGATCATTAAGGGTTGTTAAGGCATAAAGGTGCAAAATTTATGCCATTGAAGCCCCCGTGAAAGCTATAAGGTGTTGTTATGGCCTTTTGTCCCCAAAAGGCCATGCATGGAAGGAAAGTATAAGTCTTTACGTGTTCTTTTGGTATCTAGGACCTAGATCTGGGTTTTCATGCATTGGTTTAGAGTGATAAGGCTGTTAAACAAAGATCTATATCCTAAAAGAACTAGGGTTCTAGCTAAACCCATTAAGAAGGGATATTAACGGGTAAAGTTGGAAACTTTACCCTTAAAAAGGGAATTTCTAGTATGTAGATGCAGTATGGACGTTGGATTTTGAGAGTAGAGGCTTAATCTGTTAAGATGGCCAATTAGACAGAGGAACTCGTCGAGTCCATAGAGGAACTCGACGAGTTGGATTATGTTTCCCCGTTTTAGCTTAAGGCAGAACTCGACGAGTCGGTGAAGGGACTCGACGAGTTGATTCGATAAATCGCGATTATGAGTAGCCAGGGAACTCGGCGAGTTAGGAAGTGACGCGACGAGTTAGATAGCGATTTAAGGATTCTAGGACTTGACGAGTTGATGGAGCAACTCGGCGAGTTGGGTCAACTAGAAGGTTGACTTTGACCAAAGCGTTGACTTTGACCAAGGGTAAAATGGTCATTTTACCCTAAGGAGGATTATTAGGTTTTGATTAAGTGTTATTGTGATATTAATAGTCGGGGAGTCATTGGAGCAGCCATCGGAGATTCATCACTCGAGATTTCAGCAGTCAGCTTTGCGAGGTGAGTTTCCTTCAGTAGGAACGAGTCTAAGGCACCAAGGCCGACCCGTACATGTGATATGTTAGTAACTGAGTGTGGCGGGGCCCGAATCTCATAGTAGCCGAGTGTGGGCGGGGCCTAAATCTCGTATTATTATTTGAGTATAGTTATGTGGGTGTTTGATAGGAATAGATATACTTGTTGTCTGTGTGATACTTGTATGCATGCTAGTAGCGGAGTGTATGCGGGGCCTAAATCTCCATGAGAGTGGGTGGGGCCCGTATCTCCTAGTTACACATATGTGTATGGTATGTGGTAGTTTGGGGAGATTCATTAAGCTTCATGCTTTCAGTTTTCAGTTTTGGTTTCAGGTACTTCAACTAGCAAGGGGAAGAGCTCGAGATGATTGAATGACATACACCATAATTTTTAGCCTGTGATGTTTATACTCTGATGTTTTGTCACTTGATTTTGATACAGTATTTTGATATGATGTTTTAGGGATACATGACTTGTGATTTTATTATGATGTTGATGAATTATGGTTTACTTAAATGATTTTAAAATGAAATTTTTGGACCACATTTTTGGGATGTTTCATATAGTTATAAGATGTGCTTCAGGATTGTAAGATTGTTTATAAAGTTCCAGACGTGACATGAACATAGTTTCCCATCCAACTGCATATATGGCTTTGTGGCGGATCCAGAAAGCTGAAATGGGAGGCAGCGGACAATCTCCTTCTAATTATACCATCACATAATGATTACCATATATAAGTGAAATCGGAATAACACGATTGTATAAAAATTCTTTCGGGCCTTTCCAAAGAGGAAAGAAAGTGAGAGAGCCTTGTTTGGTTAAAAAAGTAAGGACTACACCAAATCTGTTGGCAATGAGGATACTTGTTTCAGGCATAAGCAACCAATGTCTTGTAGGTGCTGACGATTGTAAGAAATTCAACGAAGTATATAGTTCACTGATTCCATCGGTGAAAACGTTAGCATATGCATCGTACGCATTCAATAACTTGTCTAGTAGTTGACGTCGAACATGGAGCCAATCATCCTCACCATACGCAAGACAAACAAATATTGCTCGAAATCCACAATTTCCATCGCCCTCTACATCTTGTATATGTGTGATGTAAGGATGAAACATCACTTGAATTTCATCTATTAGTTGATGATTGTAGCATGATTGGCGCTCTTCCTTCAAGTATGAAATTTCATTCAAGTCTAGCTCTTCCTTCAAGTCTCAAATTTCATTCACGTCTGGAATTTCATTCAAGTCTGGCTCTTCCTTCAAGTCTGAAATTTCAGTTAAGTCTGGAATTACATTCAAGTCTGGAATTGTGGTTATGTATGAACTATGTCTTGCCGGTTCCCTATTGTTCAACTCAACAGATTTTGACATGGTTGAAAAGTTGCGTCTTCTAGGAGCTTGATTGATAGAATCAGTTTGTTTATGTTTTTGTTTCTTTAAACTTGGTCGTCCACACATATTTTTTTGAATTGCGAGTTCTCTAATGTGTGTTTTACTTGGCTAGAATATATCTAATAGCTTTCTCATCATGCTTTTTTTTCACAGCTCCTGGTTGCTTATTGTAGGGTTCTTTAAACATTTCAAATTTACCATCACCACATATATCCTCATTTTCCATAAGAATTGACGGTGAAATTTTAAGCTTTCTCCAGAATACATCTATCGATTCCAATGGAATACAGTCACCTGCATTGAAATATCATTAATATATAAACAATCAATATATAACTTAAATTTAAAAAATAATTGTCAAATGTACCCACCGGAGGTCATGTATGTTGATAGCATGCAAGCACACGGTAAACACAACTATTTTGTAGTTTGCAACCACAGTTTGAAGAGTTAACTTGATGTACCCGTTGAAGTTCCTCTACAAGTATATCCAGAGCTTTAAGTGAAACATTACCCCACAATAAATCGAAACACGAAAATTTGTGTTCGTGTTTGGAGACGATCATGCTCTTTTCAAAACTCTCATTTATCATTGTATGTTGAGACTTCACAAACTGATTAATAGCACCAACAAATTTAAGCTAAAGAATATTTTTTTCTTATAACTACTTCTTTAACGCTGAATGTTGGCCCTCAACTCTGCTGCTGGTTTGTTGGCCAAATTTCAAATGTTGGTCAATCCAAACAAAGCCAAACATTTCCTTATACTTGTTTAACCAAACATCATCCAAATACTGTACAATATTTGGAATTATATAAATGTTATTTATGTATAAAAAACCTTATAAATTTATAAACAAGTAATTACAAAATAAGTAGAATTGTACCTTCATGTTCTGTTAACATTGACTACAGTTTTCTGTAGTTTCCGGTGTACGATGTCCATGTTGGATACTCAACAAGTATATTCCATATAGCACGAAAGGATTTTCACTCAGCTTTCGATGAGATTAGCGTCTTACAATGCTTTCTAATATTTTCGGTAATGTGTCATCGACAAAGTAAGCGAGTTGCATAAGGGAAAACTTGTTGGCATGCATTCACCAATGCCAACTCTCTTTCTGTCACTATAATGCGTGGTTGCATGCACTTTTCTAGTGTCAACCTTAGACATCTTAACACCCACTTATAGCTTTCCTCCTTTTCGTTAGTGATAAAGGCAAAAGCAATGTTAAATGTCTTGTTGGTTGAAGTTACTCCAACAATCTCAACAAAAGGCATAGCATATTTGTTTGTTTTGTATGTTGCATCAATAATCAAAACGTGTGGAATTTGCTTGCCATATATCTAACGAGAGTGGATGAACAAAAAACAGGTTTTCCAATTCATTTGAAATATTATTTACGAAAAACTTGATAACAAATTTTTTATCTTTCAAACTTCCCATAAGAATCTGCATTGAAATATCGTTAATTAATAAAATTCAATATATAAATTATATGTAAAATATACTTGTTGAAATATTATACATGTATCGGAGTTTTTTCATCATTCCGGGACAAGCGAAGCTTATACTATGCATTGTATATGGTTTTGAGTATAGAAACATTATTCTCATCATGCTCTTTTAGTATCGAGAGTATGTTGTGTGGTTCAACACTCTGACTTGTCTCCTTATCTGTTTCTCTTCAGGCGGTCATTGGAGGATAGCCACCATCCATCTTTATCTCAGGCGGCGGCGATGCTCGCCGTCGGTATTGACAACCAAGATGACCAACACTCCATGTGACATCCCCATTTTATGGCTAGAAAAGACCGATTATGTTTATGCTTTATAAAAATCAGAGTACTTCTTTTAATGAAAATGTTGCGGAATTTGTTCCTAGAAAAACATGATAATTATGTTAGCAAAGCATTTCTGGAGGAATGTATTTTTATTCATTTGAAAACCTTGGGATGTCATCGTCAATACAGAAACATAAGCATAAACAGAACTTACATTTATTTACACTAGTGATCTACATCTCTTTTAAAACTCTCAGTGTAAAGTAGCTTCGTATCGTCGTCACCTGTGATACAAATAAGCTGGAGTGGGTCGGGTTGGGAAACTTGGTGAGTACATAGAGATTTTAATCCCACAATGTTATATATATATATATATATATATATATATATATATATATATATATATATATATATATATATATAATTTAGAACACACAAAATATTCATTTCCCCCCATATATATAATCAACTCTTACCCCACCCCTTCAATCCTTACAACGAGACTATCTATATTCTCAGACCTTAAATTTTACCTCTTACTTAACCTATACTCTCGGATCTAGTTCATGCTCTTGGATTAATAATTGTGCCTATTCCATAATCTCGGATTAGGAACAAGTGTCGACGTGTAAATCCATACTCCCGGATTAATGATGAATAACTATGTCATATCCATACTCTCGGACTAAGGAATTCAATTCCAATCCTTCCTCATTTGTGATTTGTGTAAAGGGGAACATGTAATACCCTGTTTATTTATTTGATAAATAAATAAATTAATGAACGAATAGTAGCCCTAAAATAAATAATTATATAGCAAGGTGTTGGTCTTGGGGAGCTATTGGTCACAATTTTAGAAGTCGGGGATTAAAAGTGTAAGTTCCGGACTAAGTTTATAATTATTTATGAAGATAGGGACCACTTGGTAAATTATTGGGACTTCATTTGAAAAGAATTGTAGAGGAGGGGCTGTTTTAGTAAAATTCGGACCTACTTTGTAATGTATTTAGATGGCAGGGGTTAAAAAGGTAAAATATGGATTACATTTGAAAGAAAATGGGCATGGAGGGACTGATGTTGCCATTATGGCAAACTTTTAAGAGGAGTCGGGTATATAATCACATTATCAGTCAAACCCTAAACCTAAAACCTCCCTTATGTAGTAGCCGTCACCCCTTTCCCCCCTTGTGCCTCCCACCGGCCGCTACCTGCTTCTTCACTTCCGGCATCGCACATTCACCACCGGGGAGATTGGAACCGCCGGAAGACCGCCTTCTTCTCCTTCTCTTTCTCCAGCCGCTATGTTAGAGCCTTCCGCCGACCTGTCGAGATTTATCGCCACCCCTAACGCCGTTGTTTCGCCATCAGGTGCTCATGGCCACTCGTGACGTTGACGGTGTTGTTTCAGCGGCCTTGTCGCCGACGAGGTTCGCAAAGAGCACCTCCCCGTTGCTGTTGTTCCAGATGGCAAATAGACGCCACCTTCCTGCCGTGTTTCCCTTCTTTCCCTTCTCCGTTTTTGTTCCGGTGCTGCACCGTTTCTGTGGCTCCGAAGGCTACCCCACTGCCACTTCCCCGTTCGACTGCCTGGCGCCGCCGCATGGGGTGGCTGAGGTTGGATGCTCCTTTCCGATAAGGACTTGCTGTGGTTGATGGAGGGGCGTGTGTATGTGTTCATTAATTGTTTGGCTGGGAAGACTCGAGAAAACCCATCATGGTTTCCGACCATGGTGGCTGTCACAGATAACGCTGCTGCTGCCCGCCACTCCGAGTTGTCGCCGCCGTCGTACGCCACCAGGTGGGTGGCTGGGTTCCGCCTTCAAGCAGATTACGTGTGGGTGTATACTTTGTTCTTGTGTGTGTGTGTGTGTGTATTTTGCTATGAAATTAGGTGTGTGTGTGTGTAGCTTAGTGTGTGTTGGTGTGTGTGTGTGTGTGTGTTTGGTTATTTCGTTGTAGTTTTGTATTAATCGAAATAGTGGAAATATCCGTCACCACCACCGTTAGGTAGTGGCTGCCGCCACCTACCGCCACCGGCCGCCTTGTCGGGTGGCGGTGTGCTTGTCTTGTGAGTCGACTCGATTGGGGATGCTTGAAACCCTAATGGGCTCAAAGGAGCACTAATGGGCCCAATGAAGCGTAATGGACTCTAATGGACCAAATAAAACCCTAATGAGCTTATTAAGATTTTAGTGGGCTTAATAGGCCCAATAAAGCCCTAATTGACATAAAAGGCCAACAAATTGATAAGTGGGTTAATATTTGGATTTGGAAAACCCTAATGTCAATGAAAACCTAACTTTAAGAATTAATCGGGACACACACACGAGAATTATTTAATAACTTGAGATATTAAATAATAAACTTTGGCAAAGATTAATCTAAGCGATAATGGACTTAATGGATTAAGTCCTTAATGGGTTAAGTAGGAAACCTAACCCCAATTGTCAATTTATGTGAAACCCTAATCTCATTTGGGTTTATCGTTGGGCCTTTCTTTTGGGCCTAAATGATTGGGATAATAATGGATCATCCAAGAGCAAGCAATTGAACTAGAATAATTTAATGGGCCAAGGGTAAGGCCCATGTAAGGGGCTTGGGCCTAATTTGGAAAATTGGGTCATAGATGGGCATAGTTTGGGTCTTAATGAGTATACGATGTTGGGCCTCAGAATGAGACCATGTATAGGCCTAGGCCCAATTTGGTAAATTAGGCCATGTGTTTGGCTTTGGTTCCTAATTGACTTTGGGCCTACGGATTGGGCCTTGGGCTTGAATAAGCCAAGCGAGGGGTAATGTAGTAATTACCCAAAGAATGTACGTATGGTTATGTATTGGGACTCAATTATTAATTGGGTGTTATTTTGGTGTTGACAGTTCGGGAATCTGTCCGCCAGCAGCTGGGGTCGAGTCTGCGGGACTTCAGTAAGTATGGGATTGTGTCGTCGGGACTTCAGCTGTGTGAGGTGAGCTACCTTCCAGTAGCGGTGGGTCTACAGCCACAATGTTGGCCCACCAGTAGGAGTTGTATGTTAGATGATTGTCTTTGTGATATCATCTAGGTTTGCTACTACTTGATATGTTATATGCTAGCATGATATGTATATGTGATAGTAGTAGAGTTCGGTTGTTAGGACCGAAGGGTAGGTCAGACACCCCAGATATGTCTGACAGTATGTGATGATATGTTTATATGCTAGCATGATATGTTATATGTGATAGTGGTAATAAGAGGGGAATAGTCCCCAAGTTCGGTCGTTAGGACCGAAGGGTAGATCGGACACCCCAGATATGTCTGATAATATGTTATGTTATGATATATGTGATAGTAGCAGTAAGGGGTGAAATAGTCCCTGAGGATCGGTTGTTAGGACCGATGGGTAGTCAGCACCCCAGAATGGCTTGACATGGGTAGTCAGCGCCCCAGAACAGCTTGACATGGGTAGGTCGGCACCCCAGAATGGTCATACCGGGTAGGTCGGGCACCCCAGAATTGCCCAACAGTATGTATGATATGTGATTGTATGGTATGTGGTATGATGGGGGAACTCATTAAGCTTCGTGCTTACGGTTTTCAGTTTTGGTTTCAGGTACTTCGAGTTTAAAGGAAAGGAGTCGGCTTGATCGCAGCGCATCACACTATGGTTTTCCGCACATGAGATTTTGGGATTACACTCTGATATTGTTTTATGATAACATGTTTGATTATTTCCACTTTGGTTTTGACATGACATGATATTACAAATGTTTCATTACACTGTTGGTTTTATAATGACATATTTAAAAATGAAAATTTTGGTCTGTATTTTTGGGATGTTACAGAACAGTTGAAAAAACCTTTCAGCTGATGCATATTGTCCCTGATTAGTCAAGGTTTTTTTAGTTCGTAACCTTTTTTTGTTTGGATTAGGTCTTTATTATAGCGCGCTTCGGTGGTGGTTTTCAAGCCGTTATACCGAGCTTTTTTGGGTGCCAACTTGGAAAAACTGGGCCTCCCGTTGCCCATACCATGCAATCTAAATATCCTCCTATATATCCTCTTACTCAAAAGATCATTACAAGTATCAAAATCAAATGATAAGATAAAGAAAGATAATTAGTACTTTACACGTGACAATCATTGAATGGTAGGAGGATGAAGTAAGAAACAATTTAATTTTCCAAAAAAAAAAAAAGTTTCGCTTGTTGTTGCTGCATCAACTTCGTATGTGAAGTTTTAAGAATTTTATTATTTTTAAGCAATTGATCAAAAAAATCTTAAAAAGAAAAAGAAAAAAAAGACGGTGTTACTCTTAAGGGTCGTAATTTGTAAGGAGGAGGTTGGATTATCATCTACCATAAACATAACAACAAGACACTTATAGTTTAAGGGTCCGGTTCCTGCGATAACTCATTCTAAAGTGAAGACTCGTGAGGACACCTTAGAAAAATTGGAATTTTTTTTTTAAAAAAATGCAAATAATAAAATTGAGCATAAAACTATGTCCAGGAGAAAAAAAATTGGAAAAGAAAATTGTTTCATTAAAATTGATCCATGATTCAATTTTAATTTTTTTTTTTGCATCATTATGATCCATGATTCAATTTTAATAATCAATTTTTTTTTCTCATGGTCATAGATCTATGCTCGATTTTATGAATTGTTTTTTTTTAGATTTTTTTCAATTTTAAGGTGTCTTCACGAGTTTTCACTTTAAAACGAATCCTCACCCGATCTTATCTCTACAGTTTAACGGTGTTTTAATTGATATAGTATATTTGTTAATAGTTTCACAAATTTTATTTCAAAATGGACCTAAAATTATGATATTTACGCATTATACGAGATTTAAGCATTGATGTGCAATACTTGCAAAGTCTTGGAAATACATAAAAACATGATATTTATACGAGATTTTTTTCGTGTTTAAAAATATGAGATTGTATATTACTATTAGATTGGTGAGCAAAATATCTAGACTAGTAAAGATGAAATTTGATGAGAATTCGAGACACATGGATGCGCAGTGAGTAATATGTATATTTTTCAAAAATTATATGTTGTTATTGTAATAATATCTTTACTATCTTATAAAAGAAATCTAACTATTTCTAAAAATAGATTGATTATAATAATAATATTCTTTTAAGACGTCCAAATGATGAAGCTGATAGTACAAGTAACCATTAATAAAATAATATTAAATTTTAACCACGTTTTGAATTCAAATATTTCTCATCAAATCTCCTTATATTTCTCAGCAATTTGATATGGTTCCCTCAAATCTCGGATTCATTCAAATTTTGAACCCTTTTAGATATCCTTAAATTTAGCATGCTGATTCAAATATCTCTCTCATCGCATATACCTCTTTGTTCCCTCCTTTGCTATAAAGCCGTCCAGGAATAGAAAATGACTTCATCTCCCGTCTTCCACTATCCTCAACCATCGGTTCTATGACACCGCTTTCTGACGTCTTTCCTTCCAAAAACGACTTCACCACAGGAACCCTAAATTACTTTTGGAAGCTCTCCCTCTTCTCATTCTCTATCTTTTTTCTCTCAACTGGCATTTAGAGTTTTGATTTGTCATATGTGACGCGGTCCACCGTGGCCATGACATTTTTTGATCGTTTTTACGCCGTCGCTTTCAATCAAACCCAACCATTCCCAAACATCAGCCTGATCGATACACACTTTCGTCGTTTTCATGGTTATGCCTTCAACCACCCAGCACCATGGTTTCCAACATATTCAGGTATATTTCTAGACTATATATTTATATACAATCTTTATTGCAATTTTGAAATATTTTAAATAGATACTTAGTTTTTGACCGACTTCGATTTTCTAAACATTGAGGTTCAATTTTGTGGAAAGATCTATGTTTGATCTTTTTCATTTTCATGTTTATTGTATCATTTTCCGAATTGAGAATGTTATTATGAAGCTCAAAATCTAGAAGAAAAAATGAGCAATGGGTGACATTCATATTAAAAATAAGGGAGATAATCATTGCCAAAAGAAAAGTGTTCACTAAAATAAATATATTTGACGTCTGCGGAAAGAAAGCTAATCATCTATTGAAACTAATCGACGATAGTGAAAAAAAACTAGCCGTCATATCCAAATTTATAGCATAAAAGTCCAAAGTTAGTAATAAAATCATAAAGAAGACAAACTTTAAGTTTTTTTTATATAATATTGTTTCTGCTAGGGACACAAAAGTATTAGTGAAGACTAACGAAAATTTAAAAGGTGATGAAGTTTATACATCAAATGTGGTGTATAAAAAAGTGTTGCACGATTAATAATATATAATTAGTCATGTGTTATTACAAATTTTTATATTTTGTGTATTCTTATAATTCTTTATTTTTATTTGAATGACTTAAACATTTCATATTTTATGTTGTCTTGACCAGTTTGTTTTTATCGGTTATTTGATGTATCATGTAACAAATAACACCATAATTTAATTATTTTATCTTCGCCATGTACTTTCTTTTGTAACATAACATTTTTATAGAGGAAACATATCACCAAAAGAATTTACACGCCCCGCCGCTTTGTGCGGATACACTGCTAGTAGATTATAATGGTATTTAGAACTTTAGAGGATTGATTATTTATTTAAAAAAAAATGTATCAGTCAATCCAAGTTAGTACAACTCCAACCCATTTCAAAGCACTAAATTAATTTACATAGTTTGACCCTATGCGTTTTGTCAACTCTCTTAATACAAATATAAAATGGTTACCCAAAATTTACGTGCATTATACATGAAGAATGAAGAAAGAATCAGGAATCTGCAGCGTAATTATAGGACATGTTTAATGACCATACATCTACTACCTGCGGAAACCGGCGGCCGAAAACAAAACCCGCGTCCCGCCGATTGGTTTAACCGAAAATGCAGCCCACCTGTAATCTTTAAAATAAAATATAGAGCAATTTACAACTTTGGTCCCTTGGTTGACACGAACCTGAAGGTTAAGTCTTATTTTTGAAAATTTGACACTAGTGGTCTCATGGCTGGCATACCCTTCGGTTTGGTCCTTATATCATTTACTGTCAGCGCTCACCTCTTTTAACCGTCTATGAAATAATATTTTTACCCTTAAACAATAATTTTTTTTAAACAATGGGAACCTAATATGTAAATAGACCAAAACAAATAAAACCCCTAAAAGCCATAATGGAGATCGGATTATCCCATACTATCTTCTCACAGATCCACAATTCAATTCAACTATCAAGATCTCTCTCATTTTCTATGTCGTTATATGTATGATTAATCACCACCGCCATCGCCAACCTCCACCCTTTCTATGCCTTCACAACGGTTTGTCTCCTCTTCAACACAACGTCTCGCTTGCAACCCCTCATTTGTTGGCGCTGGTCGGTGACAATTTCATGTTCATCTCCATCTCTGTCCGATGCAACCATCACCTCTTTCATCTTCCACCATCATTTTTCTCTTCTCCCTCTTTCCGCCTCTTATGCACCAATCCATCGATATGGTTTTTGTTCCATTTAATGTAGTAGTGATCCATTTATGGTTTTTGTCAATTTCATGCTCTATTGTAATTAAATTTTGAGTTTGTAGGTAGTGATTTATAGTGGTCATGGTGGTGATTGGCATTTATTTAATTATATTAAAAAAATATAAGAGTAAGAAACTACAAAATTAGAAAAAGAAAAAGTTAAGGGTAATGTTGTCATTTCACAGGCATGTAACCGAATGAGACTAACGATAACTGTTTTATAGACCAAAATTGTTAGATTTCCTACCTATGGGGACCACTAGTGTCAACTTTAAAAAAATTAGGACTAAACCTGCAGATTCATGTCAACCAAGTGGACCGAAACTAATATATGGGCCCCACCTACCCAACCCCGCCCTCAAACTCACTGAATGGGTGAAGCTCATGTGAAACTTTGATAAACCCTTCTGATGTATCCTTAACAAGAATTAACAGTTAAATTTGATTCTTCTATGATCATCAACTATACTTGAACGAGAATGAGCAAGAGACAAAGAAATAGTATAGATATATTATTTTGTAACATCTCAGTTTATAGGTAATTACACTTTTGATCCTTATTATGAGATTTGTTTACAAAAATGCTCCCATGTGGAATTATCATAAAATGCGTGGGCTGATGGAGTATGTTGGGCATACGTTTGGTACAGTGGGTGTACGTGGGTGAAGGCGAAACCCTAATTTTTAGCGTTTAGAACCTATTTAAACATCCTTAACTTTTACGACCTTCTTCATTCACCAACCTCCATTTTAACATTCAAGTTTTGGTAAGTTTCACTTTAAGTCCCTAATGCAAATTTCTTTCATATTGGTCCCTTGGTTAGTACGTCGGGCATACTCATTGGGTACGCTTAGCGTACTAGCCATAATCTGGTCGCATGACTTAAGCACGTACGCAGGGTGTACGTGGAGTACGCATGGCGTACGTGAGTCTGAGACAAACCCTAATTTCTAGGGTTTTCACCCTATTTAAACCTCATTATAACCTCATTTGGACATGTTAAGCCATCCTCTATCTTCCTTGTCCCAGAGAACGAAACCCTAAGTGTGTTAGTAAGTTTGTGAGCTTGATAAAAGATTTTTGGTGTCTTAAGGTGGAGAAGAAGAAGAAAAAGAAGAAGAGAAGCCCTTGGAGAAGTTGATTGATTTTGTGGATCCAAGATCACTTCCACATTTGCAAGTTTTTTGAGGTAAAAAGCTTACACCTTTGTGCTCTTCTATGCTAGATCTAATTCATGGAACATTTATGCATCTTATGAGTCCTTTGTATTAAAGGAGAGCATTTTATCAACTCCAGAGGCTATGGATGCTAGATCTTAGCTCCTTTCAGTCCCTAAGTTCATAAAAATGTCAACTTTATGGAGTATTTGGAACCATGCATGTGTTAAGACCTTTATTAAGCTCTTTTTGAGCTATTGAGCCCCATTAAGACATGCATGTGTGTAAAGTTTTCCAAATTTACGTGATAAGTGGTCATATAGAATCATATATGAGAGTTTGGCTTGAAGCCTCAATGGATTAAGTTCTTAATGGAGTGGGGTGGCAAGCTGGGGAGTACGTTAGGCGTACCCATCTGGTACATTGTGCATACTAGCCCCAGAAAGTGTATGCTAAGCATACAATCTGAGTACGCCTCGCGTACTCAGCAGATGGGATTTTTGGGCTTGTATTCTCAGTTTGGGTCATAGGTTGGGTTTTCATTATGTGGGCCTTGTTGGGCCTTAAACTTCTGATTTGGGCTTTTGGCTAGTGCTTTGGGTTCCTTTGAATTCTAGGCCAAGATGGGCTTCAAGCCCAATTTGGAAGATTGGTCCATATTTTGGCTTCGGGTGATCATTTAGGATTTGGGCCTTTTAGGCAGTAAGTTGGGCCTTTCCTTTAGGACAAAATAGGAAAAAGGTTAAAATGGTCTTTTACCCTGGGATTTGGCTAAGTATCTTGGATTATTGGTTATGGGTCGAGACCTAGTATTAATTAGATGTTGTTTTATGATGATAGTGCGGGGATTTGACAGACCAACATGCAGATATTTATCTGTGTGATTTAGCAGTTAGAGGTGAGTTTCCTCATTGTGTTTAGCGGGTCGAAGGCACCAATGTCGTCCCATGGTTTATTATGTTAGTATGATAAAAGTCTGTGTGACTCTTGCATGTGTTATGTGTTGGTATGCTTACGGGGTAAGGCCCGATGCCGGGCGGGACCCAATGATTGACATATCTGTATACTGAGCGGGGCTCGATGTCAGGCGGGGCCCGATGACGGGCGGGGGCCTAGTGTATGTTGATATGTATGTTATGTGGTATTCTGGAGAACTCACTAAGCTTTATGCTTACGGTTTTCAGTTTATGTTTTAGGTACTTCTGGTTCGAAAGGGAAGACCCTAGGATGATTGTAGTGCACACACCGCCTCGTTCCGCATTTTATGATCACTCTGATGTTTCTTGATGTATTAGACACATTTTACTTTACTATGGATTGATTATGATGTTTTGATAATTGTTTTAGTTATTTAAAATCAAAAAAATTTGGTCTTATTTTTGGGACGTAACATTCATCCTCATTCTCATACCTTAAAAAGCCTAATCCATTTTTTGAACATCCTTGAGCCATTAGTATGTGTTTTGATGTTCTTAGATGAAGGAGAAGGAAAGGAGAACATCTCAGAAGCTTGACGCAACCTTGGATCTAGAAGTTTTACACCCTTCTTCATCTCCACAAGGTATAAAGATTATACCTTGATGTTTATTTCGTTAGATCTATCTTATATGACACTAATATATGCTTTTTGTCCCCGAGCTATGGTGTTCTTGAGTATGGCATGCTCTAGACCAAATGGGTTGTCGTTTTGGACGTTTTACAACATCTAGTGTCAAAAAATGTAAGCTTGGTCCCTTATTCCTTTCTGTGCAAAGGCTAGAGAGCTTAAGAGGTTAAGACAAGTTAGGGTTTTAGTGTTGGGCATTTCCTATTCATGCAAACCCATAAAGATGGAAACTTTATTGTTTGGAATGATATTTGGGGGCTAGATTTGCATTTAGATGAATAGACTTAATGAAATAAACACTTAATGGGAAAGTGACATTTGGGCGAGTATGATGGGCATACTTATAAGTATGTTGGGCATAATCCCTTGGGAGCTCAATCTGGATCCTGAGTACGCTAAGCATACATGCTAAGTACGTTGGGCGTACTCAGCTTGAGTCAAATAGGTTTAGCTTTTGACCTTTGAACTTGACCAAGTTTGACCTACGGTTATTTTGGGTATTTTGAGTGGTAGTTGAGTTTGATTATTGTTTGTTGTATAGGTGACTGGTAGATCTGATACTCGGAGTAGTGTCCTGTTCAGCTATTGTGACAACTGTCAAATTCTGGTCAAGTCAAAGTCAAATAAAGTCAACAAGTCAAACTGGTCAACTCAATTAACCCTTGTGTACTAGGGCTTACGTTAGGTAATTACTATACAACTCGCTATTCTAATGAGAAATCATAAATTGAAAAGTTCGTATATCTAGATTTCATTAACCTAAAACTATGGTAAGTAACGAACCAAACTGATAAAACGATGTTGCATACTCATCGGGAGTGTGTAAGATCCTTAAACATGGCTTAACGGGGCTTACGGACCTTGTGTTGCGGAGCCAAGCACTCAAAAAGGTCACAAAAGAAGCCTCTCCCAATCTCTTTCATTCTATCTCTCTCTATTTAAAATCTCTCCCAAAACTCTCCAAGTATGTGAAATCTCTCCCAAATCTCTCTAAGTATGAGAAATCTCTCTAAGTATGTGAAATCTCTCCCAAATCTTTCCACGTATGTGAAATCTCTCCCAAATCTCTCTAAGTATGAGAAATCTCTCCTAGTATGTGAAATCTCTCCCAAATCTCTCTCAAAAGTTCCTTTAACTTTGTATAGTCTTCCAGGCCATCCCGACCCTTAACCGGGTCAAAAACCGCTTAAAACGGGGTAAAAACGGGTAAAATAGCCTTAAGGACCCAAAACCCACTCTCTAGGGGCGAACCTTCTTAGAACCGAAGGTCCCTATAGGGACCGAACCTGCTAAGAACTGAAGCTGGAAGAGCTGAACCCGAACCTCGCATAGGAGTGAACCCGAAGGTCCTCTCAGACCGAACCCTCCTTTCGCCTTCGCCTCATCTTGCCTTTGGGCCATTTCGCTTCATGCACTTTCGGTCCTATCCTCAAAACCGAGATTCGGTCCCACCCTCTAAAGGAGCGAACCCTCGCACCTTCGCCCCCCCCCCCCCATGCGAGAAGCTTTGCAGACTTCGCTTTTCCTTCCCGGTTTTCGACTAGTTTTGCATTTTAGGCCCGTTTTTAATTATTTTAACGCGGGATTTTCATCAAAAACTTTATTTTAACATATAAGGCCCCATATTTATTAATTAATCACGTTTTTGGGGATAAATCTTATCCAAGAAGAGTGGGTGAAGTACAAGAGGTGGAGTGGTTACTTTTCTTTAGTTTATGACACAAGCAACCACCCACACCCACTCCATGACCAGCCACACTCCTTCCACCATACCTAGGTCATGTCAATTTACTTTATCATCATTTCCTCCTTCTCACGTTCTAAGATCTGGGAAAACTCACCCTCTCTCCTCACTTCACTCATTTTCTCTCATTTCCAACAAAAGATCAAACACTTTTCTCTCAAGTCTTCTCTCTCAATTTCGAGATTTCCAAGGCATTTTCCAAGGCTTTCCTTCTACTTTTGGTAAGTATCTTCATATCTCTTATGATTATTACACATCCTCCTACTCAAAATCATAGATTGCTTACACAAATTCCATCACATTAGTGTTAGATTCTCGAATCTTCAAGTAATCCTCCAAGTGTTCTTGAGTTGAACACTTCTCTTCTTCAACATTCACCCAATGAAATCATATAAGGTGAGTTCATACCCCTATCTTTTCATGTTTTCTCAAGTTTTAAGGGGGGGGGGGGATACAAGTTAAAACACCAAGAACACAACTAAACTTTTCCAACAGCTGTCATCAAGAAAGTTTAACTCCATTCACGGATTGTTTTGGTCAACTTAAACATGTTAGTTTTCAAAACGGTATTAGATGCAAATATTTCAGGTTTATACCTTTAAAATGACTACTTGCACATCTCCATGCGCTTTTTCTACGATTTATGGTGATTTTTACAAACAACCTATCATTCCAAGAACAAATCCGGATCAGTCTGTGAATATGGACATTTTAACACAAGTTAAAGACTTCCAAAAATCATAATAAAAATTATGAATAAACTAGACACATTTTATGAACTCTCAAAATTTACGGATTCAGTTTTCAACTTCGTATGATTTTTCTATAATTTTTCTAAAACAGTGCAGAAAGGTTAAAAATTAGTTAACAGCTTATAACTTTCATAACACTTTGTATTATGTTGAGCAAAGTGTATAACAATAAGTTCTAAATATTGAACGTGTTTTATTGTTAGTTTGTCATCATAAACTGAAATTTAGTCATTCGTGATAAGATTCTTCATTCATTTATAACACATATATTAAGCTATAATAAACATAGTTTATGGATTCATAGCATTAATGTATTTTCATAAAAGAGTTCTTTTACATTATAAATGTTTTGGATAAACTATAATAGGTATAGTTTACGTATAATTACTTTTCAAACTCATTTACCAAAGGTTTTTAGTTTAGTTCACGTAAATTTGTTAATGAATAAATTTGTGAGACATTGCCTTTGTGTTACCTTCATGGTAACAAAGTCAAAAGTCCTGTAAATTATAACCAGAGTTTCTTGTAGGGAGAGCGTGATAGTTGTGCATAGATCTATATTAGGTCTGACAAACCCGCACCTGAGTTGCTTGCAACAGCTAGACCGGCAGGTCTGAGGTGACAAGTTTCATTTAACGTGCGACGCCTGAAGAACGTCGTATTACGAGGCCATCTGGGTCTAGCATGGTTATAATAACTCACATGTGGTATTAACAAATCATAAGATTTACGGGTTCCACTTTTATATTAGCGAGTTATGTCGATTTAACTCACCGGAATTACTTTAAGTATGGAAAAATACTTGTAGACTTTTATATCAAAATACTTGTACACTTTTTCTATGATCTAACAAAACTCATAAGCATGAACATTCATAATCAACAATTTTTCAAGAATTACATAAACACATATAAAACTTGAAACTTTGATTATAGCATTTAAATTGGTTTAGCATAATCATTACCACATTAAAAAATAGTTTTTATAAGTCCAAAACAGTCAAAGATAATGATTCTAGACCATTTCTAGCACTAAAACTCGAAGATATGCTGTTTGGGGGTCAAACTCGTCGAGTGCATGAACAAACTCGGCGAGTTGGATGAGTTTTGCCTTGGACTCGTCGAGTCCCCTGTCTAGACAGCACAAAACTTCGTTTTTTCGAGCCAATTTTGCAAGTATAAGTGAAAACAAGCCTAGGCTCTGATACCACTATTGGGTTTTGAGCATTCTAACACTCCTATGGTGTACATGCAACCCTAAATACCTTGGATCTATGTTTTCTCTATTATACATGCACATATCAATTTCCAAGGTATTTATCCTAACTAGCATATTATGCAGTACAAGTAATATAAAATCTAGTAGAATTACATACCTCTTTGTTGGTGCTTGATTCCATGTAGCTTGAGAGCCTAGTGCCCCAAGTGTGACACCTCAAATGGTTCACACAACATCAAATGCATTTGGGATAACTTAGAGAGAAATTAGAACACTTCAAAAATCGGTTTGCCCTCACTTGTTTCACCTGTCCCCGATTTTTTCAATAATAAGATCATTATATAGTTAGTCACAATTAGGGTAAACCCTAATTGTCATGGCTTTCCATTTCCTTGGATCCATGGGTTCAAATACACCATGGAGCATCCATGGAGCATCCTATGGGTTTTAGCCCAACTTGATAGTCCATGGAGTCTTAGCCCACTATACAAGTATAGATGATTTACACAATCAGCCCATATATTTAATTAGTCTTCTTTTGATCACTTAATTAATTCTAGATTAATTCTTGATCAATACTAATTAAATAATTTTATTAATATATTAGAGCTTATAATATATTAATAAACCTTAAGTGTTATTTTTCTCATTTTAGTCTATCCAAATGCATGATGCCATGCAACCAAATGGACCATGCCGGGTCGGGTCAAGTCTTACCAATTATAGTTATGGACTTAGACATTAATCCAACAGTCTCCCACTTGGATAAGTCTAAAACTATTATTGCAAGTACGACTTCATAACCCAACTAACAATCGTAGCTCTCAAAAGCCGCTGTCGAACTCTGAACAAATCAATGACACGTCCATTAGATAAGTGATCATATATTCCTCCATTATAGATATCATATGGACTGAGACATGAATTATAATCATTCTCTCTATCCATTTATTGTTTCCCGATTTCCGATTTATGACAACTGACTAATTGAACAAATCAAATCAGTCTAGGCTCGGCCGAGCACTTACATTTTGTCATCACTAAATCATCGAGGGGTCCACAAATATCGCTTTTATCTCTTTGAGGGTAAAAGGAATGGATAAACTTTGAATCATATGCTTGTACTGACTACTTGTTGAATCATACACAAAGGCACGTTTTATAACATCGAGTTACCAATGCGTTTTCGTGCAATCAATGTATAACCAACTCATAGTCAACAACTCATATCTCTAGGTTTGAAGAGTATAAGATATTATCGTCTCATGATTCACTCGTGATAAAGTCCATGAAGTAATTCGAATGAGCGTGGGTTGAATCCAATACTCAGAACTTATGAGCACTCATGAATGTTGTAGCAACCATTGTTATGTCTAATGCACCTTAGACAAATCTTACAAGCCAGATTCATGACAGTCTTGATTCATATCTACTTCCAACATATGACCGACTGTGGATGGTTGAATAAAATAATTATTCTGGAAGTCAAAACATGCAAAGTGAATACAAGAATAATACTAATCCTATATGGCCCAACACTTTGAGAGTAAATAAAAACACCTTTTATCTAAGCACCATATTGATTACTCATTATTTAATGTTTCGATTTTATCAACTTAATACTTGAATTGAAACAATAGTCATGCCATGCACCAAGCATGCATACTATGTTCGTCCAAACAATAGCTATGCCATACTCCAAGTATGCATACTATGTTAACATATGGTCTTCTCTTTGTGAAATAGATCAATTGAAAATATTTCAATGATGTTTATTTCATAATTCCAATCCTTCTTATAAATGTAAGAATACCAAACTCTTGTCATTTACTATAATCTGTTAGATTCTAAACTTATATGTAATGATCCCCTGGTAATGACTATGCACAAAGTCACAAAGATTTGGCAACAGACATTATAGAGTATTCCAATGGAAAGCAATTCCATGGAAATGAAGTCTCATATTCAAAGTACATTCCTTTGAACATCCTTCTTTGCATTAAGTTCTTTAATCTTACACAGATTCAAAGAATAACCTCTACCTATGGAAACAATTCCATATTTCCATTTTGACCATCAGTTTTAAACAAGAGTTCCCTCTTTTCAAAATATGTCAATGTGGTCCTTACTCTCTACTTCTAATTGTCCATGAGTGACCAATCTTTGTTAAACCTCAGATTGTCCTCGACAATTGCTTAATCATTTTAGTCATGTCTAGTTCTATTCCTTTTTCCCTCCTAATGTCCTAGGCATTTGGAAAATTTGGAATAGATAAATATTATTGCACATGAAATCAAACCTATATCCAAAGCATATGGGACATGATTCATGCTATAAAATTTTTTATTTGCCATATTCTCACAATTCGAATTATGAAGAGGTACGCCATAATCATAATCGAATTTTGAGAACGCAACATATATAGAATTTATTTATGTTGAACCATTCCAACATAACATTCTTATGTATCCTTGACTAAAGTAGATTAAAATCTCAATCTAAGCTTGTAGAATTGGAATGAAGTATAAAATCCTCTCCCTTACTTATAGCAAAACAACTTTTTCAAGGCGAATTGAAACTTTTGTTTTCTATAATTAATATTGCTAACTTGCAACACTTAACATAATAATCATGCTCCCACTAGCATGATGATTATTATCTTACTAGCATAACACTTATGCTCCCACTAGATTTGACATGCATCCAGAGATCAGCTGGAATTTTAGAAATCAATACTTTATTGACTTTCTTACCAAAGTTCAGATTTCTGATACGCAATTGCTTTGATAAGACTTTATCAAAATCAGATCCCTTTCCTTAGATAGCTTACTTGTGTGTCTAAACAATTATGAAGATGGATTCCGTAATCATAATGTTTAGACTTTTTGTCATTCTCACAATTGCTATCTACTTAAGATCTACTTGGTGAAAGAGTGTCCTCACCATCATTTTCATGAATCAAAGAGAAACCTTATGACACTTAGATTTTATGGTGTAAGTGTTCCTATCCAAGTGAATTTGTCATAACCATAATCACAAGACAAGGTTAGTGGAAAATCCAAACACATATGGACTGAACTTGTTCAATCTTAATTTCATGCCACCCGGCAACACAAGGGCCTACCATTGCTTTCAGGTTACAAACCTCAAGTCGTGGGCTAGTGATTAACAATGCTCTTGATTAGTTCTTGAAACTATCTCAAGATATTTTAAGACTCCCACTGTCCTCTTGACATATAAGACTCTCTTTCTCAAGAACCATTCCTTGACAAAACAAATATTCAAGAGTTAGTGTGGATTCTTATCAAGAAAAACACTTCACACAATTGGCCTTAATTTGTATTTGGTGTATCCAAGACATCACAACTTACCAATTGTAAATGTACAAGAGTAGAAAACATTTTAATCTACATTTGACAAGCGTTTTAAACCTTTCTTAAGATTATGTCACTCAAGGCTCAATCTTGGAGTATGACTCTAAGATTTGATTTTGGAACGAAGTATGATTTATCTTTTGATTTAACCATTTCCACAATTCATGATTCCTCTCCTTAGCCAAACAAATGAACTAAGGTGTCCTTAGAGGATCAATTGTGATATGTTTTTATAATCACTAAGATAATCATAAAACAAGATACTCAAGTACTCTCCTATCTCTTCAGATTAGAGAAACCTTTTATCTTTCTGTCTAATTTGATTCTTCTTATCCGTTCTGCCATACATTGAGACTTTTCCAACGTTTCATAATTACACTTAAACTTGTAAGCATAACCATATTTACTAAACTTTAGTAAATCATAACGAATAATCTTGTCAACCTTTGTGGTGGACCTGACCAACACACAATCTAATGTACTCGATCCATTAGTCCTTCACTTGACTCACATGCGAATGTGAACAAGGAATTAGTCTTAATTTTCCAAAGATGTAAATTCTCATTCATCACACTATACAACTTGCATGATTTCCAAGTTTCTATCCAACTGAAACCTTCGGTGATGAGAATCTTTCCTTATTTGGTAAATTATGACACTACCACAAATGAAAGAATCGAATCCATTTACCAATATTGCTTATCAATGGAAACATATAAACAACATTTTTTTCACAAATGCCATTGTAAGGATACTAAAAAAAATAAATAAAAACAAAAATGTTCTTTTATTTTAAAACTTGCAAAAAAAAACTTATCCTTACAATGCAAATACATATAAAACCTTGTTGTTATCTATTCCTAAGCTATATTTCATAACTCTTATGCAGTGGCTCAAAATTCTGGTCATCAAACCATGCGATCGAAATCAGCACACTCTTTCTTTAAGCTTCCTTTGATTCTTCAAAAACATCAAAATGAAATTACATTGCATTATGTATTAAGAATCTCCAAGTAGGATCTTAATAGAGTTAGATAATGGGCTTTACCTAAAGTAGATTCAAACATTTGACTTTACTATCCTTATGGACTTTTAGGTAAATTCGGCAGCTTCGCAACTAATGCCCCTTCCTTTGGCAAAAGAAACATATGAACTCTTTGGAAATGGTACACGAGAGTATCACAGACTTAGCCTTTCTCTTTACCATTGGGTCAAATGACTTGACCATGGCCGATCCCTTTCCATTGGGAAGAGAAAGTTTTTCTGGACTTCTAGTGTTATCATTGTTAATGTCCATGAAAGTTTGGGAAGTAGATCTTCCAATCTAATTTGCTTTACCAATGCTCCAAATCATTGCTGATTCAACATCATCAAACAAATAGGTAAGATTATTAAGGGTCATGTCGTGATCTGTCATCAGGGAGTGACTAAAGAAGCAAGTCAACAACTAACTACCTCGAGACTTTGACACCCGACTCTCCCGGATTGTAAATATGTGACTTAACCTCTAAGATGTAAGCACATATAGACTTTGCTTGCCAATAGGGATTGAGTGACTTAGAACTTATCAAGTCTTGAAACTTGTGGGATAGGGAGATTTATTGGAAGAGGTGGAGGAAGTGAAGTATGATTTTAAGTCCTATTAAATGCACAACAAAGGGATTGATCTTTCACCTTGATTGCCATTTGGGATATCATCTTCATTAGGAAAGCTTGTTCCTAAGGATTTGGGAAGACCATAGTTGTCTGAAGGAGACATCTATAAGTGAGAAATTCAAGTTAGTTGATTTAAAGTCCTTAATATAACACCCAATATGAAATATTAAGGCTAGGACCTAACAACCTATTTATAACTGGAAGAGGGATGCCGTAATCCAAGTTATAAAATAGTTAAAGGTAGGTAAATGACGATTTACCAATTTCCTCCATGAAAAATGAAATTGAGTTAAGTTTTAATTGGATTTGAAACTCCTAGATCTTTTGAGATTCATTGAACTTTCAATGGCATGTTTAAATCTCGATTGTGCCCTCTCAAGTTTGTGACTAGGATGCCGAGGATCACAAACAAGGTGTGAATAACCACGCAAATTGACTTGGTATCCTTAATTTTATCACCCAATCGATGTGCCGGTTAACCACACGCGCTCCACCGATCTATGATAAAATTTAAGTCACCCTTTGCCACACATTGTCAGTCCCATGTTAGTGTGCCGGTTAACCACACACGCACCACTAACGACTTAACAAAGGTGCAAAGTGTAATTTCATGGGTTAGCACCATTTCACATTTTCCTAAGTAACTAAGATTGAGAATTTATAAGTGTTTAGTTACTTAGTATTTATCATTATACTTTTAATGAAGGGAGAATTATAGTCCTTTCCTACCCGTTCGACTAACGACCCTCCACCAGTCAAGGAAGCGGTGGGTGAGAGTGGACACCCATTAAACTGCCATTTTATAGGCAGTAACCTTATACCCCCCCCCCTTATAGACCGGCTTCGTGAATGAGGCCTACTAATGGTAAGATTGACTTTATCTTATACATATCTATATAATTAAAATTATATTAATAGTATACGGTTGTATTTTAAACGTTTAAAATATTTGGTGGTTTTATCTATTAATTAAACTATACTCTTAATTTAATTAAACTTAAACCATGTCTTTATGGAATTATTAACTCTTTTAATTAAACACTTTAATTAATTTAATGAAGTCCATAAAGTTTGAATTTTAACTTTTAAAATTTTAGAGTTTGGAATTAAAGCATTAATGTGTGTGAGACTTTAAAAATTCCAAAACTTGAGGGCAAGTTTTGAAACTATTCAAAACCTTTCATTTCATAACTTATGAGTTTAATGGTTCATTAAAATGAAGACTCTTCATTTTTATGTAACTCCTTATCTTTTAATAACATTTTTAAGGAAGTGACTTTTCAACATCCATAACTTGAGGACAAGTTATGGAGTCATCAAAACAATTTAATGAAAAGACTCTTCATTTTTTGTGTAACCTATGGAACTTTTATGAGCTTTAAGATTCATAAATGTGACCTTTTATGTAACTTTGATGACAAGTTACAAAAACACATTTTATGAACTTCTTTTAGATTAATATGGATTGAAAGCAACTAACAAATAATATTTTTCATCAATCTAAATTACTCATAAAACAATGCAACACAAATAAAACTTTTGGTAATCCATAACTTGAGTACAAGTTATGGAGTCCATACAATTTCATCATGATCATGAATTATACTAACAAACAATTTGCACAGAATTTCTATGATCTAACAAAACTCATAAGCGTGAACATTCATAATCAGCAATTTTTCAAGAATTACATAAACACATATAAAACTTGAAACTTTGATTATAGCATTGAAATTGGTTTAGCATAATCATTACCACATTAAAAAATAGTTTTTATAAGTCCAAAACATTCAAAGATAATGATTCTAGACCAATTCCAGCACCAAAACTCGAAGATATGTTGTTTGGGGGGTCCAACTCGTCGAGTGCATGAACAAACTCGGCGAGTTGGATGAGTTTTTCCTTGGACTTGTCGAGTCCCCTGTCCAGACAGCACAAAACTTCGTTTTTTCAAGCCAATTTTGCAAGTATAAGTGAAAACAAGCCTAGGCTCTAATACCACTGTTGGGTTTTGAGCATTCTAACACTCCTATGGTGTACATGCAACCCTAAATACCTTGGATCTATGTTTTCTCTATTATACATGAAAATATCAATTTCCAAGGTATTTATCTTAACTAACATATTATGAAGTACAAGTAATATAAAATCTAGTAGAATTACATACCTCTTTGTTGGTGCTTGATTCCATGTAGCTTGAGAGCCTAGTTCCCCAAGTGTGACACCTCAAATGGTTCACACAACATAAAATGCATTTGGAATAACTTAGAGAGAAATTAGAACACTTCAAAAATCGGTTTGCCCTCACTTGTTTCACTAGTCCCCAATTTCTTCAATAATAAGATCATTATATAGTTAGTCACAATTAGGGTAAACCCTAATTGTCATGGCTTTCCATTTCCTTGGATCCATGGGTTCAAATACACCATGGAGCATCCATGGAGCATCCTATGGGTTTTAGCCCAACTTGATAGTCCATGGTGTCTTAGCCCACTATACAAGTATGGATGATTTACACAATCAACCCATATGTTTAATTAGTCTTCTTTTGATCATTTAATTAATTCTAGATTAATTCTTGATCAATACTAATTAAATAATCTTATTAATATATTAGAACTTATAATATATTAATAAACCTTATGTGTTATTTCTCTCATTTTAGTCTATCTAAATGCATGATGCCATGCAACCCAAATGGACCATGTCGGGTCGGGTCAAGTCTTACCAATTATAGTTATGGACTTAGACATTAATCCAACAGTAAGGTTGGGTTGAGGCGATGCTGCTTTGTGAGGAATCCAACAAACCTGGGAGCAAGTAAGACATAATTTGTGGGCTCGAGAGGCAAGCCACACTTATGCTATGGGCTTGAGAGTAAGCCAGGCATGAGTTATGGGCCGTAAGGCAAGCCAGACTCATGTTGTGGACTTAAGGGTGATATAGTCTGTTAGTTGTGGACCCAATATGCGTGTTGTTATATGTTTAGTGGTGATAATTTGGGGGAACTAACTAAGCTTTGGCTTACGGTTTTCAGTTTTATGTTTCAGGTACTTCAGATGATTGGAGGAAAGCAAAGGCATGATTGTGCACTTCCTTTTGGGTTTTATGATTTTGGAATTTGGGATATTCTATTTTGTAATGAACACTTTTGAGAGCAATGTTTTGTAAACAATTGTGTTCGTTGGATTGGTTTTGAAAAATTGAAAATTTTACTCTAATTTTTATGACGTTACAAGTTGGTATCAGAGTCCTGGTTTGAAGGGATCGTGTGAATCCAGACTTAAACTAAGGATTTGTAAAAGTTTTCAAAATCATTTAAAATAAATGTTTTCAAAAGTAATCAAAGAAGGACGAGATGTGTACAATCAGTCGGAGCAAGAAAGTATAGCCCAATTTATCCACACTGTTATTTGTTATTGATGATTATGATAGAATTGCATGCTAGTGGTAGGCTAAGGATCTTCAGAAAGTGCATTATAAAATTGCTTGATACCCTAGGAGGACTTCTTGTATGTTAGATGAAATTGACATCATTATTGTAGTTAGTTAGTGTGTGCCTGATAGGTGTACATAACTAAGATTCTATAGCCTGAGAATGTTTAATTTAGCCTTATTTACTGTTCTTGTTTGATGAAGGGCATAGGGTAGAATCAAGTGAGTATGTGGGTGTAGCAGGCCAGTTGAGGAAGTATTTGCCACTCTCGAGAGAGCGAGGAAAAGATTTATCAGTATTCTAGTTTTGGTTTGTTTTCAGCCAGTTTGTGATGATCCATTAAGACAAATACGGGTAGGTGTGGAAGGTAGTATGGGCTTGTACTACTGAAAGCACAAGACTCGTACACGTAGCAAGGAAATCACAAACCCTAAGGGTTATCTTTGTCATGATGGTTATAGCGGTATGAATTATAGCCTTTATGATGTATATCTTGGTTTATTTTTTCAATATGGTGGTGATGAGAGGTTCTGGTTTGGGAGCTGGTGGCGAGCATAGGCCAGGACTGACTGATGATGACATTCATGAGTTGATCGCTACTAAGGTAGTTGCTGATGTACGAAGCACTATTCAAGTGTTGTTTGGTTCTATCACGACTGCTATGATTGAGCCTTTTTATGATCGCTATGCTTGTGACATCCCCATTTTTACGGCCAGAAAAGACCGATTTTGTTTATGCTTTATAAAAATCAGAGTACTTCTTTAATAAAAGTGTTGCGGAATTTTTCCCCAGAAAAACATGATAAATACGTTATTAAAACATTTTCGAAGAAACGTATTTTATTCATTTTAAAACGTTTGGGATGTCATCGTCAATACAGGAACATAAGCATAAACAGAATTTACATTCATTTACACTAATGATTTACATCTCCTTTATTCTCTCAGTGAATTATGTCTTCGTATTGATACCTGTGATACAAAGAAAACTGAGTGGGTCAGGCTTGGGAGCCTGGTGAGCATATAGGGTTTTCAACCCACAATAATACATTTATTATATTCAATTACCAACAATTGACCCAAATACCCATCCCCATTATCTTCTTTAAGGTTTTACCCTAAGAATCGATTATACTTCCTTTATTCATTCCTAAGGGTTTACCTGAGGAACTGGCTCACAGTACATTTGCTACCACGGTTCATACAATAGGTACTACGTCGCATAGTCACCAGGGTTCGTACAATTGGCACTACGTCTCATAGTCACCAGGGCTTACACAATAGGCACTACGTCTCATAGTCACCTAGGTTCATACAATTGGCACTACGTCTCATAGTCACCAGGACTTACACAATAGGCACTACGTCTCATAGTCACCTGGGTTCATACAATTGGCACTACGTCTCATAGTCACCAGGACTTACACAATAGGCACTACGTCTCATAGTCACCTGGGTTCATACAATTGGCACTATGTCTCATAGTCACCAGGACTTACACAATAGGCACATCGTCACCAAAGTTTATCAAATAGGCACAAAGTCGCATCGTCACCAACTATTCCATCTACCCATGTTCTACCCAACATTTTTGTAGGTATAAATACACACACAATTTGAATCATTTAACAGCCGTATAAAAACATCAATTCCAAATCCATATCAAATAGATATATAACACCTAGCACGTATTTCATAGCTAATACTTTATATTTATGTATTAGAAGAAAGTGCTATGCACTCACGCATATAAACAACAATATATATATGTATACACATAACACGTATTTTATAAAATACTTCATATTTATGTGTAAGATGAAAGTGACTATACACTCACTTGCTCAGAAGATGATCCGACAGCACTACGGCTTGCAGATGTAGCGCCTCTCCGCAGATCTGGAAGATCTTCACAAAACCGGGCTCCTCGCGGGCAGGGCTTCGGCTCGGGAATAACGCTCTTTGGGATTCTCGGGGCTTCGGATCTCGCTTCGGGGCTCGGGAATATTACCGGGGCTTCGGGGTGCAAACGGCACGCAAATCGAGGCAAAAGATGAGAGAAGATGAAGAATTTGTAAAAGAAAAGAAGCTGGCCTCGCATCCCCTTTTATAGTTGCTGACCCTCGCACGTACGCGGGGCGTAACTTCGGGGTACGCGGGGCGTACTCTTCGGAGGTCGTCAGCGCTTACGTCATCGGCCCTCATACGTCATTGCATACGACTCTCGACTCCGTAGAACTCGAGTGCCCTACGTTGTACGCGGGGCGTACAGCAGTACGCGGTGCGTACTTCGGATGGACCGACTGATCTTCCTTCGGATAATATCGTATGTTAATTAAAATTAAATATTAAATATTTATTAAACTTCAAAAATTCATATCTCCTTCATACGAACTCCGTTTTCGACGTTCTTTATATCCACGCGAAGGTGAGACTACGCTCTACAACTTTCATTTAGACTCCGTCGGCTGATTTTGACTTTTATTTTTATTAATTATTTTTAGGAGGTCGGGACAGAAAATTTCGTTATAATTTCATAACTTCTTCGTCCGACGTTCATTCTCGCCTAACTTTTCATCGTTTCGCTACTAACAACGAGATCTTCGATTCTCATTTAGATTATTTCGGCTAAAAACCGCTCGATCTCAAATCGAGTATTCGGGCTGCATACTGCCACGTCGAAACTTCAGAAAATCATAACTTCCTCATACGAAGTCAGATTTGGGCGTTCCTTTTATGCACGCTCTCAGTTTAACGAAATCTACGACTTCCGTTTAGATCGCTAAGGCTAAATATCGCTCTAACTTAAATTCATATTTTACGTCACTCGGCGTCGTGCCGGTTCTGTCGCGAAACTTCGACAGGTCATAACTTCTTCGTTATAACTCAGATTTTGGCGTTCTTTATATGTACGGAATCCTTGTAACATATACTATAACCTAGTTAAGATTATTCATTCTAAATAATCTTCTATCAGAAACTCATTTTTGACGCTTATCGTCTTTAAATTGACTAGCCCTGATCTACGGGCGTTACAATTATCTCCCCCTTAGGATGATTACGTCCCGGAATCATCAACGAAATAGGGCTTGCATAATGATTCCACACGTTATTTCTTCATCCTTGGTAATCACCGTAACTTCTATGTTTCCTCGAAAGAGTATTTAACTCTATGGCTTTCTTGACCGCAGAAGATGCCCAATCTAGTCTCTGCTTATCGTACTATGTTGTACTTTCAATCGTAACCTTCAAGTTACCAAATAAGTCCTTTATTGTGGACTCCTTCTTCTTCTCAGGATAAATACTTTCATTTATCTGTTGTAACAAACCGATGGGTCATGCTCTACTGACCTCTCATCGCACGATGCAACGCTTAGACTCTGTCTTTAATAAAGTTATATTTCATTAATAGAATATACCTTCCTTCATATTCTAATGTGATATAATCACATTTCAGCATGTAGCATTTCTACCTGCAAACTTCTTTTAACAACAAGAGCGACACTATCAATCGCATTAACTTCAACCTTCTGACTTAAGTCAGATGTTACATCTAACTTGGTCCTCTAGACCACGTAACATACTCCTCGTAGTCGAACTCAAATTTAAATATGACCACTAGGGTCGGAACAAGAACCATCTTACTAGTCATTACCGAAACAATGGTAATGACATACCAGAATAAAGTGGAATCAATCACTAGCTTCTTGGTAACCTTGTGACTTTCCCTGATCCAAGTGCGAGTCCTGTGCTTCCGGTAGTATATGCATCTACTACCTTTCACACCTACTCATACTCGTCCCAAGTATTGTCTCTCAGTCGAACCAAGTCACTATACAAAAATCACACAATCATTTAACACATCAGGTACTAAAACCATAATTATCACATAAATATCAAAACCAGGGTTTACAATATAACTTGAAATGATTACACAAAAGTTCAAGTTCACCCTATACTATGCCTTTAATTGGCTACATCATAAGTTGATCCTTGGGTATAAATTCCTCATTCTTGATTCGCTTCGTCGAGGATCATGTGGAATGCCCTTGGCTGTGGTGGTGCGTTTTTCTTTGGGCAGTCTCTAGAAATATGCCCTTCCTCGTTACATCCATAGCACACCTTTTTGTTGGATGCGCACTTGTTGGCGTAATGCCCCGTCTTCCCACATTTGTAGCAAGTCATATCCTCGCTACACTTCCCGAAGTGTTTCTTTTTACACTTCTCGCACCACTTAGCTTCATCTCTTCCTCCAAATTTCGAGAATTTGGTTTCTTTGTTGATTATTGAAGATCCTTCATGTTTCCTTTTCTCTCCAACTTCAGCTCTCTCCAGACCCTTTTCTTTTATTTGGGTTTCAACATTTTTGGCTGCCCAGATGGCGGCTTTCAAAGTGGTTGCTTGCTTGACTATCGGACCAAAGTCCGCTGGTAATCCATTGGCAAACTTGTTGACCTTGGAAAGTTCAGTTGGAACTAGGTATGGAATAAGCTTCATCTTTTCCGTAAAGCTTGTGGCGTATTCCGTGATGCTCATTTTTCCTTTCTTCAGATTCTGGAACTCATTGTTGATTTCCAGGAGATCCTGCTCAGAGCAGTATTGCATTTTCAATTGTACCACGAACTCCTCCCAAGACATCTTGCTAGCTTCCCCCTTGGGCATCGAACCGGCTAGTAACTTCCACCAGCTCAGTACTCCAGATTTTAATAGAGGAATTGCAAGAGCGGTCTTCTGCCTGTTGCTGCATTCGCAACTTTCAAACATAGTCTCCATTTCTGAGACCCAGTCCATAACTTGCACCGGCGTCGGGCTTCCGGATAGACATGGTGGTTTGGATGCCATGAAATCCTTATACTTGCACCCACGACCATCATTTCCTCCATACTGGTTATTGCGTCTAACCACTGGTTGTTCGACTTGACCAATGATCCCACTAAAGTTTTCTCCTTCAGACTGCCCTCCATTCTCCTCGGGCTCTTCTGCTTGAATTGATGGTTCTTTACGATTCTGCCTAAGCAGGCGTCTTGTTTCTTCCATCTGACGATCCAACATCATTTGGATCATCATTTGTACACCAGCCATTGTTATCGGCTCAGGTGCATCAGCTACGACAGGTACTTGTTGAATTACAGGCGGTTGATTCATGTTTTCATCAGCATTTCCAACTCCGCTTCTTGTTCTCACCATTTTTGATCTACACACCGAATAATTTCACCTTATTACTCCCAACGGTTACATGCTAGTTCTAATATCGTATACATACGCTTAGAATCCTAAACACATAAGGTCTCCAGATCCGGTCGGTAACAGACCCTAGATCCGAACAAATAATAGCACCAATATAGCTATCACACAAAACATTTAGCACATAAAAGCATTTTTTAGGCATCATTCCTAAAATAAACTAGTGCTTGTGTCTATTTAGGTGTACTACCTAACATATTTTAGACACACTCCTCACAATCATTACTTAGCATTCTAAGTTTAAGTCTAGAAATTTCCTACAAATTCCTAGTTCGCTTAAACTAATGCTCTGATACCAACTGTGACATCCCCATTTTTACGGCCAGAAAAGACCGATTTTGTTTATGCTTTATAAAAATCAAAGTACTTCTTTAATAAAAGTGTTGCGGAATTTTTCCCCAGAAAAACATGATAAATACGTTATTAAAACATTTTCGAAGAAACGTATTTTATTCATTTTAAAACGTTTGGGATGTCATCGTCAATACAGGAACATAAGCATAAACAGAACTTACATTCATTTACACTAATGATTTACATCTCCTTTATTCTCTCAGTGAATTATGTCTTCGTATTGATACCTGTGATACAAAGAAAACTGAGTGGGTCAGGCTTGGGAGCCTGGTGAGCATATAGGGTTTTCAACCCACAATAATACATTTATTATATTCAATTACCAACAATTGACCCAAATACCCATCCCCATTATCTTCTTTAAGGTTTTACCCTAAGAATCGATTATACTTCCTTTATTCATTCCTAAGGGTTTACCTGAGGAACTGGCTCACAGTACATTTGCTACCACGGTTCATACAATAGGTACTACGTCGCATAGTCACCAGGGTTCATACAATTGGCACTACGTCTCATAGTCACCAGGGCTTACACAATAGGCACTACGTCTCATAGTCACCTAGGTTCATACAATTGGCACTACGTCTCATAGTCACCAGGACTTACACAATAGGCACTACGTCTCATAGTCACCTGGGTTCATACAATTGGCACTACGTCTCATAGTCACCAGGACTTACACAATAGGCACTACGTCTCATAGTCACCTGGGTTCATACAATTGGCACTACGTCTCATAGTCACCAGGACTTACACAATAGGCACATCGTCACCAAAGTTTATCAAATAGGCACAAAGTCGCATCGTCACCAACTATTCCATCTACCCATGTTCTACCCAACATTTTTGTAGGTATAAATACACACACAATTTGAATCATTTAACAGCCGTATAAAAACATCAATTCCAAATCCATATCAAATAGATATATAACACCTAGCACGTATTTCATAGCTAATACTTTATATTTATGTATTAGAAGAAAGTGCTATGCACTCACGCATATAAACAACAATATATATATGTATACACATAACACGTATTTTATAAAATACTTCATATTTATGTGTAAGATGAAAGTGACTATACACTCACTTGCTCAGAAGATGATCCGACAGCACTACGGCTTGCAGATGTAGCGCCTCTCCGCAGATCTGGAAGATCTTCACAAAACCGGGCTCCTCGCGGGCAGGGCTTCGGCTCGGGAATAACGCTCTTCGGGATTCTCGGGGCTTCGGATCTCGCTTCGGGGCTCGGGAATATTACCGGGGCTTCGGGGTGCAAACGGCATGCAAATCGAGGCAAAAGATGAGAGAAGATGAAGAATTTGTAAAAGAAAAGAAGTTGGCCTCGCATCTCCTTTTATAGTTGCTGACCCTCGCACGTACGCGGGGCGTAACTTCGGGGTACGCGGGGCGTACTCTTCGGAGGTCGTCAGCGCTTACGTCATCGGCCCTCATACGTCATTGCATACGACTCTCGACTCCGTAGAACTCGAGTGCCCTACGTTGTACGCGGGGCGTACAGCAGTACGCGGTGCGTACTTCGGATGGACCGACTGATCTTCCTTCGGATAATATCGTATGTTAATTAAAATTAAATATTAAATATTTATTAAACTTCAAAAATTCATATCTCCTTCATACGAACTCCGTTTTCGACGTTCTTTATATCCACGCGAAGGTGAGACTACGCTCTACAACTTTCATTTAGACTCCGTCGGCTGATTTTGACTTTTATTTTTATTAATTATTTTTAGGAGGTCGGGACAGAAAATTTCGTTATAATTTCATAACTTCTTCGTCCGACGTTCATTCTCGCCTAACTTTTCATCGTTTCGCTACTAACAACGAGATCTTCGATTCTCATTTAGATTATTTCGGCTAAAAACCGCTCGATCTCAAATCGAGTATTCGGGCTGCATACTGCCACGTCGAAACTTCAGAAAATCATAACTTCCTCATACGAAGTCAGATTTGGGCGTTCCTTTTATGCACGCTCTCAGTTTAACGAAATCTACGACTTCCGTTTAGATCGCTAAGGCTAAATATCGCTCTAACTTAAATTCATATTTTACGTCACTCGGCGTCGTGCCGGTTCTGTCGCGAAACTTCGACAGGTCATAACTTCTTCGTTATAACTCAGATTTTGGCGTTCTTTATATGTACGGAATCCTTGTAACATATACTATAACCTAGTTAAGATTATTCATTCTAAATAATCTTCTATCAGAAACTCATTTTTGACGCTTATCGTCTTTAAATTGACTAGCCCTGATCTACGGGCGTTACAATGCTGCTTTGACTGAGCCTGTTGCTGTTGTAGCTACCGCAACTATTGATATTGCGGGGATTCTATGGGAGAGATCATTCCAGTATTGGGATTTCGATAACGCGAAGGCCCTGCAGTTTGATGGGTTCAAGGACTCGATTATGGCTAAGAGGTGATTGTATGATGTGGAGAGTTGTTTCTTCATATGTTCTTTCCCAGATGACCAGAAGGTCAAGTTGTTAGATTAGATTTCTAAGCCCATAACTATTAATGGTATGTACTTGACCCGAGAGTAGCATGGTCCATTTGGGTTGCAAACACCATGACAATTTGTTAGGATGGACTCTTGAGAAAAGGTTATATATGATTTATTAATATATTATAAGTTCTAATATATTAATATGAAATCATATGTTTTAATTAGTATTGATCAAGAATTAATTTGGAATTAGTTGAGTGATCAAAAGAGACTAATTAAATCTATGGGGACTAATTATGGTAATTAGTTATATTTATATGTGTTGGGCTTATGATCCATGTTGGACTAAGTTTATGTATGGATACATAAAGAGTTGGGCCACATGAACCATGGATCATAAAACCCATGGGTATGGATTTGGGTTATACCCATGACCCTTGGAATCCTACATATGAATATGTGCTCTGTAGCTAAAAAAATGCCGACACTACCACTTGTAGTTCTTGGAGGTTTTTTTGGTGCATGGAGATTCTCTATCAAGAGCCACCTTTGTCCTAGGTGAGTTGTGAGCCATTTGAGGCATTCATACTTTTGGTGCTAAGCTCTTAAGGCCAAATACAACAAGGTTTTAAGCTACATAAGAGGTATGTCATCCTAACTAGTATTTCATATTATTTATGTCAATTGCATGCTAGTTATAGGCTTAATGCTTTGGAAATACCATTACATTCATAATTAGAGAAAACATAGATCTAAGGAATTCAGGGTTGTATGTGCATCATAAGATATTTTAGTATACAAAACCCAATAGTGGTATCAGAGCCATGGGTTGTTTTCTATTATACTTGATGTTATTATTGGTTTTCGAAGAAAAAAAATCAAATTTTCTACATTCTATCAGCAGGACTCGCTGAGTCCACTTGGTGACTTGACGAGTTGCTTGAAGATTGTCTTGGACTCGTCGAGTGCATCAAGGGGCTCGACGAGTTGGCAGTCCGGAATGCAAATTTTTGAGTTTTTTGGCCTGTTTTGGATTAGGATCATTACCATAAAATGTTTTTGTTCATAAAATTTGATTTTGATGCTATGGTAATGATTATCCTCATCCAAATAAAGGATAATTGTCAAAGTTTCAAGATTTGTATTAGTTTATGTGATTAGCTAATTTCTTGAAAATTGTTGATGTGAATTATCTTTTCTTATGAGTTTGATCTAGATCATGGAAAAATTATTTGATTATTGTGTTAATTGGAATAATTGATCTTAATGGTTTTTATGAACTCCATAACTTGTCCTCAAGTTATGGAAAATGAATAGTTTTTTCTTTCAAAAGATTCATTAAAGTTCATAGGTTATGAAAATGGTAGAGTCTCTTATTTTTTAATGTTGTCATAAAATAGTTTTATATCTTCCATAACTTGTCCTTAAGTTATGGAGCTTGAAAAGTCTTCCATAAAAACCATATTAAACTCATAAGTTATGGAAACTAAAAGTTTTTGAATTGTTCAAAACTTTCCCTCGAGTTTTGGAATTTGTAAAGTTACCCCCCCCCCCCATGTATACTTTAATTCCAACCCCTAGAATTTTAAAAGTTTAAAATTCAACCCTTATACAATTATAATATTATAGGTTTAATATATATATATATATATATATATATATATATATATATATATATATATATATATATATATATATATATATAAGAACTATAACGCCCGCGTTTCCAGGCTAGGCATTATCATTGATGTAATAGTCTAGGTTAACCCTTGTAACTCTTTTTGAAGTATTAATGATGAAATATTTGAGTATTATGTGAATTATGTGAATTATGTGTTTATTTTCTTAATTATTATAATTTAATGAATTAAGAATAAAATAAGCATCAAATTTGAAGTGTGAGATAATCCCAATATCTTTGCGTAAAGATGTAGTGGTCGAAACAAGGATTCCGAAGATATAAAGAATGCCGAAATCCGAGTTATAACGAACAAGTTATGACCTGTCGAAGTTTCGCGACAGAACCGACAACGCTGAATGACGTAAAAAGTGAAATTTACGTTAGAGCAATATTTAGATTTAGTGATCTAAACGAAAGTCGTAGAGTTCGTTAAACCGAGAGCGTGCATAAAAAGAACGCCCAAATCGGACTTCGTATGAGGAAGTTATGATTTTTCGAAGTTTCGACTTAGCAGTATGCAGCCCGAATACTCGATTTGAGATCGAGCGGTTTTTAGCCGAAACAATCTAAATGAGAATCGAAGGTCTCGTTAATAGGAGTAAAACGATAAAAAGATAGGTGAAAACGGACATCGGATGAAGAAGTTATGAAATTATAACGGAATTTTCCTGTCCCGGCCTACTAAAAATAAATAATAAAAATAAATTCAAAATTAGCTGACGGAGTCTAAACGAAAGTTGTAGATCGTAGTCTCACCTACGCGTGGATATAAAGAACGTCGAAAACGGAGTACGTATGAGGAAGATATGAATTTTTGAAGTTTATTAAATATTTTCGATATTTTATATATATATATATATATATATATATATATATATATATATATATATATATTCCGATATTATCCGAAGGGGGGGAGTCAGCGATCTTATCGTCATTACGCCCAGCGTAATTCGACCTTCCGGCCCCTATAAAAGGAGGTCGAGGGCAACCGAGTAGTTTGCTCATTTCTTCCCTTTTTCTCGTGTTTTTGCATCGTTTTTCGTGCAAGAATTATCCCGAAGCCCCGGTATCATTCCCGAGCCCCGAAGCAAGTCCTGAGGTCCCGAAGATCCCGAGAAGTAAGATTCCCGAGCTGAAGCTCTGCCCGCGAGGAGTCCGATTTTTGTGAAGATCTTCCAGATCTGCCGAAGAATACTACTTCTACAAGCCGTAGTGTTGTCCGATCATATTCTGATCAAGTGAGTGTGTAGTTACTTTCTTCTAATGCATATTATGAAGTATTTTATACGAAATACGTGTTATGTGTATAATTTTGTTGTTATGTGCGTGAATGTATATTCACTCTCTTCAATCTCATAGATCTAATTTGTTTTCTATGAAATACGTGTTATGTGGGTGTGCCTCATCTGTTATGTGGAATATATATTGAATGAAAATGCTATACAAGTTTTAAACTATGTATAAAAATATATATTTTTATCTACTAATATGTTGGGTAGATCATGGGTAGATAGTTGGTGTGTAATAAACAGATGAGAGACCTCGATGTTGTTGTTGTTGATCTAGTTATTCAACGGAGTATGGGTAACGACCACAGATTCCTTCTAGACAGTCTTGTGGAACGCTAGCAGGTTCATAACCTGTAGGTGTTGTGAACGATGTGTTCACCGGTGTACTTTATCCCCCTCATGGTTGCCTTTAGGATATCTATTGTTGAGGAAACCCCTTAGCAGTAATGTCTGTCCTGATGAAAATCCTAGATTAGGTCCCTTGAGATAGATGTTGTTTTAGGGACGTAAAGTGAGGATAACGGGAATGGGTAATCGGGATAGTGATTGGTTGGTGAAATTAAATATAATTTATTTATTGTGGGTTGAAAACCCTATATGCTCACCAGGCTCCCAAGCCTGACCCACTCAGTTTTATTTGTATTACAGGAAGTGGCGCAAGGGCGTAAGATGGATGAATCTTCGAGTTGTTTTGTTTACAAGTCTGTATATGTATATATTTGTTGAATGACTTGTAATGTTATCGTTTATGCTTTATGGTCTGTATCGGAACATGACATCCCAAGTTTTGATTATATAATGAAAATGCATCTCTTGATGAAATGCTTTGATAAATATTATTTTATCATGTTTTGTTTTGGGAACAAATTCCGCAACACTTTTAAATCAAAAGGATTTACTCTGAAATTATTTTAAAAAGCATAAATGAAATCGGTCTTTTCTGGCCGTGATTTTGGGATGTCACAAGAACAAATTCAGTCTTACCGTTAGTAGGACTCATTCACAAAGCTGATCTATAAGGGGGGTATAAGGTTACTGCCTATAAAATGGCAGTTTAATGGGTGTCCACTTTCACCCACCGCTTCCTTGACTGGTGAAGGGTCGTTAGCCGAATGGGTAGGACAGGACATTAATTATCCCTTCATTAAAAGTATAATGATAAATATAAAGTAACTAAACTTTATTGAATTTCCAATCTTAGTTAATTTAGGAAAATGTGAATTTGGTGCCAACCCATGAAATTGCACTTTGCACCTTGTTAAGTCGATAGTGGAGCGTGTGTGGTTAATCGGCATACTAATCTGGGACTAACAATGTGTGACAAAGGGTAGCTTGATGTTAATCATAGATCAATGGAGTGTGTGTGGTTAACCGGCACATTGATTAGGTGGTTGTAACATTAAGTGTACCAAGTTAATTTTCATGGTTATTCACTCCTTGTTTGTGATCCTCGGCATCCCAGTCACAAACTTGAAGGGCACAATCGAGATTTAAACATGCCATTGAATAGTTCAATGAATCTCAAAAGATCTAGGAGTTTTAATTCATTTAAAACTTAATGTTAAATTTCGCTTTTCATGGTGGAAATTGGTAAATCGTCATTTACCTACCTTCAAATATTTTGGGCATCCCTCTTCCAATTTATAAAATATTGTGTTGGTTCCTAGCCTTAATATTTCATATTGGGTGTTATATTAAGGACTTAAATCAACTAAACTTGAATTTCTCCCTCATAGATGTCTATTTATGACAACTATGGTCTTCCTTATCCTTTTGGGTAAAGCTTTCCTAATGAAGATGATATCCCATATGGCGATCAAGGTGAAAGATTAATCCCTTTTGTTGTGCATTAATGGGACTGGAAATCATACTTCACTTCCTCCACCTCCTCCAATTATTCTCCCTAACCCACAAGTTCTTGAAAAGTTCAAGGTCACTCAATCCCTATTGGCAAGCAATGTCTATATGTGCTCACATCTTGAAGATGAAGTCACATATTGACAAGCTGGGAGAGTTGGGTGTCGATGTCTTGAAGAAGTTTGTTGTTGACTGGGTTCTTTATTCACTCCCTGATGACAGATCACGACATGACCCTTATCGATCTTACCTATTTGCTTATTGCTGCTAAATCAACAATGATTTGGAGCACTGGTAAAGCAAATTTGATTGGAAGATCTACTTCCCAAGCTTTCATGGACATTGACAATGGAAACATTAGAAGTCCAGAAAAGTCTTCTCTTCGTATTGGAAAGGGATCGGACATAGTCAACCCGGTTGACCAAAAGGTAAAGAGAAAGGCTAAGTCTGAGATAGTCCCATGTACCATTACTAAAGATTCCATATGTTTCTATTGCCAAAGGAAAGGGCATTGGTTGCAAAGCTGCCTTATTTACCTAAAAGTTCATTAGGATGGTAAAAGTCAAAATTTGGCTATGCTTCAGGTAAAGTCCGCTATCTAACTCTATTAAGTTCCTAATTGGAGATTCCTATTACGTTATGTGACTTGGTCGCATTTTGATGTTTTGTAGAATCGAAAAAGGAGAGGAAGAAGAAGAGTATGATGAATCTGATCGTGAAGATGGATTTCGATCACATGATTCGAAGATCAGAATTTTGAGTTGCTGCTTAAGAGTTATGATAGATTGCTTAGGAATAGATAACAACATAGTTTTCATTTGTAATTACATTATAAGGAAAAAAAATTCGCAAATTTTTAAATAAAGGAATTTTTTTATTTTGAGTTTCCTTACAATGACATTTGTGAAAAATTGTTGTTTATATGATTCCATTGAGAGCAATATTGGAAAATGGATTTGATTCTTTCGTTTGTGGTAGTATCATAATTTACCAAATAAGGAAAGATTCTCATCACGCAAGTGTCAGTTGGATAGAAACTTGGAATCATACAACTTGTAGTGTGTGATGAATGAGAATTTTCATCTTTGAGAAATTAAGACGAATTCCTTGTTCACATGTATATGTGAGTCAAGTGAAGAACTAGGGGATCGGGTACACTTGGTTGTGCACTGGTCAAGTCCACCACAAAGATCAATAAGACTATTCGTCATGATTTACTAAATTTTAGTAAATATGGTTAAGCTTAAAAGTTTAAGTATAATTTTGAAACATTGGAAAAGTTTCAATGTATGGCAGGACGAATGAGAAGAATCAAATTAGGCAGAGAGATAAAAGTTTCTCCAATCTAAAAAGATGGGAGAGTACTTTAGTATCATGTTTTATGATCATCTTAATGATTATGAAAAACCATGTCACAATTGATCCTCTAAGGACATCTTAGTGCATTTGTTTGACTAAGAAGAGGAATCGAGAATTGTTGAAATGGTTAAATCAAAAGATGAATCATACTTCGTTCTAAAATTGAGTCTTAGAGTAACACTCCAAGTTCGAGCCTTGAGTGACATAATGTTAAGAAGGTTTAAAACACTTATCAAATGTAGATTAAAATGTTTTCTACTCTTGTATATTTTAAATTGGTGAGTTGTGATGTTTTAGATAAAGCAAAGACGAACAAAGGCCAATTGTGTGAATTGTTTGTCTTGATAAGAATGCGCACTAACTCTTGAATATTTGCTTTGTCAAGGAATGGTTCTTGACAAGAGAATCTTATATGTCAAGAGGTCAGTGGGAGTCTTAAAGATCTTGAAAAGTTTCAAGAACTAATCAAGGGTATTGTTTATCACTAGCACACGACTTGAGGTTTGTAACCTATCGTGTTGACATTTTCTTATTTCTATGCCCATTCCAGTTAAGTTGACTATGCTTGTGAGTTCTATGAGTTCTCAATTATTTGCATAACAACCTAGAAGCAATGGTAGGCACTTGTGCTGCCGGGTAGCAAGAAATTAAGATTGAACAAGTTCAGTCCATATGTGATTGGATTTCTCACTAACCTTGTCTTGTGATTATGGTTTTGACAAATTCATATGGATAAGAACACATACACTATAAAAATTTAAGTGTCATAATGTTTTTCTCCGAATAATGAAAATGATGGTGAGGAAACGCTTTCACCAAGTAAACTTTAAAGGATTAGAGTTAGAAGTTGTGTAGTTGCATTCTTAAATTCGATTATGATTATGACATCGCTTTTCATAGTTCGAATTGTGAGAAATGGAAAATAGTTTGAACATTCGGGACTTATTAGTTTAAGTTCTGAAAGGTTCAAACACACACATGTGCTATTTAATCTGAAAAGGTGTATGGGCTTGAGAAGTCTTGTAAAGACTTATCGAAGCATCTCGTATCAGAAAATTGAACTTTGGTAAGAAAGTCAATAATTATTGATTTCTAGAGGTCCAGCTGATTTCTGGATATATGTCAAAGCTAGTCGGAGAATAAGTGTTATGCTAATAAGGATATAATCATCATTTTAGTGAGAGCATGATTATTATGTTAAGTAATGCAAGTTAGCAATGTTAATTATAGAAAACAAAAGTTTCAATTTGCAAAGTTGCAGGGTTTGAAAAGTTGTTTTGCTATAATTAAGGGATAGGAAATTATACTTCATTCCAATTCTAAAAACTTTAATTGAGATTTTAATCAAATTTAGTCAAGTATATATATATATATATATATATATATATATATATATATATATATATATATATATATATATATATATATATATATATATATATGAATGTTATGTTGGAATGGTTCAACATAAGGAAATTATATATATGGACATATTATTTGCGTTCTAAAATTCGATTATGATTACAACATTCCTTTTCATAATTCGAATTATGAGAACATGACAAATAGAAATAGAAACATTATTGCAAAAGATTGGTCTAGTATCATGTCTTTATGTGAGACATCATGAATCGTGTCCCATATGCTTCAGATATAGGATCGATTGTATGTGTTGTAATATTCATTCGTTCTAAATTTTCCAAACGCCTAGGGCATTAAGAGGGAAAAAGGAATAGAAGTGGATATGACTAAAATGATTATGCAATTGTTGAGGACAATCTGAGGTTTACTAAAGATTGGTTGCTCATGGAGAATTGGAAGTATGGTGCAAATTTTTGGTAGGACCATATTGACATATTCTGAAAAGAGGCAACTCTTGTTCAGAAGTAATAGTCAAAATGTGAATATAGAAATGTTTCCATAGGTGGAAGTTATTATATCTATGTAAGATTAGAAAACTTAATGCAAGAAGGATGTTCAAAGGAATGTACTTTGAATGTGAGACTTCATTTCCATGGAATTGCTCTCCATTGGAATACTTTGTAATGTCTGTTGCCAAGTCTTTGTGACTTTTTGTGCATAGAACAAGAGGATCATTGCATATAAGAGTAGAATCTAACAGATTGGTAAAGAATCTTGTATTATTACATTTGTCATAAGGATTTGGAATTGTGAAATGAGCATCATTGAAATGTTTTCAATTGATCTATTCCACAATGAAAGGACCATAGGTAAACATAGTGTGCATGTTTGTAGCATGGTAAAACTATTGTTTTAGTTCAAGTATGAAGTTGATTATGTGAAACATTATAAAATGAATAATGAGTAATCAATATGACTCAAAAGTTTTGGGGCCATATAGGATTAGTATTATTCTTGTGTTTCACTTTGCATGTTTTGACTTCCCGAATAACTAGGTTATTCAAACCGTCCACAATTAATCATACTTTGGAAGTAGGCATTGAGGCAAGACTGTCATGAATGGGTCTGTAGTATGTCTAGATGTTTTAGACATAGTTGCAGTATTCATGAGTGCTCCTGGAATAAGATTCGAGTATTGGATTAAACCCACGCTCATTTGAATCACTTCATGGATTTTATCACGAGTGATCATGAGACGATAATATCTTATATTCTTCAAAATGGAGACGTAAGAGTTGTAGTTGCGAGTCGATTGCACATTGACATATGTAAACACATCAGTAACTTGGATGTTATAAAACATATCGTTGTGTGTAATTTGATGAGTGAGTACAAGCGAGCATTTGGGTCGAAGTTTATCCATTCCTTTTACCCCACGTGGATAAAAGCGATATATGTGGGCCCCTCGATGATTTAGTGATGACAACCCTAAGTGCTCGGCCGGGCCGGGCCTAGGCTGATTTGATTTGTTCAATTAGTCGGTCGTCATAAATTGAAAATCGGGAAACAACAGATGGACAGAGAGAATGATTATAATCCATGTCTCAATCCATATGATATCTAGAATGGAGGAATATATGATCGCTTATCTAATTGACATGTCATTGACTAGGTCAAAGTTCGACGACGGCTTTAAGAGCTATGATTTCTAGTCGGGTTTTGGAGTCTTTCTTGCAATAATAGTTTTAGACTTATCCAAGTGGGAGACTGTTGGATTAGATTTCTAAGACCATAACTATTATTGGTATGTACTCGACCCGAGAGTAGCATGGTCCATTTGGGTTGCATAACACCAGGACAATTTGTTAGGATGGACTCTTGAGAAAAGGTTATATATGATTTATTAATATATTATAAGTTCTAATATATTAATATGAAATCATATGTTTTAATTAATATTGATCAAGAATTAATATGGAATTAATTTAGTGATCAAAAGAGACTAATTAAATCTATGGGGACTAATTATGGTAATTAGTTATATTTATGTGTTGGGCTTATGATCCATGTTGGACTAAGTTTATGTATGGATACATAAAGAGTTGGGCCACATGAACCATGGATCATAAAACCCATGGGTATGGATTTGGGTTATACCCATGACCCTTGGAATCCTACATATAAATATGTGCTCTGTAGCTAAAAAACACCGACACTAACACTTGTAATTCTTGGAGGTGTTTTTGGTGCATGGAGATTCTCTCTCAAGAGCCACCTTTGTCCTAGGTGAGTTGTGAGCCATTTGAGGCATTCATACTTTTGGTGCTAAGCTCTTAAGGCCAAATACAACAAGGTTTCAAGCTGCATAAGAGGTATGTCATCCTAAGTAGTATTTCATATTATTTATGTCAATTTCATGCTAGTTATAGGATTAATGCTTTGGAAATACCATTACATGTATAATTAGAAAAAACATAGATCCAAGGCATTTAGGGTTATATGTGTACCATAGGATGTTGTAGTATACAAAACCCAACAGAAGTGTGCCCTGGACTTTCTCATGTTAGTGGTGAAGGATTGGTGGAGATTGGTGATTGGTTCGTATGCTCCTGAGCAGAGGGATGCTATTACTTGGGAGAAGTTCTCGGAGATGTTTCGTTTGAGATATGTTACCTTGGTGGAGAGGGATAGATTGGCTCAGAAGTACCTGGATCTGAGACAGACGACTGAGATTGTGACGGAGATCACCAAGATGTTCACAGAGAGGGCTCTTTTCTGCCTTGAGTTTGCTGCTTCGAAGCAGGCTCATACAACTCAGTACTTGAGCATGCTCAAGAAGGATATTTGTCAGTTCGTGTCCACCCAACTTTATAGTACCCTTCCCGAGCTTCAGGATGCCGCGAGGAGGGGAGAGATTGAGATAGAGATATAGACGAGGGAGTAGCGGTAGGCTCCCGTTCATTCACAGTTGGCAGTGAAGCGGTTTAAGCTCGTTGATTCACGCTCAAGGGGATAGAGAGGCTGCAATTGTGGGAAGTGCGGCAAGGTTCAAGAGGTTGTTTTTCGGTTATCTTCTTCTGGGTTCCATAATTATGGCAACATGGGGCATTATGCAAAGGATATTCATTAGCATGCCCTAGTACCGAGCACCAATATTTGTTATCATTGTGATCATGTTGGCCATGTGAAGACCAATTGTCCCTTGCTCGTTGCAAGGCCGACACATGCTCCAGTACTTGCCACTTTGAGGATCACAGATGGATGCCAGGGTAGGGCGGAGCCCCTGAGGGCTTGAGGTCGTGCTTTCTAGCTCATTACGGAGGAGGCCAGGGTAGTTCCGAACGTCGTTTCTAGTATGTTTTCATTTATTTTTATGTCAGTTATTTTATGGTATTCTTATGTTTATGACTCTACTAGGTACGTTCTTAGCGAACTCCTTGTCTACTCTAGTGCTTTTTGACTCTGGTACGAGTCGGTTTGTTGTGTCCTAGACTTTTAGTAGGAGTTTTGATATGGCTCTGGGAGAGTTGGAGTGTCCGTCGTGGGTTTCTATCACCATCGAACACGAGGTTTCTACATCGAGCATTTATTGGGGTTGTGTCTTGGAGATTTTTAGGGTGTCTTATTTGATTGAATTGATCCCTATTCCCATGGGGGGTGTATACGTGATTGTAGGGATGGAGTGATTGGGTAGGTTTGGTACGATGATTGACTGCAAGAGGCAGCGGGTGGTGGTTTGTACCCTAAGTGGGGGAGAACTGGTTATTTATGGGGAGGGTACTAGGATTGGATCAGCCTTTGTTCTGCTGCCAGGGCTCGTTAGTGTAACATCATGATGATAAGGTACTTCTACTTTTAAACCTATCATTGAATTATATTGCATTTTGGTCCCCATGTATAATAATGAGTGCAATGAAGGCCCTAGTGGCATTTTTCATAATTTTGGAGATTGGGAAGTATGCCATGTGTATGTGTGTACATTGAGCGTACTAGGGCGTGCCCTACTACGCAGGGCATACATTCCAGGCATGCAAACCCTAATTTTTAGGATTTTTAAACCCCATTATAGCGTCATTTCCGGTCATTTCATTAGTCTCCATCCTCTTGATCTAATTTGGAACCCTAATCCCTCTTGTGAAGCATTTCTAAGCTTGAGTGTGTGTGTTTTGTGTTTTTGAAGAATAATGTAGGAAGGAGAGACCACCTTGGAGGAGTGAAACTCTTTAGATCGAGGATCACACCACCTTTTGGCACCATTTTGAGATATATAATTTTGAACTTAATGAAGTTTCATTTAGATCTTGTGTTGGAATGGTTTTTGGTCCTTTTTGTCCCAAGTGTGGAGATTCATGAACATAGCATGTTCTTGAACCATTAAGCTGTCCTTTCAGACCCTTGGAAGGGTCATGAGTCATAAAAATGGGTTACAAATGGTTAGTTTTGTTCCATGCATCATTTTGAAGGTCTTAATGGATTAAGAAGTTGAGTTAAGAGCTTAATGGACGTGCAAAGTTATAAAGTTGGAAACTTTATGACTATTAAGGTTATTTTAGCCATGGATCTAAAAGATGGCCATGAGAGCTTAATCCATTAAGCACTTAGTGAGATTTTGGTCTTCTGGGAGTACATCCCGTGTACCTGGAGTATGCACCACATACAAGGTCAACCACCTCAATGGTAGTCAACACTCGAGTACGCCCATCATACGTTTTGAGTATGCCCTGCGTACTCACTCTAGGTTGACTCTATTGAGTTGACTCGGCTGGGTTAGCTCAATTGATTTGACCAGTTTGACTTTGACCAAGCTTGACTTAATGGTATTTTGGGATTCTTATTGAGATTGATTATTTGGTTGGATAGGTGACAATTAGAGCTGGGATTCGGAGTTGGGACCTCATTGACTTTTGTCTAGTTTGTGAGGTGAGTTTTCCTCACTGTACTTACTGGTCAAAGGCACCAAGGCCGGCCCATTGGTCTACTATATTGCTATTTACTAATATGTTGAGTATGGAATAAATATACATGATCATGCTAGTTGTCGATATGCTAGTATGGTAGATCTATAGGACTGCCTATAACTTTGTCTGCATGATTGTCTGTATATGTTTATTATCTGCTATATGTCGGCATATTGTGTTGGGTTGAGGTTGTACTGCTTCGTATTGTAGCCAACAAACCTTGGAGCATTCCAGATATGAGCTGAGGGTCGGGTAGGCCATGCCATAGTCATACTGAGGGCTCATGAGCATTCCAGATATGAGTTGAGGACCAGGTGGTATGCCAGAATCGTATTAAGGGCTTAAGGGTATTTCAGTCTGATGATTAATTTGGTCAGGGAGCAAGCCAGTCATAAGCTGTGGGCCTAGAGGGAAAGTCGGACTTATGTTGTGGGTTCAGGGGTAATCCGGTATTTTAGCTGTGGACCCAGTACATGTTGTTATTGTATATGTTATCTGTTTATGTGTTGGTACTTTGGGGGAACTTACTAAGCTTTGGCTTATGATTTTCAGTTGTGGTTTCAGGTACTTCGGATGATCGCGAGAAGGCGAAGGCATGACCGTACACATCCTTTGTTTTATTTGCTTTTGATCTATATGGGATACTCTTATATGGAACAATACTTTGAAAACAATGATTTTGTAAATATTCTATGATTTGGGATTGTTTTAAAAAGCTTATATTTCTTGTGATTTTTATATATGTTACAATTAGTATCTACAGTATGGGTGTATAGGTTACCTCGTGTATGTGGTTGACACTTAGGTTGAGAAGGAGGTTTCAGTTTCATATATGTCTATAGCTGGGATTTCCCAGATGTGTTGCCAGAGGAATTACCCGGTGTGCCTCCTGAGAGACAGGTTAAGTTCAGGATCAATTTGGTCCCCTGTGTGTCCCTAGTTGCAAAGGCACCATACCATTTGGCACCACCAAAGATGTAGGAGTTGTCCTCTAAGCTTCAAGTGCTGTTGGGTAAACAATTTATTAGACTGAGTTGTTCGTCGTGGGGAGCATCGATTTTGTTTGTTAAGTAAAAGGATGGTTCTCAATGGATATATATTGATTATCGGGAGTTGAACAAGTTGACGGTGAAGAACCGTTATCCACTTCCATGGATTGATGATCTCTTCGATCAGTTACAGGGTGCATCTTAGTTCTACAATATTGATTTGAGGTTGGGGTATCATAAGATGAGGGTTATAGAATAAGACATGGAGAAGACCGCATTTCAAACTCGTTATGGTCATTACGAGTTCGTAGAGATGCCGTTTGGGCTCACCAATGCACCAACAACATTCATAGATTTGATGAATCGAGTGTGCAGGCCGATGCTCGATCGTCCAGTCATTGTTTTCATTGATGATATCCTGGTCTATTCTAAGACCATGGAGCAACATGAGGAGCACCTTCAATAGCTTCTAGGAGTTTTGAGGCGGGAACGGCTATATGCCAAGTTCTCAAAGTGTGATTTTTGGTTAAGAGAGGTCCAATTCTTGGGACACTTCGTTAACCATAACAGGATTTTGCTCAACCTGGCTAAGGTTGAGGCGGTTATGTGGTGGGAGGTTCAGAAGTCTCCCTTAGAGATCAATAGTTTTATGGGATTAGCAGGGTATTATTAGAGATTCATTCAGGATTTCTCCAAGGTTGTTGTACCCATCTAATGAGGAAGCACATGGATTTCCGTTGGAGCCCAGATCAACAAGTTGCATTCGAGACTCTGAGACGAAAGTTATGTGAGGCCCCAACGCTGACCCTTCCTGAGGGTGTTGAGAATTTTGTGGTATATTGTGATGCATCCATCACCGGTCTGGGGGAAGTTAGTATGCAGCAGGGAAGGGTTATTACTTATGCTTCTCGGCAGTTGAAGTCGCATGAGGTTCGATATCCAACACATGATTTAGAGTTAGGACCAGTGGTGTTTGCTTTCCAGATTTGGTGGCATTATTTTTATGGGGTCCGGTATACTATCTATACGGATCACGAGAGTTTGAGATATCATGGATCATTCGAATCTGAACATGAGACAACATAGGTGGCTTGACATGGTCAAGGATTATGACTGGGAGATTCTTTACCACCCGGGAAAAGCAAATGTTGTCGCTGATGCTTTGAGCCGCAATTCGGCTAGTTCCTCGGTTAGGAGTTTATGTATGAGGATTTCGATTGATTCGCCAATTTTGGATTTAATTAAGGAGGCACGGGCCGATAGGGTCAAGAAGGAGCATTGGAAACATGACAGGATCAGGGGCGAGATTGATAGGTTTTCCACCGACAGTCTTAGATTGCTGACCCGGTGTGGTCGGGTTTGCCGGTTTAGGTACCAGATTTTGGTGGGATCGGATAGACTGTGCTGGAAGAGGAACACAAGTCCAGAATTTCGATACACCCTAGAGCCACCAAGGTGTATCAGGATTTGCAGCTCGGTTACTGGTGGTCGTGCATGAAGATAGAGATAGTTTGGTATATTGAGAGGTGCTTGACCTTTTGGATGGTCAAGTCCGAGAACCAGAGGCATCATGGAAAACATCAGCCTCTGGAGGTTCCCATGTGGAAATAGGAGCATATCACCATGGACTTTATCACCAAGTTACCTCGGATGACTATGGGTTTGATGTGATTTGGGTGATAGTGGACCGTCTAACCAAGAGTGCTCATTTCTTAGCTACTCGATAGAGTTCCACTTACTCAACCCCAATTGGATAGAAACTATAACTTATTCTTAAATATATGGGCCCCAACTACCCAACCCCACCCTCAAACTCGTTGAATAAGTGAAGCTCCTGTCAAACTCTGTAAACCCTTCTGATGCATCCTTAACAAGAATGAACAGTTAAATCCGACTCTTCTATGATCATCAACTATACTTGAGCGAGAATGAGAAAGAGACAAAGAAATAGTATAGAGGTATTATTTTGTAACATCTCGTTTTCTAGGTAATTACACTTTTGACCCTTATTATGAGATTTGTTTGAAAAAATGGTCCTATGTGGCATTATAAAAAAATATGTGCGCTGATGGAGTATGTTGGGCGTACGTTTGGTACGTTGGGCGTACATGGGTGAAGGCCAAACCCTAATTTTTAGGGATTGGACCCTATTTAAACATCATTAACTCTTAAGGCCTTTTTCATTCACTAGCCTCCATCCTCATTTTTGTACCTAGAAAACCTTAATCCATTTTGTGACATCTGTGAGCCATTATTGTCTGTTTTGGTGTTCTTAGAGGAAGGAGAACATCTTGGAAGCTTAAAGCAACCTTGGATCTGGAAGTTATTGATGGGTTTTAACTGAAAGACATCCTATGTGCTCATGCAAACCCTAAAGCTTGGATCTAGGTTTCTCTATTGTACATGCCATTAATCCAAGACTTAAAACCCTAAATCTAATCAATATAACATATGAATAAGGGTTTAGATCATACCTTGATTGTTATATAGCAATAACAATCTTAATTCCTTCTTGTATTGACTTTAGAAAGCTTAGAGTCACAAATGTCACTCCTCTAATGGTTCACAAACACCAAGAGCAAGAGGATGAAGAGGAGAAGAGAAGGAGGCTGCCCAAAACGTGTGGAAACCCTAGAGAACAAGTTCACCACGTGTTTGGGGCTTAAGGGTTCCTTAAATAGTGAGGCTATTAGGGTTATCTAACAAGGAAACCCTAATTTGGATGCTTAAGCCCTAAGCAACCCATGGGCTCCCTCCTTAAAGGCCTTTGGACGATTTCTAATGGGTTTCCCCATAGAATTCGCCCATCCCTTTATTATGGAGTCCGTTAGCTCAATATTCAACTATCATACAATTGACAGTTATAGTCCCTTAGGTTTAATTAATGTCTTTTAGTCACAAACTTATTTCTTATTAATTCTTGACTAATATTAATTAAACAATACGATTTCTCCTTTAATATATTATTCTCATAATATATTAATAAATCATATTTAATCCTTTCTCTCCATAATTCATCCTATCAAGTTGCTTTGGTGAAGGCAACCCAAAAGGACCATGGACCATCGGGTCAAGTACATACCAAAATAGTTATGGACTTAGACACTAATCTAACAGTTATGCACCCTTTTTATCCCCATAAGGTATAAAGTTTATACCTCAATGCTTATTTTGTTAGATCTAGCTAGTATGATGTTATTATGTGCTTTTTGTCCCCAAGCTATGGTGTTCTTGAGTATGGCATGCTCTAGACCAAATGAGTTGTTGTTTTGGACGTTTTGCAATGTATAGAGTCATAAAAATATAACCTTGGTCCCTTATTCCCTTCCATGAAAATGCAAGAGAGCTTAAGAGATTAAGAAAAGTTAAGGTTTTGGTGTTGGGCCTTGCTTTGTGAAATAGATCAAATGAACACATTTCCAATCATACTCATTTCACAACTCGTAATCCTTTCTACAAGTGAAAGAATATCAAATTCTTGCCACTTATAGAATATGCTAGATTCTAACATTTTATGCAATGATCCTTTCGTAATATCACTGCACTAAAGTCACAAGGACTATTGCCAATGAAATTACAAAGTCCTCTATCGGAGAAAGTTACAAGACAATTCAATAGATGTGATGTCTCTCACTCAAGGTACATTCCTTTGAGCATCCTTTTGCATAAAAGTTTCTAATCTAGACATAGATTCTCAATATCTAACTCCCAATATGGAAACCTTTCCATACTTACCATTTGACAACTCATTCTTAATAGAATCTTATCTATTCATAATAATGTCTATATGGTTCATCCAATACTATACATCCAACTACTCACAACCGACCAATCCTTGGCGAACTTTGGATTGTCCTTTGATAGTTGTTTAATTATCTTAGTCAAAACCGATTCTTGTCCTTTTCCCTCTAAATGCGCCAAACATTTTGAAAATTTTAGAATGGTCAAATATTATAGCATTTGCAATCTATCCTATACCTAAAGCGTATGGGACACGATGCATAATGTCTTACATAAAGATTTGATACTTTATCAATCTTCTGCCATAATATTTTACGTGCTACGTTCTCATAATTTGAAATATGAAGAGGAATGCCGTAATCATAATCGAAATTTAAGAACACGCTATGTATCCTTGACTAAATTTATTAACATTTCACAACCTAAGCTTTTAGATTTGAAATGAAGCATAATATTCTCTCCCTTAATTATAGCAAAACAACTTTACATCTTTACTACTTTGCAAAGTATGACTCTTGTTTTCTATAATTAATATTGCTAACTTGCAATACTTGCCTTAATAATCATACAATCATAACATTTATGCTCCCACTATCATGATGATTATTATAAACATAACACTTATGCTCCTACTAGCTTTGACATGTATTTCGAAAACAGCTTAACTTACAGAAAAACAATACCTATTGAATTTCTTAAGTTCATATTTCTAATACTTAATGCTTTGATAATCTTTTATCTAAGCTTCTTAATCTCATACACCTTTATCCAAGATAGCTCATATCAATTCAGACTAATTGCCAAATCTCATAATTCGAATTATGGAGAGGGATACCGTAACCATAATCAAATTTGAGAATGCAATTTTACAATTGCTATCTTCTTAAAATCTTTCTTAGCGAAAGCATGTTCTCACAGTCATTTTCATGAGGGAGAAAATCTTATGACACTTAGATTTCAATGGTGTATGTGTTCCTATCCATGTGAATTCGTCAAAAACAAAGTTTATGACAAATTCAAACCCATATGGACTGAACCTTCTCAATCTTGATTTCTTGCCTTATGGTAACACGGCTGCCCACCATGTCTTCCAAGTAGTTAAGCAACTCACCCTTTCCCATCAATGTACATTTCATTGATTAAGGTCCTTGCCTTTTATGCATGCGAATGAGAACTCATAGATCTTACATGCATAATTAACTCAATTGGAACGGCACAGAAACAAGATAATGTCAACACGATAGGTTGTAAACCTCAAGTCGTGTGCTAGTGATGATCGATAAGGTTTATTCTTGATTAGTTCTTGAAACCTTTCAAAATCATTAAGACTCACACTGACTCCTTGACATATAAGATTCTCTTGTCAATAAACATTTCTTGACAAACGAATATTCAAGAATTAGTGTAGATTTTACCAAAACAAAACACTTCATAAAATTTGGTCCTAGTTGGTCTTTATCTTATCAAGACACCACAACTTTCCATATTTGATGAATGTTATAAACCTTCCTAATATTTGTCACTTAATGTCACAATCTTAACTCTAAGACTTGTTTTGGAACGAAGTACGATTTACTTATTGATTTAACCATTTCTTCAATTCTTGATTCCTCTTCTTAGACATACAATTACATTGTGTGACATCCCCAAAATCACGGCCAGAAAAGACCGATTTTGTTTATGCTTTATAAAAATCAGAGTACTTCATTTTATAAAAATGTTGTGGAATTTGTTCCTAGAAAAACATAGTGAATACGTTGTTAAAACATTTTCGAGTAAACGTATTTATTTCATTTTAAAACGTTTGAGATGTCATCGTTAATACAGAAACATAAGCATAAACAGAACTTACAATTATTTACACTAGTGATCTACATCTCTTTAAATCTCTCAGTGTAGTGTCACTTCATATCAACACCTGTGATATAAATAAACTGAGTGGGTCAGGTTGGGAAACCTGGTGAGCACATAGGGTTTTCAACCCACAATAATATAATTATTATTTTTAAACATTAAACAATCAACCCAATTACCCATTCCCGTTATCCTCACATTACGTCCCTAAAACATATAACACAAGGGACCTAGTCAAAGGACTATCATTGGGATGGAGTATACCTGGTGAGCACATAGTTCACACAGTTCGAATAAACACACAGTTCCAATAAACACACAGTTCGGTTAAACACACAGTTCGAATAAACACCTACAGGTTGCGAGCCTGCTAGTGTTCCACTGGACTGTCTAGAATAGTCCGTGGTCGTCATCTATACTCCGCTAGATGACTAGATCATCAAGAACAACTATAACGAGGCCTCTCATTATTTTATTTTGTCACACAGCAACTATTACATCTACCCATGTTTTACCCAACACATTTTGTAGATATAAAATACATATACAGTTTAAATCATTGAAAACATGTATAAAACGTTCATCCATCATAGATAGCAAGTATACAAATAATATACACACACAACACGTAATTTATATAAAATACTTCATATCTATGTGTAAGCTGAAAGTAACTATGCACTCACCTGATTAGGTGGTGACTCAGCACTCGGACAACGCTTTGATACTCTCAAAACGATATTCCTTCGATAAAACCTAGTATCGATACCACTAGGGTTTAGTTTAACGATAACCGCGACAAATTAATTAGTCCGAGTATTATTAAGTGTTAATAATACTCGATATACCTCATTTTAATAGCCCAAATAATTATTTTAAGGACCTAATAACATTCCTATAATTATATGAAAGCTATATTGAAAATTGCGTAAGCGTAGCACACTTACAACGAATTTTATCGAAAACCGGGACTTAATTGGAGCAGCGTTTCGAAACCGAAAAACTCCTTTTTCTCAGGACTCCGGGAGCCTCGAGGCTTCCCTAGGGTGCTAAGGGGTTTTTCTAGGGTTTAGGGGGGGGGGGGGGTTGGAACTCTAGAGAGAGAAAGTAATTTAGAGAGAGAATGGAAAATGTGCAAGAAAGTCGGCAGCCTTAGCTGGCTTTTATAGGCCGAAGTTCGGACCTTATGCGGGGCATACCGAGGGTACGCTGGGCGTACTCCTCGGATAAGATCACCAGCTCGGACCCAGCTGTCTCGCACCCATCGGATGGATCAGATCGGACCTACGTGGGGCGTAACCTCTTCGGACGCGGGGCGTACTGCGAGGCTACGTGGATCTTCCGAAGCCAAGCGATTCCGAACGTGGGGCGTTCCTTTCTTGTACGCGCTGCGTAGCGAGCCAGCTGTCATCCATCCGAAGCAAGTCGTGGGCAACAAGGAACGGCCTAGATCATGCCACGTCATCATTTTTTGCATTAGACTTCGCAAATTCAAGATTAATCTTTAAAAATTCGTAACTTTCTCATACAAACTCCGTTTTTGACGTTCTTTATATCCACGAGAAGGTGGGAACGTACTCTACAACTGTTGTTTAGACTCCGTCGGCTAATTTTGGCTCGATTTTATATTTTATATTATTAACGAGCCGGGACACGATTGGTCCGTTAAATCCTCATAACTTCTTCATCCGATATCCGTTTTCGCCCATCTTTTTCTCGTTACGCTACTCTCAACGAGATATTTGATTCTCGTTTAGGTTGTGTCGGCTAAAATTCACTCGATCTAATATTCGAATTTCGGGCTGTACACTGCTATTCTGAAACTTCGAAAAATCATAACTTCTTCATACGAAGTCAGATTTGGGTGTTCTTTTTATCGATGTTCTTAGTTTAACATATTCTACGAATTTCATTTAGATTGCTAAGGCTAAATCTCACTCTATAATAAATTCACTATTTACGCTTCCCGGTGCCGTGCCGGTTCTGTCGCGAAACTTCGACGGGTCATAACTTCTTCGTTATAACTCGGATTTCGGCGTTTTTTATATGTACGGAAACCTTGTAACATACTCTACAACTTGGTTAAGATTATTTATTCTAAATAATCTTTTGTCAAAAAGTCGTTTTCGACTCCTATTGCCTCTAATTTTACTAGCCCGGATTTGCGGGCGTTACAATTATCTCCCCCTTAGGATGATTACGTCCCGGAATCATCAACGAAAGAGGGTCGTATAATGACTCCATACATCATCTCTTCATCCTAGGTAATAATTATAACTTCTACATTCCTTCAAGTCTATCTCTTAAACTCATTGGCTGTATGAGTACTCGATCATGCACCTGTTCTCTACCTCAGGCTAGACTCCCAATTATGATCTTCAAGTCACAATCTCGATCCTCTCTGGATACGAACTTGAGATAATTTCTTTTATTACTACTATGGATCGACGTGTCATATTCTAATGACCTATCATCGTATGTTGCAACACTTAGACTTAGGTCTCTTAGAGTTAAATTCTAAAACAGACTATGCCTTCCTTCATGTTCTAATGTGATATAATCACATTTTAACATTAGGCATTTCTAGCTACCAACTTCTTTAACAACAAGCACGATATTTCTATTGATCGTTTTAATTTCAATTGTTTGGTTTAAGTCGGACGCTACATCGACCTTGATTTTCTAAACCACATAGCGTACTTAGCGTAGTCGGACTCAATTCGATATGACCACTAGGGTCGGAATATCAACAGTCTTCTTAGTCATTACCGAAATGATGGTAACAACACACTTGAATAAAACGAAATCAATTACTAGCTTCTTGGTAACCTTGTGACTTTCCCTGATCCAAGTGTGAGTCCTGTGCTTCCGGTAGTATAGGCCTCTACTACCATTCACACCTACTCATACTCGTTCCAAGTATTGTGCCGCAGTTTTTCCAAGTCACCATACAAGAAAACCACACAACAACTTAACACATCAGATAACAAAACAAAGGTTTCATATTATTTCTTGAAATGGTTACATAGGTGTTCAAGTTCACCCTAGACTATGCCTCTAACAGGCTACATCATATGATTCTATGGCTACTTTATAACTCGATCCTTGGATGTCAAGCCGTCATTCCTGAATCCTCGCATTGTCATCTTCTTCGTCTAGGATCATATGGAATGCTCTTGCCTTCGGTTTTGGCGGAATGTTTGGTTTTGCCGCCTCTTTCTTTTTCGGGCAATCCTTAGCAACATGCCCTTCTTCACAACATTCATAACACACCCTTTTGCACTCATTGGCGTAATGTCCGGTCTTCCCACACTTGTAGCAAGTCACTTCTTCGCTACATTTCTCAAAGTGATTCTTCTTGCACTTCTCGCACCATTTCACTTTGTTTCCTCCTCCGCTAGACTCCTTTGAACCAGACTTGATCTTCTTATTGGGCCTCGTAGATTCCTCAGACTTCCTCTTTTCACCAACCTCAATCTTGTTGGCAGCTCTTCCTTTAATCATATCTTCCACACACTTGGCAGCCCATATAGTTGCCTCCAGAGTAGGTGCCTGACGCACTGGCACCGCGTACTCCCATGGAAGTCCCTTTACGTACTTGTCGATTTTCGTCAGCTCATCCGGAACAAGGCGCAAGGCAAACTCCATCTTCTCTGTGAAGTTGTTGGTGTATTCATCGATTGACATGCTTCCCTTCTTCAGGGTTAGAAACTGGTTCTCTAGCTCAACCAGGTTTTGAGCTGAGCAGTACTTTCGTTTGAATTGCACCAGAAATTCTGCCTATGTCAGTTGCAGGGGTTCATTGGGGCTCAGAGTCTTCCCCAAGGTATTCCACCAACATACAGCGCCTCCTCGAAACTGACACACTGCAAATGTGTTCTGTAGCTTCCCTCTGCAACCGCATGTCATGAAAGCTAACTCCATTTCCGAGATCCAATCCATGACCCCGATCGGATCCTCCTTTCCAGTGAAAGTCGATGGCTTGTAAGTTAGAAAATCTTTGTACTTGCATCCATTCCTCTCGACTTCGTCCTCTTGGTTGTTTTGTCGAACTATTGGTGGGTTGACTTGACCAACAGTCCCACTGTAGTTTCCTTCCTCAGTCTGCCCTTCGTTCAACTCGGGCTGTTCGATCTGAATGGTCGCTTCCTCCCGATTTTGCTAGAGCAAACGCCTGGTTTCCTCCATTTGACGATCCAACATCGCTTGGATCATCGCTTGCACTCCGGCCATTGTGACTGGCTCAGCAGCGGCTTCCATCACCGGTATTTGCTCAATCACTGGGGGTTGGTTTCTGTTCCCATTTGCATTCACGTTCCCGCTACGGGTTCTTGCCATCTTGATCTATACACCGAATAAGGTGAATCTAGACCTTTACTTAGGATTGACGTTTAAATCATCCTTATCACTCCGAAACGTTTACATGCTAGTTCTAATATCGTAGTCGTACGTTTAGAATCCTAAACACATAAGGTTTCCAGATCCGGTCGGTAACAGACCATAGATCCGAACAACTAACAGCATATCAGGCACAAGTATCTAGCAAATAAAAGCATTTTAGGCATAATTCCTAAAATAAGCTAGTGCTCACACCTCACAATCATCGCTTAGCATTCTAAGTTTAAGTCTAGAAATAAATCCATATTCCTAGTTCGCTTAAACTAATGCTCTGATACCAACTGTGACATCCCCAAAATCACGGCCAGAAAAGACCGATTTTATTTATGCTTTATAAAAATCAGAGTACTTCATTTTATAAAAATGTTGCGGAATTTGTTCCCAGAAAAACATGGTGAATACGTTGTTAAAACATTTTTGAGGAAACGTATTTATTTCATTTTAAAACGTTTGGGATGTCATCGTTAATACAGAAACATAAGCATAAACAGAACTTACAATTATTTACACTAGTGATCTACATCTCTTTAAGTCTCTCAGTGTAGTGTCACTTTATATCAACACCTGTGATATAAATAAACTGAGTGGGTCAGGTTGGGAAACCTGGTGAGCACATAGGGTTTTCAACCCACAATAATATAATTATTATTTTTAAACATTAAACAATCAACCCAATTACCTATTCCCGTTATCCTCACATTACGTCCCTAAAACATATAACACAAGGGACCTAGTCAAAGGACTATCATTGGGATGGAGTATACCTGGTGAGCACATAGTTCACACAGTTCGAATAAACACACAGTTCCAATAAACACACAGTTCGGTTAAACACACAGTTCGAATAAACACCTACAGGTTGCGAGCCTGCTAGTGTTCCACTGGACTGTCTAGAATAGTCCGTGGTCGTCATCTATACTCCGCTAGATGACTAGATCATCAAGAACAGCTATAACGAGGCCTCTCATTATTTTATTTTGTCACACAACAACTATTACATCTACCCATGTTTTACCCAACACATTTTGTAGATATAAAATACATATACAGTTTAAATCATTGAAAACATGTATAAAACGTTCATCCAGCATAGATAGCAAGTATACAGATAATATACACACACAACACGTAATTTATATAAAATACTTCATATCTATGTGTAAGATGAAAGTAACTATGCACTCACCTGATTAGGTGGTGACTCAGCACTCGGACAGCGCTTCGATACTCTCAAAACGATATTCCTTCGGTAAAACCTAGTATCGATACCACTAGGGTTTAGTTTAACAATAACCGCGACAAATTAATTAGTCCGAGTATTATTAAGTGTTAATAATACTCGATATACCTCATTTTAATAGCCCAAATAATTATTTTAAGTACCTAATAACATTCCTATAATTATATGAAAGCTATATTAAAAATTGCGTAAGCGTAGCACACTTACAGCGAATTTTATCGAAATCCGGGACTTAATTGGAGCAGCGTTTCGAAACCGAAAAACTCCTTTTTCTCGGGACTCCGGGAGCCTCGGGGCTTCCCTAGGGTGCTAAGGGGTTTTTCTAGGGTTTAGGGGGGGGGGGGGTTTGGAACTCTAGAGAGAGAAAGTAATTTAGAGAGAGAGTGGAAAATGTGCAAGAAAGTCGGCAGCCTTCGCTGGCTTTTATAGGCCGAAATTCGGACCTTACGCGGGGCGTACCAAGGGTACACTGGGCGTACTCCTCGGATAAGATCATCATCTTGGACCCAACTGTCTCGCACCCATCGGATGGATCAGATCGGACCTACGCGGGGCGTAACCTCTTCGGACGCGGGGCGTACTGCGAGGCTACGTGGATCTTCCGAAGCCAAGCGATTCCGAACGTGGGGCGTTCCTTTCTTGTACGCGCTGCATAGCGAGCCAGCTATCATCCATCTGAAGCAAGTCGTGGGCAACAAGGAACGGCCAAGATCATGCCACGTCATCATTTTTTGCATTAGACTTCGCAAATTCAAGATTAATCTTTAAAAATTCATAACTTTCTCATACGAACTCCGTTTTTGATGTTCTTTATATCCACGCGAAGGTGGGAACGTACTCTACAATTTTCGTTTAGACTCCGTCGGCTAATTTTGGCTTGATTTTAAATTTTATATTATTAACGGGCCGGGACACGATTGGTCCGTTAAATCCTCATAACTTCTTCATCCGACATCCGTTTTCGCCCATCTTTTTCTCGTTACGCTACTCTCAACGAGATCTTCGATTCTAGTTTAGGTCGTGTCGGCTAAAAATCACTCGATCTAATATTCGAATTTCGAGCTGTACACTGCTATTCCGAAACTTCGAAAAATCATAACTTCTTCATATGAAGTCAGATTTGGGTGTTCTTTTTACCGATGTTCTTAGTTTAACATATTCTACGACTTTCGTTTAGATTGCTAAGGCTAAATCTCACTCTATCGTAAATTCACTATTTACGCTTCCCGGTGCCGTGCCGGTTCTGTCGCGAAACTTCGACGGGTCATAACTTCTTCGTTATAACTCGGATTTCGGCGTTCTTTATATGTACGGAAACCTTGTAACATACTCTAAAACTTGGTTAAGATTATTTATTCTAAATAATTTTTTGTCGAAAAGTCGTTTTCGACTCCTATTGCCTCTAATTTGATTAGCCCGGATTTGCGGGCGTTACACATTAAGACTCACTTAGAGGATCAATTGAGATATGTTTCTTAATCATTAAGACCTATCATAAAACATAATAAAAGGTACTCTCCCTTCTTCATAGAATGGAGAAACTTTTATCTTTCTGCCTACTTGATTCTTCTTATTCGTTCTGCAATTGATTTAAACCTTTTTCAATCAACTAAGAATTGCACTTAATCTCATAAGTGTAATAATATTTACTTAACCTTAGTAAATCATGACGAATATCTTTGTTACTTTTGTGGTGGACTTGATCAACACACAACCTTGTGTACTTGATCTCCTAGTCCTTCACTTGACACTTTGTCAACGAATTAGTCTAATTTCCAAGTATGAAACTTTTCATTCATCATGCAACACTTGTTGTATGATTCCAAGTCTCTATCCAATTGAAACTTGGGCGATGAGAAACTTTCCCTATTCGGTAAATTCTTGACCTTTTCCACAAATAACATAATTAAGAATCACATCCATTCGTTGTAGAAATATGCAAACATCAATTTTTCATTATAACGATTTCATTGCAAGGAAATAAATAAATGAGTCAAACCAAAATTTATTTTATTTATAAAAGCAGCGGAAAACATTTGTCCTTACAATGCAAAATCAATTGAAAAAACTATGTAATAAATATTCCTAACAACTCTATCATAACTTTCTAAGCTCAAAATCTAATCTTTGAATCCATGCGATCAAGATCCATTTCTTCGTGATTAGACTCATCTTGCTCTTTCATCAAGCTTCCTCTCTTTTCACTGATCCTACAAAACATTCAAATGCAATCTTATCACATCATGTATTAAGAATCAACGAATAGGAACTTAATGGAGTTAGATAGTGGATTTTACCTGAAGTACAGTCATACTCTTTTACTCTCCCATCTTCTGGACTCTTCAGGCTCTTAGGGCAGACTTGTATCCAACGCCCTTTCTCTTGGCAGCAAACGCAGGTCGGTTCTCCTAAAACGTCCTCGGAAGCATGGTTGGTTGACTTTCCCAACAAATATGCTCCATTGCTTTGCCAAATCATTTCTGATTCAGCAGCAATAAGCATGTAAGTTAGGTCAATGAGGTTTGCATCATGGTCCATCATATAATACTTTCTTTTGAACTCATTATATGATTCAGGGAGTGACTGTAGAACCCAACCTATAGCCAACTCATCAGGGATTGACGCACCCAACATTATCAACCTATCGATGTGTGATTTCATTCCTAGGACGTGAGCACACACGGGTTTACCATCTTCATGTTTCATTTCCAATAGGGCTTTAGTGACATTGAACCTTTCAATTCTTCGATCTTGTGGGTTAGGGAGAACAACGGGAGGAGGAGCAGGAAGTGAAGCATGATTTCTTGTTCCTCGATCGAATCGTGGAATATCATCTTCATGTGGAATGATTGTTCCACGGGATTTAGGAAGACCATAGTTGTCAAACTTTGACATCTACAAAACGAGAGAAAACAAATTCAAGTTAGTTGATAGATTGAGTCCTTAATAAATCACCCACATGAGATATTAAGGGTAGGACCCAACACAATACGCTACAACCTAGAAAAGGGATGTCGTAATCTAGTTGCAGAATATTTGAAGGTAAGTGAATGACGATTCACTAATTTCCACCATTATAAACGAAAAAGAATTTTAAGTTTTAAATCTATCAAAACTCCTAGATCCTTTGAGATTCATTGAACATTTCAATGTCATGTTTAAATCTCGATATGCCCTTCTAGTTTGTGACTGGGATGCCGAGGATCACAAATCGGGTGTGAATAACCATGCAAAGTTACATGGTGCCCCCACATGTTACAGTCACCTATTTGATGTGTCGGTAAACCACACACGCTCCACCGAACTATGACAAACATTGAGTCACCCTTTGTTACCTTTGCTTAGAACCATTTAGTGTGCCGGTTAACCACACGCGCTCGACTAACGTCTTTGCAAGGGCACAAAGTGTAATTTCATGGAATTGCATCAATTCACTTTTGCCTAAAGTAACTAAGATTGAGAATTTTATGAAAACATTTAGTTACTTTTATAATTCATTATACTTATAATGGAAGGTTTCGTCCTATCCTATCCGTTCGGCTAACGACCCTCCACTAGTCAAGAGTGCGGTGGGTAAGAGTGGATACCCATTCAATCGCCATTTTATAGGCAATTTCCTTAAACACCCCTTATAGACCAGCTTCGTGAATGAGGCCTACTAACGGTAAGACTGACTTTTACTCATACATATATATAATGTTAGACTTTTAATGTTATATATATAGTATAGAGTGTATTTTACACATTTAAAATACTAGGTGTTCTAATTATACTTTTAATTTAATTAAATTGTACACCAAAACTATATGGATTTATTAAATCTCTTTTAATTATACACCTTAATTAATTAATAAAACCATAAGGGTGTGATTTGAACTTTTCAAAACTATACTAGGGTTTTAGAATTTAACATTCCTAAATTAAACTTTTTTAATCAACTTTTAAATTCCAAAACTTGAGGGCAAGTTTTGAAACATTTCAAAACATTAGGGTTTAGAATTTAAATATTTCAAAATTAAACTTTTCAATCAAAATTAAAATTCCAAATCTTGAGGGCAAGTTTTGAAACTTTTCAAAACATTAGGGTTTCAACTATTTAAATTTCAAAACAAAACTATAAGTTCAAATTTAAACTATAAAACCTAAAGGGGAAAAATTGAAACTTTTTCACAAGATAATTCAAATCTAAATTACAAATAATCAAATTTCATCTAATAAAACAAGAGATTATCTAAATCTTGACAATTATCTTCTATTTAGGTAAGGATAATCACCAAATATTAATAAAATTCGGATTTTATAACAAAAATATGTTTATGGTAATTATCCAAAGCTAAAACAAGAAGAAAATCACGAAAATTAGCTGTCTGACGTTTCGACTCGTCGAGTCTGGACTTGGACTCATCGAGTACACCTGACTCGGCGAGTGCACCAAGTAACTCGGCGAGTCAAACACTCAGAACCCAAAAATTTCGATTTTCAGTGCTGATTTCGATCAAATATGCATCAATACAATAGAAACCAATCTAGGCTCTGATACCACTGATGGGTTTTAACCGAAAGACATCCTATGTGCTCATGCAAACCATAAAGCTTGGATCTAGGTTTCTCTATTGTACATGCCATTAATCCAAGACTTAAAACCCTAAATCTAATCAATATAACATATGAATAAGGGTTTATATCATACCTTGATTGTTATATAGCAATAACAATCTCAATTCCTTCTTGTATTGACTTTAGAAAGCTTAGAGTCACAAATGTCACTCCTCTAATGGTTCACAAACACCAAGAGCAAGAGGATGAAGAGGAGAAGAGAAAGAGTCTGCCCAAAACATGTGGAAACCCTAGAGAACAAGTTCACCACGTTTTTGGGGCTTAAGGGTTCCTTAAATAGTGAGGCTATTAGGGTTATCTAACAAGGAAACCTTAATTTGGATGCTTAAGCCCTAAGCAACCCATGGACTCTTTCCTTAAGGCCTTTGGACGATTTCTAATGGGTTTCCCTATAGGATTCGTCCACCCCTTTAATATGGAGTCCATTAGCCAAATATTCAACTATCACACAATTGACAGTTATAGTCCCTTAAGTTTAATTAATGTCTTTTAGTCACAAACTTAATTCTTATTAATTCTTGACTAATATTAATTAAACAATATGATTTCTCCTTTAATATATTATTCTCAAAATATATTAATAAATCATATTTAATCCTTTCTCTCCATAATTCATCCTATTAAGTTGCTTTGGTGAAGGCAACCCAAAAGGACCATGCACCATCGGGTCAAGTACATACCAAAATAGTTATGGACTTAGACACTAATCCAACAGTTATGCACCCTTTTTCATCCCCAGAAGGTATAAAGTTTATACCTCGATGCTTATTTTGTTAGATCTAGCTAGTATGATGCTATTATGTGCTTTTTGTCCCCAAGTTATGGTGTTCTTGAGTATGGCATGCTCTAGACCAAATGAGTTGTCGTTTTGGATGTTTTGCAATGTATAGAGTCATAAAAATATAACCTTGGTCCCTTATTCCCTTCCATGAAAATGCTAGAGAGCTTAAGAGATTAAGAAAAGTTAAGGTTTTGGTGTTGGGCATTTTCTAGTCATGCAAACCCATAAAGATGGAAACTTTATGGTTTGGATTGATATTTAGGGGATAGATCTGCATTGGATGAAAGGAATTAATGAAATAAGCATTTAATGGGAAAGTGACATTTGGCCAAGTACTTTGGGCGTACTTCTGAGTAGGCTGGGCGTACTCCCTTGAGAGCCCGATCAGGATCTTGAGTACGCTAAGTGTACATGTTGAGTACAATGGGCGTACTCAGCCTGAGTCAACTTGGTTGACTTTTTGACCTTTGTCGTTGACCAGATTTTTGACTAATTTTGACCTAAGGGTATTTTGAGTGGTAGTTGAGTTTGGTCATTATTTGATGTATAGGTGACTGGTAGAGCTGATACTCGGAGCAGTGTCTTGTTCTGCTATCTTTTCAGACTGAGAGGTGAGTTATCCTCACTGTACTTGTAGGTAGAAGGCACCAATGACGGCCCACTAGGTTATCTATCCTGGTTTAGAGAATGTTGTTATGTTATATTGATCTGTTAGAACTGAGTCCTGGTATGTAGGATGTTGTTATGCGATAGTGATCTGTAGATTTGCTTGTTAGTCTATTGACTGGTTATGATTACGTGTTTACTAGATATATGTTATATGTGATGTATATGTCGACATAATATGGTTGGGTTGAGGTGAAATGTCCCAAAAATATGCTCAAAAAATTTCATTTTTAAAAATAAAACAGTAATCCAAAACATTATCCATACAACCCAAATGTAAATAAGTGTATCAAACATCATATCTAACAGAGTAATATCTCAAAAGCGGAAACCATGTGGTGTGTGCTCTGCAATCACCCCGAGCTCTTCCATTTGAAAACCGAAGTACCTGAAACATAAACTCAAAACCGTAAGCACAAAGCTTAATGAGTTCCCCAAGATACCACATACCATACAAATATAAATCACATACTCGGCCCCCGACCTCCATTGGGCCTCGCCCGGTGTTGAGTCCCACTTGGCCTCGGGCCCCGCTCGACATCGAGCCTCGCTCAGTTTCGGGCCCCACCCAACATCGAGCCCCGCTCGAATTACAGATATGTCCAACACCAAGCCTCACCTGACATTGGGCCCTGCCAGATACACACATAATCATATAACCATATAATTATATAAACATATAACTTTACTAGCACATGTAATAATCACAAAGACTATAGCATACCATACAGTCATCGAGCCCCGCCAGACATCAGGCCTCGCCCGGTAAACATAAAAATAGATACTAATGACTAGCATTAAATCTACTCACCAGGCCCCGCTTGGCATTGGGCCTTGCCTGGTAAGCATACCAACACATGCAAGAGTCATGCATACATTTAACATTCCAACATATAAACCATGGGCCAACATTGATGCCTTTGACTTTCTAAACCCAATGAGGAAACTCACCTCACACTGCCGAATCACACAGATAATTCTTGGCTGCTGGCTAACAGATCCCCGAGCTATCAATATCAAATAACATTCAATTAATAATTGGTTTCCATTCAAACCATCAGACCATTACTAGGGTAAATCACCAATTTACCCCTTACCTAGTTTGGACTAGGACTTAAGCCCAAACCTAATAATCCAAAAAGGCCCAAACATGGCCCAAAATATGCCATGGTCAACCATGGTCAAACTTATGGTCAAAGTCAAAGTCAACAGTCCATGTTGACCAGACATGTCGTGTTGCCCTTTGGCCACGCCGTGTTTTGCCATCATCCAAATAGTCGGGAAAACTCCAGCCAACACGCCGTGTTGACTTGCAAGCACGTCGTGTTTGCCTGAATTTCAACAGCTTAGTACATTAAGTTGTTTTCTCCGATTCCAAGAGCTCCAAAGCTCATATCCAGTCCATAATGTGGTCCAGAAGGATAAGGTTTCCAACTTTATCCATTGGGACTACCCAAAAAGGTTCAAAACTCAATCCATAAAGCTTAATAATGCAAGAGCTTAAACAACAAGCACTTAATCCTTTAAGTCTGAGGTCTATCCTTTCCAAAAGTGATTGAAACACCAAAATCATCCCAAAGGTTGGTGCTTTATAGACATACATGTCCAATGCATGTATTGAGCCCGAATTAGATCAAAATGGGGATTCATGACTGTCACACCCCGAACCGTCAGAACGGACGGCGAAAACATCTGGGGGCGATCACAACAATCGTATCATAGTAATCAAAGTAAACACAACCATTACATAACAATATGAATATTTACATCTGTTTGAAAACATAGTTTGTACACGTCACTACGTCACTATATATAACAAAAGTAAAAGACGCCACTCTATCGTGCTCCGTCTTCTCTAAAAGCTGGCAAGGGTACCTGTCTATCGTTGTCCTGAGAATACAAGCGGTTTTGAAAACATATCAGCATAAAGCTGGTGAGTTCATAAGCATGTTTTACGTAATGAAAACTAGGCACTGAATTTGTATAAATGTTTGATTTCACTTGTATATAAAACATGTTTTGCTTAGAAAACTAGTCACTGAATTTGTATAAATGTTTGATTGCTTTCCCAGAAAATCCAATATTTTCTCTCATGCTTGTTGAATTCGATATGAAATGATGTGATCCGTTTGAAAATCATGGCTACCACCAGTATGTATATTCTTGTATAAAAACCTTGGCTATCACCAGTATATATAGTAGTTTTATTACTAAAAATAAAACTAAATGATGTATCCCTGGATTACCCTCCAGTGTAGTATGTGGGTAGTCTTATTAATAAAAATAAAACTATCGAATAGATCTATTCACAAATTTCACGCTATCCCTCCAGGAGACTATGGTTATACTAAAAGTAGAGGATTTTCCAGTACCTCGCAGGGTACTATGAAGAAGGTCTCACAATCCTGTATTAACTAGTTTACGTGTTGTTATGTTGTTCCGACGTTCGAAATCGTTGTAAATGGTGTAGAGTATAAATAATTATACACAAAATAATTATTTAGTATAATACTCTTGTTATCTGTATGTAGAAACGGACAAACTAAGTCCATCATAGTTTATATGTTCGACTGTGTATGTGGTTTAAATCTGTAAAACTGATAATGAATTCCCCAAACTATACCTACTATAGTTTTACCGGTAAGTTATGTTCATGTACTATTCCGTAAAAACTATGCAATTATGTTTAGAAAACGTCCCTTATGCTCCTCATATTACAAAAGGGATAAAGTATCTAGATGTTTGGTAAGACTCTTGTAATTGCATCAGATTTTAAGTTGTGAAAACCTTTATGTTAAGCTTGTATCCCCCTTGAAAACGTTTTAAAAACTATAGAAGCGTAGGGGTATGAACTCACAGATTGTTGGATGCAAGGATTGAATTGGACGATTCTTGAGTTGAGACACATTGCACTTAACAGAATCCTAATATCAAATAAATACATACACATATATAAATTAGCGATTTCGTTATATAAAGTGTTAGATAAACACTTGGTTTCGGTTAAGGAATGTTACCGGGACTTGGTTGAATCAAGGAAACAGGCTTTTCCCCACGAAAGAGTTAGTTACGGCCGTATATGGGGTTTACGGCCGTGAACTGGGTTTGCAGCTGTGAACAAGGTTTACGGCCGTGAATGGAGTTTACGACCATGAATGGAGTTTACGGTCGAGGAGTGGGTTTCCGGCCGTGAACTGTGTTTGCGGATTTTGAAGATCTGAAGGACTACAGCCGTAAACTCAAGAACAAAGGTGCTTGTTTTCGACGAAAAGGTGTTCCAGAGGCTCCCCAACGGCCCCAAATGGCGATTTCCATCGTTTTCTAGTGAAAAGAGGGCTTTTTGGTGTTTACGGTCAAGAAGTTTAGAGAGAGAAAGTGGGTGTTTTCGGCCAAGAAGGTTCAAATGAGGGTGGGGGTCCTGTATTTATAGGCTGAGGGTTTGGTCGGTGGTGGGGTCCACCTGGCACCGACCGTAAACGGGTTTACGGCCGTAAACTCATCCTCGTCGTGAACTCGGTGATTTTCAAGGAAGTTCAAGTTTTTCGCGTGATTTTCGGTTTATTCTGAATCTTAAAAATACATATTATTTATTTAAAATGTAAGGCCTTTTCCAAACCAAGAAATTTAACGGAACTTAAATAAATAAAAACTCAAAGTTTATTAACAGAAACTGGGTATGGATAACGGAAAAAGTTTCGGGTTGTCACATCACCCCCCCCATTAGAGGGAATTTCGACCCGAAATCCGAACATAGAACACAAATCATGGATTCGGAAAGAGATGTGGATATTTCTATTTCATCTGATCTTCGCGCTCCCAAGTGAATTTAGGTCCTCGGTTGGCATTTCAGCGAACCTTCACTATCGGGATGCAACTTTGTTTTGTTCGTTTGATTTCTTTGTCCATGATTTCAATCGGTTCTTCCACAAAGTTGAGATTCTCATTGATTTCAATCTCATCGAGAGGGATTATAAAGGTCTCGTCGGATAGACACTTTTTAAGGTTCGAGACGTGGAAGACGGGATGAATGTTGCTAAGTTCTTGAGGTAAACGAAGTTTGTAGGCTACGGGACCAATCCTAGCGAGGATCTCGAAAGGTCCTATGTATCTTGGATTTAGCTTTCCACGCTTTCCAAATCGTATCATGCCTTTCCAGGGTGAGACCTTTAGCAGGACATGGTCTCCAACCTGAAACTCCAAGGGTTTTCGTCATTTATCGGCGTAGCTCTTTTGTCTATCTCGTGAGGCCTTCAATCGTTCTCGAATTTGTACGATCTTTCCGGTGGTTTCACGGATGATTTTTGGACAAGTGAGAGTGCTGCTAGGGACTTGCCGCTTAGCTAGCTGTGTGTCGCCCATCACAGAGGGGATCTACACTTGCAGCCACAGAGGGCTTCGAAAGGCGCAACCTTGATACTGGTGTGGTAGCTGTTGTTGTAGGAGAACTCGACCAAGGGTAAATGGATGTCCCATGACTTACCGAAGTCGATGAAACATGCTCTCAACATGTCTTCCAAATTTTGGATGGTTCTCTCACTCTGCCCGTTTGTCTGAGGATGGTAAGCTGTACTCATATCCAACTTAGTTCCAAGAGCTTTTTATAGTGACTGCCAGAACCTCGAAGTGAACCTACTATCTCGATCGGAGATAATGGACACAGGCACACCATGTAGTCGAACTATCTCTTGAATGTAGATTCGTGTGAGTCTTTCCATCTAGAAAGTTTCATTGATTGGCAGGAAGTGAGCGGATTTTGTCAATCAGTCGACTATTACCCAGATGGTATCGCACCCACTCGGAGATTTGGGTAATTTGGTGATAAAATCCATAGAAATCATCTCCCACTTCCACTCAGGTATCTCCGGCTGCTGAAGCAAACCTGAGGGCTTCTGGTATTCAACCTTCACCTTGGCGCAAGTCAGACACTTGCCAACGAAGGTAGAGATCTCCGCTTTCATGTTTGGCCACCAATATAGTTTCTTGAGATCGAGGCACATCTTATCCGAACCTGGATGAATGGAGTATCTGGTCTTGTGATCTTCGTTCATGACAACCTCTCTATAACCACCGAACTTTGGGGTCCAGATCCGGTCCATGAAATAATAGACTCCGTCTCCCTTGATCTCTAGGTTCTTTTCCATTCCTCTCAAGGCTTCACCCGAAATGTTCTCTTGTTTTAAGGCTTCCAGCTGAGCCTCCTTGATTTGCGCGGATAAATGGGAATGGATAGTCATGGTCAGTGCCTTCACTCTACGACCTGAGTACTCTTTCCGGCTGAGGGCATCCGCCACCACATTGGCCTTGCCGGGATGGTAGCGTATTTCACACTCGTAATCGCTGAGTAGTTCAACCCATCGTCGTTGTCTCATGTTCAACTCCCACTGGTCGAAAATATGCTGCAAGCTTTTATGGCCAGTGAAGATAGTGCACTTGGTTCCATAGAGATAATGTCTCCATATCTTCAATGCGAAGACCACTGCCTCCAATTCCAGGTCATGCGTTGAGTAGTTGACTTCGTGTGCTTTCAGCTGTCTTGAGGCATAAGCACACAGCCTAGGCCCTGATTGGATGCATCACAGTAGACGACAAAGTCCTCCGTCCCTTTGGGAAGAGACAAGATAGGTGCACTGCATAGGGCATGCTTCAATGTTTGAAATGCAGTGTCTTTCTTTTCACTCCAACAAAAGGGTACGCCTTTCTGAGTCAGAGTGGTTAAGGGTTTGACAATTCTAGAAAAATTATGGACAAATATGCGATAATAGCCAGCGAGGCCCAAGAATTGACAGATTTCGGTGGGCGTCTTCAGTGCTGACCAGTTCTCTATTGCTTTGATTTTGGAGGGGTCCATGTGTATGCCTTCCTCGCTTACCACGTGACCTAGGAAGGTTACTTTTCGAATCCAAAATTCGCACTTGGAGAATTTCGCTTATAGCTTCTCCGTCCTTAGAGTCCCCAGCACCGATCTTAAGTGTTGTCGGTCATCTTCCTCGCTTCTGGAATAGACAAGTATATCGTCGATGAACATGATTACGAACTTGTCCAGGAAGGAACGACACACCCGATTCATCAGGTCCATGTATACCACCGGTGCGTTGGTTAGACCGAAGGGCATTACTACGACCTCGTAGTGACCCTATTGAGTCCGAAATGTTGTCTTAGGAACATCACTCTCATGGACTCGCAGCTGATGGTACCCTGATCTTAGGTCTATTTTGGAGAAGTAGCTGGCTCCTTGAAGTTGGTCGAAGAGATCATCGATCCGAGGAAGAGGATAACGATTTTCTACAGTGATTTTGTTCAATTCATGGTAGTCAATGCACATCCAGAAAGATCCATCCTTCTTTTTCACAAATAAGACTGGGGCTCCCCATGGTGAGGAACTCGGTCTGATGAATCCTTTACTGAGCAGCTCATTAAGCTGACTGGATAACTCCTGCATTTTTGCTAGCGCTAAGCGGTATGGGGATTTAGCTATGGGGGTAGCTCCGTGGATTAGGTCGATGCGGAACTCGACTTGGCGCTTAGGAGGAATTCCTGGAAGCTCTTCGGGAAAGACATCAGGAAAGTTGCAAACTTCGGGGATGCTCGCGAGGTCTTTAACTTCCTGCTTCTCGTTAATGACATGGGCTAGGAATGCATGACATTCCTTTCACAGAAGTTTCTGGGCTTTGATGCACGAAATGATGCGGATGTTTGAACTGATTTTATCACCATAGATCATGAGGGTTTCGCCAGAGGAAAGATTGACACGAATGGCTTTTCCATAACAAAGGATATCAGCACGATTGGGGCTCAACCAATCCATGCCGATGATGACATCGAAGCTTTTTATGGAAACTGGCATAAGGTCGATGGGAAAAGAATGATCGTTTAGGGTAAGGGTACAGCCGATGAATACGTTGTTAGTGCTCTCCTTCTCACCGTTAGCCATCTCAACGGTAAATGCTTCGGTTAGGGGTTGAGGTTTGTGTTTGAGAAGATGCTTGAATGCATGACTAACAAAACTTCTCTTCGCACCAGAATCGAAAAGAATGCATGCATAAGAGTTATCGAGGAAGAACGTACCTGTAACAACGGTAGGGTCAGCAACTGCCTCCTCTTGCCCCATATCTAGCACTCTCCCAATGTTGTTGGTCGTTTTTTCCTTGGGGCAGTTTCTCTCCTGTAATGTCGGACTTCTCCACAGCCATAACAGGCTTGAACGACACCTGCTCCAGAGGCGTGATTGGTTGGTTGGACTAGAGTTTTGTAGAAACGAGCTTTGTGCCCCTTCTTGCCACAATTGTTGCAGAGCATTTCTCGACATGGGCCAGGGTTATGATGGTAGTTGCACTTGTTGCACCGAGGAAGAGCACCAGAATATCCACTGGTAGGTGCTTGAGTTCACAGAACAACGGCAGGAGTAGTAGCAGCGTGAACTGCCACTGTATGTTGTTTCTTGAAGGGCTCTTGCGAAGACTGGCCCTTTCGCTGCTTTCAGAACTTTCTTTTCTCACCACTCCCCTTTGCTAGTTCGGGAGCGGCTGTCACTTTATCAAGATCAACTCTGTGATCTATGAGAGTCTATGTCAGGCACTTGGTGCTGTCAAAAGTGATTGGCCTGGTAGCCAAGACCTTTCCTTGAGTTGGGTGCGTTAATCCCCAAATGTATCTCTTTATCTTCTTTTTTCTGAGGTGACCATTCCCGGGCAATGAAGTGATAGGTCTTCAAACCTAGAAGTGTACGCAGCAATGTCGGAACCCTTCATCTTCAAGTTCCATAGCTCGTGCTCATGTTTCTGCATTTCGCCCCATGGGCAGTATTCAGCAAGCATGAGCTCCTTCAAGCTCTCCCAACCCATAACATTTGCTACCGGTAGGGTTAGGGATTTAACCCGACCATTCCACCAGGTCAATGCTCTGTTGGTGAAAGTGCAAGCGACGAATTTCACCTTGTTGGCTTCGGAACAGGAACAAATTTCGAAGATAGACTCGATCTTCTCGAACCATCGATTCAGGGCAATAACACCTCAATTGTCGTCGAAAGATGTGGGCTTTGCGTTCATAAAGTCCTTATAGGAGCACTCCTTCTTGTTCCCTTGACTACCTTCATGATTTTGGGGATGAATACCACTCCCCAATCCACCAGAGCCGCCAGGGTTAATTTGTGACACAGCGGCAGTCACAATGGCAGTAACAGTTGCCTGAAACATGGCAGGATCGAAATGAGGAGGTGGTGGTGGCGTTAGATCCGTCGAGTAATTGTTGCTCTTTTTGCTGGGCCTTTTCTTTGGAGGCATCTTGTTCTAAAAATAATCAGGAAGGAGAGGATGGTAAGTCCTCTGGAATCGAATCATGAGATATGAAGCAAGATGTATCTCAATATGATAGCTAGAGTGTTCTACTAAGCGATAAACAAGGAAAAGCTACCAATACAAATAAGTTATCGCTAAAAGGAATGAGTAGCAAAACTTGGAAGTGAATTTCTGCAATGAATTTGACTCTAGTAAAATACTCCTATAGTATTTTAAGTTGTCTGTTTTGTTCTATCGACATCTCGTTGTATGGATACTTGGTAAGTTTTAGGCCTGCGGAAACACCACAGTCACTCCCAAACACATGTTGGTCATGTCTCGAATTAATATAGTTGATCAGGCTATATTGACCCTAGACGTGATTACATAACTGCCCAGGTTTAACCGTAGTGTCCAACATCCAAATACTTTTGTTTTGTTCTACACATGATACTGTTTCTGGTATGTAGGTATACTTGTATACTTTTGTAAAAATACTTATATTTTAAAAGTATACTTTTAGTTCAGAGCACTTCGGCCCCTTAGTGTTTATAGTTCGATACCATGTAAGGTTCGGTATACTTAGTTCACTATAAACAATAGCTCTGATACCAATCTATCACACCCCCGAACCGTTAAAACGGACGGCGGAAACGTCCGGGGGCGGGTGACGTCATGCGTAGTATAACAACAATCGTATCATAGTAATCAAAGTAAACACAACCATTACATTACAATATGAATATTTACATCAGTTTGAAAACATAGTTTGTACACGTCAGTATATATAACAAAAGTAAAAGACGTCACTCTATCGTGCTCCGACTTCTCCAAAAGCTGACAAGGGTACCTGTCTATCGTTGTCCTGAGAATACAAGCGGTTTTGAAAACATATTAGCATAAAGCTGGTGAGTTCATAAGCATGTTTTTGTAATGAAAACTAGTCACTGAATTTGTATAAATGTTTGATTTCACTTGTATGTAAAACATGTTTCGCTTAGAAAACTAGTCACTGAATTTGTATAAATGTTTGATTGCTTTCCCAGAAAATCCAATATTTTCTCTCATGCTTGTTGAATTCGATATTAAATGATGTGATCCGTTCGAAAATCATGGCTACCACCAGTATGTATATTCTTGTATAAAAACCCTGGCTATCACCAGTATGTATATTAGTCTTATTACTTAAAATAAAACCAAATGATGTATCCATGGATTACCCTCTAGTGTAGTATGTGTGTAGTCTCATTAATTAAAATAAAACTATTGAAGAATGATAACCCTGTAAACAAAGGTTAGTTTATACTATTGTGAGTTCGTATAACCATGCTAATATGACTGATGACCTCCATGACGTTTCTTCAGGCGTTCGATGTTACAAAATTTGTCACCCCAGGCATGCCTGCTTAACTGTAGCTAACAATTCAGGTGTGGGATTGTCGGTCCCGAATAGATCTATTCACAAATTTCACGCTCTCCCTCCAGGAAACTCAGGTTATACTAAAAGTAGAGGATTTGCCAGTACCTCGCAGGGTACTATGAAGAAGGTCTCACAATCCTGTATTAATTAGTTTACGTGTTGTTCTGTTGTTCTCGCGTTCGAAATCGTTGTAAACAGTGTAGAGTATAAATAATTATACACAAAATAATTATTTAGTATGATACTCTTGTTATCTGTATGTAGAAACGGATAAACTAAGTCCATCATAGTTTATATGTTCGACTGTGTATGTTGTTTAAATCTGTAAAATTGATAATGAATTCCCCAAACTATACCTATTATAGTTTGACTGGTAAGTTATGTTCATGTACTGTTCTGCAAAAACTATGCAATTATGTTTAGAAAACGTCCCTTATGCTCCGCATATTACAAAAGGGATAAAGTATCTAGATGTTTGGTAAAACTGTTGTAATTGCATCAGTTTTTAAGTTGTGAAAACCTTTATGCTTAGCTTGTATCCCCCCTAAAAACATTTTAAAAACTGTAAAAGTGTAGGGGTATGAACTCACAGATTGTTGGATGCAAGGATTGAACTGGACGATTCTTGAGTTGAGGCACGTTGCACTTAATAGAATCCTAATATCAAATAAATACGTACACGTATCTAAATTAGCGATTTCGTTAGATAAAGTGTTAGATAAACACTTGGTTTCGGTTAAGGAATGTTACCGGGACTTGGTTGAATCAAGGAAACATACTTTTCCCCACGAAAGAGTTGTTTACGACCGTATATGGGGTTTACGGCCGTGAACTAGGTTTGCGGCTGTGAAAAAGGTTTACGGCCGTGAATGGAGTTTATGACCATGAATGGAGTTTACGGACGAGGAGTGGGTTTACGGCCATGGACAGGGTTTACGGACGTGAACTGTGTTTGCGGCTTTTGAAGATCTGAAGGATTACGGCCGTAAACTCAAGAACAAAGGTGCTTGTTTTCGACGAAAGAGTGTTCCAGAGGCTCCCCAACGGCCCCAAATGGCGATTTCCGGCGTTTTTCGAGTGAAAAGAGGGCTTTTTGGTGTTTACGGTCAAGAAGTTTAGAGAGAGAAAAGGGGTGTTTTCGGCCAAGAAGGTTCAAATGAGGGTGGGGGTCCTGTATTTATAGGTTGAGGGTTTGGTCGGTGGTGGGGTCCACCTGGCACCAACCGTAAACGGGTTTACGGTCGTACACGAGTTTACGGCCGTAAACTCGTCCTGGCCGTGAACTCGGTGATTTTCGAGGAAGTTCAAGTTTTTCGCGTGATTTTCGGTTTATTCTGAATCGTAAAAATACATATTATTTATTTAAAACGTAAGGCCTTTTCCAAACCAAGAAATTTAACAGAACTTAAATAAATAAAAACTCAAAGTTTATTAACGGAAAGGATAACGGAAAAAGTTTCGGGTTGTCACAATGACCTAATCTTTATGCATGACATCAAAACTTGATTATAATCCAGATCCAAAACACTAGTAACTCCTCTTGACCTGGAGATTCATAAAGTTGCCAAATTTTATGAGGTCTAACCATTCCATCATTCAAGAATAAGACGCTAGAGGAACAATACTCAGGATCTAACAACTTGGACTCATAAAAATCGAGTCTTGGACACTTACAAAGGTCCAGAAAAGTGCCAAACTGAAGAATGAGGGCTTACTTGATGGATCCTTGCTTCCTACCTCCACCTTCTTCCTTATTTAGCTTCAAAACACCAAACTAGCTCAAAATGGGAGGGAAAGATGATTAGGGTTTCTTTTAGGGCTTGGGGGTTGAGGATGAACAAACCCTAGCCATCTTATTCCTTTGAACAGGGAGCAAAAACCTGGAAGATTAGGGTTTTCATTCCAACCGTCAACAGGCCATGTTCCAAGAGGCAACACGTCGTGTTGACCTCAATGAAGGTCGTGCTTCTTCATATCTAGACACGCCGTGTTGGCTCCTCCAACACACCGTGTCCAATCCTAATAAGAGGATTTATTCCTAACAATTATTCCTCAAGATTCCGGGTGTTACATGAGGTGATTCTGCTTTGTACGGAAGCCAACAAACCTGGGAGCAAGCCATACATAAGTTGTGGGCCCGAGAGACAAGCCAGACTTATGATATGGGCTCGGGAGTAAGCCAGACATAAGTTGTGGGCCGTAAAGCAAGCCAGGCTGATGTTGTGGACTCAGGGATAATCGAGTATGTTAGCTGTGGACCCAATATGCATGTTGTTATATTTTGTGTGGTGGTATTTTTGGGGAACTCACTAAGCTTTGACTTACGGTTTTCAATTTTATGTTTCAGGTACTTCAGATGATCGAAGGAAAGCAAATGCGTGATTATGCACATCCTTATGTTTTTTATGATTTTGGAATGTGGGATACTCTGATTTGTAATTAACACTTTGAGAACAATGTTTTGTAAACAATTGTGGTCGTTGGATCGGTCTTGAAAAAAAAATTTCTCTGATTTTTAGGACGTTACATATTTCGTTGTTGTTTTTGCAGGAATGGGTGGTAGGAGAATGAGGTGGTCGTCTGAGAAAGAGTTACAAATTTGATGTTGGAAGATAGTAGTACCTGAAGGGGTGTTGTGGGGTTGTTGTGCATATCCATCGAGTACTAGTAGAGCAAATATGGGTGGGAGAGATAGAGGGTGTCACCATACTAGAGATTGGGACGATAAAGTTATACTATACTGACGTAAATAAATTATAAATTTATTTTCTTACATAATCAGTCAAAAAAAATATTCATTCATGTTTGCAAATATAATGTTCTCTTCTGTTTATGAGTTCTCTCATTATATTATACTAACTAGATTAAATCAACAATTAGAATTCTAATGAATCAAATGAATATATGTTTATATTTTGTAGAGTATAGTTAATGTATATCTTTAAATCATGCCTCTGTTACAAATAGAAATTGATAAACAAATTTTTTATAGTTGATTCTATGTGTATACCTCTAAGTACAAATCACCAAAAAAGAGACGGCTATCATATTTTCATCGTACAATGATTATTCAATCATTTTTCTTTTTTATATCATAATCAATCAATTGAGGTTATTCTACACTCCAACTTCAAACAAATAATAATAGTTTCTTTCATTGGTAGACTATTCTACTAGATGAAATTGAATCTGATTCATCTAATAGTTTCTTATTTTTTTTATCATATATATATATATATATATATATATATATATATATATATATATATATATATATATATATATATATATATATATATATATATATATATATATATATATATATATATATATATATATATATATATATATATATTAGAATGGGTATGTTTTGATGTTATTTTGTATCGTGTAAATCGTTTCCTCTTGGGATCATTTTCCCATGATATTGAATTTTTGAATATAGAACAACTTATTTGGCAAGAAGTTAAACAAACCAATTATATCATAGGACCTGTTTGCAAATTATTACGAAGCCAACATATCCATTAATTTTGAAATTCTCTTATCCTATGGTTAACCCAAGAAAACGATTAGGTAACAAGTTACCTAGCAACTATTTTTTCTAACTACTTGTACAAAAAAACAATGGAGTTTCTATAAACCCATATAATTAAACCACCACAAAGTGTAGAAAGTAGCTTCCAAGTAGGATTTCAAGGCCAACTTCAAGGCTCAAGCACGCGGAAGAGATCCAAAACAACCATTCCTCATATGAGGTAGCCATCGAACCCCCACCATCTCTCAATCTAACATGTCAACTCAGAAGTCAGAAGTGATGATACATCAAAAAAAAAAAAAGCGACTAACCAACTCAATGTTCACTTCACAAAACGGACAAAGAACCAAGGGAATATCTAAGTCTCTACATACAAGGTTAACTCTAGAAGGAAAACTTATTTAATATCAAGTGATACACCATAATATTAACTTATTCCAACATGTCGGAATATCGAAAAAGTCAAGATTTTGTTTATCAATAAAAACACGGGTTAAGGTAACCGAGAAATCCCATGGATCAGTCAACGATCAAAAATCAATTGTCTTTTGAAAGAGTCATGTCACATATCACTAAAGCTTTTTTAAAATCTTGGCTTGTATACATTAACACGGAAAATAAAAAGCTATCCAATAAAACTTCACTCCATTATCATTCATCATCAAGATTCGTAATCCATTTTACTTATAAAATAGTCAATATCATATTTTTTTTGCATAAACAAGTTGAAAATAAAATATGATATACTCTCCATAGTGTATTATTTGAATGGGAATAAACCAAAAGATGAAAGATTCATTTATGACTACTGAAACATCTTAATAAATATTCTAATTATAACTACAATTAACTAATGGAAGTGGTCTTGCTAAAGGTTGAAATCGGGGAAATCAACTTAAATGAGTAAGCAAAGGTGTAATTTGTCATTATCTTTAATTAACTCAATTCTTTATTCAAATCAAGTCACGTTTCTTTTCTATTTTTTTTATTAAGTTTTGGGCCTTTGGGGTACGACCCTAGTAATACATACAATGTATCAAGCATTTATTATCAAGCTAATTACACATTTAATTATTGCATGTTACAATTTTGTGCAAAAGATAAATAATCTGTCATTACATACAATATGGTTAATAGTTAATACTTTTATAACCAATTAAAAAGAACAATCATTTTTTGTTAGAGATATAATTCGAAAGAATCAAACCCTCATCAATAGTCAACATTCTCATACATCCATCAAAGCTTTCACTAAACACTCTTACGTTTGTAGTTTTTGCAGAATCCGACACCAGTGATCGGACGGGTTTTTCATACCCGTCCAACACCTTCAAGCTATAAAATTTACCATCGTACCCACGTTGCCAAATCCTGACCGTTCGATCAGCAGACCCACTGAACAATAAATCAGAAACATTGATCAAACAAAGTATTGCATTAGAGTGTCCACGCAATGTGCTCGTCAGCACCATACGATTGCTACCGTGTTCCTTGTCCCACACTAAAATCAATCGGTCACTTGCACCCGAAAATAACACCGATCCGTCGTCGTTTAGTGCCAACGCATTCACAGCTGACTTGTGTTTTTCCAACGTGGCAATCAGCCCATACTTCCTCACCGCTTTTCCCCAGATTTTAATCCGGCGGTCGGCGGAGCCGGTGAATATCGTTCCGTCCGCCGCCACCACCACCGCGTTGATGGCGTCGTCGTGTGCTTTTATACTCTCCACACATCGCAAATCCGATGTCCTCCAAATCTTCAAGTATTTGTCCCAAGAAACCGAGCACATTAACTGATCGGTGATCAAAGCGAGTCCAGAAACGGCGTCGTGGTGCTCGACCCATAGTTTTTTCCGATGACGTCTCACATTGACGTAATTCTTTGGTAAAACCGAACGGCGCAACCGATCTTCGAACGTCGGAAGTGTTGCGACGTGTTTGTGCCGTTTGTTCTGCGTTAATTTCCATACTCGGATCTTGTTATCCTGATGAGCAGTGAAAATGCTACCGTTGCTGAAAGTAATGGACTTAACGGAGCCCGACGAAGATCCGGCGACACTGAAGGTGTCGATTAACGCCAAAGATGTGGTGTCTATTACGTGGATGAAGTTCCCGGTGGCTGCGTAAAGGTGGTTGTTATGGACGGCGAGGAAGTTGACGTGGGGGACCGGGAGAGGTTGGAGGGATGTGAGGCGGAGGTGGGAGATGGTTAAGGCTAGGGTTCGAGGGGATGTGTGGTTGTTGTGGAGGCTGCAACTGGTGATTGTGGCGGTTGCGGTTGTGTTTGATGTGATGGTGGTTGTGTCGTCGGAGAATAGTAGGAGTTGAGATGGTGGTGGCGTGGGTGTTTTGTCGTCGGAGAATATCATCCATAGCCATGTAGGGAGTTTCATGTCTCCGGTTAAGAAAGTGTAGGTGGTGTGAATAAAACAGTGATCCAGATGGAAGAGAAGCTGAGCCCATATATATAAAGCTTTTATTCTGAAAAATGAATATCGTATTTACCAAAAATGAATAAAATGGTAAAATTTTCATAGTCATTTAAAATGAGAAAATTGACAAGTCGGAGTTCTTCTCTCCCATCAAAAATTTGGATTTATTCAATAGAGTGGTCCATATAGCCACATAGCCACATAGCCATGACTCGAGTAGGTGAAACCTTCGTTGCAAATTGCAAATCACACTAAGATACCCATGCTAGTTTTTCAAGTATCTCACCTTATCTTTTTATAACTATCTAACATTTGTGAAATAATAATAATTTGTTTGCCTTTTATAAAAATCTCTAGTTAGTTACGTTGGATGGAGTGGTGCCAAGTTTGTCACAATTCATGTAGGTGTCATTTAAGATTTGTCACACTGCTTCAAAATTTTATCATTTACTGGCGTGGGTTGCCATTTTTACAATGTTAAAAAATTTGAAAAGAAAAATAAAATAAAAAGAATAAATGCATTGTGATAGGTTGGTCAAAAAGTCAAATTAAGGGAATGGGGGAGAAAGCTCGGTAACTTATTGCCGAAAGAGTTGTCGTTTTTGTTATGTTGACGGCACGATGCGGTGTTTGCCGAGGTATCCGAACTCCACACCGTCTAGCCTTATGCAGCTTTTTGAAAACGATTCATTAAAACTATCTATACTATTACTTTTTTTTTTAAACAGATTGATTCAATATAACTATCTAAACTATTATTTTTTATGGTTTTATTTTGTGTTTGGGTCCTTTTGGTGGTAAAATATTATTTATACCTTTTTTATTTTATTTATTTATTTAATTTATATATATATTAATAAATTAAAATGACCCTACCCCACCCCATAACCAACCGCCACCCCAAACCCTGAACACACATCTCCTTCGCGTTCTTTCCTTTGGATTTCGTCAGCATCACAGAACATGCAAAGTCGCAGGCGACCAGGATCTTAGGAAATTTAATAGGAGTTGCAGGCTTAGGGAGAAGAGGCTACATTCAAATATGTTTTTATAACACTAAACATCAAGACCGACACCATTGGATCAACCTTAAAATATCTCTTAAATATTTCGTCAAACATAATTTTTGCAATTCAAATGTACTCCATTTTTAGCACTAATAAGGAGATCAGGTCAAGAAACACACTCCCAACCTTAAAAAATATTATTTGCATACTGGAATGAGCTCTTTGGTATATTTTGATTGCCTTAACTCAATTCTTATGAAATAATCCTACGAATTTTTGTTGTTTTTATGGCAATTGTATCGTGAAATCTAGATACACATTAAATGGTTAACAATTATCCATAAAAATCCAATTGGTGCACCCATGTAATCAATTGAAATTGCCAGTTTTATGGCCACAAGAACTTAGTTTAGCATTTTTCGATTGATTCATATACAAAGGTCGAAGAAAGAAGATGCCAAGTTGAAATCATAGCTTTAGAAAACAAGTAAGATTAATGAATACAAAAGGGTCGGTTGCACTCAAGATCCAGTTGGTTCCCTTTTTATTTCAGATTGATAATATTGCCCCATCGATTGAAACATCCTTCCATCCAAGACCAAACCATGACCATATTGCCCCCATCGATTCAAACCCCACCTGTAATTTCCCCCATTCAAAATTATAAAACCCGATGCAAGAGGAGCACGGAAGTCGCCATAACAATGATTTTGTTTTCCGCTGAAGGTTGTCGCTGACGATGTTAGAGGGGCAACTTTATAGCCAGCTCTAACACCACCGATGGAACATATATTCATCTTGATTTGTAACTAAGGTTGTTCGCTATTTAGATAAAACTGAATTGTCCAATTGGATAATTTGAATTGGACTATTTGGTTTGAATATTTGGATTCTTGGATTGATTTTCAACAAAACCGAATTATTATTTTGGATTTGTTTTGCTTTATAATATAAGAACCGAATATAGCAAGAAATTGAATAACAAATTATTATTTGTTTACTTATATATATATATATATATATATATATATATATATATATATATATATATATATATATATATAACTATTTTTTAATTTATTAATTCATTTTTTTCAAATAGATTCAAAAAATTTCACCTAATGAAAAACAATAATGTACATTTTCTCTCAAAAGTTATTTATTTATAAAATATTAAACTATAATATATTTTTAATTTTTGTTTTGTAAATTTTAAACCACAAATAAATAATTTGTTTTTATTTCTTCTATAAAGTTGTTAATATTCTAATTATATGTGGTTATAAAATGTTTCGGTGTAACATCCCAATCCTCAGGTATGAAGTTTAATTCTTTTAGCATGTTTTCTTTGGAACTCAGCGAGTTAGAATCCTCAACTTGGCCTGTTGAGGTGACTTTGGCCGCAGATATTAATGAACCAACTCGGCGAGTTGGCAACTGAGAAAGAAACCATAATTTTTAGGGTCTTGCATCCTATTTTACAGGCCTTAAGTCCCTTGGCTGGCCTCCTTACCAGCCTCCTCTGTCCAGAAACCCTAATTTTGTTTATCGTCTTCCAAAGTTGAGTGTGTGAGCTTGTGGAAAGCTTGGAGAGTTGATTTTTGGTACTCTTTTGAAGGAGCCTTGAAGTTTGAGTTGTCTAGTTTTAAAGGAATGCTATAGATCCAGAACCTCCCCACTTGTTGCAGTCTTTTTGAGGTATAAAGTCGACACCTTGCTTCTTTATTTCTTAGATCTCTTCCTTGAAGTTTTATTGTGATTATTGGCTCATTGTCGGGTTGTTCAAGGAGTTGAGTATTTTATGGGTTGTCACTTTAGATCTGGCCATTTTGTGGCCTCTTTTGGCTTAAAGTTGCAAGATTTATTCGGTTCTAGGCCTTATCCATGCATTAAGTCCTTTATTAAGCCTTTCATGAGTTCTAGAGCTTCTTTTTGGCATGTATGAATGTAAATTTGGCAACTTTACATGGTTTTCCAGCTCCAAGGTATCATATCTACATTTTGAAGCCTTAGATTCGATATAAGGACTGAATCTGTTAAGCTGGGAAAACTCGGAGAGTTTTCCAGCCAACTCGGCGAGTTGGCTAAGGTTTTGCCGACCTTCTGAGTACTACATAAACTCGACGATCTCATTGGTGCACTCGACGAGTTGGGTCAACGTGGACTGTTGACTTTGACTGTTGACTCTGACTTTGACCATGGTTGACCAAGTTTGACTTTTGAGGGAAATTTGGTTATCGGTTCCGTACTTTCGGTTCGAAGACACCAAGGTCGGCCCATTGGTTTGATAACCTGACATTGTTGATATGCTAAGTATGGTATAAATATGCATGCTAGTTTTGATATGCTAGTCTGGTAGATTTGTAGGACTACCTGTGATACTGTCTGTTTTTCTATATATGATAGTATCTATTATATGTCAACATACTGTATGGGTTGGGTTGAGGTTGTACTGCTCCATACTATAGCCAACAAACCCTGGAGTATGCCATATATGATCTGAGGGCCATGGAGGGCATGTCAGACTCATACTGAGGACTCATGAGCATTCCAAATACGAGCTGAGGGTCGGGAAGGGTATGCCACACTCGTACTGAGGGCTTAGCGGTATTCAGTCCAAGGAAAAGGTTTGGATTTTTCACAAACCTTGTCTTGTAATTATGGTTATGATAAATTCACATGGATAGGAATACATACACCATAAAATCTAAGTGGAAAAGATTTCTCTCCGCTTCATAAAAGGATTGTGAGGAAACGCTTTCACTAAGTGGATTTAAAGAGATAACAGTTCTGTTAATTGCATTCTAAAATTCAATTATGATTACGACATCCCTCTTCATAGTTTGAATTGTGAGAAATGACAAAAAGTCTGAAATAGTTTAGACACACATATGAGCTATCTAAGGAAAGGTGTATAAGTTTGAGAAGCCTACATCAAGTCATATCGAAGCATCTTGTATCAGAAATCTGAACTTTGGTAAGAAAGTCAATAAGTATTGATTTCTATAAGTCCAGCTGATTTTTGGGTACATATCAAAGCTAGTGGGAGCACACGTGTTATGCTAGTAAGGACATAATTATTCTGCTAGTCGGAGCATAATCTTTATGATGGGTGTTGTGAGTTAGCAATGTTATTTATAGGAAACAATATTTTGATTTGCAAAGTTGCAGAGTTTGAAAAGTTGTTTTGCTATAGTAAGGGATATAAACTTATACTTTATTTCGAATCTAAAAGTTTAGATTGAAGTATTAATTGAACTTAGTCATGGATATATATGAAAGTAATGTTGAAATATTTCAACAGAGGAAATTCCATATATGGAAATATTATAACGAGATATTGGTAAAGTATCATATATTTATTATGAATCGTATTCCATATGTTTCGGGTATAGGATCGATTGCATATGTTATAATATTTGCCTGTTTTGTTTTCCCAGATGCCTAGGGCATTAAGAGGGAAAAAGTGTTGGATTAGGTGTCTAAGCCCATAACTATAATTGGTATGTACTTGAATTGATAGCAACACAGTCCTTTTGGGTTGCCCTTAAACCTAGCAACCAGACAAGGAAATTATGAAAGGAGAGATATTAATTTATTAATAGATTAATAAATTAATATAAATGAATTTATTAATATGTTAAAAGATTAATATATTAATAAGAAATCATTTTGTTTAATTAATTGTTAGCCAGAAATTAATTAGAATTAATTTTTGGGTTAAAAGAATTAATTATAGAGTGCAGGGACTAGTTTGCAATTATCTAATAGTTGAGTGGAAGGCTCTAGAACCCCCTTGGATAAGGGTGGACGAAATCTTTAGGGGAAACCCTAATAATTTCGTCCATAGGGGCTTGGATAAGGCCCTTGGGTTTGCTTAGGCCCTAAGCAAAGGATAACTAGGGTTTCCCCTAAACCCTAGATCCCTCAGCTATATAAGGAGCCTCCTGGTTCATGTTTTGGTCACTCTTTCTTTTGAAGAAACCATAAGGGCCGAAATTTTGCATACTCCCTCTCCCCTCTCTCCTCTACTTTCCTTCTTGCTAGTTTGGGTGTGATTCCATTAGAGGCATTACACTTGTGGTGCTAAGCTTCCAAGAAGATCAAGATCAAGATCAAGGGAATTATCAATTGTTGACTATAACAATTGAAAGGTATGTAATTACTAAACCCTAGGTTGTAAATTTCGATTGTATCCTCTCTCCTCTAGGGTTCTTGTTATGCAATTCAAAGTTGTATGTTCAATAGATAAAACATAGATCCAAAGTAGGTTGCATGTGAACTTAGGAATTGTTTTTCTAGTTTATTTGTTTTACCTAAAACCCATCAGTGGTATCAGAGCCATTGTTTGTTTTAAATTGAATTGTTATAATTGTTGAATTGCAAATTAGGGTTTATAGCTATTAAACCCTAAAGGCCATTTTTTTTCGATTTTAGGGTTGTGGATCAAAGGGTTTTTGAAAACCTTAGCCTCCAAAGAACCCTAATCGAAATTAGGGTTAGGGTTTTGAAAACCCTAGCCTCCTCCCTTGAAAATTTCGAAATATGCTATAAAGATTAGGGTTTCTTTGTTTTGGATAATAGTTGACTTATTGGATAATTGAGAAAAAATAAGGAAATTATCCTATCCCCATATTTTCGAAATCTAGAAGGGATATGGATTAGGATTAAATTAATTGTTTAATTTAATTAGATAATCCTTACAAGATTTATTAAATTAATTAAAAGTTAATTAATAGATAAATATTAAATCTAATTAATTGGTTTATTTAAATTTAAAATTTAATAGTTTAAATTTCGAAAAAAAAAATTATATAAACCCTTGAAGTTTTAAAATGTTTTTAAAACACACCTTATATATATATATATATATATATATATATATATATATATATATATATATATTATAATTAAAAGTTAAATATTATATATGTATAAGAATATGGTCAGTCAAATCGCTAGTATGTCTCATTCACGAAGCTAGTCTATAAGGGGGGTATAAGGAAACTGCCTATAAAATGGTAGTTGAATGGGTGTCCACTCTCACCCACCGCTTCCTTGATTAGTGGAGGGTCGTTAGCAGAACGGATTTGATAGGACAACTACTTCCCATTAAAAGTATAATGTTATTAAAGAAAGTACTAGAACACTATTTTTCAAAATCCCAACTCTAGTTACTTTAGGAAAAATGTGAAAAGTATGCTAATCCATGAAATTGCACATTATGCTTTATTGGTCGTTAGTGGAGCGTGTGTGGTTAACCGACACACTAAAAGGCACTAATAAAGAGTAGTAATGGGTATCTTATAATTATCATTTTGATGGAGTGTGTGTGGTTTACCAGCACATCAATAGTTAATGATAAAGACAATAAGGTTACCAAACACACTTGCATGGTTATTCACATCTAGTTTGTGATCCTCAGTATCCCAGTCACAAATAGTATAGCATAATCCGAGATTAAAACATGCCATTAAATAGTTTTAATGTATCTCAAAAGAATTAGGAATTTCACTTCGTTTATTTTTTCTAATGGTGGAATTGGTGAATCGTCATTCACCTACCTTTATGAGATTTGAACTTGGATCTCGGCATCCCATTTCTAAGTTGTAAATCGTCATAGTTGGTTCCTAACCTTGATATGATATCTTTGGGTTATTATATTGAGGTATCTTGGAATCTAACTAAAACTATCTTTCTTTTCAGATGTCTACTCCTGGAAACACTTCTGCTTCATCATCCTCCAGCCACAACTTCTCTCTTCTAAACATCTGCTCCAAAGTCATTATGGATGGCTCCAACTATAACGATTGGATGCGTAACATCAAGATGGCGCTTAGATTCGAGGACAAAGAGTACGTCCTTGAAAAGGAGCTCAAAGAACTTGATGAGTCAAAAGCCACTCCCGAAGAATATGCTGCCTACAAGAAACACTATGATGATGCTACCAAAGTGGCATGCATCATGGTTGCAACCATGTCCCCAGAATTGCAGAGGTACTATGAGGACTACTGGCCTTTTGAGATGAACAAGGACCTTATGGAAAAGTACCATAAGCGAGCTCGTCAAAAAAAGTTTGAGGTAGTCAAGTCACTCATGGCTTGCAAGATGAAAGAAGGGGAATCGGTTGTATCTCATGTGCAAAGATTGCAACGCTACATAGAGCGTTTGGTCAAGCTCAACATTCACTTCGATGAGGAATTGGCCATTGACATGGTCTTGAACTCGTTGCCTGATTGTTATGGTCAGTTTATCTTAACTTACCATTTGAATAACACGGAGCAGACTTTGGCCCAATTGCACAACTTGTTGCAGACAGCTGAGGCAGGGATGAAGGGTAAAAGTATACCCTCCACACCTGCAAGTGCCCCTGTCTTGGCCATTGGACAGGGAAAGGGGAAGAAGAGGAAAGGTCCTCCCAAGCAAAACTGGAAGAGCAAGGTTCAAGCTGTGTCATCTAGTAATGGCCCGAAGGCTAAGCCCAATGGTTCCACTCCCCATGTTTATGATCCAAAAGAGGCCATTTGCTTTTACTGCAATCAAAAGGGGCATTGGAAGAGATCTTTCCCACAATATCTGCAAGATATCAAGGATAGCAAAGTGAAGCCATCCTCGGTAGGTATTTACACTATTTCTGCTAATAACTCATTATCTTCTCGTTCATGGGTCCTTGATACAGGATGTGGTTTTCATATCTGTTCTGATTTGCAGGGACTAAAGGAAAGTGAGGAGATAGAGCATGGGAGGATAAACTTGATCATGGGGAACAGAAAGTCTTCACCAGTGACCAAGATCGGAGTTTATCAACTATTGCTTAGTAATGATGTTAGATTAGACTTAATAAATTGTTGCTATTCGTCTGAGATGACGAGAAACATTATTTCATTTCATGCATTGTTCAGACAAGGTTTTAAATATTCTTTTAATGATTTGAATGGTTCAATTTCTGTTTATAAGAATGATGTTTTTGTGTTTGAAGCTTTACCTTGTGATAGTGTGTATGAAACAGTGACTTGTGTTGATAGCTTAGGAAATAGTGTGCTTAATATTGACTTGTCTAATAGTGTAGACAAGGCATGCTTGTGGCATTGTCGTCTTGGACACATTAACAAGAAACGCATAGCCCAACTCCAAAAGGATGGAGTGTTGGAATCATTTGACCTAAAATCAGATGATATGTGTGAATCTTGTCTTTTGGGAAAGATGACAAAATCACCATTCACAGGGTCCTGTGAAAGAGGTGAAGGTCTGTTGGATCTCATACACACAAATGTGTGTGGGCCCTTCAGATCAACCACAAGGGATGCTAATCGATTCTATGTGACTTTCACTGATGATTATAGCAGATATGGTTACATCTACTTGATCAAACATAAGTCAGAAACCTTTGAAAAGTTTAGAGAATTCAAGCATGAAGTCGAAAATCAATTGGGCAGAAAGATCAAGATACTTAGATCCGATAGAGGCGGGGAGTATCTTAGTACCGAGTTCAACGACTATCTGAAAGAATGTGGGATAGTCTCACAATTGATTCCTCCTAGGACACCACAGTTAAATGGTGTAGCTGAGAGGCGTAATCGAACCTTGTTAGACATGGTTCGTTCTATGATGAGTCGTGCCTCGCTTCCTATTCACTTCTGGGGGTATGCCTTAGAGACAGCCGCCCACCTCCTCAATCTTGTCCCTACAAAGAAGGTTGCCAAAACACCTCACGAAATGTGGACAGGGAAAGTTCCCTCGTTAGCACATATTAAAGTCTGGGGTTGTGAAGCTTTCGTAAGACGAGAGACTCACGACAAGCTAGCAGGTAGAAATGAGAAATGTGTTTTCATTGGTTACCCAAAGCAGTCTTTTGGATATTTGTTCTACAGACCTAGTGAAAATGTGGTGTTTGTAGCTCGAAGAGGAGTCTTTCTAGAAAGAGAGCTCATATTCAAAGAGGATAGTGGGAGTACCATTGACCTTAAAGAGATTCAAGAGTCAACCAATGAAGGAACCTTAGATGACACTAGCACTCAACCAGAGGAAACAGTTCCTGTTGAACCAGTTGATAAATCATTACCTCTTCGAAGATCCACTAGGGTGAGTGTGCCACCTGAGTTGTATGGTTTTCATATTACTTCAGATGGTGACACATTCATAAGTGACAGAACATTGGTAAACTTAGATGAACCAGTCACTTATAAGGAAGCAATGGCAGGCCCAGAGGCTTCCAAGTGGAAAGAGGCAATGGACAGCGAGATTAAGTCCATGTATGACAACCAAGTTTGGAATTTGGTTGATAGTGCACCAGGTCGTAAGACAGTTGGGTGCAAATGGATCTTTAAGAAGAAGACAGACATGGATGGGAATGTGCATACATTCAAGGCTCGACTGGTTGCAAAAGGTTTCACTCAAACCCCAGGGGTTGACTATGATGAGACCTTTTCGCCAGTAGCTAAGATTAAATCTATTAGGATATTGCTCGCCATAGCTGCCTTTCATGACTATGAAATCTGGCAGATGGATGTCAAGACTGCCTTCCTTAATGGGAAGTTGGCTGAAGATGTTTACATGAGTCAGCCAGAGGGTTTTGTTGATGCAAAGTTTCCCAATAGAGTGTGCAAACTTGAGAAATCCATCTATGGATTGAAACAAGCATCTCGCAGCTGGAATCTTTGCTTCCATGAGAAAGTCAAAGAGTTTGGTTTCTCTAGAAGTGAAGATGAGTTTTGTGTGTATATCAAGGCTAGTGGGAGTATAGTAACTTTTCTGGTGTTATATGTCGATGACATATTACTCATTGGTAACGACGTTCCAACCTTGAATGAAGTTAAGTCTTGGCTTGGAAAGTGTTTTGCCATGAAAAACCTAGGAGAAGCTGCCTATATTCTTGGGATTAGAATATTGAGAGATAGAAAGAAGAGACTAATTGGACTTAGTTAGAGCACATACTTGGATAAGGTACTAAAGAGGTTTAGTATGGAAAATTCCAAGAAGGGAGAACTACCTATCCAGAGTAATACCAAATTGAGTAAGACTCAATGCCCGAGTACAGATGAGGAAATAGATGACATGAGTCGTGTACCTTATGCTTCCGTTGTCGGATCGATCATGTACGCTATGACATGTACTCGCCCTGATGTGGAATTTGCTTTGAGCATGGTCAGTCGCTATCACGGAAACCCAGGTAAAGCTCATTGGATAGCCGTGAAGAATGTACTCAAGTATTTGCGAAGAACGAAGGACTGGGTCCTTGTACTTGGTGGCAATGATACTTTGAGAGTAGATGGTTATAGTGATGCCAGATTTCAGACGGATAGAGATAACTTCCGTTCTCAGTCAGGCTGGGTATTCTTATTAAATGGAGGAGCAGTTACTTGGAAGAGTTCCAAGCAAGATACGGTGGCTGATTCTACTTGTGAATCAGAGTACATAGCAGCAAGTGAAGCGTCGAAAGAAGCAGCTTGGTTGAGGAACTTCATCGGGGATCTCGGAGTTGTTCCAACCATCCAGGAGCCTATGGAACTGTTCTGCGATAATGAAGGAGCGGTTGCCTTGACAAAGGAACCGAGAGATCATGGTAAAACCAGACATATCGACAGAAAGTACCATTTCATCAGACATAGAGCAGAAGAAGGCCATCTTATAGTGAAGAGGGTGTCATCTGAAGATAACCCAGCAGATCCCCTCACAAAGGGTCTGAGTAGGGCTAAGCATATTCAGCATGCTCGGAGCATAGGACTGAAAGATGATATTAGTTTTAGTAGTTAGATTAGTTTTGTTCTGAAACTTGTAACAAAGTAAATGTAATTGACTTTTGGTGATTAAATAATAAAGTATTATTTATAAGTTTGGGTTCTACCTTTTGTCAATTATTGAGTTTCATTTTTGCATGTTTTACTTCCCGAATAATAAGATTATTCAAACTCCACAGTCATTCGTACTTTTGGAAGTAAGTAGTGAATCAAGACTGTCATGAACTGGATTGTAGATTGTCTAAGGATAGACATGGCAATAGATTTTGCTGCAACATTCATGAGTACTCAGAAATTGAGATTTGAGTATTGGATAAACCCTCGCTCAAATTATTACTTCATGGAATTTATCACGAATAATACTGAGACGATAATATCTTATAATCTTGAAACAGAGATATATGAGTTGTAATTTGCAAGTCGGCTATGCATTGGTAATAAGAAAACGCATCAGTAACTTGGTGTTATAAAACGTATTATCATGTATGGTTTGATGAGTAAAAGATACAAGCATATGAGTCAATGTTTATTCGTTCCTTTTTCCTTAATAGGAAAAAGCGATATCTGTGGGCCCCTCGATGATTTGGTGTTGACTTATGTGCTGGGCCCAGCCAGGACTAAATTGATGTGTTCAATTAGAAGTCCTACATCATCACTAATCAGGAATCGGGAAACATAGATTCTGGACAAAGAGGTTGATTGCATTCCATGTCTTTTGTCTAGGGATATCTAGCAGAACGAAGGATTATATGATCACTTATCTTAGGACACGTAACTGACTGGGTTAGAGTTTGGCAGCAGCTTTTTGGAAGCTACAATTTGCTGGTCAAATTTAGAAGGCATACTAGCAATTATAGTTACAGACTTATCCAAGTGGGAGACTGTTGGATTAGGTGTCTAAGCCCATAACTATAATTGGTATGTACTTGAATTGATAGCAGCACAGTCCTTTTGGGTTGCCCTTAAACCTAGCAACCAGACAAGGAAATTATGAAAGGAGAGATATTAATTTATTAATAGATTAATAAATTAATATAAATGAATTTATTAATATGTTAAAAGATTAATATATTAATAAGAAATCATTTTGTTTAATTAATTGTTAGCCAGAAACTAATTAGAATTAATTTTTGGGTTAAAAGAATTAATTATAGAGTGTAGGGACTAGTTTGCAATTATCTAATAGTTGAGTGGAAGGCTCTAGAACCCCCTTGGATAAGGGTGGACGAAATCTTCAGGGGAAACCCTAATAATTTCGTCCATAGGGGCTTGGATAAGGCCCTTGGGTTTGCTTAGGCCCTAAGCAAAGGATAACTAGGGTTTCCCCTAAACCCTAGATCCCTCAGCTATATAAGGAGCCTCCTGGTTCATGTTTTGGTCACTCTTTCTTTTGAAGAAACCCTAAGAGCCGAAATTTTGCATACTCCCTCTCCCCTCTCTCCTCTACTTTCCTTCTTGCTAGTTTGGGTGTGATTCCATTAGAGGCATTACACTTATGGTGCTAAGCTTCCAAGAAGATCAAGATCAAGATCAAGGGAATTATCAATTGTTTACTATAACAATTGAAAGGTATGTAATTACTAAACCCTAGGTTGTAAATTTCGATTGTAGCCTCTCTCCTCTAGGGTTCTTGTTATGCAATTCAAAGTTGTATGTTCAATAGATAAAACATAGATCCAAAGTAGGTTGCATGTGAACTTAGGAATTGTTTTTCTAGTTTATTTGTTTTACCTAAAACCCATCAAAAAGGACCAGAATCGGATATGACTAAAGTGATTAAACAATTGTCAAGGACGATCTAAGGTTTGCTAAGGATTGGTCGCTTGTGGGTAGTTAGAAGTATACTAATGGGCTATATTGACATTATTATGAATATATAGGTTTCTATTAAGAATGAATTGTCATATGACAAATATGGAAATGTTTCCATACTGGGGGTTTGGATATTAAGAATCTATGTGTAGGTCAGAAACCTGTATGCAAGAAGGATGTTCAAGGAATGTACTTTGAATTTGAGACTTCGTTTCCTTGGAATTGTTTTGTTATCAGTCTCCAAAGGAATACTTTGTAATATCGTTGGAAAAGTCTTTGTGACTTTTGTACCTAGAGATTAAAAAATTATCATTATATGACATCCCCATTTTCACGGCCAAAAAAGGCTGATTTCATTTATGATTTTTAAAATAAAATCTGAGTAATCTTTCAAAAGGTATTGCGGAATTTATCCTCAAAACAAAATATGACAAAAAATTATCAAAGCATTTCTTAAAGAAATGTATTTTCATTATACTACAAAATTTTGGGATGTCATGTTCCGATACAGACCAAAATCATAAATAGTACGATATAGACCTTACAAAAATTATTTACATCTACTCGCCTATAATCCAAAATCCCTTGTCAGCATCCAACTATGCTCTTGTTCCACTATATGTACATAAAAGCTGAGTGGGTCAGGCTTGGGAGCCTGGTGAGTATATAAGGTTTTCAACCCACAATAAATAAATTTATTAATTTTCATCAACCAAAAATAAATTTATTAATTTCATAAATCAACAATAACCGTGATTACCCGTTTCCGTTATCCTCACTTTATGTCCCAAAACATCTAATAAAAGGGACCTGGCTTAAGGATCATCATCGGGCTAACAACACTGCTTAAGGGATACTTCTGCAGTTTCTTAAGGTTCCACCCTAAGAATCCTCTATCATTCACTCATTCATTCCAAAGGATTGTCCTAAGGTATAGGCACAAAGTCCATCGTTTCTAATAGCACAACTACCAACGTTTTCTATTAGGCACAACTGCAAATATTATCCTTTAGGCGCAACTGCCAGGATTGTGTTTTTCTCACCCAGGCGCAACTACCAATATCATCTATTAGGCGTAGTTGCCAATGTTAACTTTTAGGCGAGGCTGCCAATATTATCATCTAGGCGCAGCTGCCGAGATTATGAGGTTCGATATTAGGTGCAACTACCGATATTATCCTTTAGGCGCAACTGCCAGGATTATGTTGTATCTATTAGGCACAACTGCAAAAATTATCCATTAGGCGCAGCTGCCAGGATATTTAGATTACAACTGGTGAACACTTAAATCAAAATACCTGGTGAACACTCCGTTCAAAAATACCTAATGAACACCTAGTGAACACTCATCTCAAAAATACCTACTGAACACCTAGTTCAAAAATATATGATGAACACATAGTTCAAAAACACCTACAGGTTACGAGCCTGCTGACGTTCCACTGAACTGCCTAGAAAAGTCTGTGATTGTCATCTATACTCCGCTAGATGACTGGAACATCAGCAACTTCGAGGTCTCGCATCATTTTATTTCATCAAATATCAGCTATTTCATCTACCCATGTTATACCCAACATATTTCTAGATAAAAGTACATATACAATTTAAATCATTCTAAACATGTATAAAATATTCATTCAACATCCATCTCAAATAAACAAACAATACACACACACACACACACACATATATATATATATATATATATATATATATATATATATACACACACACATAGCATGTATTTTATATAAAATACTTCATATCTATGTGTAAGATGAAAGTGACTATACACTCACATTATTTAACGATAATTGGACAACACTTCGTCCCTTAAAACAATCTTTTTCGATGAAACCAAGATGTTTTCTCGAAAATCGGGTTCTGCACGGGCAAATTTTCAACTCGAAAAACTCTTTTTCTCGGAGATTTCGGGGCTCCGGGCTTTCTTTGGGTGCTAGGAAGGTACCCTAGGCTTTGGGTGGGTTTAGGATAGGCTAAAAGGAAAGTAGAAGGTGTAAAAGTCTGAAAATTGTAAACATAACTCGGGCAGCCTCGCATCCTATTTATAGGAGGTTGATGCCTCGAATTACATTGGGCGTAATATCATGGTACGCGGGGCGTACTACTTCACCAGCCACTACGTTGGGCGTAACTTCGGTACGTTGGGTGTACGAGACGTGGCGCCTGATTGGGTTCCGAGCTTCGGACACATCATAGCTACCAACACGCGTCCATCATGCGAAGGAGTAGGGGGTGATCGACTCCAGATCACGTACACGAGTACGCTGGGCGTACACCTTCGGACCAACCTCGGAATTTGGGCCTTGAACTTTAAAAATTTGTAACTTTCGCATATGGGCTTCGTTTTCGACGTTTTTTTACATCCACACGTAGGTGAGATTATACTCTACAACTTTCGTTTAGACTCCGTTGGCTAATATTGACTTTATTTTTAAAGTTATATTTTTAACGGGCCGGGACATGAAAAGTCTGTTAAAAATTCATAACTTTTTTATCCGACATTCGTTTTCGTCTATCTATTTACCGTTAAACTAGTATCAACAAGATCTTCGATTCACGTTTAGATTGTGTTGGCTAAAAATCTCTCGATCTATAATTCGAATTACGGGCTGCATACTGCTATACCAAATCTTAGAAAATTCATAATTTCCTCATACGAAGTCAGATTTTGGATATTTTTATGCACGTTCTTGGTTTAACGTATACTACGACTTTCATTTAGATCACTAAGTCTAAAAAGCACTTTATCGTAAATTCACTTTTTACGTCACACAGCGTCATGCCGGTTCTGTCGCGAAATTCGACATGTCATAACTTCTTTATTATGACTTAGATTTCGGTATTCTTTATATCTCCGGAATCCTTGTTTCGACAACTACAACTTTCTTCATGGATATCGACTTTATCTAAAATTTTACTTTTGACGCTTATTTTTATCCTTAATTTATTATATCATCATAATTAAATATAAGGCACATAAATTTACATAATTCATTCTTATTACCTCAAAACACGTTATAGTAGTTGACCTAAACTTTACATCGTCTTTAATGCTTAGCCCAGAAACACGAGCGTTACAATTCTCTCCCCCTTAGAATGATTCCGTCCTTGGAATCATACATCAGAAAACAAATGCGGATAGTGACTCATCATATCACCCTCCGTTTCCCATGTGAGATTTGGCCCATTCGTATGTTTCCATTGCACAAGCACTAAATCGACCATCTTGCTGTTAGGTTTTATACAAACAATCCTATGTGTGCATGCAACCCTAGTTGGATCTATGTTTTCACTATAAGACATACAACTTTATGAACACAAAATAAAACCCTGGCATGCTTCTATAATTTTCGAAAATTACATAGAAGTGTAGTAAACATACCTTTGTTGTTATATAGCAATAACAACTAGTTTCCTTGATCTCTTGAACTCTCTTGAACTCTTGAAAGCAAGCACCACAATTGTAGTGCCTCTAATGGCTCACAAACACCTTGAAGCAAGAAGGCAACAAAGAGAGAGAAGGGAATGATGCTAATTTCGGCCCTAGGGTTTCCTTGGAATCAAGTGGCCTCAAGTTGAAGCATAGGGCATGTATTTATACTATAGGGTGCTAGGGTTTCAGTCAAAACCCTAATGGACAGCTTAGCCACCAAGCAGCCCAAGGAGCCTTATGGAATGAGGCCTTTGGACGAAAATATGATGATCCTTCATCATAATTTCGTTCCCCCTTAGTCCATTAGGTTTCCTAGCCCAAAACTCAACTATCACACATTTGACAGTTTATACCCTTTTATTTAATTAATCTCTTTTAGTCACCAAATTAATTCCTAATTAATTTATGACTAATACTAATTAAATAAATATGATTTCTCCTTTAATATATTATTCTTATAATATATTAATAAATCATAATATCTCCTCTCTCATATCAAATTACCTTGTCAAGTTGCTTTGGTGAAGGCAACCCAAAAGGACCATGCACACTCGGGTCAAGTATATACCAAATATGGTTACTGACTTAGACACTAACCCAACACTTGCGTCATAACTTCTTAGTCTTACGGTCAACAATTGCCTTCGGTTCTTCAGTTAACCTCTTGATTTCATCCATTCTTAACTCAGAAATTGGAATTATATTGAGAACTTCTCCCGTGAACTTTCTCAAATAACACACGTGGAAAGTGTTATGAATACCATCTAGTTCTTCTGGTAGTTCTAGGTTGCAAGCTTGGTTCCCAATCCTCTGAAGAACTTTAAACGGTCCAATAAACCTTGGACTCAACTTTCCCTGAACCACATAACATACTCATCGTAGTCGGACTCGATTCAATATGACCTTTAGGGTCGGAATATCAATCATCTTCTTAGTCATTACCGAAACAATGGTAACGACATATTTTAACAAAAACGAAATCAATTACTAGCTTCTTGGTAACCATGTGACTTTCCCTGATCCAAGTGTGAGTCTTGTGCTTCCAGTAGTATAGGCCTTTACTACTATTCACACCTACTCATACTCGACCCAAGAATTGTCTCGCAGTTTTCCAACTCACCATTCAAAAATTTCACATAATCATTTAACACATCAGGTAACAAAACGAAGGTTTTATATTACTTCTTGAAACGGTTACACAGATGTTCAAGTTTAATATATACTATGCCTCTATTAGGCTACACCACCGAATACTATTTGCATGGCTGCGTTATATCTTGATTTTGGAACATATAGTCCTTACTCCTAATCCCTTGCATCCTCGCCTGCTTCATTAAGGATCATCGGGAATGCTTTTGCCTTTGGTTTCGGAGGTACATTTAGCTTTGTAGCTCCCTTCCTCTTTGGGTAGTCTTGCTTGTAGTGCCCTTCTTCATTACATTCATAACACACCCTTTTATTGAATGTACGTTCATTGGTGTAATGCCCATACTTTCCACATTTTAAACATGTCACCTATGTGCCACATTTTCGTACGTGTTTCTTCTTTCACTTATCGCGCCACCTTGCTTCACCCCTCCTCCTCCTCCTCCTCCTCCTCCTCCAAACTTCAAGAATTTTCTCTTCTAGTTGGACCCTGAAGTTCCTTCAAACTTTCTTTTCTCACCGACTTCAACCTTGCTGGCGGCTCTTCCCTTGATCATCTTTTCAACAGACTTGGCAGCCCAGATAGTTGCCTCCAGAGTAAGTGCCTGACGCATTGGCACCGCATACTCCCATGGAAGTCCCTTTGCATACTTGTCGATTTTTGTCAACTCGTCTAGGACAATACACAAAAAAAACTCCATTTTATTTGTGAAGTTACTAGTGTATTCATCGATAGACATGCTTCCCTTCTTTAATGTCAGAAATTGGTTCTCTAGCTCAAGCAGATTTTGGGCCGAGCAGTACTTGCGCTTGAAATGCACCAAGAACTCTGCCCAAGTCAGTTGCAGTGGCTCATTAGGGATTAGGGTCTTCCCTAGAGTGTTCCACCAGCGAACAACGCCATCTCAGAACTGACGCACTACAAATATGGTTTGTAACTTGCCTTGGCAACCACATGTCATGAAGGCTAATTCCATCTCTGTGATCCAATCCATTACTCTGACGGGATCTTCCTTTCCAGTGAAAGTTGACGGTTTGCAAGTCATAAAATCTTTGTACTTGCATCCATTTCTCTCTACTCCATCATCTTGGTTATTCCTCTTAACCACAAGCGGTTCAGTTTGACCAACAGATCTACTGTAATTTCCTTCCTCTGACAGACTGTCATTTAATTCCGGTTGTTCAATAGGCATTGAAGGTTCATTCCTGCTGTTCATCAATAATTGTCTCATTTCTTCCCTTTTGTTCAGCCATCATAGCCTAAATCATGGATTGTACTTCAGCCATTGTGATTGGTTCTGGTGCAACTTCTACTATTGGCACCTGCTCAATCACTTGGGGTTGAGGTTGCTGATTCTTATTCGCATTTCCAGCTCCACTTTGGGTTCTTTCCATTATGATCTATACACCAAATTAGTCCAATTTATATCTTTATTCATGATAGATATTTAAATTCTCCTTATCACTCCGAAACGTTATATGCTATTTCTAATATCGTAGTCATACGCTTAGAATCCTGAACATATAAGGTTTCCAGATCCTGTCGGCAACAGACCATAGATCCGTACAAATAATATCATATCTGGCAAACATATAGCATTTAGCACATAAAAACATTTTAGGAATCTTTCCTAAAATATACTAGTGCTCGTGTCTAAAATATGGTAGAAACTCATCTCACGATCATCACTTAGCATTCTAAGTTTAAGTCTAGAAATCCTAAAAATTCCTAATTCGCTTAAACTAATGCTCTGATACCAACTATGACATCCCCATTTTCACGGCCAGAAAAGATCGATTTCATTTATGCTTTTTAAAATAAAATCAGAGTGATCTTTCAAAAGGTGTTGCAGAATTTATCCTCAAAACAAAATATAATAAAAATTTATCAAAGCATTTCTTAAAGAAATGTATTTTCATTATATTACAAAATTTCGGGATGTCATGTTCCGATACAGACCAACAGCCTAAACAGTACGATATAGACCTTACAACAGTTATTTACATCTACTGGCCTATAATCCAAAATCCCTCGTCATCATCCAACTACGCTCTTGTTCCACTACCTGTGTATAAAAGCTGAGTGGGTCAGACTTGGGAGCCTGGTGTGCATATAGGGTTTTTAACCCACAATAAATAAATTTATTAATTTTCATCAACCAACAATAAATTTATTAATTTCATCAATCAACAATAACCATGATTACCCATTCCCGTTATCCTCACTTTATGTCTATAAACATCTAATAAAAGGGACCTAACTTAAGCATCATCATCGGGCTAACAACACTTTTTAAGGGATACTTCTGTAGTTTCTTAAGGTTCCACCCTAAGAATCCTCTATCATTCGCTCATTCATTCCAAAGGATTGCCCTAAGGTATAGGCACAAAGTCCATCGTTGCCAATAGCACAGCTGCCAACGTTCTCTATTAGGCACGGCTGCCAATATTATCATCTAGGCGCAACTGTCGGGATTATGACGTTCTCTATTAGGCATAACTGTCGATATTATCCAGTGTTCTAAAAGGCGCGCCATGGCGTGATGCGTGGCTCCGCCGTTACGAAAAACCTCATAACGTTGCTGTTAGGCGTAACGCGTGGCAAGGCGTGATATGGCGTGCCATGGCGCGTTATGGCGTGTTATGGCGCGTGTTTTTTCGTTTGAGACACGGTTTTTTGCTCTTTGTTATGTCTGTTCTAATCGGAGATACATGTATTGTGGTTTTCGTTAAATTTTTGTTACTAGTTATTGATCTAACACTTATAAAAAGTAGTTATATTTAATATAAATTTATATTTATGTGGTAACATAATTTTAAATTAATACAAAATCGCCGCCTTACATCACGCCTTGAAAAACGCCATGGCTCGCCAGGGCTCGTTAAGCTTGAGGCTTGACCTTGCCGCTACGCCACGTCTCACGCCATTTAGAACCTTGATATTATCCTTTAGGCGCAACTTCCAGGATTATGTTATATCTATTAGGCATAGCTGCAAAAATGATCCATTAGGCGTAGCTGTCAGGATATTTAGATTACAACTGGTGAACACTTAAATCAAAATACCTGGTGACCACTACGTTCAAAAATACCTAATGAACACCTAGTGAACACTCAACTCAAAAATACCTAATGAACACCTAGTTCAAAAATATATGATGAACACATAGTTCAAAAACACCTACAAGTTACGAGCCTGCTAACGTTCCACTGAACTGCCTAGAAAAGCCTGTGGTTGTCATCTATACTCCGCTAGATGACTGGAACATCAACAACTTCGAGGTCTCTCATCATTTTATTTCATCACATATCAGCTATTTCATCTACCCATGTTATACCCAATATATTTGTAGATGAAAGTACATATACAGTTTAAATCATTCTAAACATGTATAAAATATTCATTCAACATCCATCTCAAATAAAAAACAATATATATATATATATATATATATATATATATATATATATATATATATATATATATACACACACACACACAACACGTATTTTATATAAAATACATTATATTTATGTGTAGGATGAAAGTGACTATACACTCACTTTATTTGACTATAATTGGACAACACTTTGTCCCTTAAAACAATATTTTTCTATGAAACCGAGATGTTTTCTCAACAATCAGGCTCTGCGCAGGCAGAGTTTCGACTCGAAAAACTCTTTTTATCGGAGACTTCAAAGCTCCGGGCATTCTTCGGGTGCTAGGATGGTACCCTAGGCTTTGTGGGGGGAGGGGGGGTTAGGATAGGCTAAAAGGAAAGTAGAAGGTGTAAAAGTGTGAAAATTATAAACATAACTCGGGCAGCCTCACATCCTATTTATGGGAGGTTGATGCCTCGCATTACGCTAGGCGTAATATCATGGTACGTGGAGCGTACTACTTCACCAGCGCTACGTTGGGCGTAACTTTGGTACGTTGGGCATACGAGACGTGGCGCCTGATCGGGATCCGAGCTTCGGACGCGTCATAGCTACCAAAACGCATCCATCATGCGAAGGAGTAGGGGTGACCAACTTCGGATCACATACACGATTACGTTGGGCGTATACCTTCGTACCAGCCTCGAAATTTGGGCCTTGAACTTTAAAATTTTGTAACTTTCACATACGGACTCCGTTTTCGACGTTCTTTATATCCACGTGTAGGTGAGATTATGCTCTACAACTTTAGTTTGGAGTCCTTTGGCTAATTTTGAATTATTTTTAAAGTTATATTTTTAACAGGACGGGACATGAAAAGTCCATTAAAAATTCATAACTTTTTCATGCGACGTCCATTTTCCTCTATATTTTACCGTTAAACTACTAGCAACAAGATCTTTGATTCTTGTTTAGATTGTGTCGGCTAAAAATCTATCGGTCTATAATTTGAATTCTGGGCAGCATACTAAGTCAGATTTGGACATTTTTTATGCACACTCTCGGTTTAACATATACTACGACTTTCATTTAGATCACTAAGGCTAAAAAGCACTTTATCGTAAATTTACTTTTTACGTCACACAACGTCGTGCCAGTTCTGTCGCGAAACTTCGACAGGTCATAACTTCTTCGTTATAACTCGGATTTCGGTATTCTTTATATCTCCGGAATCCTTGTTTCGGCCACTACAACTTTCTTCATAGATATCAACTTTATCTAACATTTTACGTTCGACGCTTATTTTTATCCTTAATTTATTATATTATCATAATTAAATATAAGGCACATAAATTCACATAATTCATTCTCATTACTTCAAAACACATTACACTAACTGACCTATACTATTTCACCGTATTTAGTGCTTAGCCCAGAAACACGGGCGTTACACATTGCATGATAGCTTAGAATCTAACATATTCTAATAGTGGAAGAATTTGATATTGTTACACTTATAAGGATTTGGAATTGTGAAATGAGTATCATTGGAAATGTGTTCAATTGATCTATTTCACAAAGTAAGGACCATAGGTAAACATAGTGTGCATGCTTGGAGCATGGGATAACTATTGTTTTAATTCAAGTATTAAGTTGATTAATCGAAACATTATACAATGAATAATGTGTAACCAATATGGTGATTAAATAAAGGGTGTTTTAATTATATTCAAAAGGTTTTGAGACCATATTGGATTCGATTATTCTTGTGTTTCACTTCGCATGTTTAGACTTCCTGAATAATAAGATTATTCAAACCCTCCACGGCCGATCATATTTTGTAAGTAGGTATTTAGGCAAGACTGTCATGAATCCGACTGTAGATTGTCTAGGTGTTTAGACATAGCACAAGTTTTTGGAGTATTCATGAGTACTTCTGAAATAAGATTTGAGTATTGGATTAAACCCACACTCACTTGAATCACTTCATGGATTTTATCACGAGTGATTGTGAGACGATAATATCTTATATTCTAGAAATGGAGACATATGAGTTGTTGTTTACAAGTCGGCTGCGTATTGATAATACGTAAACTCATCAGTAACTTGATGTTATAAACTGTATTGTTGTCTGTGATTTGATGAGTAAATAGTACAAGCATATGAGTCGAAGTTTATCCGTTCCTTTTACCCTAAGAGGGATCAAAGCGATATCTGTGGGCCCCTCGATTATTTAGTGATGACACGCTAAGCGCTTGACCAAGCCTGGACTGATTTGATTTGTTCAATTAGTTGGTCGTCATAAATTGGAAATCGGGAAACAAACCTTGGACATAGAGAATGATTATAATCCATGTCTCATGTCCATATGATATCTAGAATGGAGGAATATTTGATCCCTTATCTAAAGGAAGCGTTACTGATAAGATCAAAGTTCGACAACGACTTTTGAAAGCTACGATTGCTGATCAGATTCTGAAGTCGTACTTGCAATAATAATTATTAGACTTATCCAAGTGGGAGACTGTTGGATTAGGTGTCTAAGCCCATAACTATTTTTGGTATGTACTTGATTTGATTATGAGCATGGTCCTTTTGAGTTGCCTTTACTCATGCAACTTGATAGGATGACAAGTGGAGAGAGAGAGTGTAGGATTTATTATATGAATAATAAATTGTTACTCAGAATGATTGTATTAATATATTACAAGACTAATATATTATTTGGAAATCATATTATTAATTAGTAATTAATCAGAAATTAATCTAGTATTCATTTTGGGATTAAAGGAACTGATTAGTAATGGAGGGACTGATTATTTAAATTAGTAATAATTATAGTTTGGGCTAATGGACCTTATTGATATGGGGTGGACGAAAATCTATGGAAAGCCCATAGAGTTTTCATCCAAGGCCCTGTCATATGGGGGTTCATGGATTGCTTAAGGCCTAAGCAAGAGAATTAGGGTTTCCACCTGAAAACCCTAATAACCTTAACTATATAAACCCTCCTAACATAAGGATTTTCGGCCCCCCTTTGAGTTTTAGAGAAACCCTAGCTGAAATCCCTCCCTTTCCAACTCTTCCTTTGCATTGAGTGTTTGTGACTCCATTAGAGGTGCAACACTTGGGACACTAAGCTTTCAAAGGTCAAGGAGTTCTTGTTATTGCTACATACAAGTGAGGTAAGGTTCCAAACCCTATTTTACATATGAATTTCGAAATCGGTATGCTAGTATTAGGGTTTATGCTTTGGATGATTATTTGCATGTATAACTTGAGAAAAAACTAGATCTAAAACATTAGGGTTACATGTACACCATATGAATGTTGTAGTGCTCAAAACCCATCAGTAACTCCCCATGGGTGAAGGTTCGGGAAAGACATATTGCCCGCTTGGATGTCACTGCACGACTCGAACCACTAACATAATCTAACTTTGCCGTTCTAAAAAAATATGTATATATGTATGTATGTATACCAACCAACCACACACACATGCATATATGGGTATCCATGGGTGTTGTAATTTGTTATGATATGGAACCTTGTACCGGGTATCCATGGGTGTTGTAATTTGTTATGATATGGAACCTTGTACTTGTAGAAAGTTCAAACTTCAAACCAGTGGACCTATATTGAAAATATATTTTAGCATAATGAGAAGGGAAAATTGCAATAAAGTCCCTACATATTGGCCTCATAATTGATTTAGTCCTTATATATATTTTTTATTCAATTAAGTCTCAAATACCGGTAATCGTATTCAATTTAACCCTTTGACCCGGTCTACAGGTCATCAAAATTTCAAAAATTATATTTTTGGCCCATATTTCAAAATTTGTTATAAATTTGGTCCAAAATTTACACTTTTGGCCCAAATTTTAATCCTTTTATACAAAACTGGTCCAAAATTTACCCTTTTTGCCCAAATTTTAGAATTTTATTATGAATTCACCCAACTTTAGTTTTTTTTTTTTTACAACCTTTTTTCTCAAAATTTTGTTTCTAATATGTTTTTTCTTTATAAACTCATATTTATACAAAAAAACATATTTTCACATAAAAATCTTATTTTTTCTATATAAAAATTGTTTTTAAAAAGTTTTTGTATATGAAATATCTACTTATAAAATAGGTTTGGATTATTTGTGTGATTTCTCTTAAAAAATCAATTAAGAAATTAAAAGTAACCCTAAATTATACTATCAAACTATAGTTTGTCAAAAACTAGTTACACTCATTTTAATATTATTTATTTTTTCTTTAATCACATTTATAGGACAAATAATGTCAGTTCTTAACTGTAGTTCATAGAAAAAAAACCATTTTATTAAAAAATTTCGACATCATGTTTTTGAGTAGGTTATAATATTTTCCTTGTGAAGCTCAACTCAAGCATGTATCAGGTGTTTGCGTAATTTTTTTAAACCAAACTCATGTGTAAATTCTTCAGAAATTTAGTTAAAGTATTCTATTGTGTTATTAATAGTTATAATATTTTATATATTTATGTTGCTATTGTATTTTTGGTCATTTCTCACTCCCCTAAAAACATGTTTATTGATAATAAATTGCAACCGGTATTCCATATAACAGACATTAAAAAATATAGGAAATACAAGATTATAAATAATCCAAGTAAGAAGAGGTTGATTGACAATAAAAAATCACAACCTAGATCGGACACGTGCCATGAATGGATATGTTTTATTTAGATAATATATTTATTAAAAACTTATAAAAAATATATCAAAGTCATGATTTTAAATTTTTTCTAAAAAAGTTCTTACGAATAAAATATAGTATTATTATATTATATATATATTTTTTAAACTTTCATATATAATGTAACTAGTTTAAACTTTCATATAAATGTGATTAAAGAAAAAATAATCCGAACCTGTTTTTATAATTTATGGTTACTTTTAATTTCTTAATTGATTTTTTAAGAGATATCACACAAATAATCCAAACCTATTTTTATAACTAGATATTTTATATACAAAAAACTTTTTAAAAAAAGTTTTTATATAGAAAAAATAAGATTTTTATTTGAAAATATGTTTTTTTTGTATAAATGAGTTTAAAAAGAAAAAACATATTAAAAACAAATTTTTGAGAAAAAAAAAGTTGTAAAAAAAACTAAAGTTATGATGAATTCATAATAAAATTCTAAAATTTGGGCAAAAAGGGTAAACTTTGGACCAAATTTGTAAAAAAAATTAAAATCTGGGTCAAAAGTATAAAATTTGGACCAAATTTGTAATAAATTTTGAAATCTAGGCCAAAAATGTAATTTTTTAAACTTGAATGACCTGTTGATCGGGTCAAAAGGTTAAACTGAATACGATTACCGATGTTTGAGACTTAATGGAATAAAAAATATATATAAAAAATAAATCGATTATTAAGCCAGTATATATATATATATATATATATATATATATATATATATATATATATATATATATATATATATATATATATATATATATAGAGAGAGAGAGAGAGAGAGATAAGTTCAAATGTTTTTGATAACTATTGTGTGCGTGTGTGCATCAATAAGAATTCAGGAAATAATAAATCATTAAATAAATCATTTAAGGATATTATAGTAATATTTACGTATTTAATTATGGTAGATAATTAATATGTTTATTATCCCTTTAAATATGAGATGTCAAAGTCAAAACCTGTAAAAAACCCTACAATTGCCGTCTTCAATTTTCTTCCTTCTCTGTTGTCTCGCTGGAGAAATCGAACCATCAAAGTGTTCCTCCACCTTCTTCTTTAACATTCTAACCCATTATCTTCCATAGCCATACTACTTTTAGCAGCACACAATTTCGTCTTCCTTCCCTCCTCTCCATTACCGATACCTAAACCAAATCATCATCTCGTCACCACAACTCTCTTGTTGGACCACCATCAGGTAACGTCGACATCCACAACACCGATGACGAGTAGCTCCTCACCGGCAACGTTGACAATTTAGTTCCCAGTGACGACGACCACAACTCTCTTCCCCCTGTGACATATTCGTTATTGATGTCCAATTGACCCAGAGGCCACAAAAAACCTGGATATACCCATGTATCTGTTTACTTTACCATAGTTTTATATATTGCAGAATTGTCACTCTTTAATCCTTTTAGGATCTACTGATTTGTTGAATTTTGATTATGGGGCAATTCATAACATCCATCATTATAAAAAAACTAAGAGACAAGATTTTTGTTTAGTGCCTACCAACTGTTTGTTAAAAATCCTAAGAGACAAGATTTTTGTTTTTCATGTTTTTCACAGGTTTCAATATTGGCAAAGGGATAAGCTGTCATTATTGAGAATTGAAAGAAAGTTTCATGCTGCATACCAACTGCTCGATAAAATGCTTAAATCAGGTTTCTGGATTTTCTATCCAATCTTTTTATATAAGTTCAACTATTTTTTTGGCAAATATAAATGAGTTCTTCATAAAGGTTTTTGTTGTAAGTAAGGTGCTTAACAAAACTCGTGAATCAACTTTGTTTCAATTGTATTATAAATTGTTTTGTAGGACCATGGAAGTATCAAATCTGTTATTTTTTTTATTCATTTGATTGTTAATAAATTGAGAGGATAAAAATCTGTTAATTTTTTTTATTCATGTCTTCCGATTATGGTTTTGGTTAATTATTTATATGTTGATAATAAATTCTGCTAGAATTTTACTGTTTTATTTTAATAAAATTTTAATATTTATATGTTGATAATGTATTCTAATAGAATTTTACTGTTGCATTCTAACATAATTTGTGATAGAAATAGCTTGAAGAACTGATGAGAAAGGTTTGAAGAATGAATAAAAGAATGACCACGCTCAGTGTTTAAGAATATTGTTATTTTTTAAGAATCACACTTGTTATTCTTTCAGAATGTTGTTATTATTCAAAGAATCACAATTATTTATTAGGTATATTATTAGTTCAAGAATTTATTTTGTGTATTCTTTTCGGAATGTATTTAGTAGTTTATGATTGACATTATGTTATTATGATAGAATATGTTAGAATGTAGTTATTTTCCAACCTCGGATTCCAAAACTTTGTTATTATTCAATAATATTCTAATAGAATAAAATTATGAAAGAGCATCATTCTAAATAAAAAAAATATTCTGACAGAATAAATTGGTTGTTTTTACAAATTATGTTAGAATTAAAATTGAATTAATTAAAAAAAAATCAAATTTTTAAAATTGGGAGAATTAATTATCCATAAATATCCGAAAATTTCCTTTTATAATTGTAGTTAATTGTCCAAAATACCATTTTGCTAAAATGTGTGTGATTAGATGGTACATGATATCCCATTGTAATATCATACACTCTCAAATCATGTTCATTGATGAATTTCATCCGTTGGTCCAGATTTATGTATTTTGGCACACAATAGTTAGTAAAAACAAAATAACCTAAGCCTATATATATATATATATATATATATATATATATATATATATATATATATATATATAGGAATGAGTTCTATGGAAAACAAATAACTAGGGCAACATCTACCGGAACCAATAATCAAATGACACGTGTCCATTTCTTTCTTCACAAGTAATGTATTGTGGAAGTTATTGTGGAAGTGATGTGTTGTCATGTTTTCATTGGTTCAAATATGTGTTGCCCTAATCATTCATTTTCCATATAACTCTTCCCTCTCTCTCTCTCTCTCTCTCTCTCTCTCTATATATATATATATATATATATATATATATATATATATATATATATATATATATATATATATATGGGAAAAGTGAATATACCCTTAAGGGTATATAAGCTTAGGTACCCATACTCACTATACTACGTCATTTTGTATTATATAATACATTCTAATTATCCAATGTTCTTATAATTTAACTTCTAACTTGATTATGTGTTGTCATGTTTTCATTGGTTCAAATATGTGTTGCCCTAATCATTCAGTTTCCATATAACTCTTCCCTATATATATATATATATATATATATATATATATATATATATATATATATATATATATATATATATATATATATATATGGGAAAAGTGAATATACCCTTAAGAGTATATAAGCTTAGGTACCCATACTCACTATACTACGTCATTTTGTATTATATAATACATTCTAATTATCCAATGTTCTTATAATTTAACTTCTAACTTGATTTACTTTCATTATTTTTATAAATTACACATTTACATAATTTACATTTTCAACTATAATATATATAGCCTAGTAGATATTCGACAAATAAAGGTGATATAAGAGAAAGATAATAGTGAAATTTTGAAAATTTTGAAAGTAAATCAAGTTAAGGGTTGAAGTTTAAGAACATTATAATGAATATATCAAACAAAATGATGTATTATGATGCGTTTGGGTACCTAGCCTTATATACCCTTAAGGGTATATTCATTTTTCCCTATATATATATATATATATATATATATATATATATATATATATATATATATATATATATATATATATATATATATATATATATATGCAATTTCTGCTAAGAACCGCTGAAAAAGAATTAGACTTCTCGGAGTGGTGCGGTAGGAGACCGCACCTTGGTGCCACATCAGCAGGGAACACCGCCCCCAGGGTGCGGTTTCCTGCCATTGAGACCGCAGTGCGGCCCTTGAAGACCGCGGTATTTGATTGGTTGGTCATATTCTTGACCGTTGAACGCAATTTCCCCCTTTTTTTTTTTTTTTTTTTTTTTTTTTCTTTTTTTTTTTTGTTTTTTTTTTCTTTCCTTCCTATATATATATATACACATATCAAACTCAATTTTTTTCACAATACAATCTTCTCTCTCTCAAATTTTTTTTTTTTTTTAAATCACCACTCTCCAAAAAATGTCATCTTCTTCATCTTCTGAAGAATTTCAAACTATTTTTGATACCGCTATTGCGTGTGTTCAAATGGCGGAACAAACATACAACGTTGTATGTAACAACGCAGCTGCAAGTTCTCAACAGAGAACACGAAGATACATTTACAGAAATCGTGAAGAAGCCAACCAACGTTTGGTGCAAGACTATTTTGCAGAGAATGCCACTTACCAAGGGTATTATTTTCGTAGGCGCTTCAGAATGCTCAAAGGTTTATTCGAACGTATAGTTGAAGATGTAACGAGGGAGTGCAGTTTTTCCCAACAACGCTACGATGCTAGAGGTACACCCGGTTTCACTCCGTTACAAAAATGCACGGCCGCACTTCGTCAGTTAGCATATGGCATTCCGCCTGATGCGTTAGACGAAAGTTTTAGGATGTCTGCTAGGATAGCACGAGACAGTCTCCATTTTTTCTGCAAAACTGTCATTCAGTTTTATGGTCCAAAATATTTACGTAAGCCTACACGTAATGACATCTTGCAATTGCAAGCTCATCATGCTAGTGTGCATGGGTTTCCTGGAATGCTAGGAAGCTTAGATTGTCTCCATTGGGCATGGGAAAATTGCCCTACAGCATATCATGGGCAATTTACACGAGGTGATCATGGTCACCCAACGGTGGTACTTGAAGCAGTTGCATCACAAGATATGTGGATTTGGCATGCTTTTTTTGGTTCTCCTGGTTCGATTAACGACATCAACGTTCTTAACCGTTCACCAATATTTAACAACATATACGATGGATCCGCACCAGATTCTTCTTTTCAAGTGCATGGAACGCCATATAAGTATGGTTATTATCTGGTCGATGGAATCTATCCTGAGTATGCTGTGTTTGTTAAGTCGTTTTCAGCTCCACATGGTTCTAGACGAAAGAAATTCAAGAGAGCTCAAGAAAGAGCTAGGAAGGATGTTGAGCGTGCTTTTGGAGCTCTGAAGAAACGATGGTTCATACTGAAAAAACCAGCAGCTTATTTGGGCGAGGAAAAACTTCAAGAAATCATGTATACGTGTATTATATTGCATAACATGATTATTGAAGACGAAGGAAGAGCGATATGTGTGTTTGACGAGGAAGAAATAATACCAGAGACACAGCCAATAGAAATTGGTGGCGAAGAGTATATAAACAGAAGAGCAGAGATACGTTGCAATGAAACATTTCATAATCTTCGCAATGACTTGGTGGAACACATTTACGGGGTTCAAAACATTAACCTTAAATTGGATCCACCGGATGACCCCGAAGACGAGTTCTCGGAGAACAACTTTATGTAGTTTCCTTTAGTTATTTTATTTATGTTTTTTAAGTTTATAGGGTTATTTAAATGCCATGTGTGTGGTTTTTTTTTAGTAACGCAATGTACTGTTTTTTTTATTTTCAAGTAATGAAGAATTATGTTTTTTTTTTTTATTAAAATAGAAGGTATATTAAATTAAATTAGTTAAAAAAAAAAGAAGTTTTATTAAATTAAAATACTTTAAAAAAAAAACAAAAAAATAAAAGAAATGCAAAGTGTGGCACCACACCCTTGGTGTGGCAAGAAACCACACTTAAGTGGTAAAATGTGATGTAGCGCTTACATGGCGCTTATGTGGCGAGGGAGGGAGTGCGGTTTCGGTGGCACCACTCCCTCCGCCTTATGAACCAAACATAAAATAAACCAATTTTCCTTTTCCCCCATCGTTAACGGCGTCATATTCACGTTTCGGATTTCATTGTCAAATCACGGCGGAGCTGCAATCGATTCACAACTGCGAGGGATAATTAATTTACAGCTCCGATTAGCGGACGCTCGAACTTGACGGCGGCGAAGAAGCTTTAGCAACACAGGGGGAGACAAAGATGGTGAACATGACGACTTTTTTCGGGATGTCATTGGGCGCTTTTGTGTTCTGGCAATCAATGGATAAAGTTCATGTTTGGATCGCTCTTCACCAGGACGAGAAGGTCTGAATCTTTCTTCTTCTCTCCATATGTATATCTAGATCTGTAGCGATATGCTTCGATTGTGCTCGTACTTTGTCGTTTTACTCTTGATATACCTGAATATTCTGAATTAGGGTTCGTTTTATCTGTCGAAATTGAATGCAGCGATTAGGAAAACAATTACTGCTTTGAGGTAGATGCATGATTAATGGAGTGTTAAACTTTTTATAAGAAATGGAATGTTGATTTGATGTTGAATAAGAATTGGTATTAGGCTAAATTTACTTAAATCTGAACTGTTCACATCGTTTCAATTTTTGGTTCCAATTTACCCTCTGTTTTGACTTCCTAAACTCGAACTGCATTCTCAGTGACAGTAGGTTAATGAAGTTCAAACGTACATCCAGTTTTATAACCAATAGCACAAGTCTAAATTTGATAGGAATTTAGCACTGAATATGGATTGTTTGTAACAATTGCAGCAAGAAAGAATGGAGAAGGAGGCAGAGATCAAGAGGGTGAGAGAACAGCTGCTACAAGAAAACAAAGAAAGAGACCCTATTGCATAATTAAAGCTTGGTAATTCATGTTGGGACATTGAATGCATTTTCCCTGAATTTGTTCTTGTTGTATTTTCATGGTTCTTAAGATACACATGTTTTGTCTTGATTAATAACGAATGAATGTCATTACAATTGGTGCTGTTGAGTCCCAACTCCCAAAAGCATCCTCAAGATTTTTTATTGATTCATCATTTTCTATATACCCAGCTGTTTGTTACTTTAAAACAAGGTAAGTCTATATACATAGAGTTTTTTTTTTTTTTTTTTTTTTTTTGCAACATAGATGAGTTTGTTAGAGAAATGGTAATGATCAACACACAGCAATCACATATTTAAGGTAGGAGAAAAGAAAGAACATTGGAATTTATAGGGTTTATATGATCAATCTAATTTATATGGTTTTGTTGACAATACAACAAGAGTTTACAATTATAGACAATGTTTTGAAACCCGGGTCAACCCGTGACCCGGTGAAGAGGATATCATCGATCAACCCTGATTAACAAACAAAGCAATTGTCAATTAATTTATTTTATTCCCCTCATGTGATCTTTCTCTTTTCCTTGGAATCTAAAGTTGAAGAAAAAGTAAATTAAGAGTCTTAATTTAGCAAGTTCCAAGCCCATGATTCTAATTGTTTTTCTAGGGGCGCTTCCCCTCGTACACTCATGTAGTCATAGTGGTCAGATCCCTTCAGGCTTCAGCAATCATCACACTTGACAACTCAACAGAGTTTTTCCAACAAGTCGACATCTCTTTATGCATTGTCTTATTTCCATGGGTCTTGAATAATTTGTTATTCTTTTCTACGTGTTTCAAATGGTTTACTAGCCATCGTGTATGTTTGTAACTTATTTTTGTTGAGAAATTAAAGTTCTTTCTCATGATCAAGCCACCTCAATTTCAAGGAAATACCTAAATCATTCTATAATATCATATACCTATACAATTTAACCACTGATTTCTGGAATGCTTGATATAACCATGTTAAATCCAATTAACCATGTTAAATAAAAGGAAATTGAGTAATCTAACCACAATTTGAGTTACAGTTAAAAAAAAACCAACTTTTTTTTTAAAACTAACCACTTGGTTTGAAATGGGCCTTTCCGGACCTGAAAAAACAGCCCAAACTCAATGCTATATGTATGAACCCCACACACAAAAATACGGAATACACATTTCAGATTCTACAATTCCGAAGTTCCTTCTACCCATATTCCGTACCTAGTTTAAAGTATCAAACCAAGTGAATTCTACTATTTAAGTTAATTGCATTTAAATTTTCAAACAAATATACGTATTCCAGAATGCGTACAACACTCGGGAATACGATAAATGAGTCTGAAATATCCATTTTTGTATGTTTTTTTTTGTTGTACATATATGGGACACATGTAAGTATCTGATAGTGTGTTTAAGATCAATTTTTTAGTCCGAAACTATGTTTTTAAGAGAATCCGGAATGGTACTGTAAATCTGGATTACGAAGAACGTAGTCCGGACTCGTGATAATCTATTCCGGAATGACAAGCTGAATAAAAATCCATCATTACTTTTTTTAGTGTTTGGTATTGTTTAATAACCCCCATTAGTCCAAAGATGAATTTGCATGAATGTTAAAAAAGGTGAGTTTTATGGACGAAATAGTTGTAATTCATTTATAGGAGTTTTCAAATTTGAACCCGATAAAGGTAAAAGTGATTAAAATGTTGTTAAAAAAAGGTTGTTGGAATTTTGTTTTTGTAGATAAAAAGCCAGGATACCAAGTTAGAAAACTAAGTAAAAACTAAACCAACAAAGACACTTGTAAAATTAAGAAAGAAAATTGAAAAGAGTGTTAAAGCTTAAAATGAAAGCATATAGAACTCCAAAAGATATGACCAGGACAAATTCAAACAAACCTATTATTATAGACTCGTTTCAAATAAATTATTTTTTATGGCTATTTTTCAGCAAGTTGGTTTTATTCTTGGATATGTTTATGCAAGTTGTTTTTAATGCCTATGTTAGTATATTTTATTTTCAGTCTCTAACATCTAGTGACTCGATTGATGATGATGAGTTGCCAATACAATATGATATAATACGTCTTGAAGATGAACAACGACGTTTGGTTGATACGACTGCATTAGAAATGATTTGTGATTATCAATGTGCGAAACAACGAATGGTAATACTTGAAATCCCATTATCGCCTTCTGCGATGGAGGAGCGGAGAAAACAAACATTGTATAATATGCAAATGATCTTTACATGTCTGAAGATATACGATAGTTTATGAACACAATGGACCTCATCAAAGAAGCACACATGACAACTCCAACAATGAAAGATCGAATCTAATTGACTTGTAATGGGTCAACCTAATTGAAACCTACATGGAGTTGTTTGAAAATCATGTAGACACCGCTAGTTTGCATTGGATGCAAGTTCCAGGTTATCTTGGAAATGTAATATAAAAATTTAATATTGTAATGTCTTTTGAAACTAAATATAAAATTACAATGTTTTTCATTAACATTAGTACAAAGATCGTTACAAATTCTAATACATACTTATATTTGTTTCCACAAATTAGGAAATTGTAAGAGATACATATTTTATTCGCGGTCAACAAAATCTCCTCTAATTCTAACATTCGTTAAACGGTCTCGTTCTACACAAAGCTTATCAATCTCCGCATTTGCATATTGAACCCATTTCTTATCTTCTTTGAATTTTTTCATAGTTTCAATAACCATTTTTTCTTTTTCATTTACTTGTTCCTCTAGATCATCTACACGTTGATTTAGTGACCAACTTATTTCAGAATCCCTTTCATTCGCTTCTTCAACAACCTTCACAGCTTGGAAAATGTCATCAAACATTTTATCCGAGAGTAGGAAATATAGGCCTTCCGGAACGGGTTAATATATGAACAAACATAGCAATCTTCTTCTTCTTCACAATGTCAAACACCAAACTCAGATGAACTCATTCTCAAGTTATTTCTACATTTACAATACATTCTAGCTACATATTAATAGTCTAAAATGCCATGTTCGGAATAAGTTTCTGAAATACGATGTCCAGAATGTGTCTCTCCGGATTGTGATGTTCGGAATGCGTTTCTGGAATATGTGTTTGTGACTCATATTCATCAAGAATCTATGACATCTATGATTGATTTGAATATACATGAATGATTGATATGATGTTCAGAATTTCCGTCCGAAATGGCATTTCGGAATGGAACTCCAGAATGACATGGAATTCATAATGAACCACTATAAATAAGAGAGTGAACTTATAGAAACTTTAGAACTTCGGAATGGAAGCAAATCAAACTCATTCGTGGACTATACATGAAGAGATCATGCTCATTCAGTCTTAGATAATAATTGAGGATGATTTGGTGGTCCTCATGCTGCCACATCTAATGTATATATCGCGATGGACACACTTGAAAAATATGTTTCACTTTGACTTATTTGTTGCACTGTATCGAACTGAAGAAGAAGTGAATGCTAAGTTTCTAGACATACGATCAAAGGTAAAGAATTTTATCAAAATTTATCACAAGACCCACAACGAATTACTGGATGAAGATAAACAAATAATTTTGCAAGTTGAAAGGGTGGAATACAGATAGAAAAATAAAAGGGTTGGTTTCCATATGAACATGTTTGTGATATTTTAAAGACGCCTCGTATTTTTAAATTATTTATTTTAATATTTTTATGTTTAATTAGGTTATGGTACTTCTAAATTATGTTTTTCTTTCTATCTTTGTAATATCTTACAAATATTAAGACAATAAAAATATTTTTCATTAATCACTCCAAATCGATTACAAACATAATTAATTACGATTACATAAGCAATAAAACAACCATAATGGGTCTGATATTTCCCATTCAGATGGAGGGGTAGAGGGTGCACATTTTGGGTCTGGTTGGTAATTCAAAACACATCAGCCCAGTAATATACTTAATCATATTGACTAATCTGGTGATGTTTGAATAACGTGATGCTGCAATAGCATGACCACACACTATACCCAGACTGCACATTTCTCATATGAACATGTATGGCGGTTCAAATCTACAAGACATGTTGTTTTAAAATAAAAAACCTGGAAAATGTCGGACGAGAACGAAGACAGGAACTTGGGCGGGATCTTTGTTGCTTGCCACCGAACAAACTTTTGCATCCTCCTCTCAAGCACCATCTCATCATGCGGGATTAGTATGCTAGTTAACCTCCCTAAAAAGTAAATATTATCATTTACAACTATTATATAGGTAAAAATGTAACATCCCGAATTTCAGGTAAAGCTATTATACTCTTCTATTTTGTCGAGCTGTCAAAAATGGTCCCTTGAAAGAGTTCTTGTAGCAAATGAGTACGCTGGGCGTACTGGGGAGTACGTTGCACGTACTCATGCGCTTAATTTGGATGCGGACTCGCCTGGGTACGCTGGACGTACCCAGGGTTACGCTGGGCGTAATGGGTCCAGATGCAAACCCTAATATTGGACTTGTGTACTATATAATGGATGCTAAGGCTCATTTCTCAGCCTCCATATCAGTGAGTAAAACCCTAAGAGAGCCTCCTAATCATCCTTAGCTTGAGAGTGAGTGTTTTGGAGCTAAAAGTGCCTTGGTGTGTTAGTGAAGAAGAAGGAGAGGAGCTTATGGAGGCTAGAGCTTGAAGTGCAAGTTTGGATCTGAGATCTACAGAGAAAGGAGTTGCATTTGGAGGTATAAAGTTCAAAACTTTCCTCTTCATTTTGGTTTGATGTTTCATGGACCATTTTAGGGTTAAAAGTCCCAAAGGTGGAGACTTTATGAGTGTAATGTGCTCCATGGACCTAGATCTGTCCCATTTCAGTGGTATTTGTGTTATAAATCATTAAAGTTTCAATCTTGGTCATGGATATGAGCTCATGCTTGAGTATTGAGCCTTCTAGTGTTAGGAAGTGGAGTATTATGGGTGTTAGTGACTTGTCCAGCCATGCAAAGGCTTAAAGTCACCGACTTTATGGATTAAGAGGGTTATAAATGGTCAGATCTAGAAGTTGGACGTGGGTCTTAACTGATTAAGACCCCAAAATGCTTAGAGTCTGAAATTGGGAGTTACGTTGGGCGTAATCCCAATACACGCAGCGTAAGGGGTCACGCACCCCGTTTTCTGTGAAGGCATTGGGTACGCCCAACGTACATGTGTGATACGCGCAGCGTAACCCGGGGAGTTGACTTTTGTTGACTTTTAGGGTTTGGTCAACTTTAGAGTCTTTGAGCCATGGGAGGGGTAAAATGGTCTTTTACCCTTCTAATAGTACTAAGAGGAGGAATAGTCTAGCCTTGAGAGATGTATTGATTTAGAGTATTTATTTCATATGATTAGGCGGAGGCTAGAGCCGATTTTACAGAGTTTGAGCTTTACCGAGTTACCCGAGGTGAGTCTTCTCAATATACTTTACCTAGAGTGGTAATTAGAGTTATGTGACAGAGTATTTTGTATGCTTTTGCATGATGTGATTTCTATGTGCTTTATGCCATGTATGTTACAGAGTTTACAGAGTTAGGACCGGAAGGTCCACAGAGTTAGGGCAGAGGGTCCACAAAGTTATGGGACTGGAGGGTCCCACTGAGACACATTTGACCAGAGGGTCAAATAGAGTTATAGCCTCGAGTGGCTAATGTGTGTGTGTGTGTGGTATTTTGGGGAACTCACTAAGCATTTATGCTTACAGTGTTGTGTTATGTGTTTCAGGTAACAGTGAGGATCGCGGGAAGGCGCCGGCTTGATCAGTACACACACGAGGAGTTTTTATATTTTGATCTTGGGATGTGATGTTATGATTTGACTATGTGATACAATGGTGTTTTTATAACAATTATGAATGAAAATGTGTTTTATAAAATGTGAAAAGTTATTTGAAAATTTGGGTGTTACAAAAAAAATTCAATATCTTACGATATTTTACGTCTCATGAAATTGTGTTCAACAAAAAGTCGTTGAATGTAGTCACAAATTGTCTCAGTAAGCGTTATTATCGGTACATTACGTTGATTAACCGATAACACTAATAAAAATTATGGAATATCAATTTTGAGTATATTCCAACGAATGTTAGGGAAATAGGTTCTTGCCCATTTCGCATGACCAATGTTGACAAGCATCTCATGTGCATCATGGGTTAGCTGACATAAGTTTTGCTCAAAATAGACATGGTATATGAGTTGGATGTCATCCAAACAAAGGTCCTAATTCTTTGTTTCCACTAACTCTTCTACACATATATATGAACACACTTTTACAAGTATACATATGATAAGAATCATAGAGTACCTGACCTATGCAAAAATTAGTGACATCGTCCATATTGGTTATGAACAATACTTCCCTACCCTCTCTGAAAGCTTCCTTTAACCTCATCAAGAACCAGGTACAAAAGTCGACATTATTTATCATGCCTAGACTAAATGCTATATGTAGGGTCATGTTGTTCCCGTTCATAGAAACCGTTATGAACATTATGTTTAGGTGGTCGCCTCTTAGACTTACACTACCTATAAATATGACATGCAACAAGCAACCTATGAATTAATGTAGCTGCATTATTTTGGAAAAACAAACCAAGATGCTTTAGGTATACAAACATTATTACTTTTAAGGAACCAATAGAATTATGGAACAATAAAACTTACCACACATCCAATAGCCACAAAATAGATTTGGAAACGATCTATCACATCAATTTTGATGTTTGTGTAACTACGATGGTTGGTCCGACTAAGGTTGTGTAGGTAAACAGACAGATTGATAAAGCTTTCTTCGTTCTCACTCTCCGAGAAACTCATCTTGAAGGAGTTATACAAGATAGTTATGGATGATCGCAAGTAAGCTTCTAAGTACATGCGGTAACAGTAGTATATACAGGACGCAAATTGATGTTTTATAATCTAGAATAACTATCTGGAACGTGTGTCCTTGACTACATATCGTCACTTCAAAGTACTAACTTGACAATCGTGCAAAGATTATTGTTTCAGAGATGGATACTCCGGAATGTAAGTCTGGAATGTACTAACATTTTTGTATCAGGCCAAAGCTCCAGAATGAATACCATGACTTTGGAATGCTATATTCCGGAGAAGTGGTCATTTTACAAAATAAATAAAAATAATAAGTTGGTTATTATTATTTAAATAACCGTTAATATGGGTTAGATTCAGTGGCGGAGCTTGAACAATTAAATTGGGGGGGGGGGGGGGGGGGGGGAAGTATTATAAATTGAAATTAATGTTCTAAAAAAACAAATTGTTTTCAACAAATAAACACCAAAAACACCTAAAAAAAGAATTACAGCTCCACCCGATGACCTTTAATGTCTTTAAACACCAAAAATAGTCTAACATTTTCATCTTTCCCATGATTATATCTATAAAAATCAAAATGAAGGAACAATTGATTCAATCAAAATCAAAATTAGAACAATAACCAATAACTCATTTAACAATTAACAGTGTGTGAAAACTGAAAAGTGAAACCAAATCAAATGACATATTGACAGCCAAATCAATTTTATAAAAATAGTCTAAGGTTTTCATCCATCTTTGTTTTCAGTTTTGTTTGAAGCATAATAATTAACAAACTCATTTTTTTTTCTATTCCAGACTTCCAATTTGGTGTCCAGTGTCCAGTCCTACTATCCTACAGCTTACAATAAATAGACTAGAAGAGCTAAACAAATCATAATTGGATACTGATAAATCAAATTGACAAATTGACATCCAAGTTAAAAAAACAAATTGTAACTCCTAATTTGGAGTTTGGACCGAGAGAAAAGAGGAGTCAGGAAAAACTCGGAAACAACAAGTCAGCAACAGTGCAGCACAACATTCAATCAGAACAAATAAATGAAGAATAAGAGAACTAAATAAATGAAGAACAAGAGAACTGGAAAAGAAAGAACAAGATCTTGGATCGGGGATTCCATACTTGATTTTTGGACCGAGAGGAAAGAGGAATCAGAACAAAGAAGTGAGACCAAGCGAGTGACTCAACAACGACAACAGGTAGCATCGATTCAGCGTACGAGGAATTGAGGAAGAGCCAATTTTGATTTTTGGATTATTTCTTGGAGAAGTCGGACTATGCTTGCTGCTTGGAGTCTAATTCGGGAAGGGCCAAAGCCCAAGTTTGAAAATAACAAGCCTGTAATTAAATTTTTTGAAGTATAATCTCTATAGATACTTTACCCCTGGTTAGATTATTTAATTTCTCCTAAATAAATATGTCAAACTATGACAAGGTGTTAGAGCGGACTAAAAATAACTCAACCTACAAAACCAACCAATTATTGAGTTGCGTTGAGATCTTTTTTGATATGTTTCATTAAATGGTTCAAGTATCTCAACATATTTAATTAAATGGTTTGCGTTATGTTAAAATTTTCAACCTATTTTTAAAACTTAACTCGATTCATTAAACGGATCAAACTTCTCGGTCTATTTAATTAAATGAGTTGAGTTAGATTGGAAATTCCAATATAGTTTCAAGCCGCCAACCTCTTTAAGAGTTATATTTATTATTAATGTTCAATAATTAATATTTTAATTATTTTTATCTTCATGTTTGTGATTTTTTTTGTAAACTTGATCAATTATTAGAGTTTGTATATTTTTTTTCTAAATTTTATTTGAACATTATTGGAGTATGCGTGTAACAATATTTAGTTAAGTGAGTTTATCCTTTTTGGTTGGGTCAACCTTTTACTTAAACGTGTCGGGTTAGATTGAGATTTCCGCACGAATTGAAACATTGCTCCCCTATTTTCTATATGATTCAAATGAAGTTCGGTAGTATATAATTACATATATATTCTTTCGTTTCATTTATTTTTTACTATGTTAGCATATGATGATACAAAGTTATTTGCATTTTGTAAGTCGCATTTATCATATTCTTGCACTTAATTTATAGTCTCTTATTATAAGTAAAGCGTCCCAAAAATGCCTTCTAAACTTGCTCATTAAGAAATACGGTATCCAGTTCCTTAGCTTAATAGCTTTATTGGCATCAAATATAAATCTCAAGCACCGGTTTGCTCTTCTTGATCCTTATCGAAGAGTTGCCTAACTGAAAGCTATCATGAGCACACAATATGAACTCACGTAACATGTCATTACATCTACCGATCTACAAAATGTCTGCTGCTTTTCCTAGTAAGAACAAAAAATCCTGCTAAAAATAGCATCCGCTTTATCCTTTTCAATAACAAACCCCTCATGCATGATACTATATATATATATATATATATATATATATATATATATATATATATATATATATATATATATATATATATATATATATATATATATATATATATATATATATATATATATATATATATATGAAGTTTACAATTCATTTCCTACATGAAATATATATTACAATTAAGATATGGAAATGAGGAAGGTTTTCTTGATATTTCTTTCTTTTGCTGTGTTTATGGTAGTGGCGAATTGCATTGATTTCACTGAAGAGGACTTGACGACAGACGAGAGCCTGTGGGACTTATACGAAAGATGGAGGAGCCACCACACTGTGTCACGTGACCTCGGCGAGAAAAGGAAACGATTCAACGTCTTCAAATACAACGTCCAATACATTCACAAAGTCAACCAGATGGACAAACCTTACAAACTAAAGCTCAACAAATTCGCCGACATGACCAACCACGAGTTCAAAACCGGGTTCGATTCAAAGATCCAACACTTCCGAGCACTCAAAGGCGAAAGGCGCACCACCCCATTCCGCCATGAGAAAACCACCGACCCACCACCGTCGATTGACTGGAGGCAATACGGGGCAGTCAACCCTGTCAAGAACCAAGGCCGGTGTGGTAGCTGCTGGGCGTTTTCGACAATTGTCGGGGTGGAGGGTATTAACAAAATCAAGACGAATACTCTGGTTTCTTTATCTGAGCAAGAACTTGTCGATTGTAATTCTGATAACCATGGATGCGAAGGAGGGTTCATGGAAGACGCATACGAGTACATCAAGGAAACCGGTGGGGTTACAACCGAGCAAATCTATCCTTACTTTGCACGTAACGGGCTTTGTGATATATCAAAGGTACAAACAAATTTCAAAAATTTATAAACAAGTGGAAATAATGAAATGGATATAACGTTTGATCATCAAATCATGCAGAGAAACTCGCCTGTGGTAAAAATCGATGGTTTTGAAAACGTACCGAAGAACGACGAGACGGCGTTGTTGAAAGCTGTAGCGAACCAGCCGGTGTCGATTGCTATTGACGCGGGTGGTCTTAATTTCCAATTCTATTCCGAGGTGAGAACTTCTATTTCTAATTCCATTCCGAGGTAAGATTGTTGATTGTTGATTGTTGATTGTTGATGAGTGATGCCGTGATGGTGTGTTTTGTAGGGGGTTTTTAATGGAATCTGTGGCACGGAGTTGAATCATGGTGTGGCGATTGTGGGGTATGGAACGACTCAAGAAGGGACGAATTACTGGATTGTGAGGAATTCATGGGGAAGTGGGTGGGGTGAGCAAGGTTACATTAGGATGCTGCGAGGGTTTAGTGAACCCGAGGGGTTGTGTGGGTTAGCCATGGAATGCTCGTATCCTATAAAGGTGTCATCGGATAATCCAAAAAGTGTGTCTAAAGATGAGCTCTAGAACCATAACCTATGAAGTATGAAGTATGAACCATCTTCATATACTTAGCCAAGTCTTGTTTTTCGGATTGTACTGTTTTTTCTTTGTGAGAATAAGAAAGCATGAATAAAAATTTGAAAGTTAATTTTATAGCGTATCCCTAATGGTTCTGTATATCTTTTGCGTTAATGGTGAGTGTATGAAACATATGCCGTTTTATATGAATGAGATGATATATATAATAATACACAATTTGAATTGTAGTTTTCGAGGTTACCTTTTCGGAATACTAAAATCCTTGTGCAAACTTATGGTAGGATCAGATTTTGGTTACAGGTGATTCAATACAAATCAGGATGATCTAATTTCAAGATAGAAATATAGAAAATTTTGTATATGTCCTTACTAAACATTTAAATATCGTATTTGTCTGACTTAAACTATAAATATCGTATTTGCCCTAATTAATCTTTTAAAATATCGTATTTGCCCTAATTAATCTTTTAAAATACCAATCAGAATGATCTAATTTCAAGATAGAAATAGTTTTTTAGCATTTAATAATCATTTTCTCCTGAAGGTGTCATCTGGTTCAAGAAACGAGGCAAGCTGGGCCCCAGGTATATTGGTCCTAATGACATTTTTGTAATTCTTGGAGTTTTCTTGTGTATGTTGGGTGTACATGGACTGCACCAAAAATCCTAATATTTAGGGTTTGTTCACTATTGAAACACATTTATAGCCCCCATCAACCTTTCTTTCATCAGCCTCCAACCCCATTTCGACCCTTTCAAACCCTAATCTCTTGAGTGAAGTAATCTTGACCTTGAGTGTGCATTTTGGTGTTCTTGAAGGATGACAAAGGAAAAGGAAACCATCTTAGAAGAGTGGAGCACTTTAGATCCAACATCATATCATCATTTGACACCATTTGGAGGTAAAATGCTTTGATCTTGAAGAAGTTTTACTTAGATCTTGGTTAGCCATGGATTTGTGTTCTTTTGGTCCCATAAGCTTGGTATTATAAGTATGGGTGTAACACTATAATCCTAGTATGTTTCCTTATTGCTCCCTTGTATATTGATAAGTTGCATTTTTGTCATTGTATAGCACGCGTGGCGTACCACATGGTACACTTGGCGTACAAGCTGCAAAGCGAGTATGCGGGGCGTACCATATGGTACGCTTAGCGTACTCATGTGAGGCCTGGACGGGATTTTAGACACATACGCGGGGTGTACATCCATGTACATGGGGCGTACGTGTGATTTAATGAAAACCTTAATTTCGGGTTTGGACCCTATATAAATTCCTTTATGGTTCATGAAACCCTCATTTCTCAGCCTCCACTATCCTTATAGCCTCATGCATCAAACCCTAAACCTCTCATTTGTGCTTTGAGCTCATTGTGTCCATTTTGGTGTGTTTTGGTCCATAATCAAGAAGTAGAAGCTTGGTGCAAGGAGGTAGATCAAGGAAGAGCATGTGGATCTTGACTATCTTCTTCATTTCCAGCTTGCTTGAGGTAAAAAGCTATAACCTTGCTCATTAGAAACTTAGATCTAGTTTATAAGGGTTTTCGACCCTTTTGGCCCCATGAATGAGATCTAGTGGTTTGGTACCACTCCAGGAGCTATGAGTTGCTACTCTTGGTGTTTTTGAGGTTCAACGTCCATAAAGTTGGCACCTTTGGGGTTTAGAGTCACCCATGCATGAGATTATGTCCCTTTATTGAAAGTAGAATGATATATCTTGAAGTTGGGTCCTTATGAGGCATGCAAAGTCACCAAATCATTGACTTTATGGTTCTAGACGCTTATTGGGACTTAGATCTATGGTTTGGACTTTTAGACTTAAGCATTAAGTGCATAAATTAGATTATGGCATATTGGATGAGTATGTTGGGCGTACAAGTATGTACGCGCGGCGTACAAGCTTTTTAGTGTGTACGCTTAGCATACAGCTGAGTACGCCCCACGTACTCAGTCAGTTGGGTTTTTGCACTTTAGGCTTTGAGTTGGGCCTTTCTATTGGGCGTTGGGGTTTGGGTTCTTGATTGGCCATCTGAGAACAAGTGTTTTGGACTAAGGAAGAGTTATTGGGCTTTAGGGTAAGGCCCATGTAAGGGTTTGGGCCCAATTTGGAAACTTTGGCCTTAGTCTTTGACCAAACTAGGTGAGGGATAAAATGGTCTTTTTACCCCAAGTATGGATTGTTGGATATGGATTGGAAACCAAAGGTTAATTGGGTGTTATTTCGTATTGATAACTCGGGGATTCGTTAGGACAGCAGTCAGGGATTTCAATGAGATTCAGCAGTTGATTTGAGTTTCCTCATTGTGTTTAGCAGGTCTAAGGCACCAATCCCGACCTTTATTGGTTATGTTAGGACGCTAGGAGTCTGCGTGAGCCTTGCATGTGTTATGTGTTGCTATGATTACGGGGCGCGGATCGACGTCGTGCAAGGCCCGATGACTGAAATGTATGTTATTGTTTTATGATCATTATATGTGTTTGCATGATTATGTGATATATATTGTATGTGTTTAGTGGGTGGGCCTGATGTTAGGTGGGGACTAATAATAACATATATATATATATATATATATATATATATATATATATATATATATATATATATATATATATATACTGAGCGGAGCTCGATGGAGGTCGGGACCGATTGAGGGCAAGGGCCCAATATGTGATTTATTATGTATGGTATGGGGTAGTTTGGGGAATTCACTAAGCTTTGTGCTTATGGTTTTCAGTTTATGTTTAAGGTACATCCATTTCCAGTGGGAAGAACTCAGGATGAATGCATCGCACACACCGCGTAGTTCCGCTTTTATGATTTACTCTCATTTATATGATGTGTGATACACTTATTTTCACTTGGATTGTATTGACAATGTTTTTGGAATACTGTTTTGTTTAAATTAAAAAGGAAATTTTTTAATCATATTTTTGGGACGTTACAATGGATTACTCTAATTCTTATAAGTTGTCCTTTCGTACATTTTTGAGTGTTTAGAAGCATAAAAATGTAATATTGGGCCTTAGTGTCCTTCCATGCATGAACAAGGATGTCGTAATGAGTTAAGAAGTTAGGTTTTTTTGGTATTGAGCACTTAATAGCCATACAATACCATAAAGTTGGAAACTTTATTGTTAAGGACATCATTTGAGGACTAGATTTGGATTTTAGACAAAAGAGCTTAAAGAATTAAGCTCTGAATATAAGGGAAATGAGGCAGTTATGTACACTGGGCATACCCTAGGTATGTTGTGCGCACAAGGTCAACCACCCCATTTCTAGTCTAGAATCGAGTATGCTAACTGTACAAGCTAGGTACGTTGGGCGTACTCAACTTAGTTGAATCAGTTGACTTTTTGACTTTTTGGCTTTGACCACGATTTGACTAAGTTTGACCTTAGGGTATTTTGGGTATTTTGATTATAATTTAAGTTGGTCATGTTCCAATGAATATGTGACCAGTAGTGTTGATATTCGGAGAAGTTTCCTGTTCAACAATCTTTTCAGACTAAGAGGTAAGTTTTTCCTCACTGTACTTGTGGGTCGAAGGTACCAATGTTGGCCCAGTGAGTTATGTATCCTGGTTTAGAGGATGTTGCTATGTTGTAGTGATTTGTTAGATCTGTGTCCTGGTATATAGGATATTGATATGTTTTAGTGATCTATGGATCTGCCTTTTGTCTTTTGACTAGTTATATGATTATTGGTTGATGGATATATGTTATTTTTTATGTATATGTCGACATGGTATGATGGAGTTGAGATTGTACTACTTTTTACTCTCAGTCAACAAACCGGGGTATTCCAACTGGAAGGTTGTGGGCCAAGGGTTATCCAACCAGAAGGTTAAGGACCCAACTTGTATTAGGCAATCCAACATAAAGGTTATGGGCTGGGCCATTTTAACCGGAAGGTTGTGGGTTAAGGGTAATCCAATCAGGAGGTTATGGACCCAGTATTTGTTTGGATATATTTTTTGTGGTGGTACCTTGGGGAAACTCACTAAACTTTGGCTTATAGTTTTAGTTTATTCTTTCAGGTACTTCAGATGATCGTGGCAATGTGAAGGCATGATCGTGCACGTCCTTTGGAGTTTTTATTATTTGGATTTTGGGATACTCTAATTATCGATATCACTTTTGAAACAATGTTTTTTTAACAATTATGGTCATTGGAGTGTTTTTGTAAAATGAACATTTTTCTCTGATATTGGGATGTTATAAGTTGGTATTAGAGCATTGGTTTAAGAGAATTGGATAAACATTCGTGTGAATCTAGACTCAAACTAAGGAACTACCAAAAGTATTCAAATTGTTTTTGTAACACTCTAAAAATTCAAGCCAATTTAAACTTTTCAAAACAACCCAGTTTCGTTAAGTCATTGCAAAAAGTTTTTCAATATAATTATTATCAGAGTCTTCCTAGAACCATATCATAAAACATAAACATGAGGAGCGGTACGATCACGCCTTTGCCTTGCCGCGGTCTCCTGAAGTACCTGAAACATTTAAACCACAACTGTAAGCCCGAAAACTTAGTGAGATACCCCCAAAATACCAACGCCATACAAACATAACCATATCATATAACCGATACAGAACACAGAACAGCCATGCACTGCGGGTCTACTGTGTGACTGGTCCACCCTACCGGGCCTTCAGTCCACCTGGTCCACCCTCCGAGTCTAGACATATACATCGAGTCTACAGTGTGATTGGTCCGCCAGCACCGGGCCTTCAATCCACTTGGTCCACTCTCTGAGTCTACAGTATGACTGGTTCGCCCGCACCGGGCCTTCAGTCGGCCTGGTCCACTCTCCGAACCTCGGCACGTCTGGTCCACCCTCTTGGGACCTACAACCTATCCGGACCGCTCGCTGGGCCTTCGGGATAACCGGTCCGCCCTGGGTATGTTTGCCTACAGCACAAAGCAGGACCCGCCTCAACCCAACCCCAGTCCAACAACCATGTGCACATAAACGTACAATCATATAATATCTCACATCCAATCAACCGATCTAGCAGATCACATAACATAACATCATCCTAACCAGGATGCCGACCTAACCGGTCACTAGCATAACATCATCCTATATACCAGGATACTGACCTCAACCAGGTCTCTAATATATACCATCCTAACTACCAGGATGCAAGCATAGCAAAGCAACAACATAACAATGATACCCGGATTACAATCCGATAAAGGGCCAACCTTGGTGCCGTAGACCCTGTCAATATAGTGAGGATAACTCACCTCGCAACTGCTGACTGAAAAGACAAGACCGAGCTGCTCCGACCACTGACACGATCTCCACCACCAGCCAACACCAAACCACTGAACTCAAAATAATGCCAACAATTACCAAAATACCCCTAGAAGTCAACTGGTCAACACTTGGTTAAAGTCAAAGTCAAAGTCAACCTTCCTGACTGACTCTACTCGCCGAGTCAGCCCGCTGACTCGCCGAGTCCCACAACCCTGAGTCCAACCGTACTCAACTCACTGAGTCGTCCCTTGACTCACTAATTCACAGCATAACCAGAAAAGGTTAGGACCTCACGACCAGACTCGCCGAGTCCAAGAACAGACTAGCCGAGTCCAAGACTATCTTCAACCAACTCGCCGAGTTATTCTTCCAACTCGTCGAGTTGCTGCCTATCTTCATGCAACTCGCCGAGTACACCCATGCGACTGGCCGAGTACCACTAGCTCTTAACCCATACAGAGGCTTTCCAAGCCATGCAGGGTCTCAAATCCATAGATCTACTCTTATACAAGCCATCCATCACGTAAAGTGGCAAACTTTACGTGAATCCAAGGAGATCTAAGCATAATACACTCTTGGCTAAGGTTTGGGACTAAAATGCTTCATCAACAGCTCTTGAACAGGGACTTTATGCTCTTTTGGATCATCACTACACTAGATCTGAGGTAGCAACCTCAGATCCAACCTCCAAACTCAAGATAACACTAGTTACATTCCCAAAAATCCCACAAATGATAGATCTAGATGAATAACAGCTCAAGCAATGAATCATTACCTTCAAAGAAGACTTCAACAGAAGAATAAGCCAAAACCTTGCAAAGCTCCTTGCCCCAAGCCTCTTAATCTTCAAAGATCTCTTCAACAACACTCCTCCAAGATCTAAATGCTCTCTAATTCTCTCTCAGATGAATATTAGGGTTTCTGGACTTCAAGGGAGAGCAAAGAGGCTGGGGAGACGGTATTATGTTCTTTATATAGGGCTCAATCCCTGGAATTAGGGTTTTCTCCACACAGCACCAACTCGCCGAGTCCAGCCACCGACTCACTGAGTTGGCCACTTAACGCGCGACCAGAATCGCGACCCTACTCGCCAAGTCCCACCCCATGGACTCGCCGAGTTGACCATTCAAAATTTTCACTTTGAACCCTGAACTTGCACTCCTGAACTCGGTATGTTACAGTTTTCAAAAGTAACCAAGGAAGGATGTTATGTGTACGATTATCTGTAGCAAGAAAGTTATACCCCAAGTTACCTACACTTTTATTTGTTATTGATGAGTATGATAGAACTGCATGCTAGTGGTAGGCTAAGGATCTTCAGGAATTGCATGATAGAATTGCCTGATATATGATGTTTGATAGCCTAAGAGGACTTCTTATGTTCTAGATGGAATTGACATCATTATTGTAGTTACTAAGTGTGATAGTTGTATACAAATAAGATTCTATAGCATGAGAATTTTGGTTTAGCCTTATTTCTTATTCCTTGTTTTGTTGTAGGCTCAGGGTAAAATCAAGTATTCAACTGTTTATAGAATCCAGTGTTATGTATGATTAGCATGAATGAGCGGTTGCATGATTGGTGGAAGTTTCATGGATGATTATGTGTGTGAGCAGCCGACCAGATGAGGAATGATTAGCCACTCTCGATGTATGCATATCCTAGTTGTTGTACTTGTTTTGGATGGTTGTGATGATCCTTGAGACAAATACGGGTGGGTGTGGAAGATAGTATGGACTCGTACTACTGGAAGCACAAGACCGGTACTATAACACCCCCTCTGGCATGTACGCGTAGCAAGGAAGTCACAAACCCCAAGGGTTTATCCTTGTCATGTGATTGTAGCACTATGTTGTTTTGGTTAAAATTTACACAAGTGTAAATCAACCAAATTGAATGAGAGCTTTTGGTGTTCGAATTGTGCAATAGAAAAGGGTAAAGAGAATGACACAATTATTTACAAGGAAAGCCCTTGATCCTTGCTAGGATCTCCGGCACAAAACCTTGGGAGGTGATAATGATCACATTCCTTGACGATTTTATTAATAAAATGATGATTACAGAGAGTATTTCAGTAAGAACAAGTGAAAAAGATCGTCGAGTAATCTAAGTGTAAGTAGTGTGTCGTGTGCGAGATACATGAATCAATTTATAGTCTAAACTAGCTAACAAGATGTCCGATATTCCTGGGATCCTCTATGACCAGCTTTGTGAATGTTGTTGGACTTGGTATTTTGGGTCTTTAGCATAGTTGAGATGACTCTCTGTTGAGAATAAGTCTTCTCTTGACTATTTATGCACATGTGTTAATTAAGAACGAAATATAACCGTTATAAATGTTAGTAAATAATAATAACAGTAATAGTCGGGATCCTGAGATAGTTGAGGATCCTGAATATCTGATGAGGTTTGAAGATCCTGAATGCTTTGAGGATCTTTACCCTAACAATTGCCCCTTCTGAAAATATAGGAGTTAATTTCGAGAATATTAAAGGGATAACTTAAATTAAAGAGGTAAAAGGACAGAGAAAAGTAATTTTCAAAATTAACCCTTAACGGCTAGGTAATTTTGAAATCCAACGGGTGAATAACTAGCCGTTAATGGTCAAATCAGCCTTAAATCCTCATTGTATATAGAGGTGATCAGTTCCATATTTCTTTACTCGTCTCGATTTTCTTTTCTTTACATCTGTCATCTGCTGCCTTTCGATTACTGGTGATTTATTAGAAGGTAATTATCTCTTTTTCTTCTACGTTTTTACTTCTTCCATCATGGTTAGAAAAATGGCCGTTTCTCTCAAAAACATCTTAACTCTCCTTGAAGATGACTTCACCAACCAAGGGATTCTCTCCTATGAGGAGACGTGTTCCTCCAGCGATGATGATATCGAGTCTTTGAGACTCAATGGAGCCTTCCCTCCTAAAGCCATTTTTAGTCCCTTCGACCCTCTCATCCAACCTGACTTTGTTTCTCCTACCTGGGCGGGCTTCCTTGAATACCCCCTTCTCCCTGGGTTTGAAATACCCTTTCCATGGGATTGTCTCTGAATTCTTCAGGGTGATTGGGGTGTCATATATTCAAGCCATATCAATTTTTTGGAGGATCCTATACTGGATTGACCAAGTAAATCAGTTAAAAGGCCTTGATATAGGTCTTCCTGAACTGGCCTGCATATATGATCTCACAACCTTCAAAATTCTCGCTTTCTCCTCAAAGTCAAGACCCATAGATCTCCTTTAGTCCTGAAAAACCAAACATAATGACGGAGCTTGGGAAGAAAAATACTTTTTTGTGAGACGTGACTTTGTTCCTAGTGGGGATCTCCTGTCGGATGCCTGGTTCAAGAAGGGTAGGATTCTTTTATGTTAATATAAGGATCCTAGAATTCACATCTTCTTATTTTGTTTTCTTTTTTGCAGCTTTCAAATTCGAAGAGCTTGTACCTATTGTTGAGGAATCTGAAGAGAAGATCGAGAAGTTCTTGGCCCTATCTGAAGCTGAGAGATCCTTTTGATTTGATCAAGCCACTCTGCAAGAAAGATCTTCTGCCATTGACCTCATGTCGACAGGTAAGTTTCCTTGATTCCTTTTGCTTGTTATTAAGGTTTTTAATAGTCCTCCATTATGTATATATGATCCAAAGTCACTCACTCCAGTGCTCGCTTCACACTCGCTGATCTTGACACATCCATGTCTGAGGATCAGCTAATGGGGAAAAAGGAGAAGATCTCATCTTCTCTTCCTCCCATAAGATTGACCATTGACTTGACAAGGAAGACCCCGGGATCCCGAAAAAGAAAAATTGTTGAGTTTGCAGGTCTATCTTTGGAGGGCCTTGGGGCTGAGGAAGCGCTCCAGAAATTGGTCTATTTCTCCCAAGCTGTAAGTGATGGTTTTATTCTCGTTCTATCTTCTATTCTACCTTTTACTAACCCATTATGTCTTTGTTTTAGGTCTCCGATCATATTTCCGCCGATCTAAGGATCCGAGCGGAGAGGGATGAACGAGCCTTTCATGGACAGGAGAGGATGTGGAAAGCAACCAACGAGGATCTGTTGAGGAGAGTGGAGCTGCTCAGCAAGGTGAAAGCTGAGAAGGAGGAGGAGAACTTACTCGAGACGGAGGAAGTGATCTCTTATGTAAAGGTCAGTATTGCGGTGGCTGTTTGGGAGGCCAAGATTCGTATTGCGGAGGATCTGGAGAATGCAGGTTCCTGGTATGTGGACGGTTGGCGCGAGGCACTGGCCAAATTGATTGGCAAGCCTGCTACCGCCAATCAGGATCTTGTACTATTGCTGACTAAAGGAGGGGAGAAGAAGAATGCAGTCGATGATGACCAGGCTTAGGTCTACGCCTGCAAGAAGTTAGTTTAGGTAGTTTTTGTTTTTATCAGTAATGTAAAGCAATTAATCTTTTGGTTAGGTTGGTGCGCAACCCTTTTTGAATGAAATGGTTGTGTTTTGTTTTCATATCTCTCTCTTGATTCTTCTGCATGACGGTTACAATACTAGGATCCTTAAATAATCAGGATCCCAAAAAACTTGGTTCCTACAAACAATCCTGATAGAAAATTCTTTTAGTGAATCATTTTTAGTATACTTGAATTCTGATAACCAAATGATTTTTGCTTAGGATCTTAGAAAGTTTAGGATCCCTAAACATTACTTAGAGTTTCTTGAGGATAAGGATAGATGGAACCTAGTTGTCTTCAAGTTTTTCCTTAAGCTTCATAAGCTTTTCAATCTTAGAATTTATTGAGGATAAATCTCAACTTAGGAAAGAACTTAGGATCGTTGTTGACTTCTGATGATAAGATTCTTACTGATGAGGATCCATACCGATGAGGATCCTTAAGTATGACGATCCTTAATGAAGAGGATCCTTAAGGAAGAGGATCCTTAATCATTAGATCATACGGGGGAATTCCATTCTTAGTAACCCGTTTAGGTTATAAACTTTGACAAAATTCTTGGGTAACATCATAAGTTCAACATGTTAATTTTATTTACAGGGGGGATCCCAACTTGTGACATATTTCATGGGAAAGATCCCTACTTATGATAACATGAAAATTTTATGATTTGTGACTATTTTTTGAGGAAAAATATCAACGTGTGATAACATGCAGATGTTATAAACCTTATGTAATTTATGGGGGTAAGATCCCAATTTTAGATAAAATGAAAATGTTATAAACCTTAAGGATCTTAACTTATGTTCAAAGATAAGAGGGTTGTCCAGTCACTGCATCATGAAATGATCCCCTTATTCATATCTTGTAGTTAGATATCATGCGTTCAAGCGAGGTGTATAAACCTTAGTTCGTTTGAAAGAGGTACTTAGCTCTTTAAACTTTATAGGGGATTAAGTAACCTTAGGCGTAAGAGAGATGATCAGTCTCTAGCTTGTGTATATGATGGTTTAAAGGTCATACCGTTGATATAGTGCATTGTCTAAGTGTTAAGATGTTGAGATCTCCATGCGTCAAGATCCTTATGTTTCAGGATCTTCAACCTTGAGGATCCTTATGTTTCAGGATCATTGCTTATGGAGATCCTTAACTGTATGTTTTTCTGCATAGCAAACGTTAGCTAGGGATGGGCGTTAGTCTAGCTAACGCCCCTCTGATGCTTCAGTTAGTAATGTATTCGAGGAGAAAATAAGTAATGATGAAAAGTTGAAGGCATAGGACATGTACTCTTTGGTTTTGTTGAAGATCAATCGAACTTGTTTACATATAGTATGCTTTGAGATGTATAATATTCTAGGATCTTGTTAAAATGTCTCCTTCGAGTGTTGCTAGCCAATATGCTCCTTTTCCTGCTTCAGCATCTATGAGATATGGTCTTTCCCCCTTAGGAGCTAATTTACTTGCACTAGGATCCTTGGTGTTTCAAAATGTTTTCCTTAATACCAAGTCTCCTATTTGGAATCTTATGACTTTTATGTTCTTGTTGTAAGCCTTGGTGATCCTTTATTGATGAGCAACAATGTGTATCTTGGCAAGATCTCTGAGTTCGTCAACAGTGTCAAGATCCTGAGCCAGGATCTTGTCATTGTTTTCTTGATTTTGGAGCAAGCATCTGATGTCAGCATCACTACTTCAGTAGGGATCATTGCTTCTGTCCCAAACACCAAGGAATAGGGGGTCTGACTTGTGGCTAATTTGTAATTAGTCCTATCTGCCCATAGCACGAAAGGAAGCTTTTTTGCCCATCTTCCTTTTTTTTCATCTAGCTTTTTCTTCAAGTTGTTTACTATGATCTTATTGCTAGATTCTGCTTGACCATTAGCTTGGGTATGAACATGAGTGGACATTATCATTTTGATTCACCAATTCATGAAAAAGTCCCTTCTCCTCTTGCTTACGAATTGGGATCCATTGTCGCATATGATTTCAGCTGGGATCCTGAACCTGGTCAATATATTATGTTTAATAAATGAGACTAACTCTTTATCTCTAACATGAACGAAGGCTTCAGCTTCGATCCACTTCGAGCAGTAATCAGTCATCACCAACATGAAGACTTTTCCTCTTGGAGCTATTAATAATTTTCCCACTATATTCATTCCCCATTTCATGAATGGCCATGGAGAGATAATAGGATGTAGAGGTTCTGCTGGTTGATGTAGGATGTTGATGTGTCTTTAGAAAGCATCACACTTTTTAGCATGTAGAAAATAATCTCTCTTTATGGTTGGCTAGTAGTATCCTGTTCTCAATACCTTGGAGCATAAGGATCTGCCCCTAGTTTGATTGTCGTAGTCTCCTTCATGTATGTCCTTCAAGACTTCCGTAGCTTCAGGATCTTCCAAGCGCCTGAGATATGGACCTGCCATAGACTATTTATAGAGTTTACCTTGGATTATTACGAATCTTGAGACTCTTGTTTTGAATGCTTTTTCTCTTTTTCTTTTGTTGGGATCGTGCCATTTTGGAGATACTCCATAATGGGTTGGATCCATGATTGTGGAGTTCTTCAAGGATCTTGTTCGTCGGGATCCCTTAGAGGAGGGATCTGAGGATCAGGATCTCCGATGGCTATTGCATTTATTGGTTGTTCAAGATCGCTAGGTTTGTCGAAAAGGGCTCCAATAGTTGGAGTTATTATGTGGGATATAAGGATCTTCATTTCTGGTGGGATCCTTATAGAGGATCCTAAGTTGGCTAATGTGTCTGCTTCTGTGTTTTCTTCCCTGGGAATTTGGGTTAGGCTAAAGTTTTCACAATCAGAGGCTAATTTTTTGAGGATCTCGACGTATAATGTTAATCTTTCACCTTTCCCTACATAAGATCCATTAAAGTGACTAGTTAATAACAAAGAATCAACGAATACTTGAAGATCCTTGATTTAAAGATCCTTAGCCAATTGTAGTCCCATGATGAGTTCTTCATATTCCACCTCATTGTTGGTTGCATTAAATTCAGAATTAACTCCCTGGGGTAGGATGTCCCCCTGCGGCGATTTTAGTATGATCCCTAGCCCGATTCCTTTTTGGTTTGAAGCTCCATCCGTGAATAGTGTCCATTTTCCAAATGTGCTTAACTTCACTGACCATTTTGCCATCCTTGCTGACATCTCTGGTTTTCTCATCACATTCTTAATAGGACAAATAGTTTTCACATGTATTGTATGTATCTCGAAATAATGTCTTAACTTAGTAGAAGCAGTTACTAATGCAAGAATCAATTTTTCGAGATGAGAATACCTGGTCTTAGGATCCAAATGACTTTTACTTACATAATAGATGGGATGTTGTTCTCAGTTAAGATAATTATCTAGGACAACACTTACCGCACTTGAGGATACCAAGAGGTAGAAGAGAAGTGGTTCTCCATCTATAGGCTTCACCAGTAGTAAGGCAGAACTTAAGTATCTTTTGAGTTCCTGAAAAGCTTCTTCCTGTTCTTCAGTCCATTCAAACTTCTTGTTCTTGTTCAAGATATCAAAGAAGGGCTTACACCTTTCTGAGGATCTTGAATGAACCTGTTGAGTGTTTCTACTCTTCCGGTTAGCCTTTGGATGTATTTTGTTGGAGATGGAGATTTCAGCTTGATGATTGCCTTGATCTTCTTTAGGCTTGCTTCTATTCCTCTCTTGGTTACCATATACCCAAGGAACTTGCCTGACTTCATCCCAAAGTGGCATTTAAACGGATTCAATTTCATGTTGTATTCATATAGAATGTTGAAGGCTTCTTTGAGATCCTTGGGATGATCTTTAGCTTTCATGGACTTCACCACCATGTCATCAATGTAGACCTGCATGTTGTCCCCCATCTTGTCTTTAAACATCCGGTTCACCAGTCTTTGATATGTTGCACCTCTATTTTTAAGACCAAAAGGCATTTCAGTGTAACAATATATACCTATTGTTATTATAAATGCTATATCTTCTTGATCGGATGGTTCCATCTAGATTTATTGGAATCCTTCCAAAGCATCCATGAAGGTTAAGACTTTGTGGCCAGCCATTGCATCTATCATTGAGTCAATGTGTGGTAGAGAGAAATGATCCTTAGGATAAGCCTTGTTAAGATCCGTGTAGTCTATACATACTCACCACTTGTTGTTATTCTTTTCTTGAAAACTACATTAGCTAGCCATCTATGGAACTTCGCTTCTTTAATCATCCCTGAGTTGAGAAGCTTTTCCACTTCTTCCTGGATGATCTGATTCTTTTCGGGTGCAAACTTCCTTCTGTTTATATGTATCAGTCTGAAAGAAGGATCAATATTAAGTTTGTGAGTGAAAATACTCTTGTCTATACTTGTCATATCTCCGGGTTTCCATGTGAACGTCTTGCTTCTGGTTCGAAGGAAAATTAATAGGTCTTTCTCGAGTTGCTCAGGTATTGAGGATCCTATGAGAAATTTGGTTTCAGGATCCTCGCTCCTCAGGGGCACTTCCTTCACATCTTGCTCCTTTGTTTCTAGAACATGTCGTGGCTCTTGCCTTAATTGCTATACTTGTTAGGGTTTTGTCATAGGCTTCATAGAGGTTTTATAAGATTCCTTTGACGCTTTTTGATCTCCCATGATCTTCACTATTGCCCATAGAGTAGGCATCTTTACACGCTGATGATATGTTGATGGATCTGCTTTCATCTCGTGGATCTACGATCTACCTAATATCACATTATAAGAAGATAAGGTGTCAATAACACAGAAATTTTGTATAGAGTTTACCCCCTCTATGTATATTGGTAGCTTTATCTCCGATACAGGGATGTTCATCCTCTTTAGTGCGTCCAAGCGTACGATGTTGACCGAGGATCCTCCGTCAACAAGGATCCTTCTAACGAAGTGGTTGGCAATGTAAAGTGTTATTACGAGTCCGTCATGGTGAGGATCCTGGATCCCTTCCCTGTTCGTCTCGTCAAACGTGATTTCCTTTTCATTGCTAACCAAGGTATTCTTCTGTGGTCTATCCTCCTTTTCTGTTTTAAAGACCTTGGAGTGTCTTCTAGCCTGAGAATAAGAAGTACCACAAATGTTAGATCCGCCTGAGATACCGTTAATTATCTTGGCGTTTGGGGGGTGGAGATACTGTTTTCTCCGGGATCTTACGACCGTCCTAATTGTTCTCCTTGGACTTTTCTTTCTTTCTACCGAGGATTTCTTTATGATACCATTTGCTAAGGAGATAGTTGATCTCCTTCCTTACGGCTATGAAATCCTCCATCATGTGACCGGAATCTTCATGGTAAGCACAACATTTGGACTTGTATTTCCTACTGGTGGACTTGTTAGCCTTCTTCGGCCACCTTGCTTTGTCTCTAAGATCCTGCATAACATGGATTAAACCTGAAACATCCACAGAAAAACAATAGTCAATGATCTTAGGGGGTTGCCCTTCCTCTCCTTCATCTTCGAGGGCATTAACCCTGTCATGATCTGGTTTTGAATAAGGCTTCGATTTGTAGGATCTTGGAGCCGAGGATTCGGCCTTCCTATTGGGATTCTCGTATTAACTTAAAGGGTTGCTCCTCTTATGGAATTCTTTATCCTCTTCAAGCCTTATGAACCTCAATGTTCGGCACCTTAATTCATCCAATCTCTTGCATGGAGTCACCACTAGATCTTCATATAAGGGTGAGTCCTTCCTTATACCCATCGCGAAGGCCTTGACAGAAGTCTCCATATCAATGTTGGGGATACTTAGAGCTTCCCTGCCAAACTTATTAACAAAATCCCTAAGTCATTCCTTAGGATCCTGAAACACCCAATAGAGATCACTAGTGATCTTCTCGAAGGTTCTGCTACAAGAAAATTGGTTATTGAAAATATTGACTAAATGTGAAAATGATGTAATAGAAGAGGGACGAATGTTTAGCAGCCATTTGAGGGTTGATCCTGTGAGGGTCGAACCAATGCCTTTGCATAGGCAAGCTTCATTCAAGTGCACTGGGATGGGCATGATCTTCATCCTTTCTCGGTATTATGCTATGTGCTCTTCAGGATCCGTAGTTCCATCGTAAGGCTTCATGCTAGGAGTTTGGAAGTGCTTAGGAACTTCGGTATCAGCTATCGCAGGAGAAAATATCGAGATCCTATGACTTTCGGAGATGCTTCCGGTATGGGTTGAACTACCCCGGGTCCTCTTGAGATCATCTATCTCAACTGCTGAAGTTCCCTAGCCATGTTTGGACTTATTCCTACATCAGCATTTGTAGAGTTAGTATTGATAGTATTGTTGTCTAAGAAGTTACTAGAATCACGGTTTCTAGGAGTATTGAAAGGCTCATTGAGATCATTGATCATAGATGCTCGAGTGTTCATAGTTGTCCCCCAGGGTGACGTAGCAGTAGCAAGAGATGTGTTCCCCTGATGATTTCCTGTGGATCCTTCATTGTCAAAGTTTAGGATCCTTGTTTGTACACATGTGGGCATCATTTTCGGGGATCTCTGAGATTCCTCCTTCATCCTTTTCACTTCTCTAAGTAGTGTTCTATTCTCGTATTGCTGCCGAGTCATCTATTGCGTCATTTTCCTCATCATAGAGAAGAGTTCAATAGTAGTGACCAGATCAGTTGGATGATCGGGTCCTGAAGATACCAAACTTCCTTGGTTAGTGACCGGAGGGGTGTTTTTCTTGGAAGTGTCAGGCGCTTTCCTCTAACCAGGGGGTCTACTCGGAGGAGATGGTAGGATTTTGGTTGGAGTGGAAAGACGGAGGATGAAGAAAGAATCGATTGTGTAAACATGATCTTTTGAGGATTTTAAACACCACGGCCCCACGGTGGGCGCCAAATTGTTTTGGTCAAAAACTACACAAGTATAAATCAACCAAATTGAATGAGAGGCTGGGATGTTCGAATTGTGCAATAGAAAAAGGTAAAGAGAATGACACAATTGTTTACAAGGAAAGCCTTTGATCCTTGCTAGGATCTCCAACACAAAACCTTGGGAGGTGATAATGATCACCTGCCTTGATGATTTTATTAATAAAATGATTATTATAGAGAGTATTTCAGTAAGAGCATGTGAAAAAATTTCTAGAGTAAGATAAGTGTAAGTAGTGTGTCGTGTGCGAGATACATGTGTCAATTTATAGTCTAAACTAGCTAACAAGATGTCTGATATTCTCAGGATCCTCTATGACCAGCTTTATGAACGTTGTTGGACTTGGTATTCCAGGTCTTTATCATAGTTGAGATGACTCTATATTGAGAATAAGTCTTCTCTTGACTATTTATGCACATGTGTTAATTATAATTGTTATAAATATTAGTAAATAACAATAACAGGTAATAGTCGGGATCCTGAGATAGTTGAAGATCCTGAATATCTGATGAGGTTTGAGGATCCTGAATGCTTTGAGGATCCTGACCCTAACATATGTATTATGGCCTTTCTGATTTGTCACAATTTATTTTCATAATGGTGGAGACGAGGGGATCATGATTTGGAGCTGGTGGCCAGAGTAGGTGTGACATCCCCAAAATCTCGGCCAGAAAAGACCGGTTTCATTTATGCTTTTAAAATAATTTCAGAGTAAATCCTTTTGATTTAAAAGATTTGTGGAATTTGTTCCCAAAAACAAAATATGATAAAAATAATATTTACCAAAGCATTTCATAAAGAAATGTATTTTCATTATATAATCAAAACTCGGGATGTCTTGTTCCGATACAGACACAAAAGCATAAACAACAAAAGATAGACCATACAACAGTTACATACAACAAGTGGTCTAATAAACAAAATAACTTGACGATTCATCCATCTTATGCCCTCGCTCCACTACCTGTAATACAAATAAACTGAGTGGGTCAGGCTTGGGAGCTTGGTGAGCATATAGGGTTTTCAACCCGCAATAAATGATTATATTTAATTTCACCAACCAACAATAAACCGATTACCCGTTCCCGTTATCCTCACTTTACGTCCCTAAAACGTCTATCTCAAGGGACCTAATCTAGGATTTTCATCAGGACGGACATTACTGCAAAGGGGTTTCCTCAACAATAGATGTCCTAAAGGCAACCATGAGGGGGATAGAGTACACCGGTGAACACATCGTTCACAACACCTACAGGTTATGAGCCTGCTAGCGTTCCACATGACTGTCTATAAACAATGCTCTGATACCAATCTGTCACACCCCTAAACCAGACGGCGGAAACGTACGGGGGTGGAGGACTTCATTTGTAGTATCACAACACATGCATCATAGTAATCAAAGTACAAACAACCATTGTATTTAAAAGTATAATATTTAAATGTGTTCTATCATTGTACATTGAAACCAAAATAGTTATACAAAACAAGAAGATATGACTCATAATGGCTCCATCTTCTCAAAAAGCTCGGGGAGTACATGTTATTATTTCCCTGAGAATACAAGTAATTTGGAAAGAGAGTATCAACAATAAGTTGAGTGAGTACATAAGTCTTTATGTTTGAATGGTGTCTTTGTATTTTGAATATGAAAACTGTTCTAGAAAATCCCATATTTTCTGTAGTATGTGAAAAGTAGTTTTATTCCCATAAAGCCGTCCTATTTGTAAACCAATGTATTTGTAAAACTTATAACTGAGAGTGTGCCTGGCTTCACCAGCTGTTATTGAAAACTGTAGTATACCATTGTACTTTGTATTTTGTAAACTGGTACTTTGAAGATGTACTTACGTTTAGTTGTTTATACACTAACGTGTTGTTAATATATTTTTAATGAGTTATTATAACCATACTAAGACATGAACGCCTGAAACAAATGCCTTGTGAGCGTTTAAACTGTTGATAACAATTGCCACTCATTGGCGTGTATGCCTGACTGTAGTTAGCAGCCTGAGTGCGGGGTTGTCAATCCCGATATAGATCTACACACAACTTGTTTCGATCCCCGGACTGGAGATTCTGGTTATAATGTCAGGGCTTTACCTTTTTTGTCTAAAATGAATTAAACAACCTGAATTGAATGTCTCATAAAAAGCATATAAACGTTACATGTATATCAGTTATGAAAACCCAATCATTCTGAAATAAATGATTGACAATATGTTCTTGAATTAGTATTCCGAACATGTATTTGACAAGTGTAAACCCTTGATTTTTTTTTTTGAATTAAAACCCTTGTTTCATGTATAACAGTGTATTCTTGTATACTTAAATCATAAATCATTGTTCTATGTATCATAAATTATACCTATTATAATTTATATGTACTTTATGAATTGGTAAATAACTATTTTTGCATGTAATCCTTTGCTCAACATGTTACAAAGGGTAATTAAACTTAATGAAATAACTTTTATATTTATATACATATACAATTTCATATATAAGTAAAAGTTAAACGACGTTCGGACAAATAACCGGTACTATAAGTCCACATCCAAACCAGGAAAAGGACCTAGAATGAGTTATTAGTCCTAAGCCTTTTAAATCTTTTTTATATTAATATATATATATATATATATATGCAAATATGAATATTTGGGAAAAATATAAGTTTATAAAAGAGTTCAATATTTGGAGTATTTTTGATGCTTTAAAATCGTTTTATCGTGATTTGAAATCATTTATTTATAACACAAAGTTATTGTGTTATACTTGTATTTCCCCCCTTAAAATAGTAGAAATTATGAAAATACGGGGGTATGAACTCACATGATAGATGGTGAACCGGACAGAGTTTCGTTTCACAAAAACGAGTTTATTTGTCGAGAAACCGGCTCAAATTGGGCAGAGTTTCGACAGGAGAGAGGTTACTTCTCGGGAATCTCGAGGCTTCGAGGCTTGCTTAGGGTTCGAGACATGATATCGGGGCTTTAGGGGTTGTATATGAGCTTAGGGGAGTGGAAAATGTGAAAGAGAATGATTTTTGGAGTGAAAAAGTGAAAAAATTCCGGGACCCTCGCATGCTATTTATAGTCCGAAGGTTCGGACCCGAAGCTACGTGAAGGTGACACGCGCCTGACAGGTGGCGAGGCAAGGGGGCTTCTTCAGACCGGAGACTCGCTGCTGGCTGGCTCAGATTGGACCAACCCTCGGTCCAATGGGAAGGAGACACGTGCGAAGGAGATGGTCCGAGGTGTATGCGAGGGGTGTCTCCATGCAAAGTTGTCCGCTTCTTAGTGGACCTCGGTTGCGGTCCAATCAGGAGATGCCACATATGGGTTCGGTCCATTCAACAGCTGCCACGAGCGAGGGTGACGTGGCATGCGAATTTTCCCGGTTTTTCCCATTTTTTCTTTATTTTTGTGCCAAACTTGCGAAAATTATAACTTTCGCATACGAGCTCCGTTTTTGGCGTTCTTTATATACACACGTAGGTTAAATCATACTCTACGACCTTCGTTTAGACTTCGTCGGCATATTTTGACTTTATTTTTAATATTATTATTTTAAATAGACCGGGACGAGAATCCGTTATAAATTCATAACTTCTTCATACGACGTCCGTTTTTGTCTGTCTTTTTACCGTTGTACTACTACCGACGAGACCTTCAATTCTCGTGTAGGTTGTGTCGGCTAAAAATCGCTCGATCTTAATTTCGAGTTTTTAGTTGTACACTGCTATATTGAAACTTAGAAAAATCATAACTTCTTCATACGAAGTCAGATTTTGGCGTTCTTTTTATGAAAGTTCTTGGTTTAACATAAACTACAACTTTCATTTAGATTGTTAAGGCTAAAAAGCCTTTTATTAAAAATTTAGTTTTTACACTGAACAGTGTTTTGCCGGTTTTGTCGCGGATTTTCGATTGGTCATAACTTCTTCGTTATAACTCGGATTTTAGTGTTCTTTATATTTTTGGAAACCTTATTACAATCTCTATCACTTGGTTCATCCCAATTAAGATTATTTAATAATTTATTTTTGAGGGTCAATTATGTAAATATACACAGTATGCCAAAATTTCTCTTTATTAATTTAAAAAGAAGTACAAATTAACCTACACTATTACATAGGTTTGAAATAATAGTTTGTTACAATAAATCATATCTATGAGATAGAAGAATGTGAATATGCATTCACACATATAACAACAAAATATACACATAACACGTTTTTCGTATAAAATACTTCATAATTATGCGTTCGAAGAAAGTAACTACACAATTACTTGATCAGAAGATGATCGGACAGCACTACGACTTGTAGAAGTAGTATTCTTCGGTAGATCTAGAAGATCTTCACAAAAATTGGCTTCTCGTGGGTAGAGTTTCGGCTCGGGAATTGCACTTCTCGGGATCTTCGGGGCTTCACGACTTGCTTCAGGGCTCGAGATTAATACCGGGGCTTTGGGATATTTCTTGCACGTAAAACGCGGTAAAAATGAGTGAGAGATAAGAGTTTGAACAAAAGAAATCGGCAGCCATCGACATCTATTTATAGGGTGCTGAAACCTCAATTACCCTCGGCGTAAATCTAGGTACGTTGGGCGTACTAAGCCTTACGCTGGGCGTACGCGACGTCATTGCATGCGTATGTACTCAAGTGACGTCATTGCATGCGTATCTGAGGCGGTTCCGGGTACGCCTTACAATGGGCGTACTCGATTAAGCAGACTTCAAACTTGTGTAACTTTCGCATACGAGCTCCGTTTTTGACGTTCTTTATATCCACACGTTGGTGAGACTAAGCTCTACAACTTTCGATTAGACTCCGTTGGCTGATTTTGACTTTACTTTTATTATTTATTTTTAGTAGGCCGGGACAGGAAAACTCCGTTATAAATTCATAACCTCTTCATCCGGCGTCCGTTTTCGTCTGACTTTTTATCATTACACTACTAATAACGAGATCTTCGATTCTCGTTTAGATTGCTTCGACCAAAAAATCACTTGATATGCACGCTCTCATACGAAGTAGGCTAGGATTAACTGATGATCAGATACGGGAGATCATTTCCACTGAGGTGGTTGCTGTTCTCTGGAGTTCTATGTCAGAGACGTTTGGTCTATTAATATCGCTACGATTGAGCTCTTTGATGATCGATACGCTGCTCTTTCTGATGCTAGTGTTGCTGCAGCTACGACAATTATTTCTGCTACAAGGATTCGAAGGGAGATATCCTTCTAGTATCGGGACTTCGACAACTCGAAGCCTCCAGAATTTGATGGGGTCATTGACCTGCTTGTGGCGATGAGGTGGTTGTCTGATGTGGATGGTTGTTTCATCACATGTTCTTGCCTAGGTGATTAGAAGTTCAAGTGTGCCCTAAACCTTCTCCGATTAGCGGCAAAGGATTGGTGACTAGTGCTTACACTCTTGAGAAAAGATTTTTTGTTACTTGTGAGCATTTCTTGGAGATGGCAAAGGATTGGTGACTGGTGCTTACACTCCTGAGCAAAGAGTTTATGTTACTTGTGAGCAGTTCTTGTAGATGTTACGTGGCAGATATGTTCCCTTGGTGGAGATGGAGAAGTTGGCTCAGGAGTACTTGGTCTGAGACAGACAACTGAGACGGTGGCGGTGACGGAGATCACCCAGATGTTTAATGAGAGGGCTCTTTTCCGCCCTGAGTTTAATGCTTCGTAGCAGGCTCAGATGACTCAATACTTTAGCATGATCAAGACAGATATTCGACAATTTGTGTCCACCCATCGTTATGGTACACTCGCTGAGCTTCAGGATGCTACGAGGAGGTGGTAGGCTCTTATTCAGTCATAGCTTGTAGCGAACAAGTTCAAGCCCATTGATTTGCAATCTGGGGGACAAAGGGGCCACACTTGTTGCAAGTGTGGCAAGGTTCATAAGGGTACTTGCCGATCTCCATATGGATGCCTTAAATGTGGCAAGGAGGGGCATTACGCTAAGGATTGTTGTCAGCAGGCCCCAGTACCGAGCGTCCAAATTTTTTATCATTGTGATCAGGTGGGCCATATGAAGGCCCAGTGTCCATTGCTTGCGATCAGGCCGGTGCAGGCTCCGATAACATCTACTCTGAGGATCACGGATGTATGTCAGGGTAGGGTGAAGCCCCCAAGGGCTTGAAGTCGTGCTTTCCAGCTTACAGCATAGGAGGCCAGGGCGGTGCCAGACATCGTTACCGATATGTTTCTATTTATTATTCTTTCAATATATTTATTTGTATGCTTATGATTGTAATTTTGTTAGGTACCTTCCTATTAAACTCATTGCCTGCTCTTGTACTATTTGACTAGGGTGCGAGTCGGTCTTTTGTATCTTAGTATTTTAGTAAGGGTTTTGATATGACTCTTGGAGAATTGGAGTGTTCATTGCGAGTTTCTATAGCCAATGAACACGGGGTTTCTACATTGAGTGTTTATCAGGGTTGGGTCTTAGAGATTTTTGGGGTGCCTTATCTGATTGATCTGATCTCTATTCCCATGGGGGATGTGTGTGATTTTAGGGATGGACTGGTTGAGTAGGTTTAGTGCGATGATTGACTACGAGAGGCAGTAGGTGTTAGTTCGAACCCCAAGTGGAGGAGAACTGACTATTTATGGAGAGGGTATGAGGATTGGATCATCCTTTTGTTCTGCTTCTAGGGCTCGACAATATCTGCAGCATGGGTGTATGGGTTATCTTGCGTATATGGTTGACACTCGGGTTGGGAAGGAGGTTTCAGTTTCAGATGTGCCTGTTGTTAGAGATTTTGTTGATTTGTTTCCAGAGGAGTTACCCGGTATGCCTCCTAATATGCAGGTTGAGTTCATGATCAATTTGGTTCCAGATGGACACTGATTGCTAAGGCATCATACCAATTTGCACCACCTGAAATTCAGGAGTTATCCTCACAGCTTTAGGAGCTGTTGGGCAAGCGGTTTATCAGGCTGAGCAGTTCACCGTGGGGAGCTCCAATTTTGTTTGTCAAGAAGAAGGATGGTTCACACCGGATGCACATTAATTATTGGGAGTTGAAGAAGTTAACGGTGAAGAATCATTACTCACTTTTGCGGATTGATGACCTCTTCGATCGGTTGCAGGGTGCAGCTTGGTTCTCCAAAACCAATTTGAGGCCAAGGTATCATCAGATGAGGGTTTGAGAGGAGGACTTGGAGAATACCACATTTCAGACTCGTTATGGTCATTATAAGTTTGTGGTGATGCCATTAGGGCTCACCAATGAACATGCAGTATTTATGGACTAGATGAATCGAGTGTGTAGGCAAATGTCCGATATTCCAGTAATTGTTTTCATTGATGATATCCTGGTCTATTCCAAGACCATGCAGCAGCATGAGGAGCACCTTCGAGAGCTTCTAGGAGTTTTCAGGTGGGAACAACTATATGCCAAGTTCTCAAAGTGTGAGTTTTGGTTACAGGACGTCCAATTCTTAGGAAACCTTGTTAATCAGAATAGGATTTTGGTCGAACTAGGAAAGATTGAGGCCTAATATAGTGGGAGGTTCGAAAGTCTCCCTAGAAGATCATGAGTTTCTTGGGATTAGCAAGGTATTATTGGAGATTTATTCAGGATTTCTCCAAGATTGTTGTATCCCTCGCTCGTCTGACGAGGAAGGGAGAGGAATTCTGCTGGCACCCTGAGCAGCAGGCTGCATTCGAAACTTTGAGATAGAATTTATGTGAGGCCCTAATGTTGACCCCCCTGAGGGTGTTGAGGATTTTGTGGTATTTTGTGACTCATCCATCACTGGCCTAGGGGCAGTTCTTATGCAGCGAGGGAGGGTTATTGCTTATGCTTCTCGGCAGCTGAAGCCGCATGAGGTTCATTATATGACTCATGATTTAGAGTTGGCAGTTGTGGTATTTGCTCTCAAGATTTGGGGCATTATTTGTATGGGGTCCAGTGTACTACTACACAGATCACAAGATTTTGAGATATCTCATTGATCAATCGAATCTGAACATGACACATTGTAGGTGGCTTGATGTGGTCAAGGATTATGACTTTGAGATTCTGTACCACACAGGAAAAGTGAATATAGTCGTTGATGCTTTTAGCCACAAATCGGTTAGTTCCTCGGTTGGGAGTTTATGTATAAGGATTTCGATTGATTCGTCATTGTTGGATTTGATTAGGGAGGATCAGGTTGAGGGAGTCAAGAAATAGAACTGGAAGCAGGAGCGAATCAGGGGTGAGAGTGATAGGTTTTCTACCGACAGTCGTGGATTATTGACCCGGTGTGGTCGGGTTTAGGTACCAGATTTTGGTTGGATCAGACAGACTGTGTTAGAGGAGGCACTCAAGTCCATATTTTCGATACATCTTGGAGCCACCAAGATGTATCGGGATTTGATACATAGTTATTGGTGGCCGTTCATGAAGAGAGAGATATATCGGTATGTAGAGAGTTTCTTGACCTGTCGGATGGTCAAGGCCGAGCACTAGGGGCCGCATGGCAAGCTTCAGCCCACTGGAGGTTCCCATGTGGAAATGGGAACATATTACCATGGATTTCATCACCAAGTTACCTCGGTCGGCTAAGGGATTCAACACGATACATATTATAATGGACCGTCTGACCAACAACGCCCACTTTCTAGCCATTCGAAAAAACTCATCAGTTGAGAAATTGGCTGATTTATATGTGCGCGATATTTTTGCTCGGCATGATATTCCAGTTTCCATTGTATATGATCGAGATGTTCGGTTCATATTTCGTTTTGGCAGTAGTTCCACGAGGAACTGGGTACGAGGTTGCATCTTAGAATTGCTTATCATCTGCAAACTGAAGGTCAGAGTGAGTGGACCATTCAGACACTTGAGTACATGTAGAGAGTTTGTGCCATAGACTTCGGTTGGAGTTGGGACTCCAACCTTCCCCTACCCGAGTTTTCTTACAACAACAGCTATCACTCCAGTATTGGTGCGCCACCATTTGAGCTCCTTTTTGGGAGAAAGTGTCATACCCGAGTTTGTTAGGGAGAGATTGGTCATAGAGCCATGGGAAGGACTAAGGTAGTACTTCAGATAAAAGAGCTTATTTAGCAGATTAGACAAAAATTACAGATAGCTTAGAGTCGGCAAAAGAGTTATGCCAACAAGCATCAATCCGACATGGATTTCCATGTCGGCGATATGGTTTTGTTGAAGGTATCACCATGGAAGGGTGTAATACGCTTCAGGAAGAGGGGAATTCTGGGGCACCAGTATATTGGTTCGTTTCAAGTGATTTCCAGGGTTGGCAAGGTAGCTTACCGGTTGGATTTGCCTGAGGAGCTCAGTCAGATTCACAACACCTTCCATATTTCTCAACTTCGGAAGTGTATAGCTAGTGATTTAGCACTTATTCCTCTGGATGATATTCAGGTTGATGATCGCTTGAATTATTTTGAGAGACCAGTGATGATCTTGCATCGGGAGACGAAGGCCTTGCGCAACAAGGTGGTGTGTTTGGTCAAGGTTTAGTGGCAACATCGGAGAGGTTTCGAATGGACTTGGGATCCTGAGATGGAGATGCGAAAGAATTACCTTCAGTTGTTCACACCAGCGGACTTCGAGGATGAAGTCTAGTTCAAGAGGGGAAGAATTGTAATATTTTGATTTCCAGGTATTCCATTTATGACCTTGCTATAAGAATTGTTTGCAAGTTGTTTCTAATGGCATTTTTGTAATTTTTGGAGATTTCTTGTGTACGCTGGGCGCACCCAAAGTATACGTTGGGTGTACATGGTATGGACCTAGAACCCTAATATTTAGGGTTTGTGCACTATTTAAACACCTTTATAGCCCCCATTAACCTTTCTTTCATGATCCTCCAGCCCCATTTCAACCTTTTCATACCCTAATCTCTTTAGTGAAGCAATCTTGACCTTGAGTGTGCATTTTGGTGTTCTTGATGTTGGAAGAAGGAATAGGGAACCATCTTAAAAGAATGGAGCATTTTGGATCCAGAATCATATCATCATTTGACACCAATTGGAGGTAAAAAGCTTTGATCTTGAAGAAGTGTTACTTAGATCTTGTTTAGCCATGGATTTGTGTTCTTTTTGGTTCCATAACCTTTGTATTATGAGTATAGGTTACTCTAATTCTTATAAGTTTTCCTTTCAGATGTTTTGGAGTGTTTAGAAGCATAAAAATGTAATCTTGGGCCTTAGTCCTTCTATGCATGAACTAGGATGTATTAATGAGTTAAGAGGTTTGGGTTTTTTGTATTGAGCACTTAATAGCCATGCAAGACCATAAAGTTTGAAACTTTATGATTAAGGATATCATTTGAGGACTAGATTTGCATTTTTGACGAAAGAGCTTAAGGAATTAAGTTCTTAATAAAAGCGAAATGAGGTAGCTGCATACGTTGGGTGTACCCCAGGTACATTGCATGTACAAGGTCAATGACCCCGTTTCTAGTAAAGACTCGAGTACGCTAAGTGCACAAGTTGAGTACGTTGGGCGTACTCAGCTGAGTTGACTCGGTTGACTTTTTGAATTTGACTAGGATTTGATCTAGGGATATTTTGGGTATTTTAATTATAATTTAAGATGGTCATGTTCCAATGAAAAGGTGACCAGTAGAGCAGATATTCGGAGCAGTTCCCTGTTCAGCAATCTTTTCAGACTAAGATGTGAGTTTTTCCTCATTGTGCTTTTGGGTCGAAGGCACCAATGTCGGCCCACTGAGTTATGTATCCTGGTTTAGAGGATGTTTCTATGTTGTAGTGATCTGTTAGATCTATGTCCTGGTATATAGGATGTTGTTATTCTATAGTGATCTGTATATCCGCCTGTTTGTCTCTTGACTGGTTATATGATTATCTGTTGATGGATATATGTTATTTGTTATGTATACGTCGACATGGTATGGTGGGGTTGAGATTATACTGCTTTGTGCTATCAGTCAACAAACTAGGGTATTCCAACCGAAGGTTGTGGGCCAAGGGTAATCCAACCAGGAGGTTGTGGACCCAACATGTATTATGCATTCCAATTGAAAGGTTGTGGGCCGCGACAATCAAACTGAAAGGTTGTGGGTCGGGGCATTTCAACCAGAAGGTTGTGGACCAGGGTAATCCAACCAGGAGGTTGTAGACCTAGTATCTGGTTGGTAATATGTTTGTGTGGTGGTACTTTGGGGGAACTCTTTAAGCTTTGGCTTACAATTTCAGTTTATTGTTATAGGTACTTCAGATGATCGTGGCAATGCGAAGGCGTGATCATGCACATCCTTCGGATTTTATGTTATTTGGATTTTGGGATACTTTGATTACTTATCATCACTTTTGAAACAATGTTTTGTAAACAATTATGGTTATTGGGTTGTTTTTGAAAAATGAAAATTTTACTCTAATTTTGGGATGTTGCAAAATCAATTTTGTGCCCTTCTTGAGTTTCGATCTCCCAATCAACAATTCAGACCAACTTGACTTACCAGTCTCTCCTCATGAACGCTTTTATGTCAAGTTCGCACCACTACATCCATTCGATGATACCAACTTGACTTACCAGTCTCTCCTCATGAACGCTTTTATGTCAAGTTCGGACCACTACATCCATTCGATGATTCACAAATTATCATACGACTTGAATGTGAGAGATTGAAACCTTCTATTCCACAAATGCACGAACACAAAATGAAGTGTGGTCTCGGAAAATAATTACAAAGTTTGTTGGATATGGTAAATTGTTTCAAAGCAAGTTTGATCTCAACTATTTTCTCTACAAATAATTTATGTCTCAAAACAAGGAAACCACCATTACAATTACTGACGCGGATTTTCTTTGATCAATCTGAACTGCATTCTCACCATTGTTGTTCATCTCAAAGATTGACAATCAAATGAATCCAACATTGGAGCATTTAACATTGCTATCAGCTTCCTGAAAAAGACCACATCGTTGAATACTGTAGATTCAATGTGGAATTTTCTCACCAGTTCGGAACTGAGAATCTACGGGGAAAAATTAGCTCTGAGCTTCCTGAAGAACAGATACTAGTTGAGGGCCCCATTGAAGAACCTGAAGTTGGATTTGTCTATCTGAAGAAAAAGAAAAAGCAAAAAGAATTTTTCTAAGTTCTTGACAAACATCTTTTTCCCAAGCAAGATTATTCAAAAATTCATCACTAATGCTGCCAAGAGTGAATCTATGGAACACATCAAGAAGAAATTCATTAAGCATCTCCAATGGTACATCAAGGTCTGAAGCTGGCTCCAGAGTGCTTATCTGTTTGTCTTTGATGAATTCAAGTAAATAGTCAAGAGATTGCTAATGTCACATAGGGGAGATTGTTAGAACATGTAAAAGCGATCCTTATGCAATTCGAGATACAACATGTCCGAGATAGAGAATTTGTCCGAGATGAAGAGATTCCAAAGCGAAGACTTAGTCTGAGATTAATCTTTGTTTAAAAGTATTTTAAGTCTGTAATGCATTAAATGTACCAAGTACTATTTTGTATTGTTCTTAATGTCTTTTAGCATACTACAGGAGACAAGATCAACAACAACGATTGTGTCTGACTGTTGATCTTTAGTCCTCCTCAGTACATGCACACTTTTCCTTGTAGTTGTCTTTTAGTGACTCCTTGGCTATATAAGAAGCTGTCATCCTTTGTAACAACAATAAGTGTGCACCTTTTTCACTTCCATCAAATCAAAGAATCATTCAGTCAATCATTCTCTCTTACATTTTTCTTCTTATTATTTGCATTACATTGTTTATACTTAATATTATTCTATTTTAAGCATGTTGTTGAGTTAATCATTTTCGAGACAAGATTGTTTTACCAGACTTTACTGGGATCATATTACAAGCAATCATTGATCTTAAGTAAATTCAAGGTTTAAGTTTTCAAACCTCGTCTGCACAAATCCTTCCATTCACATATATGATTATAATGGGTACTAGTTTAGATGTGATAAATCAAACCAAGAAAATGCTACACTCTTCCTTTTCCATGAAGGACTTGGGAGTAGTAGATGTGATCCTTGGTGTAAGAATTCAAAGAATACAAGATAGATATACTCTTACTCAGTCCTATTATATTAAAAGTGTACTCAAGAAGTTTGGATGCTATGCTGACAAGCCTGTAGTCACCCCTTTTAATCCTTCAAATCATCTTAATAAGAATAAAGGTGATAGTGTAGCTTAGTAATAATATACTCTAGTTCTTGGTAGCTTAATGTATATTATGAATTGTAATAGACCGGACTTGGCATATAGTTGTTACTCCCACAATCATAGGAAAGACCATTGGTATGCATTAGTGAGAGTGCTTAGATATTTAAAGCGTGCAATGAATTATGGATTGTATTACAGTAGATATCCTCCTGTTCTTGAAATATAATGTGATGCAAATTAGATTTCCAATACTTCTGAGGTAAAACCCACAAGTAGATATGTGTTCACTCTTGGTGGAGCTGCTATATCTTGGAAATCATCTAAGCAAAATGTGAATTCGTTCTACAATGGAAGCAGAGTTGTTGCTTTAGACAAAGTTGTTGAAGAATTTGAATGGATTAAAAGCTTCCTAGAAGGTATTCCTATGTGTCATAAACCTATTACAGCCATTGGTATACATTATGATAGCATGGTTGCTCTTACTAGAGTACAATGGCAAGTCAAGACACATTAGGCGCCAAAACATCACAATAAGAGACTTGCTGAAAAATTGAATCATTTCCATTAGTGTCATAAATTCAAAGTAAAATATAGTTGATCCTTTGACAAAAGGCCTTAGAAGAGAGCAAGTCCTCTTCACATCAAAGGGAATGGGATTAAAGCCAACACAATGATCCACCACCTGGCGGAAACCTAACCTAGCAACATTGGAGATCTCATGGTCTAGGTTCAATAGGACAACTAGTTGGGGAAGACTCAAAGTAGCACTAACACAAAGGTATGCTCATTCCTATGATATTTATTTTGTGTTTTCCATTGACCATATAGGGATGAATCTTTATTCTTAATAATGTTGATAACTTTTATAGTGGAATAGTAAGGATTATTCCAGATTAGAATTACCTATGTGAGATGGATGTGAGATCGCATCTTTAGGAGCTGACATGGCTAAGCTCTCTAAAAGTCTCATGGAAAAGGATTGTTCATGATCGAAATGAACACAACGGTAAGAAATTATCTATTCTTAGATATGATATGTGTGATACTTCTTGTTTTTTATTCTACCACACTAGGTGGTTAAATAGATCCAAGTAGTAATCTCTATGAAAGGTTCAAGTTTTACAACACCTATTCAAATGCATGTCATATCTTACTTCCCTAATTTGAATATCAAAGTTCTCTTTTTCTATTCAAATATGGGGTATTCTTGGAGTTTGAATAGAAAATGTGGGGTATTATTGGAACTTTATTATGGGACTTGTCCCACATTAATAGTAAGAAGAAACTTGAATTCCTTTATAAAACGTTGTCCTAGTAATTTATTAATATGATTAAAGCTTGACCTAAATGGAATTGGGTTGAAATTGGCGATTGAGCTAGTCAAAATTAGTCAAATAGACTTGGATAAATATACATATATATATATATATATATATATATATATATATATATATATATATATATATATATATATATATATATATATATATATATATATATAACATCCATAAAAATTCATAAAATTTAAACTTTTCAAAACAACCCTTTTTCTAAAGAAGTGTTTACAAAAACCATTGATACCAAAACATTATTTAAAAATCAGAATCGCTTTCAACATAGTTTTCAAAACATTTACATTATCAAAGTTTCCCATAAATCATAAGTCCAAAATGCGAGGATGTGTACGGTCACGCCTTCACCTTGACATGATCCACTGAAGTACCTGAAACCGTAAACCAAAACTGTAAGCAAAAAACTTAGTGAGTTCCCCTAAAATACAAATCACACTACCGATCACATATATAGCATGCAATGGGTCTACAGCTAAAAGATTGGATTACCCCTGAGCCCACAACTCACATCTGGCTTGCTCCTAAGCCGACAACATAAGTTTGGCTTGCCCTCGGGCCCACAACTTATGTCTAGCTTGTTGCCTGTATAGATTAGTCATCGAGCCGAAATATCAATGTTCAACCCTCAATACGAGTTTGGCATACCGACCGGTCCTCAGCTCATATCTGGAATACTATTGAGCCCTCAATTGAGTCTGACATGCCCCACCTGGCCCTCAGCTCATATCTGGAATGCTATTGAGCCCTCAGTATTAGTCTGGCATGCCCCACCCGGCCCTTAGCTCATATGTGGAATGCTCCATGGTTTGTTGGCTATAGCACAAAGCAGTACAACCTCAACCCAACCCAACATGTCAACATATATTAGACAAAAAAATATATAGATAATCATGTAGCCAGAAACACAGGTAGTCCTATAGATCTACCAGGCTATCGTATCAGCAACTAACATATCATGCATATCTACTCCACACTCAGCATATCAGCAAGTAGCAGGATATCAGCCAATGGGCCGGCCTTGATGCCTTCGATCCGAAAGTACAATGAGAAAAAATCACCTCGCAATGTCGAATCATACTAAAAACCTCTGACTGCTGGCTCACGAAATTCCCGAACTAACACAACAAAAAAAACATCCCATTAACCATTGGATTACCATCGTTGATTAACGATCCATACCTAGGGTAAATTTTCATTTTACCCTTTCCCTAAGTGCACTAAGACCTAAGCCTAATTCTTGATCCAAAAGGCCCAAATTACCTCAAGGCCCATAATTGGCCCAATTTTCCAAATTGGGACCAAACTCCTTATTGGGCCTTATCCGAAGGTACAATTCCCTAATTAGCCCAAAACAAACCTACTCAGATAGTCCATTAGGGTCCAAAGAATTTAAGCCCAAAAGATAGCCCAAAACAAGAAGCCCAAAAGCCAAAACCCAACAGATGGAGTACGTTGGGCGTATGCGAGCCTCGCATTGACCGCATACGGGGACACTGACCAAGGGGGGGCATACTTCTTCTTATGTGGGGTGTACCCCCCACAGATCCCAAAACCTTGTTAGATGCTTAATGGCTTAAGCACTTAAGCCCAAACTTTAGATCCATGGTTCAAAAGTACTCCCAAATCATAAACTCTCAAACTTTAAGACTTTAGATGTCCAAAAAATCATTAATACATGGTCTTAATCCATTAAGACCTCCCACAAGGAACATGGAGCCAAACTAGCTAAAGGGGCCTCATTTTTATGTCTTAGAACCCATCCTAGGGTCTAAAAGGACAGCCCAAAACGTCCAAAATGAAGCATGCATAACAATGGGACTTTCGGGACAAAAGAACACCATAAAGCTACCAGGATGAGATCAAAACAAACCAAGCATAAAGGCGGCAACTTTTTACCTTCTGGAGCTTCTTAATGTAGTGGTGATCCAAGATCTACTAGCTTGCTTCCATCTCTAATCACCTTGATGCAACTCCTCCATCTTCAAACCCACAAGGAACACACTCTTAGCTCAGAACACACACTTATGGAGTTAGTGTGTACCAAAAACGACTCAAGGACTTGGAGGCTGGAGAGATGGGAGTAAATGGTCCATAGAGATGCTTAAATACTGCACAAACCCTAAAAATTAGGGTTTTCACCCGGACACACACATGCCCAGTGTACATATGTGTAACCCTAGCGTACTAGGGCGCGCCCTAGTATGCTTAGCGTACTCATATGTACGCCCAGCGTACTACTCATGCTCCCAAAATCACCATTTTGCCACTAGGGCTTCCCATGGCCACTTATTTCCAATCCAAGGACCAAAAATGACATAATTAAAACCCAAGGGATCACTTTAAAATTACTTGAAATCTGGGGTGTTACAACTCTCCTCCATTTAAATTCGATTTCGTCCTCGAAATCATTCCTTACCATCACCGACAAGCCCGACATCCTGAAGGGTACACCCATGACCATGAACATACAACGACCTTCCAAATGCGACTAAACCCAAAAGAAATATTTTCAAATCGAAGAAGTGGAATCCAAAATCCCATGCAGCAAACCATCCCTACCTTATCTTAAACCTCAAGAATCGAAATGGGTTTGAATCCCTGACAGGCCACCTTTACTGAACCAATGTTAAATCCATGACACTTATCCATCAAACTATTTATTCAACTCCTGATGATAACAATTCCGGGACGTAATCATCCTAAGGGGGAGATAATTGTAACGCCCGCAAATCTGGGCTAGTCAATTTAGAGGCAATAGGGGTCAAAAACGACTTTTCGACAAAAGATTATTTAGAATAAATAATCTTAACCAAGTTTTAGAGTATGTTACAAGGTTTCCGTACATATAAAGAACGCCGAAATCCGAGTTATAACGAAGAAGTTACGACCCGTCGAAGTTCCGCGACAGAACCGGCACGACACCGGGAAGCGTAAATAGTGAATTTACGAAAAAGCAAGATTTAGCCTTAGCGATCTATACGAAAGTCATAGAATAATTTAAACTAAGAGCATCGATAAAAAGAACGCCCAAATCTGACTTCGTATGAAGAAGTTATGATTTTTCGAAATTTCGGACTTGCAGTGTACAGCCCGAAATTCGAATATTAGATCGAGCGGTTTTTAGCCGACACAACCTAAACGAGAATCGAAGATCTCGTTGAGAGTAGCGTAACGAGAAAAAGATGGGCAAAAACGGATGTCGGATGAAGAAGTTATGAAGATTTAACGGACCAATCGTGTCCCGGCCCGTTAATAATATAAAATATAAAATCGAGCCAAAATTAGCCAACAAAGTCTAAACGAAAGTTGTAGAGTACGTTCCCACCTTCGCGTGGATATAAAGAACGTCGAAAACAGAGCTCGTATGCGAAAGTTATGATTTTTAGAAGTCGGGAGTGCAAATTGCGAAATCTGTGGGAGACTGATGACGTGGCTCAATCCTAACCGTCGCTTGCTGATCACGGCTCGCTTCGGATGAAGAACGCGTCGCTTCGCCCTACACCCCGCGTCCGAGTTCGGTACGCCCAGCGTACCCTTCGGCCTTATCCTTCCGACGAATGCGAGACAGCTGGTCCGAGGTGGCACCCCTATCCGAACTACGCCCCGCGTAGTGTTGCTGTACGCCCAGCGTACGACCGAGGGCGCGCACCTATAAAAAGGCAGCGAGGGTTCTTCATTTCTCACACCATTTTTCACTTCTTTCTCTCACTACTTTCTCTCTCTAGCACCTCTAAACACCCCTAAGCCCTAGATAAAACCCCTAGCTCCCGAGGGAAGCCCCGAGGCTCCTGGAGTCCCGAGAAAAAGGAGTTTTTCGGTTTCGAAACGCTGCTCCAATTAAGTTTCGGTTTTCGATAAAATTCGCTGTAAGTGTGCTACGCTTACGCAATTTTTTATATAGCTTTCAAATAATTATTGGAATGTTATTAGGTCCTTAAAATAATTATTTGGGCTATTATTATGAGTTATATCGAGTATTATTAAACGCCTAATAATACTCGGACTAATTAATTTGTCGCGGTTATCGTTAAACTAAACCCTAGTGGTATCGGTACTAGGTTTTATCGAAGGAATATCGTTTTGAGAGTATCGAAGCGCTATCCGAGTACTGAGTCACCACCTACTTAGGTGAGTGCATAGTCCCTTTCATCTTACACATAGATATGAAGTATTTTAATATAAATTACGTGTTGTGTGTGCATATTGTCTGAATACTTGTTGTCTATGCTGGGTGAAAGATTTTTATACATGTTTTAAATGATTTAAACTGTATATGTATTTTATATCTACAAAATGTGTTGGGTAAAACATGGGTAGGTGAAATAGTTGTTTTATGATAACACGATGGGAGACATCAATGTTGTCAATGATCCAGTCATCTAGTGGAGTATAGATGATGACCATGGACGATACTAGACAGTCCGGTGGAACGCTAGCAGGCTCGTAACCTGTAGGTGTTTTTGAACTAGGTGCTCATTAGGTATTTTTGAACTGAGTGTGTTCACTAGGTATCTTTGAACTGAGTGTGTTCACTACGTATCTTTGAACTGAGTGTGTTCACTTGGTATTTTGAACTAAGTGTGTTCACTAGTTACTTTTGAACTAAGTGTTTACCAGATGTTTTGGACTACGTGTTCACCGGTTGTAATCTATAAGCTTTGGTAACGATGGACTTCATGCCGATTCCTTAGGATAATCCTTAGGAATGAATGAACGAGAAATAGCTGATTCTTAGGGTAGATCCTTAAGAGTAAAGAAGATAATGGGGATGGGTAATTGGGTTTAATTGCTTGATTGTTTAAACATAATAATTATATTATTGTGGGTTGAAAACCCTATGTACTCACCAGGTTTCCCAACCTGACCCACTCAGTTTATTTATATCACAGGTGTTGATATGAAGTCACATTACACTAAGAGATTAAAGAGATGTAGATCACTAGTGTAAATAAATGTAAGTTCTGTTTATGCTTATGTTTCTGCATTGAAAATGACATCCCAAATGTTTTAAAATGAATAAAATACGTTTCTTCGAAAATGTTTTAATAACGTATTTATCGTGTTTTTCTGGGAACAAATTCCACAACATTTTTATGAAATGAAGTACTCTGATTTTTAAACAAAGCATAAACAAACCGGTCTTTTCTGGCCGTGATTTTGGGGATGTCACACCGACCTTCATACCGATAGAACCATCCAAAAGAAGAAGCACATGAACTAAGTTCTAACCCTCCAGCTGATGCCTTTGACATATCGATTCCTTAACTCACATCTACCTAACTTACAGTCCTTGTATGGATACAGTCACGATTCTCAACGTGAGTTCCCACCAAAAGTTATCCCAAAATGGCTTTCCATAAAATTTCTTATAAGTTCTTCCCTAAGGTGGATGAGCGTCCATGAACTCTACTTCAAATCCCTGACTAAAGACACCACAAAACATGCAGAAAAGACCCTCAAAAGAATTCGATAACAAACCCCTCCTAATCCAAAATCTATATGATGTACCAAAGCCTTAATATAACTTTTGGCTTTCTGCCATGCCATTACCAACCTCTGACCCTATGAGAAAAGATGATCAATCCAAGAATTTCTGCATTTCATCCAATCCCTAACAACAACTTGCAAACAAAAGGAAATATGATGCATACATTCCACATATACTTTCTGATACTTGACTGATACCCCCAACAACCCTTGACCGCTCCCTATCCAAACCAACTGATTTATGGGTCTTTCGATCCCCCATCAAAGCGTCAATACTGAGTGTATCACAAACAAAAGAAATGAATAATCTTGTTCATTAGGCCCACAATCTATAACTGGAATACCCCTACCAGGTCCTCAGCATAGGTCGGATTGCCTCCGAGACCACAACATGAGTTTGGAATGCTCTCCCCAACCCTCAGCACATGACTGGAATGCTCTCGATCTCATACCGGCCTTGTCAGCATTACATCGTTTGCCCAATACTTCGGTCCTAAAGATACCCATCTCTTTCCATTGGCTTGAAGGGACCTAATCAACGTCCCACACAACACCGAACGAGCACAACAATGTTGTAACCCTACCATGGACGATTCACTTTATAGAACAAGCTGCTACCTAAGCAAAACCTTATGAAACCATGGTCACACACAACCCGAGGATAGGATAATGGTCGAATTCTTGATCCAGTTTGCAGACTATAACCCAACCGAACCATGCATATAACCAAACCCTAATGCTACCTTGTACAGCCCACAGATAGACATAGAGAATTACCACCTTGCACATTCTTAAGGAACCCCTAACCTCATGATTGATTGCAACAAGATCCCATACTTGATTGAGGCTAAACAGATTCTACCAACATGGAACTAGCTCGAGAAGACTTCCAAGGCGATCCTGAAGGTTGCCAAAACGTGAGTCTGCTACGAATCAGAATTCCACTCCACCATTGAGGGTAAACATATCCAAGGACCAACAGAACATAAACACACTGCACATGAGGGTAGGTGACACATTCCTTGCTCTTAAATTGTCACCACTTGAATCCTTCAAGAATTCCCGCTGAGAGACGAAATCAACAACAAATGGTCTAGGACACCTTGACACCTAAACCAAAGAACCGCAAACCCAACTGGAGCTAAACATATCAGCTTCTGGAAAGGGTTCACCGATCAATATATGCCCAACAAATATGAAAGCAGCAATCCAAACAGCAAACTAACAAAAACCTTAATGACTAACGCTCAACCTGAGAATCCCAATTCTACCCTACTTAGAACTCTAACCACCACCCACTGGTGGTGAAATCAAAACATAACCCAACCGGCCCAACCATGTACAACCATACTTGACCATGGAATGAATAACATACACAGAATAGTCCTCCTGATACAGAACGAATGAACCCCAAGAGAAACCTAAATTCCAGCAGAAGACCTTTGAATTTCCCAATTATAACCACTTACAAAGCATAAGCAACTACCGATTTACGATCCAGACATACCTTCCTTGCTTGCAATACAACTACAATCTGACACCTGCTTTTCTCATCTCCCAAGAATACGGTCCCTTGCTTGCATCGCTAAGGTACTCATGTCACATCAATCCATCTGCGTACACCGGCACTGACATACTGTCGCCAACCACTGCGACCAACAGAACCCAAGCTAAGAATCCAACCTAACTCAGGAGGTCACAAGCCTACCCACTCCTCTAACTCGGAAAAACTGAAGGGCAAGATCCTTTCCACAGATAACGACAATCTAATCCGACAACCCGCCACTTAAATCCCAGATGCGACTTCTAAGCCGATCATATCAACCACTTCCTCCCCGTGTCTTGAGGCCTGAGGCACGACCTTTAACAAAACCCTCGATACTTCCAACCAACATACCCATCTGGGTCTGAACCACTCAACCCACATCACTATCGCCATATGGGCCTAAACAAACATAAAACCCATCCTTGACTGAGTAGCCCAAGTCAAAAGATCGACAGATTCGGAACCATTGCCTCGAACCATGGTATCCAACCATGCTATCTTCCCTGAACAGTCCTTAGAATCCCCGAAATCTTCCTTGAATTGAGTATGGATCATGTGCTTCTAGTATTACGGGCCCAATACTACCTTCCACACCTATCCATACTTTCCTCAAGAGTCATCTCGGGTCCTCTAAGACCTAGTCACAAAATACTCCTGAAACCTACTCAACAGCGAAATAATTGCACTAAAATACTCCCGAGGCTATCCTAGGGTTCCACACTTCTCTGTCATCAACTGTTGAGGAACTCCTCACAATGTCAATTATCTACTCCATGAATACAATCACATGCAACAAAGCTCAAATAATCCTTCGAGTAACAGACTCATCCCTACAACGATTGGACTGAGACAAGAGCTACGAAACAGGGTCAAATTCGTCACTCTGAGATTATCCAACCTTTTTCACATGTGACTTGACATATTCACTTAATGGCTAACTCACATCACTCATGAGTTCCACAAAACACAAAGCAAGCAACATTCGTACAGAGGAACCGACTGGCACAAAAATGTAATAAAATCTGACAAATCCTCCTACGAAATCCTCGATCTAAAACTCCCAACACTACGGGTGCACCTTTGCTTTGATCTCACTCTCCACAGAGTGGCTAATCATTCCTCGCACTGACCCACTAAACACTGCACCCACTCATGAAACTTCCACCAACCCTGCAACACTCGTGTATGCTAGCCATACATAACACTAGATCCTATAGACCGTCGAATACTTGATACTACCATAAGCCCTTCATCAAACAAGAATAGGAAACAATGCCAAACCTAACATTCTTAGGCTATAGAATCTTAGTTATGTACATCTATGATGCATACACTAAGAAACTACTGTAATGATGTTAATTTCATATAAAGAATAATCCTAGGTTATCAGGCATCATATAATCGGGCAATTCTATCATGAAATGTCTGAAGATCCCTAGCCTATTACTAGCATGTTGTTCAAACATAACATAACATAATATCAAATAACTTTGTGGTATTTTGGGGTCAACTTACTGGCTCTGGTTGATCGTACACATCACATCTCCCTTGATTATTTTGAAAACCATTTGAAATTTAAAAAAAAAAAAACTTTTTCCTTAGTTTGGTACCGGATTCACACGAGTGTTCCTCCAATTCACTCAAACCAAGGCTCTGATACCAACTTGTAACATCTATAAAAATTCATAAAATATAACTTTTTCAAAACAACTCTTTTTCTAAAGAAGTGTTTACAAAAACCATGTTCCCAAAACATTATTTAAATATCAGAATCATTTTCAACATAGTTTTCAAAACATTCACATTATCAGAGTTTCCCAGAAATCATAACTGCAAAACACGAGGATGTGTACGATCACACCTTCACCTTGACACGATCCACTGAACTACCTGAAACCATATACAAAAACTGTAACCACGAAGCTAAGTGAGTTCCCTCAAAATACCAGTCACACAACCAATCATACATATAAAATAACAGCATGCAATGAGTCCACAACTAAAAGACTTAATTTCCCCTGAGCCCACAGTATGAGTCTGGCTTGCCTATCGGGCCCACAGCTGTAACGCCCGTGTTTCTAGGCTAGGCATTAATGACGATGTAATAGCCTAGGTCAACCTTTGTAACTTGTTTTGAAATAATAAGATGTATTATTTGAGTATTATGTGTTTTATACTTAATTATAATGATTTAATAAATTAAGGATAAAAATAAGTGTCGAAATAAATGTTAGATGAATCCGATATCTATGAAGAAAGTTTTAGTGGTTGAAACAAGGATTCTGGAGATATAAAGAATACCGAAATCCGAGTTATAACAAAGAAGTTATGACTGCTCGAAGTTTCACGACAGAACCGGCACGACGTTGTGTGACGTAAAAAGTGAGTTTATGATAAAGTGCTTTTTAGCCTTATCCATCTAAATGAAAGTCGTAGTATACGTTAAACCGAGAGCATGCATAAAAAGAATGTCCAAATCTGACTTCGTATGAGGAAGTGATGAATTTTCTAAGATTTGGTATAGTACTATGCAGCCCGAAACTCGAATTATAGATCAAGCGATTTTTAGCCAACACAACCTAAACGGGGTCGAAGATCTTGTTGATAGTAGTTCAACGGTAAAAATACAGACGAAAACGGACGTCGGATGAAGAAGTTATGAATTTTTAACGGACTTTTCCTGTCCCGGCCTGTTAAAAATATAAATTTAAAAATAGATACAAAATTAGACAATGGAGTCTAAAGTAAAGTTGTAGAGCACGGTCTCACCTACGCGTGGATATAAAGAACGTCACAAACAGAGTTTATATGCGAAAGTTACGAATTTTTGAAGTTTTAGACACAAACTTCGAGGTTGGTCCGAAGGATTTCGTCCAGCGTACAGAAGTACGCCCAACGTACTCGTGTACATGATTCGAAGTCATTCACCCCCTACTCCTTCTCATGATGGACACGTTTCGTATCCTTGACGCGTCCGAGCTAATCCCTTCGTACGCCTAACATACGAAGGCGTACGCCCAGCGAAAAGCCTTGCGAGGCAGTACGCCCCGCGTACTCTAAAATTACACCCAGCATAATTAGGTGATTCAGACAATATAAATAGAAGTGCGAGGCATCCCGATTTTGTTTACAAAATTTTCATCTTTCATCCTTTTTCTCTCTTCTAAACTACACTAAAAACCCCCAAGCCTAGAATACCTTCCTAGCATCGTAAGCAAGCCCCGAAGAGCCCGAAGTCCTGAGAAAAGAGTTTTTCGAGATGAAACTCTGCCCTCGTCCAACCCGGTTTTTTAGAAAACATCCTGATTTCATCGAAAAAGATTGTTTTAAGTGACGAAGTGCTGTCCAATCATCGTTAAATCATGTGAGTGTATAGTCACTTTCATCTTACACATAGATATGAAGTATTTTCTATAAAATATGTGCTATGTGTATATATATTGTTTGTTTATTTGAGATGGGTGTTGAATAGATTTTTTATACAAGTTTTAAACTGTATATATAATTTTATCTACAAATATGTTGGGTAAAACATGGGTAGATAAAATAGTTGATGTGTGATAAAATGATGAGAGGCCTCGATGTTGTTGTTGTTATAGTCATCTAGCAGAGTATAGATGACGACCACGGACCATTCTAGACAATCCAGTAGAACGCTAGAAGGCTCGCAACTTGTAGGTGTTTTTAAACTTAGTGTTCACCAGTATACTCCATCCCCCTCATGGTTTCCCTATTTGACATAAATTACCGAGGAATCCCTAAAGCAGTGTTATCATCCCGATGAAAATCCTTAGGCGAGGTCCCTTATGATAGATGTTTAGGGACATAAAGTGAGGATAACCAGAACGGGAACGGGTAATTAGGGTTATTGTTGGTTGATGAAATTAATAAATTTATTGTTGATTGATGAAATTAATAAATTTATTTATTGTGGGTTGAAAACCCTATACGCTCACTAGGCTCCCAAGCCTGACCCACTCAGCTTTCTGTATTACATGTAATGGATCCAGAGCATAATTAGATGATAACAATGGATTTTTTTTGATTATAGGCCAGTTGATGTAAATAACTATTGAAAGGCTTATAATGTACTTGTTATGCTTTTGGTCTATATCGGAACATGACATGCCAAGGTTTTGTTATATAATGAAAATACATTTCTTTAAGAAATGCTTTGATAAATTTTTATCATATTTTGTATTAGGGACAAATTCCGCAACACCTTTTGGAAGATTACTCTGATTTTATTTTAAAAGCATAAACTAAATCGGTATTTTCTGGCCAAGAAATTTGGGGATGTCACTGTTGGTATCAGAGCATTATATTAAGCGAACTTGGAATTTGTAGGATTTCTAGACTTAAACTTAGAATGCTAAGTGATGATTGTGAGATGAGTGTCTACCATATTTTAGACAGGAGCACTAGTATATTTTAGGAAAGATGCCTAAAATGTTTTTATGTGCTAAATGCTATATGTTTGCCATATATGATGTTATTTGTTCGGATCTATGGCCTGTTACCGACCGGATCTGGAAACCTTATGTGTTCAGGATTCTAGGCGTACGACTATGATATTAGAACTAGCATGTAAATGTTTCGCAGTGATAAGGAGAATTTTAAAATCGATCGTAAATAAAGATCTAAATTCGCCTAATTTGGTGTATAGATCAAATGGCAAGAACCTGAAGTGGAGCTGGAAATGCAAATAGAAATTAGCAACCTCAACCCCAAGTGATGGAATAGGTGCCTATAGCAGAAGCTGCACCAGAACCAATTACAATGGTTGGAGTACAAGCCATGATTCAGGCTATGATGGCTCAACAAAGGGAGGAAATGAGACAACTATTGCTGAACAATAGGAGTGAATCTTCAAGGCCTGTTGAACAACCTGAACTAAATGACGGACAGTCAGAGGAAGGAAATTACAGTCGTACTGTCAGTCAAGCGGAATCTACAGTGGCAGAAAGGAATAACCCGGAGAGGGAAATCAACAAAGATGGGCATATGTATAAGAATTTATTGGGCGCCAAACAACCAAGTCTTGCTGGAAGCCCAAAACCTGTAGAGATTATGGACTGGATCTCCAAAATGGAGATGGTATTTGAAAGCTGCAACTATAGCGACAAGCAGAAAACTGTTTTTGCGGTCAGAAAAATGAAGACCGGAGTTTTAAGCTGGTGGAACTTATTGGCAGACATGATGCCACATGGAGAAGCCTTGAAAATGTCCTGGGAAATGTTCTTGGAGTAGTTAAAGATGCATTACTACTCAGAGATAGATCTGATAGATCTAATCAATAAATTTCAGAACTTGAAGAAAGGGAAAATGAGTAGTGACGACTATGCTAATGCGTTTACCGAAAAGATGAAGTTATTTCCATACTTAGTGCCAACTGAACTCTCAAAAATTGAGAGGTTCGCAAACGAACTGCCAGCCGACTTTGGCCCAACGATCAAGATGGCAGCTACACTGAAGACAGCAGTCCGAGCAGCTAAAAATGTGGAAACCCAGTTAAAGGAAAGGGGTCAGGAGAGGGCAGAGGTTGGTGAGAAAAGAAAGTTTGATGGATCTTCGATGTCCAACAAGAAAAGTAAATTCTTGAAGTCTGATTCGAGAGGAAGAAGGGGCGAAGCAAAATGTTGTGATAAATGTAAGAAGAAACATGTTGGGAAATGTGGCGAGGAGGTCACTTGTTTTAAATGTGGAAAGCCAGGGCACTACGCCAACGAGTGCACATCCAACAAAAGGGTGTGCTATGGATGCCATGAAGAAGGGTATATTTTGAAGGATTGCCCGAAGAAGAAGGATGCAGCAAGGCCTAATCTCCCGCCAAATCCAAAAGCCAGAGCTTTCCAGATGACACTGGAAGCCGCAAAGGATGCAGCGGATGTCGCTTCAGGTACCTTTCTTGTAAATGAATTGTCTGCCAATTTATTGTTTGATCCGGAGCGAATTACTCCTTTATATCACATAAATTTGGTGGAAGACTAGCATTGCCTATAGAAAAACTTGATGATGCCCTAATTATAGAAGTTTCTAGTGGAAAATTCATACCTGTTAGAGATTGTATTAAGAATATTGTCATCGACTTGAACGGAAATGAATTCCACAAGGAGTTGTTACCCATAGAGTTGAACGGTTTCGACATCGTTCTGGGGATGGATTGGCTTAGCGCCAATGATGCCGAACTACTGTGCAAGAAAAAGATAGTAAGGGTAAACCCGCCTGGAAAAGAGTCATTTATGGTGTACAGAGACAAACGCAAAGTAAATTTTGGAATCATTTCCCTAATGAAATCCAAAAAATGTTTGTCTAAAGGATGCACATCATACTTGGCATTCATGATTGATGTCAAGAAGGAAAATAAGGAAATGCAAAGCATACCAGTGGTGTGTGACTATCCGGAAGTCTTTCCCGAAAATCTTCCTAGATTGCCCCCTGATAGACAAGTGGAGTTTCGAATAGACTTGTTACCGGGAACAACACCAATAGAAAAAGCACCATATCAATTAGCACCGGCAGAGATGAAGGAGCTTATGACGCAACTTCAGGAGTTGTTGGATAACGGTTTCATTAGACCTAGTTCATCACCCTGGAGAGCTCCGGTGTTATTTGTAAAGAAGAAATATAGGATCATGAGAATGTGCATAGATTATAGAGAGCTAAACAAGGCAACAATAAAGAACAAGTACCCGTTGCCAAGGATTGATGACCTGTTCGATAAGCTGCAAGGTTCGAGCTATTTCTCGAAGATCGATCTTAGGTCAGGATATCATCAGCTAACGGTGAGAGAGCATGATATTGAGAAGACTACATTCAAAACAAAGTATGGACACTGCGAGTTCTTGGTTATGTCGTTTGGACTAACCAATGCTCCAACAATATTCATGGATTTGATGAACAGGGTTTGTAAACGATTCGTCGATAAATTCGTGACAGTGTTCATAGATGTCATTTTGATTTATTCAAAAAGCAAGCAGGAGCATGACAAGCATCTGCGAGAAGTGTTAGAGGTTCTGAAAAATGAGAAGTTGTAGGCAAAGTTCTCCAAATGTGATTTTTGGATTCAAGAAGTCCAATTTTTGGGTCATGTGGTTAACCTAGAAGGGATAATGGTTGACCCAGCTAGGATTGAAGCTATAATAAAGTGGGAACAACCAAAGACTCCTATGGAGATCCGAAGCTTTCTGGGATTAGCCGGATATTACCAAAGATTTATCCAACGCTTTTCTTCGATAGCTGCTCCATTGATAGCTTTGGCCCAAAAAGGAGCTAGTTATACTTGGAGTGAGAAGCATAAGGAAGCATTTGAGAAGCTAAAGAAGAAATTGTGTGAAGCACCGATTCTTCCTTTACCTGTAGTAGTTGATGACTTCGCATTTTATAGCGATGCATCTGGAGTTGGGTTAGGTTGTGTTCTGACCCAAAGGGATAAGGTGATAGTATATGCATCGATACAATTGAAAGAACATGAAAAGAACTACCCTACTCATGATTTGGAGTTGGCAGCGGTAGTATTCGCCCTAAAGATATGGAGTCATTATCTTTATGGCACAAAGTGCAAACTTTTCACTGATCAAGATTCTTCAATATCTCTTTAATCAGAAAGAATTGAACATGAGACAACGACGCTGGCTAGATTTGCTTAAGGATTACGATTGGGAAATACTTTACCACCCTGGTAAAGCAAATGTTGTAGCTGATGCTTTAAGCAGAAAAGTGATCCTTGAAAAGAAAAGGCTGAGAGCATCAAAAATCGAAGTCGTCTCAACGATTGTAGAAAGTATCAAGAAAGCTCAGATAGAAGCTTTATAGAAAATTGACCGAAAAGAAGAACGTTTGGGCAAAACGTTAGTGTTCGATACAAACGGTCAAGGACTAAAGGTATTCCAAGATAGGATTTGGGTACCTAAGACGGGAGGAATAAGAGATCTTCTGATGGAAGAAGCTCACAAGACCATGTACTCGATTCATCCCAATAGTATGAAAATGTATAGGGATCTGAAACCCTACTACTGGTGGCCGACGATGAAGGTCGATGTTGCAAAGTACGTGGCCGAGTGTGTGACATGTGCGAGGGTTAAGGCACAACATCAGAAACCGTATGGGAGTTTAGAACATTTACCTGTACCCATGGGTAAATGGGAAGACATCACCCTGGATTTTGTGACTAAACTGCCTAGAACGAAGAGCGGTCATGATATGATTTGGGTGGCCGTTGATCAGTTTACAAAAAGTGCACACTTCATAGCAGCTAATAAAAATGTGTTGGATAAGGTGTCTAAGTCCATAACTATTTCTAGTATGTACTTGACCCGACCCGACATGGTCCATTTGGGTTGCATGGCACCATGTAATTGGATAGACTAAATGAGAGAAATAACACTTGTGGTTTATTAATATATTATAAGTTCTAATATATTAATAATATTATTTAATTAGTTTGATCAAGAATTAATTTAGAATTAATTAAGTGATCAAAAGATAACTAATTAAATATATGGGTTGATTATGTAAATCATCCATAACTTGTATAGTGGGCTAAGAGGCTCCATGGATTATCAAGTTTGGTTAAACCCATAGGATGCTCCATGGGAGTTATAAACCCATGGTTCATGGAAATGAAGAGTCATGACACATTAGGGTTTACATGGTGTAACCCTAGATGTGTCAACACTATATAAGAAACCCATTCTCCACCAAAATCGGCTAAACATATGAACAAGTGAGGGCTAGGCCGGTTTTTTGCAAGTGTAATATTCTCAGTTTACTCCTTTGCATTTGGTGTTGTGTGAAGCATTTGAGGCATCACACTTGGGGTGCTAGGCTCACAAGGTTTCAAGGATCATAAGCAACAACAAGGTATGTTATTCTATCTTTCATTCAAGTTAAAAATTGTTCCCCGTGTACGCTGGATAGGAATATAATCTTGGAATTCAACTTTGCATGATAATTAGACAAACATAGATCCAAGGTTATTAGGGTTGCATGTACACTTAGAAAGTGCTAGAATGCTCAAAACCCATCAATGGTATCAGAGCCTAGGCTTGTTTGTTTGTTGTTTGTGCAAAATTGTTGAAAAAAGTCAATATTGTGTTGTCTGCCTACTGAACTCGCCGAGTCCATGGGGGGACTCGTCGAGTTCATGTGTAAATTCATCCTACTCGCCGAATAGGTTCGTGCACTAGACGAGTAGGAGCCTCAGAATGCATATTTTCGAATTTTGCTGTTGGAAATGGACTAGAAACATTACCCTAAACTCTTCTGGTGTTATAAAACTTGTTTTAGATGGTGTAATGTTTATGCTAATCCATTGACAATGGCTATAATTAAAAATTACAAGTTTTATCAGTAATTTATGATTATTGAAATGTTCATATTCATGTTCTTGAACTTATGAAGATTAGATGATCATAGGAATTATTTGTAACCTACATGGTAGTTTAATTCATGATCATAATGTGTTTTAATGGAGTCTATAACTTGTCCTCAAGTTATGGAAAACCAAAAATCACACTTTTATTAAAGCCATTAAAAGAACACAAGAGTTATAAAAATGAAGAGTCTTCATTTTATTACTCAATTAACTCATAAGTTATAAGAAATGAAAAGTTTTGAAAGATTACAAAACTTGCCCTCAAGTTTTGGAACAAGTAAAGTCTTGATTAAAACTTTAGTTCCAACCCTTAGAATTTTAAAAGTTAAAATTCAACCCTTATACTTTATAATATTATAAGTTAATAATATATATATATATATATATATATGTGTGTGTGTGTGTGTGTGTATGTATGTATAAGATCAAGTCGTCTTACCGCTAGTACGCCTCATTCACGAAGCCGGTCTATAAGGGGGTATAAGGTTGTTGCCTATAAAATGGCAACTTAATGGGTGTCCACTCTCACCCACCGCTTCCTTGATCGGTGGAGGGTCGTTAGCCGAACGGGTAGGACAAGGACTTATAAATTCTCATTAAAAGTATGATGAATATATTAAAGTAACTAAATGCTTTTATTAAATTCCCAATCTTAGATACTTTAGGAAAACTGTGAATAAGGTGCTAATCCATGAAATTACACTTTACACTTTGTTTAAGTCATTGTTGGAGCGTGTGTGGTTAACTGGCACACTAACTTGGACTTAAGAAGGTAGGTAAAGGGTGACTTAAGGTTTATCATGGTATCGGTGGAGCGTGTGCGGTTTACCGACACATCGATTAAGTGATAAACTTTAAGGATACCAAGTGATTTGCATGGTTACTTCACACCTCATTTTGTGATCCTCGGTATCCCAGTCACAAAACTTGGAGGGCACACTCGAGATTGAAAGATGTCTTTGAAAAGTTCATTGAATCTCAAAAGAATCTAGGAATTTCTAAGAACCAATTAAAAACCTAATATTTATATTTCGTTTTTCATGGTGGAAATTGGTGAATCTTCATTCACCTACCTTTCAAATATGTTATAGCTTGGATTAAAGCATACCTCTTCTAAGTTATAGTATATTGTGATTGGATCCTAGCCTTAATATTACATTTGGGTGTTTTATTAAGGACTCTCTTAATATCTAAACTAATATTGTTCTCTTCTTTTAGATGTCTTCAAATAATGCTGCTTATGGCTCTAATCCTAATGGCTCCTTTACCCTTATGAACTTGTGTGGGAAAGTCACTTTTGATGGATCCAACTTCAATGATTGGATCAGAAACATCAGGATGATTACCCGCTACGAGGACAAAGAATATGTGCTTGACAAGGAGCTTAAGGAGATTGATGAGATCACTGCAACTCCCTAGGAGATCGCTGACTTCCGGGCTCATGAAAGGGATGCTACAAAAGTGGCATGCATCATGTTGGCCACCATGACAGCGGAACTCCAAAAGTCCTATGATGACTTCTACCCTTTTGAAATGCACCAAGATCTGATGGAAAGATACCATCAAAGTGCAAGCCAAGAGAGGTATGAAATCATCTGCTCCATCATAACAACCATGATGAAGGACGGGGAATCCGTCACAAGCCACATGCAAAAAATGCAAAGGTATGTGGATCGATTGCTGAAGCTTAATGTGGACTTCCGGGAGGAGCTTGCAATAGATATCATTTTGCACTCCTTACCATCGTGCTATGATCAATTCCGCATGACATATCACATGAATAAGGAAGAGGTCACACTCAGCAAACTTCAGGGACTCCTCAAGACCACGGAAACAGGTCTTAAGGGTAAGTCGGTTGTTAACACTCCTACTCCAAACTCTTCCCCGGTTTTGGCAATCGGGAAAGATTGAGGGAAGAAGAGGAAGAGATCTTCGACGGGTACCAAGGCTAGGACCCTTGATGGCTCTTCTTCAAGTGGAACCAAGAAAGGTTTCATCACTCCTTCTTCTGACCCAAAAGAGGCTGAATGATTCTATTGCCATGAAAAGTCACATTGGAAGTGGAACTGCCCAAAGTACCAGCAAGATGTGAAGGATGGGAAAGTTAAACCCAACCATGCAGGTATTTACACTATCTTATCTAATAACTCACCCCATTCGAACTCTTAGGTCCTTGATACCGGTTGTGGTATTCATGTATGTTCTGATTTGCAGGGACTAAGAAGAAGTGAGAATGTGGGGCATGGAAGAATAAACTTAATCATGAGTGTTGGGTTAAAGATTTATTTGAAGATTGCGTCATTGGGCTCAGCTATTAATCCAATTGTTGTGTACTCCGGTTTGGGTCTGTCCAACCGAGAGCCTTTTAGGTTTATTATATAAGTATATGCTTGCATGGATATTAGTTTAACGATTATTACGATAGCATTACAGATTTCATTATCGTTCTTGTAAACCTACTAATCCTCTACAGTTGATGTTCTTAATCGAGCTCTTCTGAGGGTTTTGTTTTAATCATTCGACACATTTGATTCATTCTTGACTTGTTATTTATTTTCGTGTTCTTGCTGTTTTATATTTACTTACATGTTTAAGATCTAATCGATCTTCAAGATTAAGTTTTAATCTCATCAATTGGTATCAGAGCAGGAGGCTATGTAATCGATACACATCTTTTCTGTGAAAAGGTTTCAATTAGGGTTTTTCCGCAATTACTGATATTTATTGAACCGTCATCTCATTATTGACGTATCTTGATATTTATTGTTTTGCCCTAATTTGATTTATTACAAGTCTAATCTTTGAACAGGTTTTTCGATCATAATGGACGAGTCGCAATCAAACCCCATCAATATTTCCAACAGCATCGGTTCAACCACGAAAATTCCAATCCTATATACCCATGATTATGAAGTCTGGGCGCATCACTTCGAAGACTACGTTATAGGATCTGAGGATAATGGATACCTCATATGGGAAGCAATTATCAATGGACCTTTTTCTCATTCTGCAACGTCCAGGATTATCAAAACTCAAAAGGAGTACAATGATCTACTGAAGGATGTTAAAGATATTGCACAAGATGAAAAGGATAAATTCCAGTGCAATATCAAGGCGCTAAGATTAATCAGATTCGCCCTTCACTCCGACACCTTCAGGTTGGTCAGCTCATGCACGACGGCAAAGGAAGTTTGGGATAGACTTCGCGAACTGTACTCTACAGACGAGGATCTTGAACATTCTATCCAAACCTTGCTCTTATCTGAGTTTGGAGAATTCAGGCAAGGAGCCGAAGAAACAGTGACCCAGACGTTCGATCGCTTCAATCATCTTCTCAGCAGGATGATCAAACATGACATCGAAAGGAAGCTTATCGAGCAGAAGGTTACGTTCTTAAATGGTCTAAGGTCAGAATGGAGAGCAGTGGTGTCAACGGTTAAAGCCCATGAGCAGTTTAAATCATACTCTTTGGCGAAACTGGTGGGTATTCTCAAGTCCCAGGAGAAGATTGTGCTGCAGGAAAAGAACGTTGTTTCAAGCCTAGGTTCACTGGCCCTCCTGTCAAAAAGTAAAGTTGTGATGGAGGATGAAGACCTCAACTTGGAGGAGTATGACCTCACGTCTGAGGATTATGCTATGATGGTGTCTAACCCCAAGAGCTTCATTAAGAAGAGATTCCCCAGCAACAAAAACCGAAACTGGCAGGGGAGTTATAGCTCAGAAAAAGTTAACAATAAACCGAAGGTTGAAGAGCCCAAGAAGGAACCGAAGGCAGATGGTGATTCTGGAGTAAGCTGTTACTAATGTGGTGGGAAAAACCACTATTCTAAGGATTGTGTCCTCAAAAAGATGGCTGAAAAAGATGAGGAAAAGGATGAGGAAGCCTACTCATGGAAAGGCTTATGTGGCAAAGGAGGAGAGCAGTGGAGGAAGGTGCTTCATGGTGTCTGATGTATCTCAGATGAGGGGATACAACACTGATGGTGGAAGCAATGAACTGAAGGAGCAGGAGGACATGTGCTTTACGGCCAAACCGCTCAGCGTGCAGTTCAACGAGCTCGATGAACTGATCAAGAAGGTACAATCGGTTTTTGTTTCATTTAAAGTACCACAATCCTCATATGAGAAAGAACTAAATAATGTTAATACAAGAATTTCTCATCTAGATAATAGCTTAACTCAAACTCGAGTCACCAATTCTAACCTAACTGATCAATTAAGCAGGGTGTCTTCGAAGAGTGAGGAGCGGCGCATGTGGATCGAGTTGAAGGAGTCTGAATTAGTTAAAATAAAAGACGAAAACATTTATTTACAAAGAGACAATTTAAAGTTGTTAAAACAGCGGAATGTTTTTTGTTTAATTGCAAAACGTCTTTATTCTAATATTACTCAGCTTCACTTGGACTGTGAAATAGGCCAAAAGATCCATCGCATGATTTTGCCTTTCCTTGAGTTTAAGGAGGATGAAATCGATGCTGAAGCCTATAATTGTGAGAGTGTGATATCATCTGATGATGTCACTCCGACCTACATGTATGGACTGGACAAAATTGAGTCCTTCATTAAATCCAAAGACCACAAGGACATGCTTAAAAACCTTTTGGATGAAAATGATAGACTTAAACTGAGAACCGAAACCATACAAAAATTTAACTCTTTAAACGCCAACTTGAGCTCAAAAAACAAAATTGATGTTGAAAATGCATCTGAGCTTAATGAGGACGACAACATGAGTGAAATTTCTGTAGAGGACACGGTTGACTGCTCAGAATTTGTAAAAAGCGAACCTGAAAACCACAAGAATCTAATTTCTGAAAATTCAGTGGAGTTCGCTCGATTGTCCCAACAAAAGTCCCCGATCTTAGCAGAGAAAGCAGTTGTATATCAAAAGGTCAGGACCACTCCAAATCAAGTGTACAAGGTCACTGGAGTAACCGAACATCAGACCGCTGAACTCACAACTATTGTGAACGAAGACAATGCTGATGGCTGTGATGAGTACTTCTGGTCAGCACCAATAGATAATGCAAACGAAACGGTGGGCTTATCAGAAAGAACCTCATGGATGAGTAAAGGTAGATACATACCTGAACCCTTGAACAAGTCGGATAATTTCGATGAGCCACGCACCAGTGGTACGAAAGACATTCCTCAAGAGGATGGAAGTTCGGCAAAAGAAGACATTCCCTCTAGTTCCTCAGTTCAAAGTGAAACTCCTACAGTTCAAAGTGAACCAGCCAAGGACAAACCAAAAATGAAAGCGAATATTCATCATCAACCGAAGCAGATGAGGAATAAGAAACGTGAAAGGAACCAAAGATACAGGAAGAATCTCTCCGAAAGGAAACAATTCTGGCAGTCCCAGAATGCATATTTCTCACACCAAGACAAGAATCTGAAGTTTGAGAACAATCCTGTCAAAAAGAATGAGAGCCACAACAACCGAAAGCCAAGGTTCAGTTCAGAAGAGAACAACAACCGAAAGCCAAGGTTCGGTTCAGAAGAGAACAACAACCGAAAGCATAGGTTCGGTTCTGAGAATGACTCCAACCGAAAGCATAGGTTCGGTTCAAAGAACGACTCCAACCGAAAGTATAGGTTCGTTTCTGAAGGCAAAAGAGATCAAAACTCTAAGGTCAGTCCCACCAATGTTCAAAAGCAAAAGGGTAACCTAGAGTCTCCAGCCAAAAAGTCATCTCAATCTAAGCCCACTCCTTCTCATTCATCTAATTCTTCTAATTCTTCCAATTCATCTCCATCTTGCTCTAAAGCTCATTCTGTTAGTTCTCAAAAATCTCATTCGTCAGCTGAACAAAAGGGCAAACAGAAGGTTAATGAATCCAAAACAGAGTCTAAACCGAACGCACCTAATCCTAATAAAATCAAAGTTTTTACCATTAAAAAGAAAGATGAAACAACACTTATAAAACGAACATATCTTGTTGACATCTCTCTTACTGTTCCTGTTCCTATGAAAAGCTCACGTGGGCCCAAGAAACTTTGAGTTCCTAAATCTGCTTAATTTTTGCAGGTTATAAGTGATGAGCAGTTCGACGAAGAATGGTACATCGATAGTGGCTGCTCGCGTCACATGACAGGGAGGAAAGAGGAGCTCAGGGAATACAGGTCTCTTGCAAATGGTGGCAATGTCAAGTTTGGAAACAATTCTTTCGGCACCATAAAGGGATACGGGATGATAACTAATGGTGACTTTACTATAAGGAAGGTGGCATATGTGGAAGGACTACAACACAACCTCATCAGTGTATCTCAGCTTGTTGGAGGTACAGGTCTCAAAGTCTCATTCGACGATGAAGGTTCTGAAATTATTGAGAAGAAGACAAAGAAAGTAATTCTCAAGTCGGAGCGAAAGGGTGAAATGTTTCCTCTAAACCTTAAACCCATCAAAGGAAACCCAGCTATATGTTTGTTATCAAAAGCTCAATCTGACGAAAGCTGGTTGTGGCACAGAAGACTCTCTCATCTCAACTTCAAAGATATCAACAAACTTGTCACTGGAGGTCATGTTCGAGGCCTTCCATTGCTCAAGTTTGACAGAGATCATTTGTGTGCTGCATGCGAAATGGGGAAGCAGAGTCGTCAAAGTCATCCATCTGTAATTAACACAAAAGTTGTTGAACCACTCGAATTACTTCATATTGATTTGTGTGGTCCATCATCTATCGAAAGCATCGGTGGTAGCAAGTATATTCTTGTTATTGTTGATGACTTTTCACGATTTACATGGGTGTTTTTTTTAAAGCTCAAATCTGAAGCGACTCATAAGCTGAAAGTGTTCATCAAGCAGATTGAAGTACAGCTCAAGAAGGTCGTTCGCAACATCAGGAGCGACAATGGTCTGGAATTCAAGAACAGGGAGTTTGAAGAATTTCTAGCAGAAAAGGGAATAAGTCACAACTTCTCAGCTCCCTACACACCACAACAGAACGGAATTGTCGAAAGACGAAACCGATCTTTGTGTGAAGCTGCCCGAACTATGCTAAGTTTCGCTTCCTTACCTCTTTATTTTTGGGCTGATGCTATTTCTGCTGCTTGTTTTACACAGAACAGGTCTTATCTCAACAAACGATTCACGCTCACACCATACGAGATTCTCAACAACAGAAAGCCCAATGTGAAATTTTTCCACGTGTTCGGCTCACGGTGTTTCATCTTTAACTCTAAAGAACACCGCAACAAGTTCGATGTCAAAGCCGACGAGGGAATATTTCTGGGCTACTCTCTCACATCCAAAGCATACAAAGTCCTAAACAAGCGTTCGAGAAAAATCGAAGAGACCTATTACGTGACTTTTGACGATAGCTATGTCAAAAAGCTACAGGCCAAAGAAGACACAGCTGAGGAAATCTTTCCTCAAACTGGCCAAGTCACAGTCTCGATCGCTAATCTATACGAGAAATTTCTGGAGCTCTTTGACGAACCAGAGAAAGCTACTCTCTCAGAAGAAAATGCATCCGACAACAAGGTAGACCACATGAAGCAAATTGTCGAAGAAGCTGCCAGGAGAATGAATGAAGGAGGATCGAATTCTGATGAACCTCCATCCAACGATGCTTCAGTCGAGGGGGAGCCAAGCTCACATGTTGAGGGGGAGCCAAGCTCTACAACTGCTACCGAAAGTGCTTCTCCAACCGAAAGTGCTTCTCCAACCGAAGGTGCATCAACGCCTGAAAGTCCAGCACCACAAGAAACCTCTGAACCTCAAGTTTCTCATAGCTCATCAATCGAGGGGGAGCATGATGATATGACGCTCGACTACGAAAGCCAATCCGAGCCAGAAGAAATGATCAATGCTGAACTTGACCCTACCTTTGATCCAAACTATCCTCCTCTTACCAAATGGACCAGAGATCATCCTATATCTCAAGTCGTTGGTGATGTCTCCGAAAAGGTTCTGACCCGATCACAACCGAAGGCAAAACAGACATCCTTATTTTCAAAGGTTTAGTTTTGTATGTTTAACTCATTCGTATCAAAAGTTGAACCGAAGACAGTTAACACTGCTCTCGATCACTCCGATTGGGTTCAAGCAATGCAAGACGAACTGAACGAATTCGAAAGGAACAAAGTCTAGCGCCTCATTCCAGATGCCTCGGTTGTTGGTCTCAAATGGGTCTTTAGGAATAAAATGGACAAGGAAGGGAATGTTATAAGGAACAAAGCTCGTCTGGTAGTAAAGGGATATTGTCAGGAGGAAGGGATTGATTATGAAGAGACTTTCGCTCCCGTAGCGAGGCTGGAATCTGTCAGAATATTTCTTGCTTACGCTGCCCACAAAAACTTTGAAGTTTTCCAAATGGACGTCAAGTGTGCATTTCTTAATGGAGAACTCGAAGAAACCGTGTATGTGGAGCAACCTCCAGGGTTCGTGAACGAAAAGTATCCAAATCATTGCTATATTCTGGATAAAGTTGTGTATGGCCTTAAACAAGCTCCGAGAGCCTGGTATGAAACGCTAACTAAATTCTTAAAGATGTCGAAATTCAAACAAGGTTCGGTTGACCCAACCTTCTTTCGCAAAAAGGAAGGTAACCACCTTATGATAGTTCAAATTTATGTCGATGACATCATCTTTGGCTCAACGAATCCCAGCCTAACAGCTGAATTCAGAAAGCTGATGGAGACTAAATTTGAAATGAGCTCAATGGGTCCTATTAACTTTTTCCTTGGTTTAAATATTAGACAGGGACCCGAAGGCATCTTTATCAATCAGGAAGCTTACACGAAGACTCTCCTAGCAAAGTTTGGTATGATGGGAGACTCCAAAGTCAAAGTCCCAATGGCATTCGGCACCAAGCTAACTCCATCTCTAGACAAACCGGCTGTTGATATCACGCTCTATCGTCAAATGATAGGTTCACTAATGTATCTTACTGCTAGCAGGCCTGACATCATGTTTTCTGTGTGTTATTGTGCTCGATTTCAGGCAAACCCACGCGAATCTCACATGCTTGCAGTGAAGAACATTTTACGTTATCTCAAGCGAACCACCTCCTTAGGTCTATGGTATCCTTCCAATTCAGGCTTTTTCGTTCAAGCCTATTCCGATGCTGACCTTGGAGGATGTGGACTCGACAGAAAAAGCACAACTGGTGGCTGTCAATTCCTTGACGGGAAGTTGGTTAGCTGGCAATCCAAGAAACAAACGTGCGTGTCGTTGTCTACTGCCGAAGCGGAATACATAGCCGCTGCATCCTGCACCTCTCAAGTGATTTGGATCCAAAGTCAACTTCGAGACTATGGACTCAATATGAAGAAGATCCCACTATATTGTGACTCTGAAAGTGTAATTAGGATCTGTCATAACCCAGTGCAACACTCTAAAACCAAACACATAGCACTGAGGTATCACTTCATCAAAGATCACGTGGAAGATGGAAACGTCGAAGTTCACTTCGTAAGAACCACTGATCAACTGGCTGACGTCTTTACCAAAGCTCTTCCTGATGCATCATTCAACAGAATATTGCAAGGGCTAGGTATGATGGAATCAGAGTCAGTACCTCACACTACCTTTCAACCTCGAACATAAGAAGCGAAATTGACCGAACGTTCAGGTTCGGTTGAAGCATCTGACTCGCTCATCACTTCTAAGGTAGTTTTCTTAGTTGTACATTTCTTGTACAAAGTTGTTTATCTTATTGTTAAAAGTATTTTCTGATTGCATGTCTAAATTCCTTGGTTTTCTAAAATTTTCCAAAACCGAAACCTACCGAAGGTTCGGGTTCGGTTTCTCAAAATTTTCCAAAACCGAAACCTACCGAAGGTTCGGGTTCGGTTTTTCAAAATTTTCTTGAACCGAAACCAACCGAACGCTCGGGTTCGGTTTTTCAAAATTTTCTTGAACCGAAACCAACCGAACGCTCGGGTTCGGTTTTTCAAAATTTTCTTCAACCGAAACCAACCGAATGCTCGGGTTCGGTTTTTCAAATTTCTCCCAACCGAAACCAACCGAACGTTCGGGTTCGGTTTTTCAAAGCTTTTCCAAAGTTTTTTTTACTCTTTTCAAGTCTAATTTTCTTTGCTTATTTTTTTTCCCCTTTTAAATTCTTTTTTTTTCTTTTTATTCTTTTTTATTTCAAAAACTCCAAAAATATTTTTCTCTTTTAATTTTGTTTGTGTTCGTTCGTTTATGGGGATATAATTGATGGATTACTTAAGTGTCCCTAGAAGCATGCTGCTGTATGTGTCCCAAGTCTCATAAGATTTTGAATAATAGCCTTCATGACCTGGTCTACACAAACCTTGTCTTCCCAATAAGGCTACCACATTTATTCTAATCGTGAGCTACCTCACTCTCTTCTCACATGAGATAAGAGTTTTCTGCTTGGTCCTTAATTTCGCAGCAGAGGTACTTTATTTTCTTACACCATCTCCATTACATTTCTCCATTATATTCGTTTCATCAACGTAACCCTTGAGACTCTCAGAACTTACCACTGAGGTTTATGGTTACACAACATCTGTGTTGATGATCTTAGTTTCGTGCCACTACGAGCTGAGTGAAACCCAAAATTCAACACCAAATCTGAATTGACGGTGAACAATCAATTTGCTCAAGTTTTCACCAAAAGAATTGACGAATGTACCTTCATGAAATCTCAAATTTTATTTTGTGTGACTCCTATGAAATTGTTAAACACCATAACGTTTCTTCCCTTGGGATCCAGTTTTTAATTTTTTTTCTGAGATTTTATATTTTCCAAGCCAATTTCAAAATTAATTTCTACCTACTTGTTCAACAGACTACACCGGTCTCACAAGTACTTTGTTCACTTTCTTTCTTATTTCAAGATTAGAATTGCTGAATCAAAGCGAAAGCCACCCTCACTTAGCCTAATTAAAAGAAGCCTTTCAACATTTATTAATAAGTGTTTGATCGTAATTCAATGGGAATCCACATTAACACTTTAAGGTCTCTCTTAACCTTGAAGGAAGAGATTCGTGCCCGGGATCATTTGTTTCGTGTCATTATTGACATCACATCTATTCCCACAAAGAGTTGCTTTATTTCTTTTATTTTTTACACTCTTAGCACGAAAATTTTTGATTTTCCAAAATTCCGTTACTAATTATTACAGGCTATATTATTGCTTTGGTGGTCAATTATCAAGCTGTGGTCAAAAATTGTCCACGTGGATATTTATTTCAAAAGCTGCCATTTACAAGATAAGACGAAAGGTTGTTGACTCAGGCAGAAAATAAAAGGATTGAATTTCAACCGGTGGTTAAAAAGGGGCGCGTGTGAATTTGAAACGCCCATTCTTTTACTGACATCATGGACGCGTGTGCGAATTTCAAGCGACACCCTTCTGGCACTTAAAGGCGCGTGAGGATTTGAAACGGTATGTTCTGAAACGGCGCTTGTTGGGCGGCGTGATCCTAGGAATCTGTCACTCTCTCTCCTACGTGATCATCGCATGCCTTAACTGTCACGCATCTGTCATTCCGGAAACCTTTTCGTATTTCCATAGAAGATTTGAAACGATTTTTCTCTCTCCTTTCACCCACTATAAAACGCAGTCTTCACTACCATTTACCTCTTTACTGCTTCAGAATTTACATAGAGAGCAAAAACTCGAAAACGCTTTACTGTTCATCTTCTTCTTCCTACCTTCAACAATGGCAGAATCATCATCCGTCCATGCTACCTCACACATCCTTCCCATTTGTCCTCAACAATGCCTGGTGATTGACCTAACACCTCAGGCGTATGATTCTTACATGTTTCCGATCATTGAGTGCCTGAAGTACTCGCAAATCGCTCCTGCACTATCTCGTGTTGAGTTTGTGCCCATGGTGCTCCTATCGCAGGTGTATGCGACTGCTCATTACGATAAAGCAGTCGACAGGGTGTTCTTCGAGGTATCTGATCACAAGACCTCGATTTCAAGGCAAAGATTTGGTACACTGCTAGGGCTTGCTGCTGACCCTTCAAGAATCAATCCGGAGACAATTCCGGTGGGCCATCTTTACAGCATGTTTTACAATATGGGGTACACGGAGGTGCTCATCTCCGTCGCAAAGTTCAAGAAATCCTACTTACCGCCGCAGTGGAACGGCATGTTCACAGTCCTCTTCAAGGGCTTATCTGAACGGAGCTCAGGATCCGATGGTGCTAGTCGATTGTTCTTGTCGATTATGTATGCAGTTTACAACGGAGTCAACTTAGACTTTGGGTTGGTCCTCTGGCAACAGCTCATCCAGAGCCTTTCTTCTTCATCACGACATTCTGAGGTGTCGTATGCCCGGTTCTGGACTCTCATCACAAAGTGGGCAATGGATAAATTCGACGTCCCCACTGCTGCAGGTGCATCGATGTCTTCAATTGGTACGTTTCATACCAAGAAGATCATCGTCTCTGATGCATCCAAGTTCTCTTTCATTGGCTCTATTCCGGAGACAATGTACGGCGATGTTCCTTCTGACAGCAGGATCATCAGGACGATCAAGGAGTTCAAACAGTCAGGACCGAGGGAACTTACACCGGAAATGCTAAAGTCCATCCATGATGCTGACAAACCGGTGAACAGGGGCAAAAAGGCGGAAAAAGCGAAGCAAGTGACCAAAGCTCCTGAAGGTCCTTCTCCCAGGAAGAGGAAACAAACAAAACCTACCCAGTCACCACAGCCGAAGCGAAGGAAGACTCAACCGAAGCGAAAGCTTATCATCCCTTCATCTTCGAGTGACTCAGAATGTGAGAGTTTGGATTCGGACGGCTCTCAACGAGGCGAAACCCCTCCAAGAGGCAACACCCCACCCCGATCTCCTACCCCAGACATGGAAATCCATAATTCACCAGTTCCTTCACCTACTCAAACTATCCCTACTTCCATTCCGACCATAACCCCCACTACCACTATTCCTCCAACCTCTTTCCCTATACCACCACCCATTTTCACAACTGCAACCGAAACACCACCTGTAACCGAAACTCCACCCGTAACCGAACCACCTCAAATCGAAACCTAGCATACAACCGAACCTACCCACACTCAACCACCACCCGAAACTACCCCACCCCACACTCAACCTGAACCTACCCAAACCACTACACCCCCAGCTTCACCACCCCCACCATCTCCAGATCATGCCTCTGATGGAGATAACCCGTTTCTTGGCGGAGACAACATGACCTTCGATTCGGTCTACTTTAGTCCGTTTCAGGTTCAGAGTGACGAAGAGGATGATGCTCCAGTGACAAAGAAGCATCTTAAGGAGCTCAACGAGAAGGTTGACTTACTTCTCGCTTCATCTTCCAACCACCAGTCATCTCTCTCCGAAGCCGCTCTTCAGAAGATTGTTGATGCCTTCTCCAGGGCTCAGCATGATTCTGTAGCTTCAGCCACTGCCGCCATAGACGCCTCCACAAAAGCCTGTGAGGCTGCGACCGCAAAAGTCGATTAACTATTCTCAGACGCTTCTACCCTGTTGACATCCTTACAGGAAAGCGCTGATGCCACAAAGACAACTTTGGAACCAATTGTTCAGCAATTGGCAAATTTCGTCTCAACGGAGTTGACATCGTTTGCTACCCTTCGCCAAACCATAAGCGACGATAACTCGGCCCTTCGTGCCTCCATTGATGAGCGCCTCGCTAAGCTTCAGGAGGATCTCGCAGCTGAAAACTCATTGATGGACGTTCTGGCAAGCAAAACCACCGCCCTTAAGGTCAAGAGCACTCAGCTTTCAAACTCTCAACAACAGCTTGAAGCTCTTCGATCCGAACGGGAGGTCATAAAAACTTGTGTTTCGGATGTACACGCTGCCCTATCCAACATCCTAGAAGCACACGATCCGATTCTTAATCATTCGGTGAGGCGAACCCTTGCTGAAAAGCTTGCTCCTGCCATGGACCTTCTCAGCAAAATCGAAGGCTTACCTAGTTTCGTGTCCGATCCGAAACAAGGGGGAGAAGTGAAGTCCGGATTGAAACCACCTCCTTCCTCCAAAGCTACTCACACAACCGAACCACTTCCGACTGGTCAAGCTTCGGGTTCGGGTGTGAAGGAAAAAGGGAAAAACATAGCTGAGGAAGAAGATGAAGATGAAGATGAAGATGATGAAACCATTGCGGACATGTTGAAATGAAAGAACAGTCGCAATGCTGATGATGATGTTAATCGTGTGGCGCGAGAGGCTGAAGAAGCCGAACGCAAGCAGAAGGAAGCCAACGATCTCCTCGAGAGCAGGAAGACTCTCTTCCCTGCCTGGACTCGAGAGCGAATGATTAAAGAGGCCATAGATACTCCCAACATCTTATGGCTCGAGCCGGTGATCTCGTTCGACTGCTATAATTCTGTCGACTCGCAGTTCGACATGCCGTTGACTTGAAAGGCATTTATCTTCCATGCCTTCTCCAATATTTATGAAGTCCCTCATCCGAACCCTGAGGTTGATAGGGAGCTGATAGATTTCTATCTGAAGGCTGCTCGTCCTCAGTATTTAACATGGAGCGCCCAGAAGATAGTGAACGTTCGTGTTCTGAAGCCTTACACCGAAGGAAGATTCATCAATGTTCGGTTCAAGGTGATTCGAGGGTCTGCAAGAACTGCACATCATATTTCCCTGGCAGATCTACCGAACTTAAATCCTCATGACCGGATCGTTCTGCATAACATCCTCTTGACAAATGAAGCTGAATATGGTCCGATTATAGACCATATCAAGAGGATGATTGTTTGTTACATCATGGAGGTAGCCCTTATGGATCAGGAGGTAGCCACTGTCTTCAAGAAGAAACCGAAGATAGCTCCTGTGGGATCGGCCAGTGATCTCAATCAGATGAAGATGGGCAAGATCGACCCGAGACGCAATTCGGTCATGTTTACTAGAGCAGAAGGACAGAAATGTCTCTTTGCTTTAGCTGACAAACATCTTTACACCACTGCTTGTCTGGAGCATGTGTTGTCGATCATCCGAAGGTGTAAAGAGAATTCAGCGGATGATGTTAAGTACTTCAACGACATGATCCAGTGGTACATCAGGTTTAGGCAGACGATACTGGCTCTTATCTCTCGTCTGTTTAACATCGTGAAGAAGAAAGTACCTGCCTCCGCTACTGGCCCAAGTAACAAGTGAAGATCTCGCTCCAATTGACGCAAAGGGGGAGATTGTTGGGTTAAAGATTTATTTGAAGATTGCGTCATTGGGCTCGGCTATTAGTCCAATTGTTTTGTACTCCGGTTTGGGCCTGTCCAACCGAGAGCCTTTTAGGTTTATTATATAAGTATATGCTTGCATGGATATTAGTTTAACGATTATTACGATAGCATTACAGACTTCATTATCGTTCTTGTAAACCTACTAATCCTCTACAGTTGATGTTCTTAATCGAGCTCTTTTGAGGGTTTTGTTTTAATCATTCGACACGTTTGATTCATTCTTGACTTGTTATTTATTTTCGTGTTCTTGCTGTTTTATATTTACTTACCTGTTTAAGATCTAATCGATCTTCAAGATTAAGTTTTAATCTCATCAATGAGGAATAGGAAAGCTTTACCTGTCACCAAGATTGGAGTTTATACTTTATCGCTAAGTAGTGGGCTTAGTTTAGATTTGAATAAGTGTTGTTATTCGCCAGAAATGGCAAGAAACATTATTTCCTTTCATGCATTGTATAAACAAGGTTTTACCTTTTCATTTGATAATGAAGTTGGTTCGATTAATGCTTTCTTTAATAATGTTCTTTATTTTAAAGCATTACCTTGTCATGGTGTGTATGAAACAGTATATGTGGTTGATAACTTAGGAAATAACGTATTGTGTATTGATTCTACTAATGATAATAACTTGGATAAAGCTTCATTATGGCATTGTCGTCTTGGACATATAAGCAAGAAACGCATAGGCCAACTCCAAAAGGATGGAGTCTTGGAGTCATTTGACTTAAAGTCAGATGATAGTTGCGAATCATGCTTACTTGGAAAAATAACAAAGTCACCCTTCACAGGTTCTTGTGAGAGGGGTGAAGGTTTGTTGGATCTTGTACACACGGATGTGTGTGGACCCTTCAAACATGCCACAAGGGATGCTAATCGTTATCATTTGACTTTTATTGATGATTACAGTAGATATAGATATGTCTACCTAATCAAGCATAAGTCAAAGACTTTCGAAAGGTTTAAAGAATTTAAACAAGAAGTCGAGAATCAATTGGGTAGGAACATTAAGATGCTTCGATCCGATCGAGGTGGTGAGTATCTTAGTTCAGAGTTCCTCGACTATATTAGGGAATGTGGGATTGTCTCACAATTGACACCTCCCAGGACACCTCAGTTGAATTGTGTAGCTGAGAGGCGTAATCGAACCTTGTTGGATATGGTTCATTCCATGATGAGTCGAGCTTCGCTACCAATCTCATTTTGGGGGTATGCCTTAGAGACTGCCGCCATATCCTTAATCTGGTCCCTACAAAGAAAGTTTCCAAAACTCCTCATGAATTGTGGACTGGTAAAGTACCCAAACTAGACCACATCAAGATTTGGGGTTGCGAGGCTTTCGTGAGATGCGAGACTCATGATAAGCTCGAACCTCAAAGCGAGAGGTTTATTTTCATCGACTACCCACAGCAATCCTTTGATTACCTCTTCTACAGACCTAGTGAAAATGTGGTCTTTGTAGCTAGGAGGGCTGTCTTTCGAGAGAGAGAGAGAGAGAGAGAGAGAGAGAGAGAGAGAGAGAGAGTTCATAAGCCAAGGAGACAATAGGAGGCAAGTTGACCTTGAAGAAATTCAAGAGTCAAACGGTGAAGGAACTTCAAACCCTAGCACTCAACTTGAGGAGGAAACTCCTATTGAGCTAATTGACAAGTCTGTACCTCTTAGGCGTTCCACAAGGGTTAGGAATGCACCTGAGAATTACTATGGATTCCATATTACTGCAGAAGGTGATACACTTATCAGTGATAAGACACTGATAGGTCTGGATGAACCTAACAGTTACGCGGAAGCCATGTCAGGCCCTGAGTCAGCCAAGTGGAAAGAGGCAATGGACAGCGAGATACAATCCATGTATGGCAATCAAGTTTGGAACTTGGTTGAGAATGTACCAGGTCGTAAGACAGTAGGGTGCAAATGGATCTTCAAGAAGAAGACCGACATGGATGGTAAAGTACACACTTATAAGGCACGACTGGTTGCAAAGGGTTTCTCACAAACTCCAGGAGTTAATTATGATGAGACCTTTTCTCCAGTGGCCAAGATTAAGTCTATTAGGGTTCTATTAGCCATAGCTGCATTTCATGACTATGAAATATTGCAAATGGATGTCAAAACCGCTTTCCTTAATGGAAAGTTGGCTGAAGATGTTTACATGAGTCAGCCAGAAGGTTTTGTCAGCAACGAGTACCCTAATAGAGTGTGTAAGCTTGAGAAATCCATTTATGGATTAAAGCAAGCACCTCGCAGATGGAATCTTTGCTTTGATGAGAAAGTCAAGGAATTTGGCTTTTCTAGGAATGAAGATGAATCTTGTGTGTATGTCAAGGCTAGTGGGAGTATAGTTAGCTTTTTGGTATTGTATGTGGATGACATACTACTCATAGGAAATGACATCCCAACTCTGCAGGAAGTTAAGTCCTGGCTTGGGAAGTGTTTCTCTATGAAGGACCTAAGAGAAGCTGCCTATATTCTAGGGATAAGAATCTTGAGAGACCGGAGTAAAAGACTAATTGGACTTAGTCAGAGTACCTACTTGGATAAGGTGCTGAAGAGATTTAGCATGCAGAACTCCAAGAAAGGAGAGTTACCCATCCAGAGTAATGTCAGATTGAGTAAGACACAAAGCCCTAGCACTGAGGCTGAGATAGCAGAAATGATTCGAATACCTTATGCTTCGGATGTAGGATCGATCATGTATGCTATGACGTGTACTCGACCTGATGTAGCCTTTGCCCTGAGCATGTTTAGCAGGTATCAGGGGAACCCTGGCAAGGCACACTGGACTATGGTAAAGAATATCCTCAAGTACCTACGAAGGACTAAGGATGAGAATCCAACAGATCCCCTCACGAAGGGACTGACTCGGGTTAAGCATCTCCAGCATGCTCGGAGCATAGGGCTAAAGGATGATATTAGATTTAGTAGTTAGATAACTTCGAAATTTGTAAAGTGTAATTGACATTAGATGATGAATAAAAGGTGTTTTATTTATGAGTAAAGTGTTGCTATCTCTTGTTGATCGTTTACTATATTTCTTTTGCATGTTTTGACTTCTAGAATAATTATTTTTGGTATATCATATTATTCGAACCTCCACAGTCGGTCATATGTCGGAAGTAAGTATGAATCAAGACTGCCATGATTGGTTGCAGAGGTCTAAGGTGTTGGACATAGCTACAACAATCATGAGTGCTCATAAGTTCTGAGCATTGGACTCAACCCACACTCACTGGAATCACTTCATGGAATTTATCTCGAGTGATCGTGAGATGGTAATATCATATAAGACTTCAAACCTAGAGATATGATTTGTTACTTATGAGTTGGTTATGCATTAATTGTACGTAAACGCATTGGTAACTCGATTTTATAAAACATGTTTTTGTGTATAATTCAATGAGTAGTAGAACAAACATATGAGTCGAAGTTTATCTGTTCCTTCTTGGATTAGAAGCTGATATCTGGGCCCCTCTATGATTTTGTTTTGACCTATGTATCGGGCCCGGTCAGAACTAAGTTGATGTGTTCAATTAAGTTCTTTGTCAAACAAATCGGAAATCAGGAAACAAACTGTTGGACAATAAGTAAGACATTGTTCCATGTATTTGTCCGGCTGATATCTAGAACAGAGGATTATAAGATCACTTATCTTAAATGGTGTATCATCATCTTCTTAGTTCCGAGAGACCTTGAGAGAGCTACGATTGCCGATCGGTTCCTGAAGTCATACTTGCAGTTATAGTTATTAGACTTATCCAAGTGGGAGACTGTTGGATAAGGTGTCTAAGTCCATAACTATTTCTAGTATGTACTTGACCCGACCCGGCATGGTCTATTTGGGTTGCATGGCACCATGCAATTGGATAGACTAAATGAGAGAAATAACACTTGTGGTTTATTAATATATTATAAGTTCTAATATATTAATAATATTATTTAATTAGTTTGATCAAGAATTAATTTAGAATTAATTAAGTGATCAAAAGATAACTAATTAAATATATGGGTTGATTATGTAAATCATCCATAACTTGTATAGTGGGCTAAGAGGCTCCATGGATTATCAAGTTGGGTTAAACCCACAGGATGCTCCATGGGAGTTATAAACCCATGGGTCATGGAAATGAAGAGTCATGACACATTAGGGTTTACATGGTGTAACCCTAGATGTGTCAACACTATATAAGAAACCCATTCTCCACCAAAATCGGCTAAACATATGAACAAGTGAGGGCTAGGCTGGTTTTTTGCAAGTGTAATATTCTCTGAAAGTTTACTCATTTGCATTTGGTGTTGTGTGAAGCATTTGAGGCATCACACTTGGGGTGCTCGGCTCACAAGGTTTCAAGGATCATAAGCAACAACAAGGTATGTTATTCTATCTTTCATTCAAGTTAAAATTTGTTCCCCATGTACGCTAGATAGGAATATAACCATGGAATTCAACTTTGCATGATAATTAGACAAACATAGATCCAAGGTTATTAGGGTTGCATGTACACTTAGGAAGTGTTAGAATGCTCAAAACCCATCAAAATGGTCTATGTATAAACTTGAAAATGCCTACGTGGAGGATATAGCGAGACTTCACGGTGTTCCTTTAACAATTGTATCAAATTGTGATAGTCGTTTCACGTCAAGGTTTTAGAGAAGTCTACAAGAGGAATTGAGTACGAAACTACCATTCGCAAACCGATGGTTAGAGCGAACGAACAATTCAAACATTGGAGGATATGCTACGAGCATGTACCCTGGAATTCCAAGGTAACTGGGATGAACATTTGCCTCTGGTAGAATTTTCCTACAATAATAGTTTCCACTCGAGCATCAAGATGGCACCTTATCACGCTTTGTATGGACAAAAGTGTCAAATGCCGTCATGTTGGCTTGAAGCTGGAGAAAAGCAGTTTATGGGACCCGAGATAGTCCATCAGACTGCTGAAATTGATTAGGGAAAGGATGTTAGCAGCTTAGGATCGTCAAAAGAGCTATGCTAACAAGAAAAGACAACCGATAACATTCGAAGTTGGAGATTCGGTTTTACTTAAAGTCTCGTCGTGGAAGGGACTTATAAGATTTTGTAAAAGAGGAAAGGTTAGTCCAAGGTTTATTGGATTGTTTAAAGTTCTTTAGAGGATTGGAAACCAAGCTTACAAGCTAGAACTACCAGAAGAACTGGATGGAATTCATAACACTTTCCACGTTTGTTATTTGAGGAAGTTCACGGGAGAAGTTCCCAACATCATTCCGATTTCTGAATTAAAGTTGGATGAAAGCAAGAGGCTAATTGAAGAACCGGAGGCAATCGTTGACCATAAGACTAAGAAGTTGCGACACAAGATGGTCAATTTAGTGCTTGTGTGATGGAAACATACGAATTGGCCAAATCTCACATGGGAAACGGAGAGTGACATGATGAGTCGCTATCCGCATTTGTTTGTTGATGTATGATTTCGGGGACGGAATCATCCTAAGGGGGAGAGAATTGTAACTTCTTTTGAAATAATAAGATGTATTATTTGAGTATTATGTGTACGTGATCTGGAGTCAGTCATCCCCCACCTACTCCTTCGCATGATGGACACGTGTCGTAGCCTTGACACGTCCGAGCCGATCCCTTCGTAAGCCCAGCGTATGAAGGCGTACGCCCAATGTAGAGCCTTGTGAGGCAGTACTCCCTACGTACTCTAAAATTACGTCCAGCGTAATTAGGTGCTTCGGACACTATAAATAGAAGTGCGAGGCATCTCGATTTTGTTTACAAAATTTTCATCTTTCACCCTTTTTCTCTCTTCTAAACTACACCAAAACCCCCCAAACCTAGAATACCTTCCTAGCATCGTAATCAAGCCCCGGAGAGCCCGAAGATCCCGAGAAAAGAGTTTTTCGAGACAAAACTCTGCCCCACATGAAGCCCGGTTTTTGAGAAAACATCCCGGTTTCATCGAAAAAGATTGTTTTAAGTGACGAAGTGCTGGCCAATCATCGTTAAATCATGTGAGTGTATAGTCACTTTCATCTTACACATAGATATGAAGTATTTTCTATAAAATACGTGTTATGTGTATATATATATATATATATATATATATATATATATATATATATATATATATATTGTTTGTTTATTTGAGATGGGTGTTGAATAGATGTTTTATACAAGTTTTAAACTGTATATGTAATTTTATCTACAAATATGTTGGGTAAAACATGGGTAGATGAAATAGTTGATGTGTGATAAAATTATGAGAGGCCTCGATGTTGTTGTTGTTGTTATAGTCATCTAGCGAAGTATTGATGACGACCACAGACCTTTCTAGACAGTCCAGTGGAACGCTAGCAGGCTCGCAACCTGTAGGTGTTTTTGAACTTAGTGTTCACCGGTATACTCCATCCCCTCATGGTTGCTTTATTTGACATAAATTGTTGAGGAATCCCTAAAGCAGTGTTGTCACCCCGATGAAAATCCTTAGGCTAGGTCCCTTATGATAGGTGTTTAGGGACGTAAAGTGAGGATAACGGGAACGGTAATCAGGGTTATTGTTGGTTGATGAAATTAATAAATTTTTTGTTGATTGATGAAATTAATAAATTTATTTATTGTGGGTTGAAAACCTTATATGCTCACAGGCTCCTAAGCCTGACCCACTCAGCTTTCTGTATTACAGGTAGTGGACCTGGAGCATAATTAGATGATGACGAGGGATTTTTGGATTATAGGCTAATTAATGTAAATAACTGTTGAAAGGATTATAATGTACTATTTATGCTTTTGGTTTGTATCGGAAAATGACATCCCGAGGTTTTGTTATATAATAAAAATACATTTCTTTAAAAAATGCTTTGATAAATTTTTATTATATTTTGTTTTGGGGACATCCTGAGGTTTTGTTATATAATAAAAATACATTTCTTTATTATACCTTCCGCAATACCTTTTGGAAGATTACTCTAATTTTATTTTAAAAGCATAAACTAAATCGGTCTTTTCCGGCCGAAAATTTTGGGAATGTCACAACAGCTCACATTTGGCTTGCTCCTGAGCCCACAACATAAGTATGTCTTGCCCGCAGGGCCACATCTTATGTCCAGCTTGCTCCCTGTACAGATCAGTCATCGAACTGAAATATCAATGTTCAGCTCTCAATACGAGTCTGGCATATCAATCGGTCCTCAACTTGTATCTAGAATGCTATTAAGCCCTCAGTATGAGTCTGGCCTGCCCAACCCGGCCCTCAGCTCATATCTGGAATGCTCCAGGGTTTGTTGGCTACATCAAAAAGCAGTATAACCTCAACCCAACCCAACATGTCAACATCTAATAGACAACAACATATATAGATAATCATGTAGCCAGAAACAAAGGTTAGTCCTACAGATCTACCAAGCTATCATATCGGCAACTAACATATCATGCATATCTATTCCATACTCGGCATATCAGCTAGTAGCAAGATATCAACCAATGGGTCGGCCTTGGTGCCTTCGACCCGAAAGTACAGTGAGGAAAACTCACCTCGCAATGCCAAATCATATTGAAAACCTCCGACTGCTGGCTCACGAAATTCCCTAACTAACTCAACAAAACAAACATCCCATTAAATTTGGATTACCGTCCTTGACTAATGATCCATACCTAGGGTAAATTTCCATTTTACCCTTTCTTTAATTAGGCCAAGACCTAAACCCAATTCTTGATCAAAAAGGCCCAAATTACCTCAAGGCCCATAACTTGCCCAATTTTCCAAATTGGGTCCAAACTTCTTATTGGGCCTTATCCTAAGGTCCAATTCTCTATTATCCCAAAACACACCTACTCAGATAGTCCATTAGGAGCCCAAGAATTTAAGCACAAAAGATGGCCCAAAACACGAAGCCCAAAAGCCAAAAACCTAACAAATGGCGTACGCTAGGCATACCCTGAAGGTACACAGGGCATACGTGAGCCTCGCATTGGCCGCATACGGGGACGCTGACCAAGTATGCGGAGCTTACTTCGTCCTACGCGGGGCATACCCTCGCAGAGCCCAAAACCTTGTTAGGTGCTTAATGGCTTAAGCACTTAAGCCCAAGATTCATATCCATGGTTCAAAAGTACTCCTAAACCATAAAATCTCAAACTTTAAGACTTTATACGTCCAAAAAGTCCTTACTACATGGTCTTAATCCATTAAGACCTCTCACAAGGAACATGGAGCCAAACTAGCTAAAGGGACCTCATTTTTATGTCTTAAAACCCATCTTAGGGTCTAAATAGACAGCCCAAAATGTCCAAAACGAAGCATGCATAGCAATGAGACTTTTAGGACAAAAGAACACCATAGAGCTACCAAGATGAGATCCAAACAAACCAAGCATAAAGGTGGCAACTTTTTACCTTCCGGAGCTTCTTAATGAAGTGATGATCCAATATCTACTAGTTTGCTTCCATCTCTAATCACCTTGATGCAACTCCTCCTTCTTCAAACCCACAAGGAACACACTCTTAGCTCAAAACACACACTTATGGAGTTAGGGTTTTCCAAAAACAACTCAAGGACTTGGAGGCTGGAGAGATGGGAGTAAATGGTCCATAAAGATGCTTAAATACTCCACAAACCCTAAAAATTAGGACACACGTACACCCAACGTACTAGGGTACGCCCTAGTATGCTTAGCGTACTCACATGTATGCCCAGCGTACTACTCATGCTCCTAAAATCACCATTTTGCCACTAGGGCATCCCATGGTCACTTCTTTCCAATCCAAGGACCAAAAATGACATAATTAAAACCTAAGGGATGAATTTGAAATTACTTGAAAGTTGGGGTGTTACAATATATATATATATATATATATATATATATATATATATATATATATATATATATATATATATAATGACCAAAAGATTGGTCTTGAGCATTAAGGCTCTTGGGTTCTCCTTGACTAATTAAATTATTTTTATATATTAAAATCCAATTTTGACTTTTATTCAATAATTAAGTATGTTAATTTCAGTTTAACTATTAAACCGTTAATATCGGTTTATCGGTTTTTGGTGGGAAAAACAGTAATTAATTGCCAATGACAGCCTATATATATGGATCACCAATCACAGATTTCAAGGTTGGAAGATATCGCATTCTTCTTAAAATCGTATTCTTCATGAATAATGGGAACATAGAGAATTTTGTCAGAATCAAGATACAATCTTGATTAGATTGTTATATCATTTAGATAGATCCGTACCAGAGAAATTTATGTTTTAGGACACTACAAAGCGGTCCTCAATCTCTACACAAATTCGAGTTTGTAATCTGTTGTAAACCTACATTGAAGTATGTTTTTCTTATGAATTGATTCTTATATTTACTTTTAATTACAATTTCATTTGTGAAATATTTGTTATTTTGTTGATTGTAATATATCTTATTTTGTTGATCGTATAATTCTGTTATAACACTTATAAGTGACTATATATGTTGGATTTTCTTTTCTCTCCACAATGACTTTTTTGGAGAGACAATATTGAGTTCCACGTATATTTTTAGAGATTAATTTATGTTTTAAATAATTTTGTTGAACACTCGAATGAGAGAAAAATGTATATCATGCTAAATACAAGTATAAAATAACATTTTAGCACATTATGTTTGTATATAAACTACATTATTTTAAGGATATGATTGTAAATATAATTTAAAATATCTAATACATGGTTTTTATGTATTTATATATTTCTTTATCAACGTTTAAAAGTACGTAAAAGGAATTGGAAAGTTAAAAAGGGAGAGGTATGGGTCCAAGTGGGCAATCGTGTGGCTTCGGTATACTAAAACAATACCATACCACTCTTCATATTTGACCATACACTGTTCCGGTCAAACAAGTTTCGACCAAGACAAACCCATGAAAGACAACTCCTAGGATCCACTTAAATAATAGTATTACATGTTTTTTTTTATATATATATAAAATTATCCAGCCTTTTCATTTTTATCTGTTTTAAATAATTAACTTCGTTAGATATATAATGTTAAAAATGTAAAGATACATATCTTTCATTAGAGAAACGTTCGTACAGAATACACATGTATATCACTATTTACAGCAACGAAAATCATTAACTACCATCTAACACGTAATGGATTATTGTTGCAAAACCTTTTCAATCTTTTCAACTCGATAACAACTGTGAGTAGAAAACAGTGAACTATGATGTTGACTAAACTATTTGACACGTGGCAATTGACAGCCGTCCACGTGTCGAAACCCCAGGCAAAGCATAAAAAAGGAGAGGTAAAAAAGCAATATGATCAAGAACTGGGCCCCTCTCTCTCTTTTCATGTATAAAAATGACAGGGCATCCAAAGAGGGTTTGGGGACATGGCCTCTGCAGATGTACGGCCCAAAGTCAAACCCTTTTCTCTTCCTTTATTTTGTCTTTATGCTGAAACTGAAAATGTCCAAATTAGAATCATTTCGTATGGGTATATAACAAATCTCAAAAAACAATATAATAATAAGAGAATGAAATTTAAAGTTGAACCAGCCAAACACTTGGTGATAACAAGTTTTTGTAGAATTAGTTAGCATGCAAGTTAGTTATGTAGAACCCTCATGAACATTTGATCAACACTTTATGAAAAATGAATCTATGTGTAGGTAACAATTAATGGACATACAATACACCCAAAACAGTTAATTACAATTAACATATGGACTTGATTGGTTCGCACTGTGATCCCAAGAGGCTATGGATTCACTATGTCTAGTTGGAACTCACTTCTGGTTTGAATTTACCAAAAACTAGCCCCTAAAACGTGGGACATAAATTGTGTGTAAAATGATAGTGAACTGCCTTAACAGACACTAACTTAGACTACTCGGTACAAGTCCGTAGAGAGATGTTTTTGCCTACATGGAGGCACCTCAACGCCGTGGTAACAGCTAGAACACAGCTCTAACCTCCAGTTATGAGATGTGGTTTTATGAAATATGGTAACGAGCACAAGAAGAACACTCAATCAAATCATTTTTTTTTCTCCTCTTAACACCATGTTATAACATGAAAACAACATCATTGCTTTATGTTATCATATGTTAAAATATGAGGTAACAATATTTGGCTTCATAACCCCATTACTCACACTCAACACTCTTATATGTTGAGCGTAGATCTTTCTTTTCACATGAGCTATAACAACACTTATACAATGTAAAAGATTTGTACAACCTACACAACATATTCAAGTTGAACTTGCTCTGTGATAAATCAAGTTGGTTTAAAACCAAGAATCATGTATCAAAAGTATATAATTGGAGGATTAAAATAGACCTTTTTCCTTTCAAAGATTTGATCTCAAATAGTCAAATGTTTACTTTTCTCTTATTCCTGCTACAAAAAATGGCTTAAATTTAGAGAGAATATCATGTAAAATGTTATGTGGATGTCAAACCTCAAACTATAAGAAATAGAGGTTTTTATAAAATTGGTTAACCAAGTTCTTAATCCAGAGTCTACCGAGATTTGTGAAATTAAATCTAATGTTTGCATTTGATACTTGATGGTCTTGGACATGTTCGTCAAAATTAGCTGGTAGTGGGTAGCTTGTAGCGGGTAGTGATTTGTTAAACGCTACATGAAGTAGCATTTGGATTTGGAGCGTTTTGTTTAAACTAAACGCTAGAAGCTTGTAGTGTCAAACAAGACTTTCTATTCAAAACCGAATGTTAATTTTGTCAAATGTTACAAACTAAAAGTTCTCAAACGCTCCCTGCCAAACACGCTCCTTATAAGTTCATAAATCACTTTGGTTGCACATCGATCCGGTTTCAATGTGTAAAACCTTCTACAAATCTATTTTCTTTTTACTTTTAATCACTAACTTATTTTGTCTATTTTTAAGTAAATAAATTTTACATAATAGTCTTGTTTTAGTCCCTTTAAACAGGAGATTGTAGGTAGTAACCGTTAAATTTTAGAAAAAATGTTATAAATGACAACTATCCAATTTGTCTAATTTTAATCACTCAACACATTTTTATCCATTTTTAGATAAAATAATTCATTCGAACTTTTCAATCTTTATCATTTTATAAAAACCTTTTATAATATGTAAGTCTTTTTTAAAATTTACTCTCCTTTATAGTAATCATGTGATAAAATTGAAGAGAGATCAAATCAAGACATTTGGATTCATATATTTTACTTGAATATTCAAGATTTTTAAAATGAATGGTATTACTATTAATCTCTTCCATCTCTTTTAATTTATTTTATTTGTCAGAGTGTCAATTTTCTTTATCTGCTTTCATTTTCGTTCATTTCATTCCAAGGATAACTCATCTTTTATATTTTCTTCCAACCTACTTAATTTTTTCATTTTTAAATAAATACAAACCAATTAAAATCATACAAAGTAATTAAAAAATATATTAAAACCAACAAAAACTAATTAAAACATACAAAAGTAATTTTATACAAGTCTTAATGCTTGATATACAACTGACTAAAGCATGGGAGAGAGAGAGAGAGAGAGAGAGAGAAAAAAAAAGAGAAAGAAGGAAGTGTTTTTACATAACCCATTGTATCTTACAACCAAGAATAGAGTCGTAAACGAACTGAACATTCAACGTATAATCTGTTAACCGTTCGGCGGAAAGTTCGCTTATGTTCGTTTATTTAATAAATGAATGAGCATTAACATAAATTATTGTTTGTTTAGCTAAACGAGCGAACATGAATAGTGGTCTTGTTCGTTCATTTATGTTCGCGAACATTTGTTTATTTTCATCCATTTAAGTTTATTTATGTTCGATTGTTTTTTATTACATTACTTTATTATATGTTCGTTTATGTTATATATATATATATATATATATATATATATATATATATATATATATATATATATATATATAGTCAAGATTAAATAAGACTAAAATTTTTGGTAGGAAGGTAAGAAATTTTTTTGTATGCATATCTTCTTAGCAAAAAATGAAATGAATCATTAGATTATTCAAAAGTAAGATGATTCACAAGAAAAAATTCCGAAAAAAACACATTCATGATTCATTTTTAGGTAAATCAAGAAAAAAATTCACTTTTATGACAATTTTAGTGAATATCAACAAAATCATCATAAAAATGAATCATCGAAATGTTTTTGTGGGATTTTTTTTGGTGAATCACATTATTATTGATTTATTTGGTCATTCATTTGTTTTTTTCATCAAAAAAATAAGTCGAATAAAAATTTCTTACCTTCCTACGAAAAAAAAAAAATTCTTACCGGATATATATATATATATATATATATATATATATATATATATATATATATATATATATATATATATATATGTTTATCTTTGTTCGTTTATGTTCGTTCATTTAGCATGTTTACGAACATCCACAAAATAATGTGTTAAACGAACGGACATTAATAAGAAAACTCATTCGTTTATCTGTTCATGTTCGTTTGTTTGTTCGGTTAACTTAAATGAACAAACTTGAACATGTTTTATTCATGTTCCTTCAGTTCGATTACATCCCTAACCCGCAGGTACCACCAACATGGAAACAATGTTCATACAGGTACCAAAATACCACCCCATCTTTCTTCATCACATAACTCATACTCTCCACCCTTAGTGGCATGCATATCAATAATATTTAGCATCCTTAATACTATATAATTTTCTTACAAGGTTATTTTATAGTTTTTAAATAAAAAACATTTATACCATGTAATTACCACATAACCAATCAAAAAGTTTAACTATACTCACAATAGGAAAAAAACTTCATGTGGGACACATCAAATATCATTTATATTATTGCACCATTTATATTACAAGTTAGTTAATTATAATTTGTTGAATACATATGAGTCCACCATAATGGTTGGAAAAGTTCAATGAGGATTAATTAACAAGCTTTCTTGACAACGGTAAGTTTTGGGTGAAAAAAGTTTCACCGTAGGAAAAAACTTCTTTATTGTTTTAAGAAATGAAAACTACTAGGTCTCTATGGCCATGGGGGTTTGGTTGCATTGAATTTAGGCCTCCATGGGATGAAGCAATAGCTTCATGTTCACAATAAGGAGTAGTTGACGTGTAAAAACTGGTTCGGAAATTATCGTTAGGGAAGTTCCCTTTAAAAAAAATGTTTTGAAAAGACCCCTATTATGGATGTTATTAGTATGCTTATTCTAATATTTGAATGCAATTTGGTCATGAATACTTAGAGAATCTTGTCTTGATCACTTAGAATGGCTAGACTTGATCACTCAAAATCTTTGATTCTTTATCACATGACATAGATATAACCTTACAAGACAATTAGAATTTTAATGAAAATTATGATATGGGTCACGTGTTTCTTTATCATCGTAACAAAATATTATTGGTACCTATACATGATAATCGAAATCAGAAAAACTTAAATCCAACCATTTTCTTCTTCAGCATTTCATACAATCCTGTTTTTTAATATATGTAAACAAAATCCATTTCAAACTGAAGAAACTATAGGTTGAAAATGAGTAAATGTAATGCTGCATCAACATATAGTACGTTTCTTCTGCATTTCATATCGAAGAAGATTGAAGGAACTATAGATTGAAAATGAGTAAATGTAATGCTTCATCAACATATATCAAGTTTCTTCTCCATTTCATACCAAAGACATCGAAACTATAGGTTGAAAATGAGTAAATGTAATGCTCCATTAACATATAGCATGTTTCTTCTCCATTTCATACCAAAGAAATCTCATAGAACGTAAAATTAAAAAGCAGACTGAAGAATGTAGGCCGACAATCAGTTTAGCAGTTCTCCATCATCTAGGTTTACATCCATGCTGCTTCATCGTAGATTGATACTTCAACAAGAACCTTATATCCTAAAGTGAAAACTGAAGAAATACAATCCTACAAAGAATTAAGATCGAGAGACATTTCACTGATGCTTTTTCTCAACCATCTTGGTTTAATCAAAGTTTCTTCATCGACGTTTTTTTCAAGTTTACTAGTTTAGGAACACAAACGATTAAATACGTAAGTTCCTCATTGTCTCTGGTAAAACCCGTTAAAAAAATAAATACATAGACCAAAAAAATAACTTCAACAAATTATAAAGTTTGAACAAAAAAAACAGGATTAATGAATCAAAAATACAACATTTTGTATATATTTAATACCATTTTGTAATTAATTAGGGTTTTCAAAAAGAATTTTAAATTTTTAATGAACGGAGATCATTATCTGAATTCGATCTATTGAAAAGGGTTATGCCTAGAGCAAATAGGCCGCCAGCGACCTGCAGCTGAATGCTGATGCAATGCACAGTAAATAAAACTCATTTTACTATTTTATTTTAATAAAATAGGGAAGGAATTTAATAATATTTCTCAATCATGACCACCGCCGCCGCCGTCACTGGCAGCGCCGCCGTTACTAACATCGGAATTCACATCTTCTACAACCAAAGCATTATTACTACTATTACAACATTCGCTTTCTGTCAAACTCGATTCATGATCCGATAACGTTATGATACTTCGTCCTACGATCGGTAATGGCTCAGTCAGTCTCCGGCCATCTCGCGGCGGAGCGAACACCACAGGCATGTAATCCTCCGTCTCGCATGGAAACCTTGAGTTCTTGAAGTGCTCTTTCAATGCCTCCACGCCCTGAAAATCAATGTGCGAGTTGTGTTAATTGTTATTTAAAGGAAGGATTGAGAAACTGATTTAAATCGAACCTGCAATCTAGCATATGAAACTTCGCAGATCTTCTTCGAGTTGAAAACCTCCCAGTTTTGATGGTGAAACGCCTTGTATAGCCTCCATGTTGCCTCCGGCGACGTCATGTTCACGAATCCATATCCCACATTGCATTTGTTCCTGCACCAATTTTTTCCATCAGTTACACGATCTATGTTTTCCTATTATTAATGAAAATTAATAATTTTGTAAATTAAGCGCATACATGAAATCAATAGGGAGGTAGACGAAGTCATAGGAGGAGAGTGGCTGCTCTCCGCTGCTTCCACCATCGCCGCCGGTTATTTGCTCGTTGCAGTGAATGCAGTGGTTATCCAGCATATTTAGCAACAGCTTCTGACTGCACACAAAATTGAAATCTTCGCTTCCGGATAAATTATAAATGGACTCAAGAAAACAAATTAATAAAGAAAGAATTAAACCTGTATTTATTAGGGATGTTCTTGATCATAACTGTAGTTCTTGAATCTGAAAAGCTTGATTCAGAAATAATCCCATCTTCCTTGATCAAAAACCTTGGATCATATTTCTCTCTCGTTTGTCTAGAACCCTTCCGTTGCTTACTCCAAACACCACCGCCACTTGCTGATTGCTCCGGTAGCTTCTTTCCTGTCTTCTTCAACGAACTACGATACCATTCCACGACGTTACCGTTTCCACCAAGCTCGCTCATGCCTTTTGAACTCCTTGAGTTATTATGCGATGATGCCGGTGGCGATGGTGGTGGAGGTGGACGATAAACAGGCGACTCCGCTGGGAATTTTCGTGCAAGGATGATCGGCTGTGGCCGAGGGGAGGTAATGGGGTTTAATCGGAAGTGTTTGGGACTGTTTTTGTGACCACCGGGACGGCTGAACTCGACGACCACCGTCTTGCCGTCGATTTCTTTGCCGTTCATGTTCATAAGAGCCTTGGCTGCATCCCTGGTGTCGTAGAACTCCACAAACCTCTGGTTCTTCTTCGATGGCGTCCCTCTAATTTCCTTTACACTTCCTTTAAATTTCATAAACCAAAAAAAAGTCAAAATAATTTGATTCGTGTAGAAATAAAAGCAAATCGATGTGTTGAACGAAGAACAAGTAAATGCCAAAAGTTGGAACAAAAATATCAACATCATCAAGATTGATCTCAATTTGACTAGGAAAGCGACCTATCACAACAATACCACGAAATTATGTCGTCCCAAGAAACTGGAATTGATTATACATACATGATAAATCACATAATTAATTTTTTATATTAGTTTATTAGATTACCATAAGCTTCGAAAATTTCTTTGAGTGTTCCGGCGGCGATATCGGGGTCCAAGTTAAAAATAACGATTGTGCCTTGGTTATATCCATCAGGGAGTCCGACGGAGACAGGGAAGGTGAACTGTGCCCAGACGGCGCGACCAGCGATGAGTCCAGGCGCCGGCGGAGGGAGTGGAGGACATAAAAAGGTGTTACGATGGTATTCATACGACGGAGCCGAATTGCTAAACGTGAGTGCATCGAAGTGTTTCCGTAGACGACACTGTTGTTGCATGTGTTGCTCCTGAATCTCGTGAAGCGCTTCCGTGGATTGTCGGAGGTCGTAAAAATGAACGGTGACGACCCCATCTCTAACTTTCTCCATTTGTACGGCTCTGACGTCTCCAAACACTTCCAGTTCTCGCCTGACAATCGACTCGCTCACGTCGGAAGGGACGGAGCTAAGGAGGAGCGTACGCGTTGGGGTGATTGATGGTGGTGGGAGTGTTGGAGCGAGAGACGGTGGCTTTGGCGAAACGTAAACGGGCGGCGGCAGTGGCGGAGGAGGTAGTGGAGCGCTGTAGAAGTTGTAAGGGTATGCGTATGAGTAGTATGTATGAGGTGGGGGTAAAGACAAAGGGTATGTCGGTCGGAATTCTTGAGCAGTTGGGTCTAAGGTGACCGGAAATCGATCAAAACGAGTGTCTTCCATGGCAGGTTGTGTCCAGACTCCGGAACGTGGAAAGACGGAGGAAGGTGAAAAAGAGTGTCTGGTGAAGATGAATTCAGTACCCCATAGCTGTTTGATTCTCTCTCTAGATTGGAGTTCCTAGGGTTTATGCGATAACTGTGCGTGAGTGTGTCTGTGTGTATTAGTAGGTCTGGTTCTCTAGAAAGGAACAAAAGGGAGGTTTGAGTTTTTCCATATGCATTATATAAGTGGAAATGTTTCTCCAAAAGTATAAAGTAGTCAAGCCTTTGTTTAATAACAACAAACATATAAACTTTAGACTAACTTACATGTTTGGTCTCTTAGGTTTGATGTTTATAACATCTTTGGTCTTTAGAGTAACTTACATCAATCGTCCCTTAGGTTTGATGTTCATATTATCTTTGGTACCAATACCGGAAATGGTACCGGTTTTCGGTACTAGCACCGGTACCGATGGTACCGAATCACGAATATCATGATTTTGGAGTACGGAGTATCGCCTCATATTTTTAAATTCGGTAAGGTTCTGTACCAATATTGGTATATGATCGAGATTTGGTAAAAACTGTTCATCTCTATTTCAAACTAAATTATATGGTTTGTTCCTTGTCTCTTCGTATTTTATTGTTACCATCACTAACCCTCATGTACCATGAACATGAGTTTAACATCCCAAAATCAAGGCAAAATTTATTTTTCAAATTCATAAGTTTTACAAAAAAAAAAAAAAAAAAAAAAAAAAAGGTTCCAACAGTCACAATCATATATCAGAGTATCTTAATTAAAATCATATAAAAGTCCAGGATGATGTGCATGATCAGACTTTCGTCTTGTCCATGTCTTCTGAAGTATCTGAAACCTTAAATTCAAACTGTAAGCCAAAGGTTAGTGAGTCTACCCCACCCCCACCCCCAAAAAAATACATCACACAACAAAACAGATACAAACATGCATGATGGCTCTATAGTCATCAGACTGGATTGCCCTTGGGTCCATTGTTATCGAAGTAGATTACCCTTGGCCCACAATCATCGGACTGGATTGCCTAGGCCCAATCAATCATCGGATTAGAATGTCCCAGTCTGTTAACTTATGCACATAATAGTAAAGCCTCTACCCAAATCGCACCATGTCGACATATACAACAAACCCCTATGCTAATAAAAGAATATGTTGATTCTCCTTCTGACATGTGTCATCTTATAACGCCTCTTAACTAATGTAATGTCACATGTCAACCTACTGATTCTCCATTTCAAAATTTAAATTTTGAATTCTCTACTTTAATTACATTAAATTAAATAATATTATAATAAAAATTAAAATAAAATTAATACAGATTTTAAGGTTATGTTTTTATTTAAATCAATGATTATAAATTTATATAACTAGAAAACCTCTTAATTAATAATTTATTTAAAATAATTGATTAATAATTTTGAGTTTTTACTATGAAAATTTAATTAATTTTGTAACCATGGTTTCATGGGTTATGAACTAGTAAAACATATAACTGCAAACAAATTATCATGCAGATCTAACAGCATAGCAACATCCTATATACTATGATACATAACCTAATGGTATGACATTGGTGCTTTCGACCCATAAGTACAATGAGGAAAACTCACCTCACAGTCTGAAAAATAGTTGAACATATCACTTCTCCAATTACTGTCTCTACAGATAACCTATACAAATAATAAGGACCCAAACTCAAACTATTATTTAAATTTCCCAGAATGCCCTTAAGTCAAACTTAGTCAAGTCCATGGTCAAAGGTCAAAAGTCAAAAGTCAAAATCTCAACCAGACTAAGTACGCCCTGCATACTTTATCTCTACGCATGGCGTAGAGAATTCCACCCTAAATTATGGGGATCCATCCCAGTATGCGTTGCGTACTATTAGGTACGCCCTATGTACATGATTAGTTTCCTCATTAGCTGTTTATTCCTTTAAGTCCTTACATCCAAGTCTCAAATATAACCCCAAATAACCTATGAAATCATAAAGTTTCCAACTTTTTGACTTTGCATGACTAGAAAGTCTCTAAATCTAAAAACCCTAACATATCATTAGATTAGAAGCCCCAATACTCATGCATGGATGAAAGGAAAGGTTACTCATAAGGTCTGGAGTAGCTCATACTCAACTAGACCAATATTATGGGATCAAAATGCACAAAACTTAAAAACTAACAAGGTCTAGTGAAGCATTCATCAATTTTAGAACTTTATAACTTCTAGAGGTTACTTGATAGGTTCAAGTCCCATATATACAATGCTTAAAGCTTTCCAAGTGCACTCCAATGATCTTCTTCCTTCAAAGATGAACATAAAACAGTCTAAAAGATCAAAAACTCTCAAATGAATATTAAGGTTTGCAAGGGGTCATTTGGGTGGATGGAGGCTGAAGGTAGAATGAGTTTATGTGGGTTAAGTTGCTTAAATAGTGCTCAAAACCCCGGATTTAGGGTTTACATATATGTCGAGTACGCCTGGCATACCAATTGAGTACGCCCGACATACTTATAAACACCTGTGTCATTCATTAAGGGGTTATGCCCTGCGTACAACCGAAGTACGCAAGGCGTAAGGACCATTTTTGCAATAACTAAATACTTTGTATTAAGAATGGAAATACCTGATTGGTTGGGTGTTACAACTCTACCCCATTTTTGAATCAGACTTCGTCTTCGAAGTTTGATGTTGCAAATAACTCTGGGTCATGCTCGCACATCTCTATCTTGTGTTCCCATGTCCATTTGAAACCCTTTTGATGTTGCCACCGAACCTTGAACAATGTTACCACCTTATTGCAAAAGGCCTTTATCTTCCTATCCAAAATAGTTATTGGTCTCTCAACATAGTTCAGACGCTCGTCGACTTGTATATCTTCCAAAAGAACCATTGTTGAATCATCAACTACATACTTCGATAGTTGAGAAACATGGAAGGTGTTGTAAATCTGACTAAGATCCCCAAGCAGGTTTAAACGATAGGTCAATTTTCCTACCCTAGCCATCACTCGAAATGTTGGTGATTTGTTATCATCAATGTTATTTAAGTGTAATAGGATTAAGTTGTTGACCAAAAATGATCTTGATAAATATTAAACAGGTAAGGGAGGTATGCAGTGCACACTTGTTTAAGTTTGATCAAATTTTCAATGTACATTGTCATTTATGGGCGAAGCCCCAAAACGAACGGGGGGTCCGGGGGAAGTGCCCATGGGAGTGGGGTCCAAGGGGCAGCAGACCCTTGGGTCCAAGGGGCAGAGCCCGTGGCTGGGGACGAGCTGCTAGGTCAGCGCGAAATTTTTTTTATATAGGTTATGTTGCTATATTAAAAATGCATCAAAAATTCGGTTTTTTAGAGAATTGAACCTTGGTTTGACCCTTATCCAAATAACTGTTTTTATGTCAGATTTGGTAGTTTTATGAAGGTTTAAAACTGTTGTAAAGATCATAAATCAATTTTTAGTCTCATTTTCTGGTACATTCTCTATTCATAACAATCACATTCTCTATTCTTGCTCTCATATTTTAAATCTTATCCGAATAAAGATTGGGAGTACCACCCAAATACTTTAATCTAAAAGTGATATCATAATTCTAGGAATTTCCAAGCATTTCTATACCCCAAATTTCTAACAAAGATTAAATTATTTATGTGATCATGGAAAGTGGCGATTCTATAAAGGACATGACAAGCAAGTTTGATATGTCAAACCCCCAAATCGGAACGACAGAAACGTTTGGAGGCGGAGGACGTCATGTACAGTATCACAAAAATTGTATAATAGTAATCAAAGCAACAACAAACGTTGCATTAATAACATTGTATTTACATTGTGTTCAAAACATTACTTGTTTAAAATTAAAACTACAGTAAAAGGTAATATGTAATGCTACTATGCTCCGTCTTCGTAACATCTGAGAAAGCACTTGTCTATTAACTTTCCTGAGAATACAAGTGGTTTAACAAAGTGTCAACATTAAAGTTGGTGAGTTTATAAGTATTTTGTTTTAGAAAACAGGCACTTTATTCTTTGTAAAACATGAGGTGTTGTTCCAAAAAATCCTAATATTTTTATGATGTGATGAATGATAAGTAAAATGACTCTTACTAGTTCCTTATATGAGTACTTAGTGTATACAAGTTATATATAATCCAGATCGAATAGACAATCGATTGTGTGGTTCTGCCCCAAGCCCACAACCAAACAAAGAATAGAAAATGAGGCGGAAATCACACATCCTATTGTTTGTTGGATCCTCATTGTATATAACCCTGACATATTCACTAGGTACTTACAGAGTTAACTGTAATAGATCTTTGAGGTATGATGAAAGTGTTCATTAAGAAAATCCTATATTTTCTTAGTGAGTAATATGGCCGTGCCCGTTCCTTCTGTGATCATTTAGTGAATACAAATTATATATAATACAAATCTAATAGACAGTTGAATGTGTGGGTCTGCCCTAAGACCACAACCGAACAAGGAACATGAAGTAAGGCGAAAGTCACACATTCCACTGTCCATCAGATCTACATTATATATAATTCTAATGTATTCACTAAGTAATGACATAATTAACATTAATGATTCTTTTAAATATGATGAATGTGTTTCGTTCAGAAAATCCTATATTTTCTTGGTAAAATGGTGACCACAATAGTTCCTCCTATAATCACTTAGTTTATACTAGCGATATATAATCTAATATCGAACGGACAGTTGAATCTGTAAATCTTCCCTAAGCCCACAACCAAACAAGGAACAGGAAGTAAGGAGAAATTCACACATTCCACTGCCTATCGGATATTATTTATATATAACACTGACGTATAAACTAAGGAATCATAGAATTAACCATTACAGGTCCTTTATGTTATAATAGTATGTAAATAAGTGTTGAACCTTTTGTAAATTTGATGCTTATCATAGAAAATCCTATCTTTTCTATAGAACCGATTTGTAGTCTTAATCGTTCCAAGACCGAAAAGCTCAAGTATAATTACCATACTTAGTTTAATGATACCTAGTTTTATCTATAAGTAAAACTAGTTGAAGATGTGTTTGCCCTGAAAACTCGATGCGAAGATACTACTCTCCTATGATCACTTTAGTACATACGAGTTGTATATAACCGAGATCGAAGAGACAGTTGAATGAGTGAATCTTCCCTAAGCCCACAACCAAACAAATAACAGGAAATAAGGTGGAAGTCACACATTCCACTGTCTACCGGACTTCAGTTTTATATAACCCTATTGTATATACTGAGTAATCATATAGTTAATATCCCTTGAAATTGTTCAAGAAAAAGTATATTACTACGTAAATATATCGTTGTTTTCTCCTTGTGAGTTTGTATAACCATACTAATATGACAGATATCCTGATATGACGTGAACCGGACGTCAATATCATTAATGACGTTTGTCACCTGTAGACCTGCCGGTCCAACTGTAGCTAACAGTCGATGTGCAAATTGTCAGTCCCGTATAGATCTATACACAAACTCACACTCTCCCTCCAGGAGACTCTGGTTTATAAGGCTAGACTTCCCTTGGTACCTAGGTAAGTACACGAAGACGTGTCTCACAATTAGCTTCAACGAATTTACAACTAATAATGCGAAAACCTTTTTATAAATAACAGGTAATTTTGTAAAAATATCCTTTTGTTCCATAAACTATACTTATTATAGTCTATAAGTTTATTTCCATGTTTTAACCTGGACTCTGTAAAATAGTTCATATAATCCATAAACTATTATACCTATTATAGTTTATAAGTTTATTTCCATGTTTTAACAAGTTTCACGTTTAAAATGCATATTAATGGTAAGGAAAACATAATAAGTAAATTGTATTTTTTAACACAAAATTTCTTGTGTTTTACTTGTATTCCCCCCCCCCCCCCTCTATAAACATTGAAAAAGATTGGAAAAATATGGGGGTATGAACTCACCTTATGTGCGGTTTTGACTAGATATCAAAATGAAATCAGTGACCTTCGAGCTATAATATGGGAAATATGTTGCTTCCTAATAGATTTAAACACATAATAATATGTGCGAATGTGATGAAACTACAATTTATGTATTGCATAAATACCAAAATGAAGAATACTTATTGAGTTTTATAACTACGTTAAGTTGAATATCTCCTGGAACTTGAATAAAGAGGATGAAATTTGAGAGGAAAGAAGTTTGAGACTTGAGAGAGAATTATGAGGAAATAGTTTACTGAGTGTGAGAAGTGTAACAAATGATTTCTATTATGTATCTTAAGTATGAAGGAAGTTCATGAGGCGGTGAATGTGAGGTTTACAGATCTAATCACATTAGGAAGCTAACTATGGATAAGATATGGAGATATTTAGGAGTGTTTACAGATGAATTATTTCCTAGAAAGTGTGTTTTCGGATCTTAGCTTTACTAGAATAAGGTGTTTACAGATTCTAGTCTCTTCAAAGCATGTGTTTTCATTTGTACCTTATTGGGTTTTCGCCCTAAGTGGGGTTTCAATGAGTTTTTGGATCAAGGCAAATGAAAACTCATATATGGAACCAATTCAAAACCGTAAACCCTATATTCTTTAATACTTTGGGCGAAAACTCCTTATTATTGATTATGTTTAGGCGAAAACTCATTTAGTGGTAATAATTATGGTTTAAACCCTTAGTCTTTCACCCTATGTTCATTTATAACACCCTAACTTAGCTTAGGTTTCAATCTATACTTCTTTGTTAGCTATATTCACAATCCTTAAGGCTATAGATGAAAAAATGCAACAAGGATTGTAGTGAAGTTTCACTTGTACTTGGCTAGGGTTTAGGCTTTGCTGGGTTTAAAAATTTCGAGTTGTGACATGACAAGTTTGTGAAATTTGAAGGCTAAGACTTTCGTAGATGGCAGAAGAAGTTGAAGTTCATCTTGACCACTCTAAAAGTGGTGTATGTTTTGAGTACAAGCATGCCAGAATTTGCTGAAGATGGAACTTTGGAGGCAACAAAGAGGAGATCAAAATGGGACAATGATGACTACATCTATCGTTGCAACACTATAAATTTTCAAATAACATTTTCATTTTTAATTTTACACAAAACACAGTTTAACAACTCTCATATTCAATCTATAAATATTTCCAAACACAATCATAAAAACTGTTTGTCGCATATCCCAGAATCCTCAAAACATAAATGAACAAGCTGGTGTGTACAATTATGCCGGTGCCTTGTCGTGATCCTAAGATGTACCTGAAACACATTTTACACAACACTGTAAGCATAAAGCTTAGTGAGTTCCCCAAAATACTACACATAAATAATTAGCCTATCATGGCTATATCTCGATAAGGCCATCCGGTCATGTGTCTCAGTGAAGACCCTCCGGTCTCACGGCTCGGGTTGGACCCTCTAGTTCTGTATCTCAGTGAAAACCCTACGGTCTCATGACTCAGTTGGACCCTCTGGTCCTATCTTAGTAAAAGCACAGAATAATATATAATATAAATCATAAAGACAGAATGCATAATATCACATATCTCAGTATAAACACGCATGGCCCTCCGGTCAGTAACACAAATAAGACCCTCCGGTCGCATAGTAATTACCACTCAGGTAAGTATAGTGAGAGACTCACCTCGTAAGTAAATATGTATCATACTCAAACGGTCGGTCTAAAATCCGCCTACATATATCATAATCATCACTAATTAACAATTTGCATTAACAACTCCAAAGATGTTAACCTAACTCCCCTACTAAATCTCTGAAAGGGTGAAAGACCATTTTACCTCTCCATGGTCTCCAAAGTCCACAACTTGACCAAACCCTAAAAGTTAACGGAAGTCAACACTCAAGTCAACAGTCCATGTTAACTCAACTAGTCGGGTGCATCTATGTGACTCGTCAAGTTCCTTCCGTTCTAAGAAAATCAGGAAGATTCGACTCAACTCGTCGAGTTTGTATAGTGTCTAGAATATCGGGGGGAAAACCCTAACTAACTCGTCGAGTTCCTTCATACCTTTCTCTCATTCAGACGCTTTTAAGTAAGACTAAGGCCCCAAACACTAGATCTAGCCTTCTAGGGATGACATACCGTATAAAGCTGCAAGCTTTACGTCCATGCATGGCATTTAGGGCTAACTTTGCCAAAACAGGGCTCAACAAGGGGTTTAAGGCATGAGGATTGGCCAAAGCTTGATAAATCTTGAGTCTTTAGGCCTAAAGGGCCTAATAGTGTCCCATTCTGAAGTTTTAGCTTCAAAGCATGCTCAAAACAAATAATCACTCAAGAAGAAGCTAGGAATGGCCATAAACTATCTTATGAAGAGATCTAATAAATAAGTGATCAAGGTAATAGCTTTTTACCTTCAGGTGACTGCTACAATTGAATGGATGCCGGATCTAAAGGCTCCTTCTTGTTCCAAGCCCTTTACTCTTCAAGTTTCTTCAAGGAATGCACCAAGAACACATACTCTTATCCTTACGCACTCTCAAAATGGAGGATGGCTTGATTAGGGTTTGTCTCTGGGTGATAAGGTGATGAGGGAGACGGGGTAAAGGACTTAAGGTCCTTTAAATAAGGTTCAAACCTTAAAAATTAGGGTTTTCACTCTCAGCTCCAACTCGTCGACTTCGATTCACCAACTTGTCGAATTTGCTCTAAAATCACACAGCCAATCTCAGTCTCTAATCGACGAGTTGGGGCCTCCAACTCGTCGGGTTGACCTATCAATATGAATATAATTAACATTTAAATCTATGCATGGGAGTTGGGATGTTACATTTCTCCTCCGCTAGAATCAGACTTCGTCCTTGAAGTCATTATCTGGAAACAACTCTGGGTACTGCTCACGTATCTCAGACTTCGGCTCCTAAGTCCACTCGGATCCCTTCCGATGTTGCCACTAAACTTTAACCAAGGGCACCTCTTTATTTCTCAAGATCTTCACCTTCTTATCCAAAATCGTCACTGGCTTCTCAATGTAGTTCAGGCCATCATCAACCTGAATGTCCTCTAAAGGGACCACTGCCGTCTCGTCGGCTACACGCTTCCTCAGCTGGGATACATGGAAAGTGTTATGAATATGGATAAACTCTGCAGGCAGCTCTAGTCGGTAAGCTACCTTACCTACTCGAGCAATTACTCTGAAAGGACCAATGTATCTATGTGACATCCCCAAAATCACGGCCAGAAAAGACCGGTTTTGTTTATACTTTATTTCAAAACCAGAGTAATATTTTAATAAAAGAGTTGCGGAATTTGTCCCAAAACAATATTATGATAAATATTTATCAAAAGCATTTCCGTAGAAATGTATTTCATTAAAAAGACTCGGGATGTCATGTTCGATACAGTACATAAGTATAAACAATACAACATAGGCCTTACTACATTATTCTGTATTTACAGGCCTAAAATCCATTAATCTCTCATCCCAAGACATCACATCTATGCTCATGCACCACTACCTGTAATACAAGAAACTGAGTGGGTCAGGCTTGGGAGCCTGGTGAGCACATAGGGTTTTCAACCCACAATAAATAAGTTTATTAACTTTATCAAACCAAACAAACCCGATTACCCATTCCCGTTATCCTCACTCTACGTCCCTAAGACATCTAACACAAGGGACCTAGTTTAAGGACTATCATCGGGATGGACACTACTGCTAAGGGGATTCCTCAGCCGTAAATGTCCTTAAGGCAACAATGTGGGGGATGGAGTACATCTGGTGAGCACACAGTTCAAATAAACACACAGTTCGAATAAACACCTACAGGTTGCGAGCCTGCTAGTGTTCCACTGGACTGTCTAGAATAGTCCGTGGTCGTCATCTATACTCCGCTAGATGACTGGATCATCATTAACATCTATAACAAGGCCTCTCATTATTTTATTTTGTCACATAGCAACTATTACATCTACCCATGTTTTACCCGACACATTTTGTAGATAGAAAATACATATACAGTTTAAATCATTGAAAACATGTATAAAACGTTCATCTAGCATAGATAGCAAGTATTCAGATAATATGCACACATAGCACGTAATTTATATAAAATACTTCATATCTATGTGTAAGCTGAAAGTCACTATGCACTCACTTGAGAAGGTGGTGACTCGGTACTCGGACAACGCTTCGTTTACTTTAAAATAATTTCCTTTGACGAAACCTAGTATTATCACCACTAGATTTTAGTCTAATATTACCGTGACTAATTATTAGTCTTATTATTATTATTATTATTATTATTATTATTATTATTATTATTATATAAGCGTTTAAACAATACTTTCCAACCACTATGTACAGACAAGGGCCAGACATAAAACACCGGAGGGCAGGACCATTTTGGCGTATAGCACTTCTGAAATCCAACAACCCTATGCGGCCCTTTAAACCAGATTCCCCGTACCGCGAGTAGTTAAAAAGATATTATAACGACACTTATATAAGTCATAATAATAGCTCAAATATTTATTATAAATTTATAATAACAATACTAATTTTAAATATAAACTATATTTAAAATAGGGTAAGCATAACTTACTTTCAAGGGGATTTCAGTTAGGAGTCGGGCTCTGCAGGGGCAGAACTTCGTCGCTGAATCTTTCTAAGAAAGATTCGTGCAGCGCTTCAGCGCTCACCTTACTATACTAAAACTACAGAAAGAGAAGTCGAATAACGAGGGACCGAAATACTCGGCGGATAAGGAGAGAAAGACTCTTGAATCAAAAGAATGGTGCAAGAAATATGAGAGTCCAAGCCTCTTATTTATAGTAATTAAATTTACAAAAACTACCCTTCATAATTACTTAATGACCTTATAGTTATATAAACAACTAAACACCCCTTTATAATACTATTTTAAATAGATTTAACGATATTTGCACTAAACTAATGTCGAAAGAACTCAACATTAGTCTTATAATGACCGCATCGTCGATACCTTTCTAATGATATATACATATGTATATATATGTGTACGTATATATGATTTATACTTTATTTTAATACGTAAATATGCTATTATAATTTGTAACTCGTTCATACGAACTCCGGTTTTGACGTTATTTATATCCACGCGTAGGTGGAGACGTACTCCACAACTTTCGTTTAGACTCCGTCGGCTAATTTTGACTTTATTTTTAAAGTTATATTTTTAATAGGCCGGGACAGGATTGGTCCGTTAAAATCTCATAACTTCTTTATCCGATGTCCATTTGCATTTGTCTTTTTATCGTTACGCTACTAATAACGAGATCTTCGATTCTCGTTTAGGTTGTGTCGGCTAAAAACCGCTCGATCTAATACTCGAACTTCGGGCTGTACATCGCTAAGCCGAAACTTCGAAAAATCATAACTTCCTCATAAGAAGTCAGATTTGGGTGTTCTTTTTATGGACGCTCTCAGGTTAACATATTCTACGACTTTCATTTAGATTACTAAGGCTAAAAGAAGCTCTATCATAAATTCACTATTTACGTCTCCCGGTGTCGTGCCGGTTTTGCCGTAAAACTTCGACGGACCATAACTTCTTTGTTATAACTCGGATTTCGACGCTCTTTATATGTACGGAAACCTTGTAACATATACTAAAACTTGGTTGAGATTATTTATTCTTAATAATATTTTGTCAAAAAGTCATTTTCGACCCCTATTGCCTCTAAATTGACTAGCCCGGATCTACGGGCGTTACAATCTAGGGCCCAGCTTGCTCCATTTCCTGAATCGAATCACTCCTTTCCATGGGGATACCTTTAGGAGAAAAAAATCGCCGACCTGGAACTCTAGTTCGGAACGTCTCCGATCTGCATAACTCTTCTAACGACTCTGGGCCGTCAGCAACCTCTGTCTAAGCTGCTGGATCTGCTTTGTTGTCTTGAGCACTATCCGAGTGCTCCCTATCACTCTCTGCCCGACCTCCACCCGACAAATGAGAGTCCGGCACCTCATCCCATAGAAAAGCTCAAAGGGAGGCATCCCAATACTGGAGTGATGGTTGTTGTTGTATGAAAACTCAGCCAATGGCAGGTAGGAGTCTCAACTCCCACCGAAATCCATAACACATGCGCATAGCATGTTCTGGAGCATCTGAATCGTCCGCTCGCTCTGCCCGTCTGTCTGTAGGTGGTATGCGGTGCTGAAATGTATCCAGGTACCCAACTCCTCATGAAATTTCTTCTAGAATATGGAAGTAAAACGCACATCACGATCTAATACTATCGATGTTGGCACTCTGTGCCGTGCCACCACCTCTCGAACATAGACCTTGGCCAATTTCTCCGTATAAGAGTTCTCACTTATAGCCAGAAAGTGAGCACTCTTTGTCAACCAATCTAAAATCACCCATATTGCGTCGACACCCCTCGCAGTCCTCGGTAATTTGGTAATAAAATCCATGGATATATGTTCCCACTTCCACATGGGAATCTCCAGAGGCTGCAACTAGCCATGGGGACGCTGGTGCTCTGCCTTGACCTGACAACAGGTCAAACATCTCTCGACTAACCATGCCACGTCTCTCTTCATACATGGCCACCAATAATCCTTTTTCAAGTCCAAATACATATTGGTGGCCCCCGGATGGATCAAAAATCTCGACCTATTGGCATCCTCTATCAAAATCCGTCGGGATCCACCCGAATATGGCACCCATATTCGCCCATGGAAGGTCATAAGCCCCCAACTATCAGTCTCAAACTCATAAATCTGTCTGATCTCCCACTCACTCTTATGGTTCTCTGGTCTCATGGCCACCACTTGGGCCTCTCGGGTGGTATCTAAGACTGGAGTAATCACCGTTATCCTCATACACACGTCTCGGATCGGAGCACTCACTGCTTTCCGACTCATGACACCGACTACCATATTAGCCTTGGTACGATGATACAAAATCTCACAGTCATAGTCTTTCACTACATCCAACCAAATCCTCTGTCTCATATTCAGGTTGGGTTGATCCATAAGGTATCTCAGGCTCTTATGGTCTGTGTATATGGTACATCAGACACCATAAAGATAGTGGCACCAAATCTTGAGGGCGAATACCACCGCCCCCAACTCCAAATCAAGGGTGGGATATCTTATCTCATGAGGCTTCAGCTGCGTCGACGCATATGCTATCACGTCCCCCTTCTGCATCAACATGGTACCCAATTCGGATATGGATGCCTCATAGTAGACTACGAAGTCCTCTACTCCCTCCGTAAGGGCTAGCACTGGAGCTTCGCACAATCTCTGGCGAAGAGTCTTGAATGATTTCTGCTAGTCAGGCCCCCAAGAGAAGATAACACCCTTCCTGGTCAATTTAGTGAGAGGAACAACAATCTTGGAGAAATCTCTGATAAAGCTCTGATAGTAGACTGCCAGAGCCAGAAAACTTCTGATCTCGGATGGGGAATTCGACACCTCCCACTACATAACTGACTTAATCTTGTCCGGGTCGACCGAAATTCCATTCTAGTTAACGAGGTGTCCCAGAAATTGGACCTCTCGTAACCAGAAATAACACTTGGAGAATTTAGCATAAAGTCTCTCCATCCTCAACACTTCAAGAATCTCTTGAAGATGCTCTTCGTGCTGTTCCCTATACCCCGAGTACACCAAAATATCATCGATGAATACGATCACTGACCGATCCAAAATGGGCCTACACACCCGGTTCATGAGGTCCATGAACGTTGTCGGTGCATTGGTGAGCCCAAAAGGCATCACTACAAACTCGTAATGCCCATAACGAGTCCACAAACTCGTAATCCTCCTCGCAGACCCTCATCTGATGATACCCAGATCTCAATTCAATCTTGGAAAACCAAGATGCTCCTTGAAGCTGATCAAACAAATCGTCGATCCTCGGTAGTGGATAATGGTTCTTCACCGTTAACTTGTTCAACTCCCATTAGTTGATTCACATCCGGTGTGAACTATCCTTTTTCTTGACAAAAATGATCGACGCTCCCCACGGCGAGCTACTCGGTCTAATGAAACCCTTCCCCAATAGCTCCTGGAGTTGCGAGGCGCCTCCCCCGGAATCAGATCGATCCAGAACTCCACTTCTCTCTCAGGAGGCACACCCGACAATTCCTCGGGGAAAACATTCGGGAACTCACATACCACTGGAACATCGGAAACATAAATCAACCTCTGAGTGACAACCCGCGTATCCACCACATACGCAATAAAGTCCATGCATCCCTGTTGTAGACACTGCCTTGCCCTAGCGGCAGAGCAGAAAGTGTTGGATATAGTGTCTAAGTCCGTAACTATATTTGGTATGTACTTGACCCGACCCGGCGTGGTCCATTTGGGTTGCACTTCACCCGAACAATTTATGGATAATCTTTTGAGAATAGTATAAGTTATGATTTATTAATATATTATAAGTTCTAATATATTAATATAAAACCATATTATTTAATTAGTGTTGATCTATAATTAATCTAGAATTAATTTAGAGATCAAAAGTATGACTAATTAAATATGGGCTCTTGTATTTATATAATGTGGGCTAATGCTTATTTGGAATGGGCTAGGCTTGCATGGAAAGTCCATGGATACCCCATGGAGCTTTAACCCATGGATCTCATGGAAATGAAAAGACATGGGTATTAGGGTTTACATGAATGTAACCCTAATCCATCACACTATATAAATGAGGCTTTGGTTCTTGAAATCACACTAGTTGTGCAGAGTATACTAAGAGGGCCGATTTCAAGAAAGGTTGTGACTATTCTCTCAAGTTTCCAAGTTTGTGGTGATTTGTGACTTCCATTTGAGGCATCCACACTATTGGTGCTACACTCTCAAACTCCAAGCAATCAACTACAACTACAAGGTAAGTAATTCTACTAGCTTTATTTGATTCAAGTACCCCATTCCATGCTAGTTAGTATAAGAACCTTGGAAAAATAATAATTTGCATGTATCTTAGTCAAACATAGATTCAAGATTTCTAGGGTTGCATGTACACCATAGGAGTGTTAGAATGCTCAAAACCCATTAGACCCGATCTAGTCCCCTCGCCATAAACCATAAGCACTCCACCACTAGGGTCTCGTATTGTCACCATCTGACGCTCACAGTTAGTTACGGCTCCAAACTGGCTAAACCAATCCATGCCCACTATGACACAGACATCTCCCATCGCTATCGGCACCAGATCTATTGGAAAATCAACACCGAAGATCTCTAAAACACATCCCCAGAATACATTAGTGGAAAAACCGCAAGCTCTTAGGCTATAGAAACCTTCAGTGGTCGACTCAAAACCTCGCGTATAACACTAATGTGACGACTAAAGGATAAAAACACCACAAAGGATCGACTAGCACTCGAGTCAAATAACACCAAGGCAGGCACATAATTCACATTAAAAGTACCTATATAAAAAAACACAATATGAGTATAATAGATAATAACAATATCATAAATAAGGAGATACATACCAGCAACAACATCAGGTGCTGCGCGGACCCCCTCCGCAGTCAGCTGGAAGGCTCTCCCATTAGCTCTCGGAGCCTCGGCCTTCCCCGGTCGACCATCAGTAATGCGCAAAGCAGTAGGACCAGAAGCCTGGGTTGATCCCTGAGTGAGCTGAAAACACTCAACCTTCTGGTGGCCATTCTGGAAAGCAAACCAAAAATACCTTGGGCAGCCCTTTGCCATATGCTCCTAATTTCCGTATTTGTAGCAAATCCTACTCGGCAAGATCCCTCATGACTCTTGCCGTACTTACCACAAGTGTGGCCCTTCTGGCCTCATGCTTTGATACCAACTTGTAACACTCTAAATTTTCTAATAAAATTTTCATTTTTAATTCCACACAAAATACAGTTTAACAACTCTCATACTCAATTTATAAATGTTTCCAAACACAATCATAAAAGCTGTTTGTCACATATACCAGAATCCTTAAAACATAAATCAACAAGTTGGTGTGTACAATCATGTCGACACCTTCCCGCGATCCTGAGATGTACCTTAAACACATTTCACACAACACTATAAGCATAAAACTTAGTGAGTTATGTTGGATTAGTGTCTAAGTCCATAACTATATTTGGTATGTACCCGGTTGTAGCATGGTCCTTTTGGGTTGCCTTCATTGAAGCAACTTGAGTGGATGAATGATTAAGAAAGATGTTATTATGGTTTATTAATATATTATATGAATAATATATTAAAAGAGAAATCATATTATTTAATTAACATTGGTCAATAATTAATTTAAAATTAATTTTGTGGTCGAAAGAGGTTAATTAAATTAAAGGGACCGAACTTGTAATTATTGGATAATTGCAAAGTGGGTTGAGGTAACCCTAAAGATAGGGTGGACGAAATCCTTATGGATAGCCCATAAGATTTCGTCCAAGGGCTTGGTTCTGGAATGTTCTTGTGGGCTGCTTAGAGCGTAAGCAACCATATGAGGACTTTGACTGAAACCCTAATTCCTCACCTAAATAAGGAACCCTTGTCTTCATATTTTCGGCTACACTAACCCTAAAGGATTCCTTGGAGCCGAAAATTACCTTCCCCTCTCTCTTTCTTGCATTCTCCAACTTGCTTTGGTGTTTGTGATCTATTAGAGGCACAACATTTGAGGTGCTAATGTTCTCAAAAGCTCAAGATCTTCAAACAATAATCAAGGTAACTTTCTAACTTGTTTATTAGATGCTCAATTCGTTTAGTTGTATGCTAGATTAGGGTTTTGCAATCTTGGAAAAGTGTTGCATGCACAAATAGAAAAACTAGATCCAAGCATTAGGGTTTGCATGAGCACCATAAGAATGTTGTTTTGCTCATAGCCCAACAGTGGTATCAGAGTCTAGATCGTTTCTCTTTTGTATTTGATGCAAGCATTAGGGTTTGCATGAACACCATAAGAATGTCATTTTGCTCATAACCCAACAGTGGCATCAGAGTCTAGATCGTTTCTCTTTTGTATTTGATGCATAGATAATTTATTCAAGCTCAAAATTCGAAAAATCATGCCTCTGACTGATGGACTCGTCGAGTCACCAAATGAACTCAACGAGTCAGGGCTACTCGACGAGTCCAGTTCTGTGACTCGGCGAGTCAACTCGTCTGGTGGTTGATTTTTCTGGATTTTGACTAAAATTGAATTTACCAAAAACAATTTTGACTGATAAAAATCGATTTTTTCAATATGGTATTGATTATCCTAATTAAATTGAAGGATAATTTTCATAAATAAAATAATTACTTGTTTTATAAGATAAATCTAATTATTTGTATTTTTTATTTGAATTATCTTGTAAAGAAAAGGATTAGGTCATATTATGTGATAAATATTAATAATATGATTAATTAATAATTTCAAAATTTGATCTAAAAGATGTTTTGAAAAGTTTCAAAACTTGCCTTCAAGTTTTGGGATTTAAATTTTAATTAAAAGTTATAATTTTGAAACATTTAAATTCCAAACCCTAGAATTTTACAAGTTTAAAATTTAACCCTAATACTTTTGTAATATTATAAGTTTAATAATTATATATATGTATAAGATTAAGCTAGTCTTACCGTTAGTAGGCTTCATCAACGAAGCTGATCTATAAGGGGGTATAAGGTTGTTGCCTATAAAATGATAGTTTAATGGGTGTACACTCTCACCCACCGCTTCCTTGATTGGCGGAGGGTTGTTAGCCGAATGGGTAGGATAGGACAACTAATTCCTCATTAAAAGTATAATGATTAATAAAGTAACTAAATGTTTTTTTTTTATAAAATTCACAATCTTAGTTACTTTAGGAAAAATGTGAAATCATGCTATTCCATGAAATTACATCTTGCACCCTGCCAAGTCATTGGTGGAGCGTGTGTGGATAACCAGCACACTAATATGGACTAGCAATGGTGGCAAAGGGTGGCTCGATGTTTATCTTAGATTAATGGAGCGTGTGTTGTTAACCGACACATGGATTATGTGGTGAATGACATCGAGAGTCCCAAATACATTTGCATGGTTATTCACGCCTTATTTGTGATCCTTAGTATCCCAATCACAAACTTGAAGGGCATATCGGGATTTAAACATGTCATTGAAAAGTTCAATGAATCTCAAAAGATATAGGAATTTCAACTCATTTAAAACTTAATTGTCTTTTTGTTTTACATGGTGGAAATTAGTGAATCGTCATTCACTTACCTTCATATTATTTGCAGTTTGGATTATGGCATCCCTCTTCTATATTGTAAATAATGTTGTTGGATCCTAGCCCTAATTTCTCATTTGGGTGTTTAATTGTGGATTCTTATCTAATCTAAACTTTGTTCCTTTTCCATTTCAGATGTCTACTTCGAACAACCATGCTTCTGGCTCGACCCCTTCCGGCTCATTCTCACTCATGAACTTGTGTGGGAGGGTGATATTTGATGGGTCAAATTTCAATGATTGGATCCGCAACATTCTCATGGTCACCCGTTACGATGACAAAGAGTATGTTCTCGACAAGGAGCTGAAAAGAGGTCAATGTGAACATTGCCACTCCCGAAGAAATTGCTGCTTACGAAACCCACGAGCGAGATGCTACAAAGGTTCATTGCATCATGCTCGCAACGATGACTGCGGAACTCCAAATGTCCTACGAGGACTACTACCCTTACGAGATGCACCAAGATTTGATGGAAAGGTACCATAAAAGTGCTAGGCAGGAACGATACGAGATCATCGCTGCAACGATCAGTACTAAAATGAAGGATAGTGAGTCCATCACGGCCCACTTGCAGAAAATGTAAAGATACATGGACTGCTTGCTGAAGTTAATTGTTAACTTCGATGAGGAGTTGGCCATAGATATTATTCTACACTCCTTACCTCCTTGCTACGACTAGTTTTGCTGAGAGGCGAAATCGAACCCTGTTGGACATTGTTCGTTCCATGATGAGTCGTGCTTTGTTATCTATCTCATTTTGGGGGTATGTCTTAAAGACTGCTTCCCATATCCTTAATCTAGTCCCGACTAAGAAAGTTGCCAAAACACCTCACGAGATGTGGATATGGAAAGCTCCCTCATTGACACATATCAAAGTTTGGGGTTGTGAGGCTTTCGTAAGACGAGAGACTCATGACAAGCTTGAACCTCGTAGTGAGCGTTGTATTTTCATCGGTTATCCGCAGAAGTCCTTTGGATATCTCTTTTATAAACCGAGTGACAATGTTGTCTTCATTGCGAGGAGAGGGGTTTTTCGAGAGCGAGAACTCATATGCTAAGAGGACAGTGGGAGGCAAATTGATCTTGAAGAGCTTCAAGAATCAAGCGATGAAGGAACCTCTAACACTGGCTCTCAACCCCTACGAGGAAACTCCGGTTGAACCGATTGATGAGTCCCTACCTCTTAGACATTCCAGTAGAGGTAGTGTTCCACCCGTATTATAGGGTTTCCATATAACTGCTGAGGGTGATACGTTTATTAGTGATAGTACACTGATAAATTTGGATGAACGTAGCACCTACAAGGAAGCCATGGCAGGCCCAATTCTGCAAAGTAGAAAGAGGCTATGGACAGTGAGATTCAGTCCATGTATGACAATCTAGTTTGGAACTTGGTTGACAATATACTGGGTCGTAAGACGGTCGGGTGCAAGTGGATCTTCAAGAAGAAGACCGACATGGATGGGAAAGTACACACGTATAAGGCAGGATTGGTTACGAAGGGCTTTACTCAAACTCTTGGAGTTGACTATGATGAGACCTTCTCACCAGTTGCGAAGATTAAGTCTATAAGGGTTATGCTAGCCATAGATGCGTTTCATGATTATGAAATATGGTAGATGGATGTCAAAACCGCTTTCCTTAGTGGAAAGTTGGCTGAAGATGTTTACATGAGTCAGCCAGAGGGTTTTGTCAATGCAGAGCACCTGAATAGAGTGTGTAATCTTGAGAAATCCATTTATGGATTGGATCAAGCATCTAGCAGATGGAATATTTTTTTTGATGAGAAAGTCAAGGAGTTTGGGTTTTTGAGAAGCAAGGATGAGTCTTGTGTATACGTCAAATCCAGTGGGAGTATAGTTAACTTTCTCGTTTTGTATGTGGACGATATACTTCTCATACGAAACGATGTCCCAACCTTGCAGGAGGTTAAGTCCTGGCTTGGGAAGTGCTTCGCTATGAAGAACCTTGGAGAAGTTGCTTATATTCTTGGGATAAGGATTTTGTGAAATAGGAGTAAAATACTAATAGGACTTAGTCAAATTACTTATTTGGATAAAGTGTTGAAATGCTTTAGCATGGAAAATTCCAAGAAAGGGGAGCTACCAATCCAAAGCAATACCAAGTTGAGTAAGACCCAAAGCCCAAGTACCGATACCGAGATAGCAGAGATGAGCAGAGTACCTTATCGTTTCGTTGTTGGCTCAATCATGTATGTTATGACAGGTACTCGCCCTGATGTGGCCTTCACTTTGAGCATGGTCAGCAGATATCAAGGGAATCCTGGTAGAGCACGTTGGACCGCAATGAAGAATATTCTCTGGTACCTTCGAAGGACTAAGGAATGGTTTCTTATCCCCGGTGGGAGTGATGACTTGAAAGTGCTAGGGTATAGTGACGCTAGTTTCCAGAATGACCGAGATAATTTCCGCTCGTATTCGAGCTGGGTCTTTACCCTGAATGGAGGAGCAGTGACTTGGAAAAGTTCCAAGCAGGAGACCGTAGCTGATTCAACGTGCGAATCATAGTACATAGCAGCAAGTGAAGCGTCAAAAGAGGCAATATGGATAAAGAACTTCATTGTAGACCTTGGAGTTGTACCAACCATAAAGGAGCCTATGGAGATTTTCTACGATAACGAAGGTGTGGTTGCCTTAACCAAGGAACCGAGGGATCATGGCAGATCTAGTCGTATTGGTAGGAAATATCATTTCATTAGACATCGGGTAAAAGAGGGACTCCTCGTGGTAAAGAGGGTATCGTCAGAAGAGAACCCAACAGACCCCCTTACGAAGGGACTGAGTAGGGTTTAGCACTTGCAGCACACTTGGAGCATTGGGATGAAGGACGATATTAGTTTTAGTAATTAGATAGCCTTAGAAACTTGAAATAGATAAATTGTAATTAACATTTGATGATTAAATAAAGGAGTTTTATTTATAGGTAAAGTTCCTGTCTTGTGTTAATAATTTACTATTGTTTCGCTTTGCATGTTTTGACTTCCTAAATAATAAGATTATTTAAACTATCCACAATCGATCATACTTTGGAAGTAGGTATGAAAGAAGACTGTCATGAATTGGCTTGTAGACTGTCTAAGTGTTTAGACATAGCAAAGGTTTGTTGTAACGTTAATGAGTGCTCTTGAAATATGATTTGAGTATTGGATTAAACCTGCACTCACACGAATCACTTCATGGAATTTAATTACGAGTGATTGTGAGATGATAATATCATATAGTCTTTAAACCTAGATATATGAGTTGTTGTGTACAAGTTGGTTGTGCATTGATAATGCGTAAACGCATCAGTAACTTGATGTTATAAAACGCATTGTTGTGTACGATTTGATGAGTAAATAGTAGAAGCATATAACTCGAAGTTTATCTGTTCCTTTTATCCTACGAGGGTAAAAGGCGATATCTTATGCCCCTCGATGGTTTGGTTTGACTTATGTGTCGGTACCAGTCACGACTAAGTTGATGTGTTCAATTAATTTCTATGTCAGACGAATCAGAGATCGTGAAACAAACTGTTGGACAATAAGTATGACTATGTTCCATGTGATTGTCCATACAATATCTTGAGAACGGAGGACTATACGATCCCTTATCTAAAGGACGTGTTAGAGTTCGGCAACGACTTTTGAGAGATATGATTACTAATCGAATCTTGAAGTCGTACTTTCATTTGTAGTTATTAGACTTATCCAAGTGGGAGACTGTTGGATTAGTGTCTAAGTCCATAACTATATTTTGTATGTACTTGACCGGGTTGTAGCATGGTCATTTTGGGTTGCCTTCACCGAATCAACTTGAGTGGATGAATAATAGAGAAAGAGGTTATTATGGTTTATTAATATATTATATGAATAATATATTAAGAGACAAATTATATTATTTAATTAACATTGGTCAAGAATTAATTTAAAATTAATTTTGTGGTCAAAAGAGGTTAACTGAATTAAAGGGAATGAACTTGTAATTATTGGATAATTGCAAAGTGGGCTGAGGAAACCCTAAAGATAGGGTGACGAAATACTTATGGATAGCCCATAAGATTTCATCGAAGGGCTTGGTTCTGGAATGTTCTTGTGGGCTGCTTAGAGCCTAAGCAACCAGATGAGGACTTTGATTGAAACCCTAATTCCTCACCTAGATAAGGAACCCTTGGCTTCATATTTTCGGCTACACTACCCCTAAAGGATTCCTTGGAGCCGAAAATTACCTTTCCCTCTCTCTTGCATTCTCCAACTTGCTTTGGTGTTTTTGATCTATTAGAGGCACAACATTTGACGTGCTAAGGTTCTCAAAACCTCAAGATCTTCAAGCAACAATCAAGGTAACTTTCTAACTTGTTTATTAGATGTTCAATTCGTTTTGTTGTATGGTATATTAGGGTTTTGCAAGTCTTGGACTATTATAGACCGATGTTGGATCGGTCTATAACAGTATTCGTTGATGACATATTGGTTTACTCCAAGACTCAGGAACAACTTGAAGAGCACCTGAGAGAGGTACTAGAGACATTGAGGAAGAAGAAGCTTCATGTGAAGTTCTCCAAGTGTGACTTCTGGTTGCGCAAGGTGCTGTTCCTTAGGCACCTTGTCAACCAAAAGGGTATTTTGGTAGATCCGTCCAAGATAGAGGTCGTGATGCAGTGGGAGACTCCGAGGCCTCCAACTAAGATTCAGAGTTTCCTGGGTCTGGCAGGGTATTACAGGAGATTTATCCAGGACTTCTCCAAGATAGTAGTTCTGTTGACCTGACTGACCAAGAATTCGATGGTTTTTCGCTGGGGTCGTGAGCAGCAGACAACCTTTGAGACACTCAGGCAGCGATTGTGTGAGGCGACGATTCTCACCTTGCCTGAAGGGGTAGATGATTTTGTAGTCTACTGTGATGCTTCGACCACAGGTATGGGAGCAGTGTTGAAGCAGTGGGGTCATGTGATAGCTTATGCTTCAAGGCAGCTGAAGCCTCACGAGGCTAACTATCTGACGCATGATTTAGAGTTGGGTGTTGTGGTGTTCGCCCTCAAGATTTGGCGGAATTACCTCTACGGGGTACGGTGTACCATTTACACAGACCACAAGAGTTTGAGGTACCTCATGGATCAGCTGAATCTGATCATGAGGTAGCTTCGGTGGTTAGATGTGGTAAAAGACTACAATTGCAAGATCCATTACCATCCGGGCAAGGCCAACGTAGTGGCTGGTGCCCTGAGCTGCAAGGTGGCAGCGGCACCGATCCGAGACATCTGTTTGAGGATGACAGTGATCACTCCACTGTTGGAGCAGATCCGAGAGGCGCAGGTTGAGGGCCTGAAGGAGGAGCGTCAGAAGTGCGAGAGTATTGTGGGCTGAGTGTCCTCGTTTGATTATAATAGCCGAGGGTTGTTAGCCCTGCGTGGAAGGGTCTAGGTACCATACCGGGGTGGAGTACGACAAGTTCTAATGGATGAGGCCCATAAGTTGAGGTTCTCTATCCATCCCGGGACGAAGAAGACGTACAGAGATCTTCGACCCGGCTACTGGTGGCCCTGCATGAAACGGGACATAGCATGGTATGTGGAGAGGGACTTGACTTGTAGGAAGGTCAAGGCCGAGCATCAAAGGCCGCACGGTAAGATGCAACCGCTAGACATTCCCGTGTGGAAGTGGGAGGATATCGCCATGGATTTCATTACCAAGCTTCCCAGGACCACAGAGGGAGTGGATTCGATATGGTTCATCGTGGATCGGTTAACCAAGAGCCCTGATTTTATCCCGATCCAGGAGAGCATATCGGCCGAGAAGCTGGCCGAGATTTATGTGCGAGAGATAGTGGCACGTCATGGAGTGCCTGTCCGGTGGGGTCAGACCGAGACGTTCGTTTCACTTCTAGATTTTGGAAGCGGTTTCACGAGGAGATGGGTACTCGTCTCCACTTCAGCACCGCTTTCCACCCACAGACAGACGGACAGAACGAGAGGACGATTCATACTCTCGAGGACATGCTTCGTGCATGTGTCTTGGATTTCGGTGGCAATTGGGATACGTATCTTCCGTTAGCGGAATTTTCCTATAACAACAGCTACCACGCCAGTATAGACTGACCTCCCTTCGAGATGCTCTACGGGAGGAAGTGTAGGACCCCAATTTGTTGGGGTGAGGTCGGTCACAGGGTCATGGGGAGTATGGAGGTAGTGATCGAGACTACAGAGCGGATCCAGCAGATCCGGAGCAGGCTCCAGACTACTCAGAGTCGCCAGAAGAGCTACGCCGACAAGAGACGTTCAGAATTAGAGTTCTAGGTGGGTGAAATGGTCCTTCTGAGGTGTCACCATGGAAGGGTGTTATCAGGTTTCGGAAGCGGGGCAAGTTGGGCCCCAGGTTCATCGGCCCATTTAGGGTTTTGGCCCGGGTGGTTATCGGTTAGATCTTCCAGCAGAGCTCAGCCAGATTCATAGCACTTTCCATGTTTCTCAGTTACAGAAGTGCTTAGTGGATAAGTCAGCAGTGGTACCCATTGAGGATATTTAGGTTGATGACAGCCAGAACTACATTGAGAGACCAGTGATGATTATGGATTGTAAGACGAAGGTGCTGAGGAACAAGAGGGTCGAGCTAGTAAAGGTGCACTGGCAGCACCGTAAGGGCTCGGAGTGGACTTGGGAGCCCGAGGAAGAGATGAGGGAGCACAACCCAGAGTTGTTTTCAGACACAACAGACTTCGAGGACAAAGTCTAAGACAAGTGGGGGAGAATTATGACGTCCGTTTCTCGAGGTATTATTTAATTTAAGTAATTAATATTAGTTTGGACTAACAATCAGACAATGGACCCGTTGGAGTGGGGCTTAGCAATATGGGCCAAGAAGTTGGGCTACCCATAAGCCGTATGGTGGGCGTAACCTGGCGTACGCGGGGCGTAATGGCCACATTGGATTCGAGGGACTCGGGGTGTACACGCAGCGTACCAAGAGGTACGCGCAATGTACGCGGACAGATGTCAAACCCTAATTTTTAGGGTTTAAGACATATTATTACCCCCATTATAGCCTCCCCTTTTGTAACATTCGAATTTCCAGGCATGGAAATTTGAGTATTTCTTATTTAAATATGAGAAGTGACTCAACGAGTTGACGCCTCAACTCGTCGAGTAGGATCGTGACTTGGTGACCTGTTTAATGAAGGGACTCGACGAGTCGGGTATCTGACTCGCCGAGTCAGCGCTGTTAAGGAAAACCCTAATTTCCGGGTTTGGGACCTATTTAAAGGACCTTATGGCCTTCTGTGGCGGACACCTACACCTTGAGAGACTCCTTTCGAACCAGAGATCTTAGAGAGTGGAGAAGAGCCATCTTGATCCTTTTTGGTGTGACAATGCAAAGGAGAAAGAGAGTTCTAGCAAGAGGGACCAGAGGAGGGTGATGTTCTGAGACTTTGAAGCATGGAACTTCACTTTGAGGTAACAATTCAGACCTTTCCTTCTGTATGGTGTTAATTGCGTGAATCTAGGGTTTCTTGACCTTTTTCTTTAAAGGAATATGGAGTATATGAAGTCCCAATGTGGAATAAGCCTTAGACCTAGACCTTAAGAGGTCCAGAGAGTCCCAAAATTCCAGCTTTATGCGGTCCCTTTGGGGTTATGGATCTAGGTTGCCATTTTAGGAGCTATTTCTTCATTTAGGGACATATAAGTGTTGCATGAGCTTAAAGATTGAGACTTTGCGTGATTATTGGGTGTTAGAAGGCTAGATCTATAAGTTATAGAAGCAGATCTGACCTCAGAAGGTCATTTGAGTGTTACCATGGAGGAAAATCGCGGAGTCCATATGGGGACTAGACGAGTCGAGTCGGGTTGCCCCACGATTCGTGACCAGTGGTAACCCGTCAAGTGAAAGGCTAGCTCGACGATTCGAGGGAGGCCTTAAGAGGATTTTGAGAACATGTTTGGACTCGCCGAGTCACCCGTGTGCACTCGACGAGTCTGGTCAACGTTTGACCGTTGACTAAAGTTGACTTCAGTTGACCTTAGGGTTTTGGTCAAGCTGATTTAAGAGAGGTCAGGGTAGGGTAGAATGGTCTTCTACCCATTCTTGAGAGATGAGGATAAGAGAAAGTATTGATTAGAGATGTTATCATTTTGATAGGAGGAGACTAGGTCGGGTTATCGAGCACGAGAGGATATCCAACATCATCCGAGGTGAGTCTTCTCACTATACTGTACCTGGAAGGGTACCTATGTGTGACCATAAGGTCTTATATGCTATGAGATGTATGTGTTGTATGCTGTTATGTGATATGTATGTGTTATGTATGTTATGTATGATAAGGACCGGAAGGTCAGGAGGTTACGGACCGGAAGGTCTATCGGGATTCGGGACGGAAGTCCCCTGAGACACTTGGACCGGAAGGTCCCACAGAGATATGGCCTAGAAAGGCATATGTGTTGTATGTGGTATTTTGGGGAACTCACTAAGCTCCGTGCTTACCGTGTTATGTGTTATGTGTTTCGGGTTTCTCTCAGTATGTTGGGACGGCACCGGCTTGATTGTGCACACCAGAGAATGAATTATATTTCGAGGATCCTTGATATTTGAGTAACTAATAAGGGATTGTGTTTTGTAAACCAATAACGAGTTTTTATAAAATGTGATATGATAGTTATATGATTTTAAATGAAAATTTGTGTTGAAATTTACGTTGTTACAAGTTGGTATCAGTGCCTTGGTTTTAGGGATTCAGATGCACCTTTGGGTAAATATGGACTCAAACTGAGGATTTGAGGAAATTTTCAAAAGAAATGATTTGCTAAAAATGAGTTTCAAAGAGAATAACGAGGAGCAGTGTGTACAATCAACCAGAGCCCGAACGGTGATTTCCCAAAATACCCTTACTTTTGTGTTATGAAGGATGTTATGAGATATTATGCATGCTAGAGATAGGCTTGGTATTTCATATTTTAGGATTAGAGGGGCCTGATCTGTGATGCCTTAGCCTAGGAGTTGTTGTTATCTGTGATGCACTTTCGAGTATGTGTTGAGTGAGAGTATCCAGCAGGAATCCTTGTAGAGAGGGATTAGAGTAGGGGAGTAATCTAGGAGAGATACCTAGATGAGCATTTGTGGAACCTATCGGGAGAGTAGCTAGATACCCGCGAGGGGTAAAGTTGCAAAGTTCAGTAATATCTTTTGAGTATGAGTAGAGCAAGTGGAGTTATCACCTAGAGTGGGTTATACGTGGTTATTCGATGCCCGAATGTTGCTTGCTTCGTGATTTGTGGGATTCCCGATGATAGGAGTCGGCTACCAAGTGAATGTGACGATATTTAGGAGGTAGATGACTGGCATCATAAGGAGTCTCTCAGTAGCTGATGGCGGAGAAGTGTGAGAGCCTAGGAAGAGCCTAGGAAGTGACCTTAGTCAGATGAGTATGCTAACAGAGTGGAAAAATTCGTTGGGGAGTGAGGAACGCGTGTTGAGATTGGTAATTGAGAAGGTTGAGCAGCTACTTAGGGAATCTGGGATGGTCCGTGTAGAAAGTATGGGTAGATGTGGCAGGTAGTATGGGCCCGTACTACTGAAAGCAGAGGACCCATACTCGATGCAGGGAGGATTCCAGAGGTTCTAAGTAGCAGATCGAGAGACGATGTCATGGTTCGAGTACCATGATTAGTAGCAGATCGAGAGATGATGTCATGGTTCGAGTACCATGATTGGTAGCAGGTCGGAAGGCGATGTCATGGTTCGAGTACGATGATTTGAGACAGATTGAGAAGAGAGAACATGGCTCGAGCACGTTGATTCATGGCAAATCAAGGGGTGGCCACATGGTTTGGGTACCATGATATGTGGCGGTTAGTGCTTCTGGTTTTACCAGTTATTCTGTGGTGTGTGTCTAGACAGAGGTCAGATGTGAAAGAGTGTGGGGCCAAAAGGCCAGGATGAATGAGTTCTAGTGGAGCATCCCTTGAGAGGGAAATCGAGTTAACTCCGAGGAGTTGTTAGTGATATGCTAGTAGAGTCGCAAGGCTCAGGATTGAACAGGGTTGGTTCATTATAGAAGAATACGGTCTGGGCTGGGCAACCGACCGATAGTGGAGATGTCACTTTCTGTGACCCGAGTGGTGCTATTTCCATTTCTTGTGGGAGACGTAAGAGGTGTTGAGATTTCGGTCTCTGAGTTTGGGAGTGAGCCCTATGGGATTGCACTGATGGTGATCTTCAATCAGAGCATATGGCAGTTGGTTTGCCACAAGGTAAAAATATAGCTTGATCAGGTCGTCAGTGAGGACTGAGATGGTCAAGGGACAGGATACACCCTATTTGAGTATAGAAGGGCATGCATTAGCTGCAGTGTCAGACGATCAAGAGGAGTAAATCAGGGTGGTGACTCTTATCGTCTTTGAAAGGTATCAAGAGTGGAAATGAGAGTGCCGCTCTTATGATAAGGGACGTGATGAAGCGTTGGTTGAGGAGTCGAGGACGCGGAGAATGATAGTTCGTTATTTCCAGACTAAGAGTTAGGGTTAGTACTGGACTGTTGGGAGGTCTGGTGATGGAATGGTGTGAGATTCTGAAAGACTAAGAGACAGTCATTATGAGAGGTTCTGAGGATTTCATCCGAGTTTCAGGGTATTTGGAGTTGCTTGATCTCTGTCGGGGAGATCATCGAGCATTGTGTAGCACCTTCCAAGAGTAGGTGCGATGTTACTAGTGGAAACAATATGGAAGATAGATTGTTGGTGCACTAATTGGTGATGGTTCGAACCCTAAGTGGGGGAGAATCGGGTATTTTGTTGATAGGATCAGAGATCTGTTCGAGATCGGTTAGAGATCTGGATATAGAGACCTGCGGTGCGGATTCATGTGATCAAGGTTATTGGTGATTGAAGCGAGGTACAGAGTGAGTTAATGCATGTAGTATACGTTGGCAAAGGATGAATGTCTCCACGACAAGTGCCCTTCGGTCGGAGACCTTGTGATGGATAAGAATTCTTTAAGGAGGTTGGTTCGTAGGGTTAGTTCGGCGGTGGAAGAATTCTGATACAATGCTTGGGCTGTTATGAAGTTAGGGAAGGGCAGAAGTTGATTTTGACAATGAATTATGGGTCGTTACGAGTATGCTTGCTTGAGTTTTGAGCATTATAGGAGGGGGTTCCGGATTGTTGTCAACATGTTCCGAGTCATTGTCGATTCCTCCATTAGGAATTGGAATATTCCGATGTTGCGCGTTGTGAGAAAGAAGGATAGTTATGAGATTCTTAGAGAATGCATTGAGGTACCTATGTATGATGCCATAAGTAGGAGATCGGTGGTTGAGACAGGACATCATGATGTTTTGTGATGGTGTTCCGAGGTATCCGATTATAATGCCCCGACATTCAAATTATTTTGGGTCTTGAGTTTGAGATGACAAGTGGAGTATCAAGTACCTACGGTTCCAGTGGGAGCCCTTCGAGTATTGACATCTAGAGGGATTATCTAAGAGTATGGATTCCAGTAGGGAGGAATGTTTGGTCTTGGCGATTGTTGTCAGAATCTGTGATGCATAAATAGGGACAAGTGTGTGGGTACCTATCTATGTTAGTCCGCAGAGCATGAGTTAGTGGATGTAGTGTGGTGTTGATGTGAGAAAGTGATTGCGGGGAGCCGCAATACTCACTAGTGAGATAAAGGGTGTTGTGATGCTACGGGGAGCCGTAGTACTCACTAGTCGGAGAAAGGGGGTTGTGATGCTACGGGGATTCGTGGTACTCACTAGTCAGAGAAAGGGTGTTGTGATGCTATGGGGAGACGTAGTACTCACTAATCAGAGAGAGGGAGTTGTGATGCTACGGGGAGCCATAATACTCATTATTTAGCGGGAGGTTGTTGTGATGCTACGGGGAGCCGTAGTACTCAATAGTGAACAAGAGGTTGTTATGGTAAAGTAACCTTTTGACCAGAGCATGACGCAGAAGGGTTTCAGGATTGGAGTGACCCGAATTTATGAGTGTTGGGAAGCCTGGTGGACGGACCAGGGGAGAGATCGGGGTCTCCTCAAGGATCAAGAATCAGTATATTTTAAGTGAGGTACGCATGGGTTGTGGGAAATGAGTCATGAGTTGAGTGCTTCGTTGGGACGAGTGGTTCCAACCCTGGGTCGGACCAAACTCTCGTGTTGGGTTTGGCCCTGATGGTGCATCGGAGAGGCGAGATGTTATTCCAGATTTTTAGATAGGTTCTATGTTGAGGGGTATCGTTTTTCATCTAATGTCTTGGACCTATATAGGCCAGTACTTGGGTACGGGGAGTACCGCGAGATGTATGGATCGATGAGTAGTAGATGGAAGAGGTCCGGGTTGAGTTGATTATCGGTTGGAATTGTAGTATTCGTTGGGGGGTAACCTTTGGAGGTTCAACGGTGGGGTCGAGAGTAGACCAGGTGTGTAATGTTAAAAGAGATATATGGCAGAAAATGAAGGGGGTTGTGATTTTTAGATGTTGGAGGAATCCTGATCGAGCATGAATTTCTTGTGTCTAAGATCAGGGTGTTGAAAGTTTATGGTTCGGATGGGTTCCGATAGTAGCTCAGTGGGTGAGCCTTGGGGGGCTGGATGTGAACCCTTTTCGTCCCTTGGGGCGTGATTCGGATTGTTTGGTGCGTTGGTATGAGTGATCGGTAGCCGATTGTTGGATTTGTCTGGTAAAAACCTGAGGAGCAGCGAGTTATCGGATTTAGGTATTCGAGGAGAGAATACCATGGTAATCATCTGAGCAGGCGATCTAGCGGCGGGCCAGGCTACTAGAGTTTCTAGATTTTGGGAAAGAGTATATTTGAAGCAGTAAGGGGTGGATCAGTTCTGGAACTTGGAGTTTCTATGTGGGTCCAGGTGTCCACGGAGGAAGATATCGTTTTGGTGTGAGATCCTCTCAGTGGTGCTTTTCGGGTGATTGGTTTCTATCTATGTGGTTGAGGAGCGATTTTGAGGGCAAAATCTAATTCAAGTGGGGGAGAATTGTAACATCCGGATTTCCAGGCATGGCAATTTGAGTATTTCTTATTGAAATATGAGAAGTGACTTGACGAGTTGACGCCTCAACTCATCGAGTAGGATCGTGACTTGGTGACCTGTTTAATGAAGGGACTCGACGAGTTGGGTATCTGACTCGCCGAGTCAGCGCTGTTAAGGAAAACCCTAATTTTCTGGGTTTGGGACCTATTTAAAGAACCTTATGGCCTTCTGTGGCGGCCACCTACACCTTGAGAGACTCCTTTCGAACCAGAGAGCTTAGAGAGTGGATAAGAGCTATCTTGAGCCTTTTTGGTGTGACATTGCAAAGGAGAAAGAGAGTTCTAGCAAGAGGGACCAGAGGAGGGTGATGTTATGAGACTTTGAAGCATGGAGCTTCACTTTGAGGGAGCAATTCAGACCTTTCCTTCTGTATGGTGTTGATTGCATGAATCTAGGATTTCTTGACCTTTTTCTTTTAAGGAATATGGAGTATATGAGGTCCCAATTTGGAATAAGCCTTAGAACTGGACCTTAAGAGGTCCAAAGAGTCCCAAAATTCCAGCTTTATGCAGTCCCTTTGGGGTTATGGATCTAGGTTGCCATTTTAGGAGCTACTTCTTCATCTAGGGACATATAAGTGTTGCATGAGCTTAAAGAATGAGCCTCTGCGTGATTATTGGGTGTTAGAAGTCCAAATCTATAAGTTATAGAAGCAGATCTGACCTCATAAGGTCATTTGAGTGTTACCATGGAGAAAACTCGTCAAGTCCATATCGGGACTCGACGAGTCGAGTCGGGTTGCCCCACGATTCGTGACCAGTGGTAACCCGTCGAGTGAAAGGCTAGCTCGACGTTTGGACTCGCCGAGTCACCCATGTGTACTCGATGTTGACTAAAGTTGACTTCAGTTGACCTTAGGGTTTTGGTCAAACTTATTTAAGAAAGGTCAAGGTAGGGTAGAATGGTCTTCTACCCATTCTTGAGAGATGAGGACAAGAGGAAGTATTGATTAGAGATGTTATCATTTTGATAGGAGGAGACTAGGTCGGGTTATCGAGCATGAGAGGATATCCAACATCATCCGAGGTGAGTCTTCTCACTATACTGTACCTGGAAGGGTACCTATGTGTGACCATAAGGTCTTATATGCTATGAGATGTATGTGTCGTATGCTTTTATGTGATATGTAAGTGTTATGTATGTTATGTATGATAAGGACCGGAAGGTCAAGATGATATGTACCGGAAGGTCGATACGGGTAGGACCGGAAGGTCTACCGGGATTCGGGACAGAAGTCCCTTGTGACACTTGGACCGGAAGGTCCCACAGAGTTATGGCCTGGAAAGGCGTATGTGTTGTATGTGGTATTTTAGGGAACTCACTAAGCTCTATGCTTACTGTGTTATGTGTTATGTGTTTGAGGTTTGTCTCAGTATCTCAGGACGGCACCGACTTGATTATACACACCAGAGAATGAATTATATTTCGAGGATCCTGGATATTTAAGTAACTAATAAGGGATTGTGTTTTGTAAACCAATAAACGAGTTTTTATAAAATGTGATATGATACTTATATGATTTTAAATGAAAATTTGTGTTGAAATTTACGTCGTTACACCTTTAGCCTCCTCACCAGCCCCTCGCCCTCAAAAAATCTAGTTCGTCTCATACTCCATTGTTTGTTTGCTTGACCTTTTTGAGTCCATTTTGGTGAAGAATGGCTTGGAAGAAGTAAAGAGAAGTTGGAGGAAGAAGCACTTGAGTACCTCGAGCTCAAGGATCTGGAACAAGTTCATCATTTGGCAAAAAAAAGGAGGTATAAAGCTCCTATCTTTTCTCCTAGAAGTCTAGATCTAGGGTTTTGAAGATTTAGACCTTTTTAGGTCCAATGATTGGATCTTATTCATGCAACTTCGTTTTTGAGCATAGGATTGCCACCCTTGAAGATCAAAGTTCTCCATTAGAAGTAAAGTCGCAAGCTTTGCGACTTTTATGAAGTCATGCAAGAGATCTAGCCATTTCCATGAAAGTTCATTGCCATTTTTAGTGTTGGGCTCATTTGGGGGGGGGGGGGGTTGCAAGCCACCAAGTGATCTACTTTATGGGTTAGGAAGAAGTATTGGACTCAAATCTGTAGTTTGGACATAGTGTCTTAAGGGATTAAGTAGTTTTGGAGAAAAGGTCTTAACAGGAGAGTATGTTGGGTGTACTCGCCAGTACGCGCAGCGTACAAGCCATTTCAGCAGTACACACAACATACAAACAGGTACGCTCAACGTACGCTCAGTCAATGGGTTTTTGTTATTGGGCCTCGGTTTGGTCCAAGTCTTGGATATAGCAGTAGTGGGCCGTGATGGGCTTTCAGAAGTCAGTTAAGGGCCCAAGGACTAATTGGGCTTAAAAGGAAAGCCCATTTGAAGATTTGGGCCCAATTTAGAAAATTGGGCCATTTGGGGGCTTAATGGGCCTTAGTGAGTTTAGAAAGACTAGAAAGGATTAGGCCTAGGTCATGGCCCAAATTAGATCAAATGGGTAAAATAGTCATTTTACCCATAGAAGAATTTTCAATTTTTGACTAAGTGTTTATTTGGTCATAATATTCGGTGGTAGTTGGGGCAGAAGACAGAGTTACCTTACACGAGTTTTTCAATAGCCAGATTGAGAGGTGAGTTTTCCTCCAGTAGGAACGGGTCTAAGGCACCAATGTCGGCCCGTTTATGTAGTTACAGTATTTCGGACTCCGGTCTGATGCCAGGGTTAGCCCAATGTAGATTATATGTTTCCGGACTTTGGTCAGATGCCGGGGCGGTCCTGAGAAGTAGTTATGTATGCTTAATGTCTTTGTGATTCATACATGTTATATGTCATATGCTATGTGTTATGTGTTCCTAGCTTCGGTCTGATGCCGGGGCAAGCCCGATGTATGCTAGTTTATATGTTATATGTTATATGTTACGGACTTTGATCTGATGTCAGGTTAAGCCCGATGCAGGATATGTGATTATGTTATGTGATATATGTTATGCTATGTATGTTCCAGGGTAAGCCCGATGCCCGATGCGGTCGGATGTCGGGGCGGGCCTGAAGCCGGGCAGGAGTCCAATGTTGGGAAGCTGATGTCGGGTTCGTCCAGATGCAGTTGGGAGTAGTCCCAGAGTTATGCTATCTGTTATATGTTATGTGTATGATATGGGGTATTCTGGGGGAGATCACTAAGCTTCATGCTTATAGTTTTCAGTTTTCATTTCAGGTACTTCAGCTAGCAAATGGAAGGGCTCGGGTTGATAGCATGGCACACACCATAGTCTTTCTGGCCTGGGAGATAACTCTGTTATTTTTATCATATGTTTTGTCATAGTATCTGATATGATGTTTTGGAGATACATGATACATGGTTTTCTTTAAGATTATGGATGGTTTATGGTTTTATAATAATTTTTAAAACAAAGTTTTTAGACCGTGTTTTTGGGATGTTTCAGTCCATTTCCCAAGGATCAAGATATTTGGACCAAAAACCCAATAAAAGTGAAATTGAAGAGATCCAAGAAATCATTAAGCAGGTTTGAGACTTGTTTACCAAAAAGTGACGAGGATGGGGTGAAGTTTCTAGATCTACTCACTCCTTCTTGAGTCCTCAAGCTTTTTCTTCTTCCACAAGCTTCAAATACACAAGTTTTCTGTCAAAAATGACTCACAAGCTCACACAAGGCATTAGGATTTCGAGATTTAGGGTTTGGGACTTGGAGTCTGTAAATGAGGCCAACCTTTGGAGGTTAAGGTGTTTAAATAGGGTGCAAAACCCTGAAAATTAGGGTTTCACTCTGCCAGTCCTACTCGTCGAGTTGAGGCTCTCAACTCGTCGAGTAAACTTTACAACCCGCATCCAATTCCATTCCCACTCAACGAGTTTGGGGCCTCCAACTAGTCGATTTTCTATACAAAAGTGAATAAATCTTTAATTAAATACCTACCAGGAACTAGGCATTACGGTATGTAACCAACCCCTAGTTTTATATAGATTTCAAAAATTTTAGAAACTTCCTAGGGTTTCTCCTTTTGTGTTCAAATTTGCATGTTCAGTTAGAGAAAACCTAGATCCAAAGCATTAGTGTTACATGCACACATAGGAATTGTTATTATGCTAAAAACCCATCAGTGGTATCATAACATAGGATTAGTTTTCTATTGAATAAGATGAAATTGTGAATTGTACAAACGAGATGGGAACATAATCGTCATTCTATTCATTGAACTCGCTGAGTTGATCTTTGAACTCGATGAGTTTATATGAAAATCGACGTGGTAATTGCCCAACTCGACGAGTTGCACTGTCAGATCCTAAGTTTTCGGTTTTGATAATTGTCTCATGGATTGATTAGGATAATTACCTTAAATTCGTTTTAATTGTTTAAAATTGGATATTTTAATCAGTAATTTTTGATCCTTATCATGAATTCATGATTGGGTTAAAGTTTTTGATAAAGATAAAATTAATTTGTTAATTTAATTATTAAAAATTTAACCTAGTATTTTTGAAAAGTTCTAAAAATACATCCTTAGTTTTAAAATTTTAAATTTAAATTAAATAGTTTAATTTTGAAAATTTTAAATTTAAGAACCCTAGTATTTTAAATGTTTAAAAGTTAATATATATATATATATATATATATATATATATATATATATATATATATATATATATATATAAGAAAAAGTCAGTGTTACCTTTTTAGTAGGCCTCATCCACGAAGATGGTTTATAAGGGGAGTTTAAGGAAGCGGCCTATAAAATGACCACCATTGGGTATCCACTCTTACCCATCGCTTTCTTGACTAGTGGAGGGTCGTTAGCCGAATGGGTTTGATAGGGCACTAAGCTCTCATTAATAATTATATTGGTATATAAAGTAACTAAATGATTTCATAAAATTCCAATCTTAGTTACTTTAGGAAAATGTGAATTTGATGCTAATCCATGAAATTGCACATTGCACTTTATAATAGTTGTTAGTGGAGCGTGTGCGGTTAACCGACACACTAATATGGACTAATAAAGAGTGGCACTGGGTAGCTCGTAAATTATCATTGATTAATGGAGCGTGTGTGGTTAACCGACACATTGATTAGATGACAAATGACATCGAGAGTACCAGGTTACTTTGCATGGTTATTCACACCTTGTTTGTGATCCTCGACATCCCAGTCACAATTAGAGAGGGCATAATCGAGATTAAACATTCCATTGAATAGTTCAATGAATTTCAAAAGATCAAGGAATTTCATTTAAAACTTAATTCGCTTAAATTTCGTTTTTCGTGGTGGTGAAATTGCTAAATTGTCATTTACCTACCTTTAAATAATTTGCAATTATATTACAGCATCCCTCTTCTGAATTATGAATTATTTAGTTGGATCCTAGCCTTAATATTTCATTTTGGTGTTATATTAAGGATTTTATTTTCTAATCAAATCTTATCCATTTTCATTTTAAGATGTCAACTTCAAACAATGCTTCCGGTTCCTCCAACAACAACTCCAACCACTTCTCGCTCTTGAGCATCTGCTCGAAGGTCGCCTTTGATGGTTCTAATTTTAATGATTGGATACATAACATCAGAATGGCCTTGCGCTTCCAGGACAAAGAATATGTTCTCAAAAAGGAGTTTAACGAGATTGATGAAAATAAATCTACTCCCGAAGAAACTGCTGAATATAGGAGACACTGAATGATGCTACCAAAGTGGCATGCATCATGGTGGCTACTATGAAACCCGAACTGCAAAGGTTCTATTGGGACTATTGGCCTTATGAGATGTGCAAGGAGTTAATGGAGAAGTACCATCAACGAGCCCGTCAAGAAAGGTACAAAATAGTCAAGTTACTCATAACCAACAAGATGAAGGATGGAGAGTCTGTCACGACCCACTTGCAACACATGCAACGTTATATGGATCAACTATTGAAGCTCAATGTTAAATTCAATGAGGAATTGGCTATTGACATAGTCTTGCACTTATTGCCTAGCTGTTATGATCAGTTTGTTATGAATTATCATCTGAACAAGGAGGCAACCACATTGAGTCAACTCCAAAGCTTGCTAAGAACCGTCGAGAGTGGGATGAAGGGAAACAGTATTGCCTCCACTCCTGCTGTTTCTGCTCCCATCTTGGCCATAGGGCAAGGGAAAGGTAAAAAGAGGAAAGCTCCCTCGAAATAGAACTGGAAGGGAAAGTCTCAAGCCGGCCCGTCAAGTAATGGCCCCAAAGGCAAATCTAGTTCCAAAGCTCCCCCTGCCTCTGATCCGAAGGAGGCTACTTACTTTTATTGCCATGACAAAGGGAATTAGAAGAGAAGTTGCCCCAAGTACTTGCAAGACATAAAGGATGGCAAGGTTAAGCCAACCTCGGTAGGTATTTACACTATTCTATCTTAAAACTCATCACATTCAAATTCTTGGGTTCTTGATAGAGGGCATGGTTTTCACATTTGCTCTGACTTGTAGGGACTCAAAAAAGGAAGTGAAGATGTGGAGCATGGGAAGATGAACCTAACTATGGGCAATAAGAGATTGTCGCCTGTTACCAAGACTGGAGTTTATTCTTTAGTGCTTAGTAGTGGGTTAAGTTTAGATTTAAATAATTGTTGCTACTCATCAGAAATGACAAGAAATATTATTTAATTTCATGTTGTATTTTATTTTGAAGCATCACCTTGTGATGACGTGTATGAAACTGGTTGTAGAAAATCTAGGAAATAGTGTGTTGCAAATTGAATCATCTAATGGTTTAGACAATGCATGCTTGTTGCATTGCCTTCCTGAACATGTCAACAAGAAACACATTGATCAACTCCAAAAGGACAGAGCGTTGGAATCATTTGACTTAAGGTTGGATGATACATGTGAATCTTGTTTACTTGGAAAGATGACTAAATCACCTTTCACGGTTTCTTGTGAAAGAGGTGAGGGATTGTTGGATCTCATACACACGGATGTGTGTGGGCCCTTCAGATCCACCACAAGGGATGCAAATCTATTTTATGTGACTTTTACCGATGATTATAATAGATATGGATATATCTACTTAATCAAGCATAAGTCATAAACCTTTGAAAAGTTCAAAGAATTCAAACATGAAGTCATGAATCAATTTGGCAGGAAGATCAAGATGCTAAGATCCGATAGAGGTGGTGAGTATCTTAGTATCTAGTTCCATGACTACCTCAAGGAATGTGGAATTGTTTCAAAATTGACACTTCCTAGGTCACCATAACTTAATGGTGTGGCTGAGAGGCGTAATTGAACTTTGTTAGACGTGGTTCGTTCTATGATGAGTCAGGCCTCACTTTCAATCTCATTCTGGGGGTATGCCTTAGAGACTGCCGCCCACATTCTTAGTCTTGTTCCGACAAAGAAGGTTGCCAAAAAACCTCACGAAATGTGGCCAGAGAAGGTTCCCTCATTGGCACATATCAAGGTTTAGGGTTGTGAAGCTTTCGTTAGATGAGAGACTCACGACAAGCTTGAACCTCGAAGTAAGCAATGTATTTTCATCGGCTATCCACAAAATTCCTTTGGATACTTGTTCTACAGACCAAGTGAGTACGTGGTCTTCATAGCAAGAAGAGGAGTAATTCGAGAGAGAGAGAGAGAGAGAGAGAGCTCATATGCAAAGTGGATAGTGGGAGTGCAATTGATCTTGAAGAAATTCAAGAGCCAAGCCATGAAGGAACCTCTAACACTAAAACTCAACCCGAGGAAGAAATTCCTGTTGAAACTATTGACGAGTCGTTACCTGTTATATGTTCCACTCGAGTTAGAATAACACTAGAGTTTTATGGTTTCCATATAACTATGGATGGTGATACATTTATCAGTGATAGTACATTGGTAAATTTGGACGAACCTTCTAACTACAAGGAAGCCATGACGAGCCCGAGTCTGCTAAATAGAAAGAGGCAATGGACAGTGAGATCCAGTCCATGTGTGACAATCAAGTTTGGAGCTTGGTTGACAATGTAACAGGTCGTAAGACCGTTGGGTACAAATAGATATTCAAGAAGAAGATCGACATGGACGGAAAGGTGCACACCTTCAAGGCTCGAATGGTTGTGAAGGGCTTTACTCAAACCCCAGGGGCTGACTATGATGAGACCTTCTCACCGGTGGCTAAGATTAAATCTATTAGGGTTATGTTAGCCATAGTTGCGTTTCATGACTATGAAATTTGGCATATGGATGTCAAAACCACTTTACTTAATGGAAAGTTGGTTGAGGATGTTTACATGATTCACCCAAAGGGTTTGTGGATACTAAATACCCTAATAGAGTGTGTAAGCTTGAGAAATCAATCTATGGATTGAAACAAGCTTCTCGCAGATGGAATCTTTGCTTTGATGAGAAAGACAAAGAGTTTGGTTTCTCTAAAAGTAAGGATGAATCTTGTGTATATGTCAAAGCTAGTGGGAGTATAGTCACCTTCCTAGTATTGTATGTTGATGATATACTACTTATAGGAAACGACATTCCAACCTTGCAAGAAGTTTAGTCCTGACTTGGAAAGTGTTTCGTAATGAAGGATCGGGGAGAGGCTGCTTATATTCTAGGAATAAGGATTTTGAGAAATAGGAGTAGAATACTATTTGGACTTAATCAAAGTATGTATTTGAATAAGGTGCTAAAGCGTTTTAGCATGGATAATTCAAAGAAAGGGGATTTGCGTATCCAAATTAATACCAAGCTGAGTAAGACTCAGAGTCCGAGTATTGATGCAAAGATAGCATAAATGAGTCGAGTACCATATGTTTCCGCCATTGGATCGATCATGTATGCTATGACATGTACTTGCCCTGACAAGGCTTTTTCTTTGAGCATGGTTAGTCGATATCAGGGAAATCCAGGTAAAGCTCATTGGATTGCGGTTAAGAACATCCTTAAGTATCTGTGAAGGACTAAGGACTAGATCCTTGTGATTGGTGGCAATGATGACTTAAGAGTGACTGGGTATAGTAACACCAACTTTCAGACAGATAGAGACAACTTCCGTTCTCAATCAGGCTAGGTGTTTACCGTTAATGGAGGAGCAGTGACTTGGAAAAGTTCCAAGTAGGAGATCATAGCTGATTCTACTTGTGAATCAGAGTACATTGCCATGACCGAAGCATTGAAGGAGGCTATACGGTTGAAAAACTTCATTAGAGAGCCTTAACCAAGGAACCGAGAGATCACGGTAGATCAAAACATATCGACAAAAAATATCTCTTTATCAGACATCGTGTAGAAGAAGGGAGCCTCATCGTTAAGAGGGTATCATCAGAAGAGAATCCTGCCGATCCCATCACGAAGGGTCTTAGCAGGATCAAGCATGTTCAGCACGCGGGGAGCATTGGTTTGAAAGATGATATTAGTTTTAGTGATTAGATAGATATTTAGAAACTAGTAACCAATAAATGTAATTGATATTTGATTATTAAATAATAGAGATTTATTTATGAGCATCGTTTATTGTCTTTTGTCAATTGTTTGTCTTTGTGTTTTTTTTGCATGTTTTACTTCCCAAATAATTAGATTATTCAAATATCCACAGCCAATCATACTTTGGAAGTAAGTAGTGAATTAAGGTTGTGATGAACTAGATTGTAGATTGTCTAAGTGTTTAGACATAGTAATGGTTTGCTACAACATTCATGAGTACTTTTGAAATGGGGATTTGAGTATTGGATTAAAACCACGCTCATTGAATTACTTCATGGAATTTATCACGAGTAATTCTGAGACGATAATATTGTATAATCTTTAAACTGAGATATATGAGTTTTTGTTTACGAGTTGGTTGTGCATTGATAATATGTAAACGCATCAGTAACTTGGTGTTATAAAACGTGTTGTTGTGCATGATTTGATGAGTAAATAGTACAACCATATGAGTCAAAGTTTATCTGTCCCTTTTTCCCTAAGGGGAAAAGCGATATTTTGGGCCCCTCGATGATTTGGTGTTGACTTATGTGTCGGGCCCGGTCAGGACTGAATTGATGTGTTCAGTTAAGTTCTTTGTCATTACAAATCAAAAATCGGGAAACAGACTATTGGACAATGAGAATGATTTTGTTCCATGTCATTTGTTCACATGATATATTGCGGAACGAAGGATTATATGATCCCTTATCTTAGGACACGCAACTGACTAGGTCAGGGTTCGACAAAAGCTTTGAGAGCTACGATTGCTTATCAGTTTTTGAAGTCATACTTGCAACTATAGTTATTAGACTTATCCAAGTGGGAGACTATTGAATTAGGTGTCTAAGTCCATAACTATAATTGGTATGTACTTGAAATGATAGTGGCATCGTCCTTTTTGGGTTGCCTTCACACTTGCAAGTGGACATGATGATTATTGAGGAAGAGGAAGAATTTATGAATTGATTAAAAAATTAGAATAAATGATTGATTAATATGTTATGGAAATAATATATTAATTAGTAATCATATTATTAATTAATATTCAATCAGAAATTAATTTTGGGATTAAAGGAATTAATTAAAAGTGTAGGGACTAAAAGTACAATTGTTCAATACTTGAGCAAAAGGGTCCAGAAGCTTCCTAGGGGAAGGGTGGACAATTTCAATGTATGTATGTAAGATTATTCTAGAGTTTCTAGAATATCTTATCATATATGGATAATCAAAGGAGGTAGATAATTACCATATTTGAGATTAGAGTTATCTATAGCATGCTTGGTGCACTATAAATAAAGTTTGCATGTTTAATTAGAGGTGTTACACTTGTGACACTAAGCTCTCAAGCTTCAAGATCTACAAGGGAATCATTATTATTACAATATAACACTCAAGGTATGTAACCAAACCCTCGTTTTATATAGATTTCAAAAATTGTAGACACTTCCTAGGGTTTCTCCTTTTGTGTTCAAGTTTGCATGTTTAATTAGAGAAAACCTAGATCCAAAGCATTAGGGTTGCATGCATACATAGGAATTGTTGTTACGCTCAAAACCCATCACATAACATCAAACCTTCCAATACATAACAATATTGCGTGTAAGAATGCCAATTCAAATATAAGTTATGACAAGAACTCCATACTTTCAAGAACATGTAACAATATATTGCATTGTAAAAGTAAACCCACGGAAGGAAACTTGCATACCCTTCTACAAACTCCATAGTTAGTTCTAGTCCCTTGTTTAGTAGTTGTTTTTGACAAGAGACATCTCCAACAAGAAATTAAGGGATTCTTGTCCCACCATTAACCGGCCCTGTCCCTTGGCCATTTTTCTTTTCTATCATTCATGTCAGGGAGTGGAGAATTTTTGAAAATAATAGCTCCCACCGATACACAAATTGTTCAAAATTACAATTAGAATGACATATTTACCCTCACGAAATCAAAACTCAATCACTCGTGTAGTATAGCAACAAAAATAAAACCTCATCCACTTCATGTTGAATCCACTCCCGATTCTCGTATTTGAAATCAAGTTTATGAGGAGGAAGGAAAATAGAATAGACATCAATTAATGTGTAACAAAAGCAAGCAACCATTTTCCCAAATCTACGTATAATGTAAGTAAGAATGAAATGAAACTATCAAATTACAATACAAAATATAGAGAAAAAAATTAAAAAAAAAGTACCCATAAAAGCGCAGATAGTCACGATGTTGAGAATGACCACATCGTGAAACCCTACTAGCAGCAACATGGTTTGAGAAACTTAGCTCAAACAATTTCCCAAATGATAAAACTCACGCAGCATCTGACATCACTATTCTACGAGTTGCAGTTGGGAAACCGCTAGTCCGTGGACATCTCGAACACCTGTTCCACATCTAAATCTTACCTTCCTTTTCCTCGGGTAATAAAAACAGGCAACTTCTTCACATATATGGTTAAGGTTCCTTGTCTATGTGTATAACTCTATACATGTGCTTCAACAGGCATCTCATATAAATTCCCATAGTCCTTCAGCTACTCTATCCATTTGGTACTCCAATAACTTTGATTTTCCAGTTCAGTTTTCAGATACATGTTTCCCTTTTGCTTGCTTGCTTCATCGTCTCCCTCTGTCGTTTATCTCTCTTGGTTGTTGTTCAAATTCCATCGAAGTCAATCGCGAATCAAATCGTTGTATGTGGACTTTGGTGTTTCAATTCACTCTTAAAAAAAAACTTATGCATTTGATTGAGGCCATTACCTTTAAATTGAAGTCAAGTAGAATTAGGTAAAGAAATGTTACCTTGAATTGGAGAAACAGATCTCCATCAATCCTACAGATTTCTTGGGAGCAAGAAAATAAAGGGATTGGCGATTTAGTTTTGCATAGCAGACCTCGATCCTAGATGTATGGTTTCAGAGAGGAGGAAGAGAATAATTGGGATCGATTGGAATTGCTGGCAAAAGAGGGAGATAACATGTTATGGATCTCCAACAGAGAAGAGGTTGGGGTGGGTTTCGATCGGAGTAAGGAAAGCGATTCAAACCGAAGGAAAGAAATGCACAGCTCGTTGGTTTGCTCCTTCAAAAGGAGTTCGTTGTTGATCTTTATTCTCTCTCTTTCTCTCTCTCTCTCTCTCTCTCTCTATATATATATATATATATATATATATATATATATATATATATATATATATATATATATATATATATATATATAAGGCTCTATTAATTTGTAACTAAAATCTATTATATAAATGTGTAACTTAATCTTAGCCATTAAATTTGGGAAACAAGGGTTATGATTATCAATGACATGATGGTAATTAAAATGAGCAGAATTAATATTTTTTATTTAAATTTTTAAAAGGTTATAATAAAGTTTTTGTGTAAAGTCAAATAAGTTAAATTGAAATTTTTAGGAAATGCATTTATTCTTGAAAGATTTTTAGGAAATACATTTATTGATTATATGAGTATTTTTTTTCAAAAAGGAAACATATTTTAAGGAATAACAACAAAAAACAATAAAAGAGAAAAACACATACATTGTAAGAGAAGTGTTTTTAAAAAATATATATTTTTGACAAAATACATTTTTATTGTAGATATAATACGTTTTAGTTATTGAGAGGATATACATTCAATCTTCACATAATACATATTCATTCTTAAAGAAGACATATTCATTCTTGACAAAATGTGAAACTTTTTTAAGAAACACATTCTTAAAGGGATATCCATTGAAAATACATATCTTCAACTGAAATCTTTTGATTTAGAAGAGAAATAACTTAAATTCCAAACACAATTCTTACATTTTGACGAGAATGATAGAATTATATAAAAAAAATCATTCTTATGAGAATTAAAAAGAAAGAAGAAAATGTCAAATGAGTTATACATTAACTCAACTAAACGTCTGCCAGCGCAAAGCGGCGACAACGAATAATTTCATTTGACAATTAGTTTATTTTGGAAATTAGTTCTATTCGAACCACCAATCATGCAATTCCAAGAATCTCAAACCCGAATCAAACAATAAAATAAAGTCACTACAACCATAAGAATGAACATATTCAACCAAAAAACTCCAAGGCAGAAAGTATAAAATATTATACGCCTGCTCATGAAATTATAGACCATAAAAAATTCCAAAGTACATGGAACGATATAGGAAGAAAAACAGGGCGGGCAGTTACACGAAACTTGAGAATCCTCGTGTACTCCATTGGATCTTCCATTATCAACTAAGAGAGAAACAACTAATGGAAACATGTTTTTGAAACCTGGAGCAGCCAGTGTAATTCATTTTCATGAAACTACAAAAACTATCCTTATAATTTGAAAAATAAATAATAATATATGAAAAAATGGTAACAAATTAACAATTAAAATTAACACAAACATGAAAAGAAAGAAAAATTAAGATCTTGACCACATCTTGCTAAAAAAATCCCAATAACCATGGATAATTAAAAAACAAAATTAAACATATTAAAACATGAATTAAAGGTAATCACAAAAATACCCAACTTAAACCTCATTGGTTCAAGCATTGAAATCGTCTATGCTCTACTGTTTGCAATTGACTTCCTTCATTTGAATTTGTTTCACGGGCACACAATTCAACTCTAACGTCATATTATTTGCACCTAATAAATTCTAAAGTAGCCAATTTTTTCATCTATAAGACAATTATTTCTTATTGGCTCAATGATCCTTTGCTACATCCAATTAAAGGGGATAACTTAGTTGATTGTTCAGCGGCACATTGTTTTTCATCCTGCATAACAGTTAGAACAAACGTGTGAACTAATAATAAATGTAGTTTCAAAACTAATGAAATTACCAATAGACCTCAGATGAATTAATGATAAAACATATTAATGAGTTTTGTAAGAGGAAACATCATAAATACATATCATGAGTTTTTCATTAATACCAACATTTATGCTGAAAATTTGAGCGAAACCATAATCAACTGACCAACATAGTGCTCTGGTACTTCAAATTTGTAGCTGCATTTGAGAGTTATCAAGGAACAACTAAAACTTTAGAACAATAATCACATTCTTCATCAAAATGGCAAACCCATTAGTTATATAAAGAATTTCATTTTTTAGGTTCTTATGAAGATGAATACCCACATAAAAAATATATTCAACATTTAAACAATAAACCTTTCAAATTTATACATACACATGTTTATACAGACACACAGTTTCAAACATATACAAATGAAAACCAATATCTATACATACACAAAAACAACCACACACACAAACACAACCTTCAAATTCACCCACCCACATAACCATATAGCTTAATAGATATACAAATACCTTTATCAGATTGACTACCTCAATAACCCCCGATCCTTCACATGACCAACAATGTTCCTGCACCAAATTATTAAAATCATTTATTTAGTATCGATAGATTTAAAATTTTGGCTAAATCTTCCATTAATCTTACAATTCAAACTTTATATATATATATATATATATATATATATATATATATATATATATATATATATATATATATATATATATATGCCCTGGCCCTTTACAAGTGTTGCATCTAGCCATGAATGGAGAAATGAAAACCTAAAAAGAATAAATCAGTATGAAACTTATTCTTTGGAAAATATTTATAATGGAACTTAAAAAAAATCACTTATGCCATTTCCCTCACAAAAATAACCACACACACAAACACAACCTTCAGATTCACCTACGCACCCACCCACATAACCATATAGCTTAGTAGATATACAACTACCTTTATCAGATCGACTACCTCAATAGCCCCTGATCTTTCACATGACCAACAATGTTCCCGCACCAAATTATTAAAATCATTTATTTAGTATCCATAGATTTAAAATTTTGGCTAAAGCTTCCATTAATCTTACAATTCAAACTTTAATTATATGCCTTGACCCTTTACAAGTGCTACATCTAGCCATGAATGGAGAAATGAAAACCTAAAAAGAATAAATCAGTATGAAACTTATTCTTCGGATAATATTTATAATGGAACTTAAAAAAATCACTTACTATGCCATTTCCCTCACAAGTTCGACAACTCTTTGCCGAGGATAAGCATGTTTAACTGCATTAGAAAGGAAAAAACATGAAGAAATATGGAATAGAATTCCATCAAACACACAATTACATCCTCATTCATCATGAAAGCAAAAAATTGAAGATAAATAAAAACAAATGTTAAGGGATAGAGGACCTTTCCATTCAAGGGCAACAAATTGGGATTGAGATCTGCAACCACGACTATTACCCTCTCCAGTCGTGCCTAACAACAAAAAATAACATAAAAATGTCATCAGATGCAAAATAAATAATTAGAATAACAGATAAATTTTTGTAAGGAGGATTTGGTCATGATATAGTAACCCATATGTTTTGGGTTTAAACAACGATATTAAATTTTAATTTATAAATGAACTCATAATCATGATCAACAATATAAAATGTTAAGGCTTAGAGAAGTCTATATTAGAAAACACTAAAAAGATGAATAAATTTTTACCTTTATGAACCATCCGTTGTGCTTCATCTATTGACGTTTCCATTTTATCATAAATTCAAAGCATCCAAGAATCAAGATATATGTATGTCATCACCAAATGTCATCAACTTCATAACAAATGGAACTTCAGGTATGAGCTAATAATTATCTTGAACCTGCACAAAACAATTATCCTTTTGTTAATCAAAATAAAAGGGGAAACCAAAGTAATAGACAAAACACACAAAAAATGCAATATAAATAGATGCCCAAAAAGAGATACTCCCTCCGTCCCAAAATTATAGTCCATCTTTCCTTTTTGGTTTGTCCCAAAATAATAGTCCACTTCTAAAATTAAATAACATTTTTACCAAAATACCCCCTCATTATTACTTAACCAACTAAGCATTTAATGAAACATTAAATGCAAAGTAAGGACAAAACTATCATTTTATTATATAAAGTTACTGGTAATTAATGCTTTTCTTAATTTGGGTCTTTTTTATCTGTGGACAATAATATTGGGACGGTGTGTCACACCCCCAAACTAGACAACAGAAACGTCCAGGGGTGGAGGACTTCATTTGTAGTATCACAACACATGCATCATAGTAATCAAAGTGCAAACAACCATTGTATGGAAAAGTATAAGTATTTACATGTGTTCAATCATTGTATATTGAAACCAAAACAATTATACAAAAGAAGAAGATATGACTCTTAATGGCTCCATCTTCTCAAAAATCTCGGGGAGTACCTGTTATTATTTCCCTGAGAATACAAGTAATTTGAAAAGAGAGTATCAACAATAAGTTGAGTGAGTACATAAGTCTTTATGTTTGAATGGGTGTCTTTGTATTTTGAATATGAAAACTGTTCTAGAAAATCCCATATTTTCTGTGGTATGTGAAAAGTAGTTTTATTCCCATAAAACCGTCCTATTTGTAAACCAATGTACTTGTAAAACTTGTAACTGAGAGTGTGCCTGGCTTCACCAGCTGTTATTGAAAACTGTAGTATACTATTGTACTTTGTATTTTGTAAATTGGTACTTTGAAGATGTACTTACGTTTAGTTGTTTATACACTAACATGTTGTTAATATCTTTTTAATGAGTTATTATAACCATACTAAGACATGAACGCCTGAAACAAACGCCTTGTGAGCGTTTAAACTGTTGATAACAATTGCCACTCATTGGCGTGTATGCCTGACTGTAGCTAGCAGCCTGAGTGCGGGGTTATCAATCCCGATATAGATCTACACACAACCTGTTTCGATCCTCGGACTGGAGATTTTTGTTATAATGTCAGGGCTTTACCTTGGTTGTCTAAAATGAATTAAACAATGTGAATTGAATGTCTCATAAAAAGCATATAAATGTTACATGTATATCAGTTACGAAAACACAATCATTCTGAAATAAATGATTGACAATATGTTCTTGAATTAGTATTCCGAACATGTATTTGATAAGTGTAAACCCTTGATTTGTTTTGAATTAAAACCCTTGTTTCATGTAAAACAGTGTATTCTTGTATACTTAAATCATGAATTATTGTTCTATATAAATTATACCTATTATAATTTATATGTACTTTATGAATTGGTAAATAACTATTTTTGCATGTAATCCTTTGCTCAACATGTTACAAAGGGTAATTAAACTTAATGAAATAACTTTTATATTTATATACATATACAATTTTATGTATAACTAAAAGTTAAACGACCTTCGGACAAATACCCGGTACTATAAGTCCACATCCAAACAAAGAAAAGGACCTTAGAATGAGTTATTAGTCCTAAGCCTTTTAAATCTTATTCATATCGATATATATATATATATATATATATATATATATATATATATATATATATATATATATATATATATGCAAAGATGAATACTTGGGAAAAATATAAGTTTATAAAAGAGTTCAATATTTGGAGTATTTTTTATGCTTGAAAATCGTTTTATCGTGATTTGAAATCATTTATTTATAACACAAAGTTATTGTATTATACTTGTATTTCCCCCTTAAAACAATAGAAGTTATGAAAATACGGGGGTATGAACTCACTTGATAGGTGGTAATTCGGGCAGCGTTTTGTTTTCCGGAAAATAGTTTGTTTGGGGAAAAACCGGCTTAAATCGGGCAGAGTTTCGACAGGAGAGAGGATGAATTCTCGAGAATTCCGGGGCTTCGGGGCTTGCTTTGGGCTTTAGACGTGATACCGGGGCCTTGGGGGGTCGTGAGAAATTCTAGGGGATGAAAAGGTGAAAGATGGTGAAATTTGGGATGAAAAACCTCTCAAATCCGAGAAGTCTCGCACCCTTTATATAGGGCTGCGAGGGTGCGGTCCGAAGGGGACAGCTGGCGAGGCGAGGGTGAGTCAGCAGCCACGTGTCGATCAGCAGCGAAGCCACGTGCGAGGGTTCAGATCTGGCAGCTTCTGATTGGGCCCTGCTTTGGTCTAATAGGAGGAGTACACGAGGCGAGGAGGGTGTCTGAGGAGCATCCACGGGGTGTCTCCTGCGAGCCTATCAGAAGCTTAGTGGACCGCGGAGTTGGTCCACTCAGAAGGCGACATGCGAAGCTCGGTCCAACCAGAGGATGACACGTGGAGGCCTCGCATGCGAGGGTGACGTGGCGTTACTATTCATGCGAAAATTCCCGATTTCTCCTATTTATCTTTATTTTTGTGCCAAAAACTTGTAAAATTCATAATTTTTGCATACGAACTCTGTTTTTGACGTTCTTTAGATACACGCGTAGGTAAAATTATACTCTACGACTTTCGTTTAGACTTCGTCGGCTAATTTTGACTTTATTTTTAATATTATTATTTTAAACAGACCAGGACGAGAAATTCCGTTAAAAATTCATAACTTCTTCATCCGACGTCCGTTTTTGTGTGTCTTCTTACCGTTGCACTACAAATGACAAGACCTTCAATTATCGTTTAGGTTGTGTCGGCTAAATACTACTCGATCTTTATTTCGAGTTTTTAGCTGTACACTGCTATACTGGAACTTAGAAAAATCATAACTTCCTCATACGAAGTCAGATTTTGGCGTTCTTTTTATGAAAGTTCCCAGTGTAACATAAACTACAACTTTCATTTAGATTGATCAGGCTAAAAACCTTTTATTAAAAATTCAGTTTTTACACTGAACAGTGTTTTGCCGGTTTTGTCGCGGATTTTCGATTGGTCATAACTTCTTCGTTATAACTCGGATTTTAGTGTTCTTTATATTTTTGGAAACCTTATTACAATCTTTATCACTTGGTTCATCCTAATTGAGATTATTTAATAATTTATTTTTGAGGGTCAATTATTTAAAAAGAAGTACAAATTGACCTATACTATCACATAGGTTTGAAATAACGGTTTGTTACATTACCCCCTGTTAGAGAGAATTTCGTCCCGAAATTTACTTTACATATAGACTAGGGAAAAAGATGTGGGTATTTTTGTTGCATTTGATCCTCCCACTCCCAAGTGAATTCAGGTCCCCACTTTGCATTCCAACGAACCTTCACTATCGCGATGCGGCTTTGTTTGGTTTTCTTAACTTCCCTGTCTAGTATCTCTATGAGTTTTTCCACAAAATTGAGGCTCTCGTTTAACTCGATTTCCTCGAGTGGCATCACAAGAGTCTCGTCGGATAGACACTTTTTCAAGTTTGAAACGTGGAAGGTAGGATGAATGTTACTTAGTTCTTGGGGTAATCGAAGTTTGTAAGCTACAGGGCCGATTCGGGCAAGAATCTCGAATGGTCCTATGTACCTTGGATTCAGTTTTTCATGCTTTCCAAAGTGTATCATGCCTTTCCAGGGTGAGACCTTTAACAAAGCGCGGTCACCGACCTGGAATTCCAAGGGTTTTCTCCTCTTGTCAGCATAGCTTTTCTGTCTATCTCTGGAAGCTTTAAGTCTCTCTCGAATTTATACGATCTTCTCGGTAGTTTCTCGAATAATTTCTGGACCCGTGAGAGCACTGTCAGAAGTTTGACCTCTAGCTAGCTGCATGTCACCCACTTCAGCCCAACATAGAGGGGATCTGCACTTGCGGCCATAGAGGGCTTCGAATGGAGCAACTTTTATGCTAGTGTGATAACTGTTGTTATAAGTGAACTCAACAAGGGGTAAATGAATATCCCATGCCTTTCCAAAGTCTATCACGCAAGCTCGTAACATATCTTCTAAAGTTTGAATCGTCCTCTCACTTTGTCCATCTGTTTGCGGATGGTAGGCTGTACTCATGTCTAGCCTAGTTCCCAGAGAGTTTTGTAAAGACTGACCAAAACGAGAGGTGAATCGACTATCTCGGTCTGAAATAATAGAAATTGGCACACCATGTAGTCTAACAATCTCCTTGAGGTATGTTCTTGTTAGCTTCTCCATCTTGTCAGTCTCCTTGATTGGTAAGAAGTGTGAGGATTTGGTTAATCTATCGACGATTACCCAAATAGTATCATAACCACTTGATGTCTTGGGTAACTTGGTTATGAAATCCATTGTAATCCGCTCCCACTTCCATTCATGGATTTCAGGTTGTTGTAATAAACCTGAAGGTTTCTGGTACTCTACTTTAATTTTGGCACAAGTAAGGCACTTGCCCACAAAGGTAGCGATTTCGATCTTCATGTTAGGCCACCAATATAATTTCTTAAGGTCTAGATACATCTTGTCTGAACCTGGGTGGATGGAGTATCGGGTTTTGTGTGCTTCATTCATAACCACATCTCTGTAACCACCGAACTTTGGTGTCCAGATCCGGTTCATGAAATAATAGACTCCATCATCCATGACTTTGATGTTCTTATCCATTCCTCTCAGGGTTTCACTTGCCATGTTTTCGGGTTTCAAGGCTTCAAGTTGAGCTTCCTTGATCTGCGTGACAGATGTGAATGGATTGTCATGGTCAACGACTTTACCCGGTGTGCCGAGTATTCTTTTCTACTAAGGGCGTCAGCTACTACGTTTGCTTTACCAGGGTGATAAAGAATTTCACACTCGTAATCATTCAGTAGCTCCACCCATCGTTGTTGTCTCATATTCAGCTCTTTTTGATCAAAGATGTGTTGGAGACTTTTATGGTCCGTGAATATTGTGCATTTCGTGCCATATAAGTAATGTCTCCAGATCTTCAAAGCAAACACCACTGCTCCTAGTTCAAGGTCATGTGCTGTATAGTTGACTTCATGTGTCTTTAGCTGTCTTGAGGCATAGGATATAACCTTTCCTCTTTGCATAAGAACACATCCAAGGCCTTGATTAAAAGCATCATAGTACACTACAAAATCCTCTGTCCCTTTAGGGAGAGACAGGATCGGTGCACTACACAAAGCTCGCTTCAGCGTTTGGAACGTTGTTTCTTGCTTTTCTGCCTAGCTAAAGGTTACACCCTTTTGGGTCAGAGTAGTAAGAGGCTTAGCTATTCGAGAGAAATTTTGAATGAATCTGTGATAATAGCCAGCAAGACCTAAGAATTAATGGATTTCTGTAGGCGTTTTGGGTGCTGACCAATTTTCAATTGCCTTTATTTTGGAAGGGTCGACGTGTATTCCTTCTAAACTGACCACGTGACCTAGGAAATCTACCTTCCTGATCCAAAATTCACACTTTGAAAACTTTGCATAGAGCTTCTCTGATCTAAGAGTTTGTAATATTTGACGAAGATGTTGACCATGTTCCTCTTTGCTTTTTGAGTAGATAAGGATATCGTCAATGAAGACTATAAGGAATTTGTCCAAGAATGGACGACACACTCTGTTCATTAGGTCCATGAACACTGCAGGTGCATTCTTCAATCCGAATGGCATCACTATAAACTCGTAATGACCATAACGAGTCCTGAACGCGGTTTTGGGAACGTCTTCCTCCAAAAATCGTAACTGGTGATACCCGGATCTTAAGTCTATCTTCGAGAAGTAGTTAGCCCCTTGAAGTTGGTCGAACAGATCATCAATGCGAGGCAGAGGGTATCGATTCTTGATGGTAAGTTTATTCAGCTCGCAGTAGTCTATACACATGTGGAATGATCCATCCTTCTTCTTTACGAACAAAACCGGTGCTCCCCAAGGTGAGAAGCTTGGTCTTATGAAACCTTTGCTTAGGAGTTCGTTAAGCTGGTTGGATAATTCCTGCATTTCAGAATGTGCAAGACAATAGGGGGATTTGGCTACGGGGGTAGCTCCAGGGATTAAGTCGATTTGGAATTCGACTTGTCGTTTAGGAGGCGCCCCTGGAAGATCATCAGGAAATACATCGGGAAAGTTGCAGACCTCGGGAATGCTCACGATGTCTTTCACTTCTTGCTTTTTGTCTACCACGTGAGCTAAGAATGCACAGTACTCCTTGCGAAGGTATTTCTGTGCCTTGATGCAAGAAATGATCTGAAGGTTCATTCCGGGTTTGTCGCCATAAATAACAAGAGTTTCGTCAGTTGGCAAGTTCAAAGGAATAGCTCTTTCATAGCATAGGATGTCGGCATGTTTGGGGCACAACCAATCCATGCCTATTATGATGTCAAAACTTTTGATAGAGACCGGCATAAGGTCTATTGAAAAGGACAAGTCATTTAAGGTAAGGGTACATCCTATGTATATATCATTGGTGGATTCGGATTTCCCGTTAGCCATTTCTGCTTTGAAAGTTTCATTTAGTGGTTGGGAGTTTTGATTTAGTAGATGTTTAAAGTTATGGCTCATGAAGCTCCTCTCTGCACCACAATAAAAAAGAATGCATGCATAAGTATTGTTGAGAAGGAACGTAACCGTGACCACTGTAGGGTCTGCCACCGCTTCTTTGTGACCCAGTGCTAGAATTCTCCCAACCCCACCGACATTTCCAGATTTTGGACAATCTCTCTTGAAATGCCCCACATCATCGCATTGGTAGCATGCTCGGCCTACTCCAGCAGCAGGTACTTGGTTAAGGGGTTGAGGTGGTGTTCTACAGAATCGGGCAGTATGCCCTTTCCTGTTATAGTTACGGCACTGCATCTCTGGGCAATTCCAGTGTGGTGAAAATTGCACTTGTTGCATTTAGGGAGGCTACCAGCATAGGTTTAGTTGGTGCTGGGTTGTTAGGGGCAACAGTAGGCACAATAGTAGGTATGGTAGTAGGTGCAGTAGTAGCATGGACTGCCACTATTTGTTGCTTCTTTGAAGGTTCCAGAGAAGATTTGCCCTTCCTTTTGTTCCAACCCTTCTTCTTGTTGTTGTTATTGTTCTCCCTAGGTTGTTCTAGGGCAGTAACCACAGAGTTTTGACGATTTCCATGGTTAATAAGTGACTGTGCCAGTTCCTTGGCATTGTCAAAGGTAACAGGCCTAGATGCAATGACACTTGCCTGTATTTGGGGCGACAGTCCCCAAATATACCTTTCAATCTTTTTGCTCTCTAGAGCAACCATTTCCAGACACATAATTGCCAAGTCACAGAACCGATTCGTGTAAGTTGTTATGTCTGCACTGGCCATGGTAAGACCCCAGGGTTCTTGTTCCAGTTTTTGAATTTCCCCTCGCGGGCAATATTCCCGCATCAACATGGTTTTTAGGTTCTCCCAACTTATAGTATTAGCCACTATCAAAGTCAGTGACTTAACATGGCCATTCCACCATGTTAGGGCCCTATCTGAGAAAGTACAGGCAGCAAATTTAACTTTGCTACCCTCTGGACAGGAGCAAATTTCAAAGATTGCTTCTGTCTTCTCAATCCACTGCCTTAAAACCATCACTCCTCCAGTTCCATTAAAGGTCCTGGGTTTGGCATTCGAGAAGTCTTTATAAGTGCACTCTCACGAGTGCTCATGACCCTCGACATGGTTAGATGGATGTGCACCAGCTCCCGACCCACTAGCATCGGGAGAATTGATATGAGATAAGGCAGCTGCTACAACTACCGTGATTGCTGCTTGGAACATAGCAACATTGAATTGAGGGGATGGTATGGGGGTGGCGTCGGTGCTTCACTTTCATTGTTACGTCTTGGATTTCTACGAGGAGGCATCTTTTTCTATAAAAGTCAATAGATAAAATGATAGTGAGATATCAAGAATGAATATGAATTTGATATCTCTGAACTTAAACACTTAATTCAACAAAAATCTTGTAAAGAATTGAAAATGGATGTCCACTGCAAGTACAACTTGCAACAGGATAGTATAAAATGAAGTGGTTATTTTGCAAAGAGTATGAAAATACATGTCGATTGTATTGGTATATTAAGTATATGTAATCTGGATACTTGACCCTAAAGCAGGTCTTTAATAAACCACAATATTGCGAAAGTATCAACATCAAATCGACCTACCGAAAATAAAAATATTCGCGGCCGTATTGAAAAGTATGAAAAATAACACTGAAACATATCCATAATCCCAAAACTTTGGAATGGAATGTTTGTGAAAATTGTAATAATTCTTGTTGAAGTAAAGTGCTTATTGTTTTATTGATACTTGATTTTGTACATATCCTGAAAGTAGTCTATACATTCAGTATATTAAACTAGAAAGTAGTGTAAACACTACTTGCGGCGGTTGCTACGACGGTTACTGCGTTCCGCTTCGTCTTGCGATGTCCAGCGCTTTTCTTGGGCATCTTGATGCTCCCTCAGTTCTCTGATATCTAATTCAGCAACATTAAGTTGCCTTTGAAGGGCTTCAGTATGGTGCTGGATATCATCTTGCATCTCGTCAAGACGAAGGATATCTGCAGTGTTAGCCTGTGCAGCCGCATTCAGTTCTAGGATTCGATTGATTGATATCCTTGATTGATCGAATTATCGGGCTATTCGGTTCACTATAACTGGAAGAGCTCTGTCGGCTGTTCCTCCTTATGAGACGTTACAGAAACCCCGTGCCATTCCATAGGGAGGGCGTTGGTCGTCTTGTCGACTCCAATGGTTTATGTATTGGCCCCACTCGGGTATGGGTACCGCTTCCTCTTGCCTCGGGGGACGTAACCCCGGGTTGCAGACTTGTGGCTTTGTATCCGTACCACTCGATTCGCTGTCCTCAAATGGTTCTTCATCTGAGTCTTCTTATGGATCCTCCTCCGGATCCTCCACTATCCATCCTTCATTGCCATGATTTGGAAAATAAGGGTCCCTTGCCATTGTGTCTGTACGAGACTAAGGTTATGAGAAATGCCTGAAAAACTAAAGCATATCGATGTTTAAAATATTCTTATAGTATTTTATGTTATGTTCTAGAGTTTCTTCTGTAGTTGGTAAGTTTTAGACATGTCACAACACTACTATCACTCCCAAACACATGTTGGTCATGTCTGAAATCAATATAGTTGATCAGGCTATTTTAATTCTAGATATGATTACATAACTACCCGAGTTTAACTGTAATGTTCAACATCCAAATACTTTTATGTTCTTATAACTATGTACTTGTAGGTATGAGGGTTAGTATACTTCTTGTAAAAATACTTAGAATTCTTAAAAAGTATACTTGTAGTCAGAGCACTTAGCCCCAATGTATTTATAGTTTGTATATCTTTTATGGATTGATATACTAAATTCACTATAAACATTGCTCTGATACCAATCTGTCACACCACCAAACTAGACGGCGGAAACGTCCGGGGGTGGAGGACTTCATTTGTAGTATCACAACACATGCATCATAGTAATCAAAGTACAAACAACCATTGTATTGAAAAGTATAGATATTTACATGTGTTCAATCATTGTATATTGAAACCAAAACAGTTATACAAAAGAAGAAGATATGACTCTTAATGGCTCCATCTTCTCAAAAATCTCGGGGAGTACCTGTTATTATTTCCCTGAGAATACAAGTAATTTGAAAAGAGAGTATCAATAATAAGTTGAGTGAGTACATAAGTCTTTATGTTTGAATGGGTGTCTTTGTATTTTGAATATGAAAACTGTTCTAGAAAATCCCATATTTTCTGTGGTATGTGAAAAGTAGTTTTATTCCCATAAAACCGTCCTATTTGTAAACCAATGTACTTGTAAAACTTGTAACTGAGAGTGTGCCTGGCTTCACCAGCTGTTATTGAAAACTGTAGTATACTATTGTACTTTGTATTTTGTAAATTGGTACTTTGAAGATGTACTTACGTTTAGTTGTTTATACACTAACATGTTGTTAATATCTTTTTAATGAGTTATTATAACCATACTAAGACATGAACGCCTGAAACAAACGCCTTGTGAGCGTTTAAACTGTTGATAACAATTGCCACTCATTGGCGTGTATGTCTGACTGTAGCTAGCAGCCTGAGTGCGGGGTTATCAATCCCGATATAGATCTACACACAACCTGTTTCGATCCCTGGACTCGAGATTTTTGTTATAATGTCAGGGCTTTACCTTGGTTGTCTAAAATGAATTAAACAATGTGAATTGAATGTCTCATAAAAAGCATATAAATGTTACATGTATATCAGTTACGAAAACACAATCATTCTGAAATAAATGATTGACAGTATGTTCTTGAATTAGTATTCCGAACATGTATTTGATAAGTGTAAACCCTTGATTTGTTTTGAATTAAAACCCTTGTTTCATGTAAAACAGTGTATTCTTGTATACTTAAATCATGAATTATTGTTCTATGTATCATAAATTATACCTATTATAATTTATATGTACTTTATGAATTGGTAAATAACTATTTTTGCATGTAATCCTTTGCTCAACATGTTACAAAGGGTAATTAAACTTAATGAAATAACTTTTATATTTATATACATATACAATTTTATATATAAGTAAAAGTTAAACGACCTTCGGACAAATACCCGGTACTATAAGTCCACATCCAAACAAGGAAAAGGACCTTAGAATGAGTTATTAGTCCTAAGCCTTTTAAATCTTATTCATATATATATATATATATATATATATATATATATATATATATATATATATAAATATTTGGAAAAAATATAAGTTTATAAAAGAGTTCAATATTTGAAGTATTTTTGATGCTTTAAAATCGTTTTATCGTGATTTGATAACATTTATTTATAACTCAAAGTTATTGTATTATACTTGTATTTCCCCCTTAAAACAATAGAAATTTTGAAAATACGGGGGTATGAACTCACTTGATAGGTGGTAATTTGGGCAGCGTTTCGTTTCCCGGAAAATAGTTTGTTTGACGAAAAACCGGCTTAAATCAGGCAGAGTTTCGACAGGGGAGAGGATGAATTCTCGAGAATTCCGGGGCTTGCTTCGGGCTTTAGACGTGATACCGGGGCCTTGGGGGATCGTGAGAAAGTCAAGGGGGTGAAAAGGTGAAAGATGGTGAAATTTGGGGTGAAAAACCTCTCAAATCCGAGAAGTCTCGCACCCTTTATATAGGGGTGCGAGGGTGTGGTCCAAAGGGGACAGCTGGCGAGGCGAGGATGAGTTAGCAGCCACGCATCGGTTAGCAGCGAAGCCACGTGCGAGGGTTCGGATCTGGCAGCTTCTGATTGGGCCATGCTTTGGTCCAATAGGAGGAATACACGAGGCGAGGAGGGTGTCCGAGGAGCATCCGCGAGGTGTCTCCTGCGAGCCTGTCCGAAGCTTAATGGACCGCAGAGTTGGTCCACTCAGAAGGCGAAACGCGAAGCTCGGTCCAACCAAAGGATGACACGTGGAGGCCTCGCATGCGAGGGTGACGTGGTGTTACTGTTCATGCGAAAATTCCCGATTTTTCCTATTTTTCTTTATTTTTGTGCGAAAAACTTGTAAAATTCATAACTTTTGCATACGAACTCCGTTTTTGACGTTCTTTAAATCCACGCGTAGGTAAAGTTATACTCTACAACTTTCGTTTAGACTTCGTCGGCTATTTTTGACTTTATTTTTAATATTATTATTTTAAACAGACCGGGACGAGAAATTCCGTTAAAAATTCATAACTTCTTCATCCGACGTCCGTTTTTGTCTGTCTTCTTACTGTTTTACTACTAATGAAGAGACCTTAAATTCTCATTTAGGTTGTGTCGGCTAAATACCACTTGATCTTTATTTCGAGTTTTTAGATGTACACTGTTATACTGAAACTTAGAAAAATAATAACTTCGTCATACGAAGTCAGATTTTGGCGTTCTTTTTATGAAAGTTCTCGGTTTAACATAAACTACAATTCTCATTTAGATTGTTAAGGCTAAAAATCCTTTTTATTAAAAATTCAGTTTTTACACTGAACAATGTTTTGCCGGTTTTGTCGCGGATTTTCGATTGGTCATAACTTCTTCGTTATAACTCGAATTTTAGTGTTCTTTATATTTTTGGAAACCTTGTTACAATCTCTATCACTTGGTTCATCCCAATTGAGATTATTTAATAATTTATTTTTGAGGTTCAATTATGTAAATATACACAGTATGCCAAAATTTCTATTTATTAATTTAAAAAGAAGTACGAATTGACCTATACTATTACATAGGTTTGAAATAACGAGTTGTTACACGGAGGGAGTATAACATATGTGCAATTATCTTAAAAAACAAAAGATAATAAATTCATATATACACCAAAAGCTATATCAGACTACAAGATTCACCTGATATTTGTATCAGACTATAACCAACAAACTTCATCTCTTTGGCCAAAACCCCATGCGAACCTGAAGTAAAAACAAAACCATAGCCCAAAACATGCACTAAAAACAACCCAAACATAGATCTGAAAATTTTAAGTAACGAAAAACATAAATTTTGATTTGAGAAAGAAGATTAGAAGCGAGGAGAGATGTCCAAGAGTCCAATCAAAGACATAATGGGAACGAAGATTTGATCGAAATAGAGAAATAGAATGGTAGTCGCTGTACCATTGATCGTGGTTTAGGGATTTTATGAGATAGATAGATAGATAGATAGATAGATAGATAGATAGATAGATAGATAGATAGATAGATAGAGAGAGAGAGAGAGAGAGAAGAGCAATGTTAGTTGGACATCGATGGCGGCTCTTGGTGGCAACAACGTTTATGTTGAAGTTTGATGGGTTTTAGACATAAGATCTTTCCTATGTGCACATACAACCCTATAGCTTGGATCTAGGTTTCTCTAATTGAACATGAAATATATCCAAGACTTTCATGGCTAGATCTAATGTGAACTAACAATCAAAACCATATGAAAACAGATCTAAAATAATACCTTCAGTTACTAGCTTGAAAACCTTCTTCTTCTTGGAGCTTAGAGTCACAATTGTCACTCCTCTAATGGATTACAAACACCCACTAGCAAGAAGATGATTTAAGAGAGGTAAGGAAGAGGGAAATCGGCTCTAAGGTTACTCCAATAACAAGGTTGGCCGATTTTCACAACCCCAAGGGTCTATTTATACTGTGAGCTCCTAGGGTTTCACCCTAAAACCCTAATTGGATAACTTAGCCTCAAAGTAATCCAATATCCCTTCTAGATAAGGCCTTGGACGATTTCTAGGTGATCCACATCCCTAAAATCGTCCACCCCATATCTATAAGGATTCTGAGCTCAAAATACAACTATCACACATTTGACAGTTTATACCCCTTTCTTCAATTAATCTCTTTAAGTCACCAAATTAATTCCTAATTAATTTATGACTTATATTAATCAAATAATATTATTATTCCTTTAACATATTATTCTTATAATACATTAATAATAATATCTCTTCTCTCTATATAAATCACCCTGTCAAGTTGCTATGGTGAAGGCAACCCAAAAGGACCATGCGCAATCGGGTCAAGTACTTACCAAATATAGTTACAACCTTAGACACTAATCCAACAGTCTCCCACTTGGATAAGTCTAGTAACTATAAACGCAAACACAATCCAATTAGAAATCGTAGCTCTCAAAGACGTTGTCAACTCTGATCTTATCAGTAACCCATCCTTTAGATAAGGGATCGTATAGTCCTCTGTTTTGATATCGTGCAGACGATTTCATGAAACATTGTCATACTTATTGTCCATCAACTATTTTCTCGATCTCAGTTTTATTTTACATAGAACTTAATTGAACACATCAATTCATTCCTGACCGGGCCAGACACATAAGTCAAATCAAATCATCGAGCGGTCGTGATATCGCTTTTACCCTCTTAGGATAAAAGTAACGGATAAACTTCGACTTATATGCATTTACTTATCGACTAATCAACTATACACAACAATGCGTTTTATGACATCAATTTACTGATGCGGTTTCGCATTATCAATGTACAACCAATTAGTAAATAATAAACCATATATCTAGGTTTTAAGACCATATGATATTATCGTCTTGCGATCACCTCAAAGTGATTCCAGCAAGCGCGGGTTTATTCCAATGCTCAAAACTTGTTCATAAGTACTCATGAACGTTGCAGCAAACCTTTGCTATGTCTAATACCATTTAGACAATCTACACACCAATTCATGACAGTCTTCATTCATACCTACTTCCAACATATAAACGATTGTGGACAGTTTGAATAATTCGATTATTCTTAATAAACTCAATTATTCTGGAAGTCAAAACATGCAAAGTGAAACAATAGCTAAACAATTAACATAAGGTAGTAACTTTACTTATAAATAATACTCTTTTATTTAATCATCAAATGTCAATTACATTTACCTATTACATGTTTCTAAAACTAACTAATCTAAACTAATATCATCCTTCTGCCCAATACTCCTAGCATGCTGCAAGTGCTTAACCCTGCTCAGTCCCTTCGTAAGCGGATCTGCTGGGTTATCTTCTGATGATATCCTCTTAACCATAAGGTGTCCTTCTTCTACTCGATGTCTAATAAAGTGATATTTTCTGTTGATATGCCGAGATCTACCATGATCCCTTGGTTCCTTGGTCAAGGCAACCACTCCTTCATTATCACAGAAAATTTCCATGGGCTCCTTTATAGCAGGCACAACCCCAAGATCGCCAATGAAGTTCTTCAACCATATTGCCTCCTTTGACGCTTCGCTCGCTGCAATGTACTCTGATTCGCACATTGAATCAGCTACAATTTCCTGTTTGGAACTTTTCCAAGTTACCACTCCTCCATTACGGGTAAAGACCCATCCCGACTGCGAACAGTAGTTGTCCCTGTCGGTCTGGAAACTGGTGTCACTATACCCTCGCACCTTTAAGTCGTCACTCCCTACGAGGACTAGAAACCATTCCTTGGTCCTCCGAAGGTACTTAAGGATGTTCTTGACCGCAATCCAATGTGCTCTTCCAGGATTCCCTTGATATCTACTGACCATGCTCAAAGCAAAGGCCACATCAGGACGAGTACAAGTCATAGCATACATGATTGAGCCAACTGCGGAAGCGAAAGGTACTCGGCTCATCTCAGCTATCTCGGCTTTGGTACTCAGACTTTAAGTCTTACTCAACTTTGTATTACTTTGTATCGGTAGTTCTCCCTTCTTCGAGTTCTCCATACTAAAACGTTTTAGTACCTTTTCTAAGTAAGTATTCTGACTAAGTCCTATTAGTATCTTACTTCTTTCTCTCACTATCCTTATTCCCAAAATATAGGAAGCCTCTCCGAGTTCCTTCATAGCGAAGCACTTCCCAAGCCAGGACTTTACCTCCTGCAGAGTCGGGATGTCGTTTCCTATGAGCAGTATGTCATCGACATACAAAACGAGAAAGCTAACTATGCTCCCACTGGCTTTGACATATACACATGATTCATCTTCGCTTCGTACAAATCCAAACTCTTTGACTTTCTCATCAAAGCAAAGGTTCCATTTACGAGATGCTTGCTTAAGTCCATAAATGGACTTCTCAAGCTTGCACACTCTATTTGGATGCTTCGGATCGACAAAACCCTCAGGCTGAGCCATGTAAACATCCTCAGCCAACTTCCTATTAAGGAAAGCGGTCTTGACATCCATTTGCCATATCTCATAATCATGAAATGCGGCAATGGCTAGCATCACCCTAATAGATTTTATCTTAGCAACTGGTGAGAAGGTCTCATCATAGTCAACTCCGGGAGTTTGAGTAAAGCCCTTCGCCACCAGTCGTGCCTTATACGTGTGCACATTCCCATATACGTCGATCTTCTTCTTGAAGATCCATTTGCACCCAACCGTATTATGTCCGGGCACATTTTCAACCAAATTCCAAACTTGGTTGTCATACATGGACTGAATCTCGCTGTCCATCGCCTTTTTCCATTTTGCAGACTCCGGGCCTGCCATGGCTTCCTTTTAGCAATTCGGTTCATCTAGATTTATTAGTGTACTATCACTAATATACGTGTCCCATTCGGTAGTAATATGAAAACCATACAACTGGGGTTGAACTCTAACTCTTTCGAAACGTCTAAGAGATAAGGACTCGTCAATTGGTTCAACCGGAGTTTCCTCCTCGGGTTGAGAGCCAGCGGTAGAGGTTCCTTCATCACTCGACTCTTGAATCTCTTCAAGATCGATCTGCCTCCCACGGTCTCCTTGGTTTATAAGTTCTCGTTCTTGAAAAACCCCTCTTCTTGCTATGAAGACAACATTGTCACTCAGTCTATAGAAGAGATATCCAAAGGATTTCTGCGGGTAATCGATGAAAATACATCGCTCACTAAGAGGTTCGAGCTTGTCATGAGTTTCTCGTCTTATGAAAACTTCACAACCCCAAACCTTGATATGTGCCAATAAGGGAGCTTTCCCTGTCCACATCTCATGAGGTGTTTTGGCAACCTTCTTTGTAGGGACTCTATTAAGGATATGGGCGGCAGTCTCTAAGGCATACCCCCAAAATGAGATAGGTAGTGAAACACGACTCATCATAGAACGAACCATGTCTAACAAGGTTCGATTGCGCCTTTCTGCCACACCATTTAACTGCGGTGTCCTAGGTGGCGTCAATTGCGAAACTATTCCACATTCCTTGAGATAGTCGTGGAATTCAAGACTTGGGTACTCTCCTCCTCGATCGGATCGAAGCATCTTGATCTTCCTGCCCAATTGATTCTCCACTTCATTCTTGAACTCTTTGAACTTTTCAAATGTTTCAGACTTGTGCTAGATTAAGTAAATATACCCATATCTACTATAATCATCGATGAAAGTCACGTAGAAGCGGTTTCCATCCTTTGTGGTGGATCTAAAGGGCCCACATACATCGGTATGTATGAGATCCATTAAACCCTCACCCCTCTCACAAGTGCCAGTGAAGGGCGACTTGGTCATCTTTCCAAGTAAACAAGATTCGCACGTGTCATCTTCCCTAAGGTCGAACGACTCCAACACTCCATCCTTTTGGAGTTGGGTTATGTGTTTCTTGTTGACATGTCCAAGACGACAATGCCATAAAGATGCTTTATCCACACTATTGGAAGAATCCATACACAACACATCATTTCCTAGGTTATCTACAACCATAACAGTTTCATAAATTCCATTAGAAGGCATTGCTTCAAAGTATAAAACACCATTTAGATAAGCATAAATAGAACCATTCATATTATTAAACGAGTATCCAAATCCTTGTCTAAACAAACCATGAAGTGAAATGATGTTTCTTGCCATATCTGGCGAGTAGCAACAATTATTTAAATCTAAACCTAATCCATTACTAAGCACTAAAGAATACACTCCAATCTTGGTGACAGGCGACGATCTTTTGTTTCCCATGATTAGATTTATTCTTCCTTGCTCCACATTTCTATCTCTTCTTAGTCCCTGCAAATTAGAACAAATGTGGTAACTACATCCTGTATCAACGACCCAAGAAATAGTATGAGATGAATCATTAGATTTAATTGTGTATATACCTGCAAAAGATGGCTTGATCTTTCCATCCTTGATGGCTTGCAGATATTCCGGGCAGCTTCTCTTCCAATGCCCTATTTTGTGGCAATGATGGCACTCTGCCTCCTTCGGGTTAGGGTTGGGCTTAGCAGGATCTGTTGGATATAGTGTCTAAGTCCATAACTATATTTGGTATGTACTTGACCCGACCCGGCATGGTCCATTTGGGTTGCATGGCATTGCAATACTTGGATAGACTAAATGAGAGAATATGGCACTTATGATTATTAATATATTATAAGTTCTAATATATTAATAATAGTGTTATTTAATTGGTATTGATCAAGTATTAATCTAGTATTAATTTGGTGATCAAAGTGAGACTAATTAAATACATAGGGTTGATTATGACAATCATCAATTCTTTTATGGTGGATTAATGATCCATGGTTTATGGGTTATGGATGTAACCATTTGGAGCTCCATGGATAATCCATGGGAGTTACAAACCCATGGGTCATGAGAAATGAATAGTCATGACAATTATGGGTCTTCTTAATGAAACCCTAATTGTGACACCACTATAAAAGGAACCCTTTGGCTAGCAAAATCGTGACCCTAGTGTTACTAGAGAGGGCATAACCAATTTTGAGTGCTAGAAGTATTCTCTCAAGTTATTCCAAGTTTTGTGGTGTTGTGTGAAGCATTTGAGGAACAACATTTGGGGTGCTAGGCTCACAAAGTCTTGAAGGAATCCAAGCAACATCAAGGTATGTATTTCTACTAGTTTTATATTTTATTTATTCCCCATGCCATGCTAGTTAGGAAATAACCTTGAAAAAGAAATTTGCATGTATATAGAGAAAACATAGATTCAAGGTTATTACGGTTTCATGTACACTTAGGAAGTGTTAGAATGCTCAAAACCCATCAGTGGTATCAGAGCCTAGGATTGTTTTCTGTATAATTGATGCAAAACTGCTTGAAAATCAAAAATTCTGCTCACTGTCGATTGGACTCGCCGAGTTCATGGGGAGGACTCACCGAGTCCATGAACAATTCATCCTACTCGCCGAGTAGGATAATGCACTCGACGAGTAGGAGCATGCTGGGCAGATTTTTCGTGTTTTGTTGCTAGAAATGGATTAAAATCATTATCCTAATCTGTTTTGGACTTGTAAAATTTGTTTTTCAAAATGATAATGATTATGTTAACCCATTTTTACATGACATTTATCAATTTTCAAGTATTGTATATAGTTATATGATTTCTTGAAATTGCTTGACATGAATTTGTGTTCTTATGAGTTTTTAGAAGATCATAGGAATTATGTGTAACCTCCATGTGTGTTTAATTTATGATCTTAATGGCAATGATGGTGTCCATAACCTGTCCTCAAGTTATGGATAACCAAAAGTCACTTCTTTAAATTGTGATTAAAGAACTAAAGAGGTTTCATAAAATGAAGAGTCTTCATTTTTTATGAACCATTAAAACTCATAAGTTACAAATTGAAGAGACTTGGAATAGTTTCAGTTCTTGCCCTCAAGTTTTGGAATTTGAAAATTCTTACACTCTAATACTTTAATTCCAAATTAAACCTTAGATTTTTAAAAAGTTTAAAATCAACACTTATACTATTATTATAATCTTATTATATAGATATGTATAAGAATATGTCATTCTTACCGTTAGTAGGCCTCATTCACGAAGTCGGTCTATAAGGGGGTATAAGGTTGTTGCCTATAAAATGGTGACTTAATGGGTGTCCACTCTCACCCACTGCTTCCTTGATCGGTGGAGGGTCGTTAGCCGAACGGGTAGGATATGACTTTAAATTCTCATTAAAAGTATAATGAATTATAAAGTAACTATACATTATAAATTCCCAATCTTAGTTACTTTAGGAAAATGTGAAATTGATCCTAGCCCATAAAATTACACTTTGTACCTTACCAATTCGTTAGTGGAGCGTGTGTCATTAACCGGCACACTAACATGGACTAGTAAGAGTGGCAAAGGGTAACTTGACTTTATTATAGATCGGTGGAGCGTGTGTGGTTAACCGACACATCAATTAGGTAATATTGTTAAGGGTACCAAGTCAATTTGTATGGTTATTCACACCTTGTTTGTGATCCTCGGCATCCCAGTCACAAACTTGAGAGGGCACATTCGAGATTCAAACATGCCATTGAAAAGTTCAATGTATCTCAAAAGATCTAGGAGTTTCAAAACCAATAAAACCTAATAATAAAATATTTCGTTCTTATGGTGGAAATTGGTAAATCGTCATTTACCCACCTTCAAATATTTTATAGTGTGGATTACGGCATCCCTCTTCCACCCATAAATAGTTTGTTGGATCCTAGCCTTAATATTTCATTTGGGTGACTTATTAAGGACTCTTAATCTAATGAAACTTATCTTCCTTTTATTCCAGATGTCTTCCAATAACGCTGCTGGCTCAAACCCGACAGGCTCCTTTTCCCTAATGAACTTGTGTGGTAAGGTCATCTTTGATGGATCCAACTTTAATGAGTGGATCAGAAACATCAGGATGATTACCCGCTATGAGGACAAAGAATATGTCCTTGACAGGGAGCTTAAGGTTGTTAATGAAGCCACTGCTACTCCAGAAGAGCTTGCAGAGTTCATTGCACATGAAAAGGATGCCACCAAGGTGTCCTGCATCATGATGGCCACAATGACTCCAGAACTCCAAAAATCTTATGAAGATTTCTACCCCTATGAGATGCACCTAGATCTGATGGAAAGGTACCATTAGAGCGCGCGTCAAGAGAGGTATGAAATCATTTCCTCCATGATAACCGCAAGGATGAAGGATGGTGAACCCATCACCGGTCACTTACAGAAGATGCAGAGGTTCGTTGACCGGTTGCTAAAGCTCAATGTTGACTTCCCTGAGGAATTGGCGATTGACATCATTCTCCATTCCTTACCTCCAAGTTATGATCAGTTTCATATGACTTATCATATGAACAAGGAGGAAGTCACACTTAGCAAACTTCAAGGACTCTTAAGGACATCTGAAAATGGCCTTAAGGGTAAAGCGGTTGCTACTTCTACTCCTTTAACAGCCCCTGTTCTTGCAATTGGGCAAGGGGGGGTAAGAAGAGGAAAAGCCCTTCGAAGGGTACCAAGGGTAAGACTCTTGATGGTTCCTCTTCAAGTGGGACAAAAAAAGGTCCCATTACTCCTTCTTCAAACCCAAAGGAAGCACAATGCTTCTATTTCCAGGATAAGGGACACTTCAAGCGAAGCTGCGCCAAATATCTGCAAGATGTAAAGGATGGGAAGGTTAAACCCACCCATGCAGGTATTTACACAATATTTTCTAACAACTCATCTAATGCTAATTCTTGGGTGCTTGATACAGGGTGTGGTATTCACATTTGTACTAATTTGCAGGCACTAAGAAGAAGTGAGCAAGTGGAGCACGGAAAGATAAACTTAGTCACGGGCAACAGGAAAGCATCACATGTAACCAAGATAGGAGTTTATTCTTTATTGCTGAATAATGGGTTAATGTTAGATTTAAATAAGTGTTGTTACTCGCCCGAAATGGTGAGAAATATTATTTCTTTTCATAGCTTGTACAAACAAGGTTTTACATTTTCATTTGATAATAAAAATGGTGCTATTAATGTTTATTACAATGATGTATTTTACTTTGAAGCAATACCTTGTGGTGGTGTATATGAAGCTATGAATGTTGTAGACAATTTAGGAAATAATGTGTTGTATATTGATTCTTCTGATAGCTTGGACAAAGCATCCTTGTGGCATTGTCATCTTGGACATGTTAACAAGAAGCGCATAGGCCAACTCCAAAAGGCTGGAGTCTTGGAATCATTTGACCTCAAGTTAGATGATAGTTGCGAGTCTTGTTTACTTGGAAAAATGACAAAGTTACCCTTCACAGGTACTAGTGATATGGGTGAAGGTTTGTTGGACCTTGTACACACGGATGTGTGTGGGCCCTTCAGAGTTGCTACAAGGGATGCTAATCGTTATTATGTGACTTTTACTGATGATTACAGTAGATATGGATATATTTACTTAATCAAGCATAAGTCAGAAACCTTTGAAAAGTTCAAAGAGTTTAAGCAGGAAGTTGAGAATCAATTAGGCAGGAACATCAAGATGCTCCGATCCGATCGGGGAGGAGAGTATCTTAGCATTGAGTTCCTTGACTATCTTAAGGAATGTGGGATTGTCTCACAATTGACACCTCCCAGGACACCACAGTTGAATGGTGTAGCTGAGAGGCGCAATCGAACCCTGTTGGATATGGTTCGTTCCATGATGAGTCGAGCTTCGTTACCAATCTCTTTTTGGGGGTATGCCTTAGAGACTTTCGCTCATATCCTTAATCTAGTCCCTACTAAAAAGGTTGCCAAAACACCTCATGAGATGTGGACTAGGAAAGTGCCCAATTTGGACCACATCAAGATTTGGGGTTGTGAAGCTTTTGTGAGGCGTGAGACTCATGACAAGCTTGAGCCTCGAAGCGAGAGGTGTATTTTCATCGGCTACCCACAAAGATCCTTTGGTTACCTCTTCTACAGACCCAGTGATAATGCGGTATTTGTAGCAAGAAGAGGAGTCTTTCGTGAGAGAGAATTCATAAGCCAAGGGGACAGTGGGAGGCAAATTGACCTTGAAGAGCTTCAAGAGTCAAGTGGTGAAGGAACCTCAGATGCTGTCAGCCAACCTGAGGAGGAAACTCTTGTTGAGCCGATAGATGAGTCCGTACCTCCAAGACGTTCCACTAGGGTGAGGAACACACCTGAATTTTATTATGGTTATCACATCACCACTGAAGGTGATACATTTATCAGTGATAGTACACTGATAGATTTGGATGAACCTAATAATTATAAGGGAGCCATGGCAGGCCCTGAGTCTGCGAAATGGAAGGTGGCTATGGACAACGAGATTCAGTCCACGTATGACAATCAAGTTTGGAACTTGGTTGACAATGTACCAGGTCGTAAGACAGTTGGGTGCAAATGGATCTTCAAGAAGAAGACCGACATGGATGAGAAAGTACACACTTATAAAGCGCGACTGGTTGCGAAGGGCTTTACTCAAACTCCAGGAGTTGACTATGATGAGACCTTCTCACCAGTAGCTAAGATTAAGTCTATTAGAGTGTTGTTAGCCATAGTTGCATTTCATGACTACGAAATATGGCAAATGTATGTCAAAACCGCTTTCCTTAATGGAAAGTTGGCTAAGGATGTTTACATGGCTCAGCCAGAGGGTTTTGTCGATCCAAAATACCCTAATAGAGTGTGTAAGCTTGAAAAATCCATTTATGGATTGAAACAAGGATCTCGCAGGTGGAATCTTTGCTTTGATGAGAAAGTCAAAGAGTTTGGCTTTTCTAGGAGTGAGGATGAGTCTTGTGTGTATGCCAGGGCTAGTGGGAGCATAGTTAGTTTCTTGGTGTTGTATGTGGATGACATACTTCTCATAGGAAACGACATCCCAACTTTGTAGGAGGTTAAGGCCTGGCTTGGCAAGTGTTTTACTATGAAAGACCTTGGGGAAGCTGCCTATATCCTAGGGATAAGAATATTGAGAGATAGGAGTAAGAGACTAATTAGACTTAGTCAAAGTACTTATGTGGATAAGGTACTGAAGAGGTTTAGTATGCAAGATTCCAAGAAAGTAGAATTACCAATCCAAAGTAATGCCAAGCTAAGTAAGACTTAGAGTCCGAGCACAGAGGCTGAGATAGCTGAAATGAGTCAGATACCATATGCTTCCGCTGTGGGCTCGATCATGTATGCTATGACTTGTACTTGCCCTGATGTGGCCTTTGCTTTGAGCATGGTTAGTAGATATCAAGGGAACCCTGGAAAGGCACACTGGACAACGGTAAAGAACATTCTCAAGTATTTGCGGAGGACTAAGGACTGGGTCCTTACCCTCGGAGGCAGTGATGACTTGAGAGTGGAAGGATATAGTGATGCTAGCTTTCAAACTGATAGGGATAATTTCAACTCTCAGTCAGGCTGGGTCTTTATCCTAAATGGAGGAGAAATTACTTGGAAAAGTTCCAAGCAGGAGACAGTAGCTGATTCAACTTGTGAATCAGAGTCCATAGCAGCAAGCGAGGCAGCAAAAGAGGCGATATGGATAAAGAACTTCATCGGAGACCTTGGAGTTGTACCAGCTATAAAGAAGCCAATGGAAATTTTCTGTGACAGTGAAAGTGCGGTTGCTTTGGCGAAAGAACCAAGAGATCACGGGAGATCTAGGCATATTGATAGAAAATACCATTTCATCAGACATAGAATAGAAGAAGGACTCCTTGTGGCAAAGAGGGTATCATCAGATGAGAACCCGACAGATCCCCTCACGAAGGGACTGAGCAGGGTTAAGCATTTACAGCATGCGAGGCGCATTGGGCTGAAGGATGATATTAGTTTCAATAATTAGATTCCTGAAACTTGTAAAATGTAATTGACATTTGAAGATAAATAAAAGTTGTTATTTATTTATGAGTAAGGTGTTACTATCTTGTGTTGATTGTTTACTATGTTTTAATTTTGCATGTTTTTACTTCCAGAATAATCATGTTATTATTCAAACCATCCACAGTCAGTCAAACTTTGGAAGTAAGTATTGATTTAAGACTATCATGAATTTGGCTTGTATGATTTGTCTAAAGTGCTTTAGACAATGCAATGGTTGCTACAACATTCATGAGTACTCATAAGGGCTGAGTATTGGATTCAACCCACGCTCACTTGCATCACTTCATGGAATTTATCTCGAGTGATCGTGAGACGGTAACATCATATAAATCTTTAGACCTAGAGATATGAGTTGTTGACTATGAGTTGGTTATTCATTGATTGTACGGAAACGCATTGGTAACTCGATGTTATAAAACGTGCCTTTGTGAGTAATTCAACAAGTAGTTAGTACAAGCATATCAGTCGAAGTTTATCTGTTCCTTTTAGAAATAGAAGCGATATCTGGGCCGCTCGATGATTTGGTTTTGACCTATGTACCGGGCCCGGTCAGAACCTAATTGATGTGTTCAATTTAGTTCTATGTCGAAACAAATCGGAGATCGAGAAACAAATGCTGGACAATAAGTAAGAACATGTTCCATGTGTTTGTCCGGCTGATCTCATGAGAGCAGAAGAGTATATGATCACTTATCTTAAATGACGTATCATCATCATCTCAGTTCCGAGAGACTTTGAAAGCGCTACGATTGCTAGTCGGATTTTGAAGTCATATTTGCAAATATAGTTATTAGACTTATCCAAGTGGGAGACTGTCGGATATAGTGTCTAAGTCCATAACTATATTTGGTATGTACTTGACCCGACCCGGCATGGTCCATTTGGGTTGCATGGCATTGCAATACTTGGATAGACTAAATGAGAGAATATGGCACTTATGATTATTAATATATTATAAGTTCTAATATATTAATAATAGTGTTATTTAATTGGTATTGATCAAGTATTAATCTAGTATTAATTTGGTGATCAAAGTGAGACTAATTAAATACATAGGGTTGATTATGACAATCATCAATTCTTTTATGGTGGATTAATGATCCATGGTTTATGGGTTATGGATGTAACCATTTGGAGCTCCATGGATAATCCATGGGAGTTACAAACCCACGGGTCATGAAAAATGAAGAGTCATGACAATTATGGGTCTTCTTAATGAAACCCTAATTGCGACACCACTATAAAAGGAACCCTTTGGCTAGCAAAATCGTGACCTAGTGTTACTAGAGAGGGCATAACCAATTTTGAGTGCTAGAAGTATTCTCTCAAGTTATTCCAAGTTTTGTGGTGTTATGTGAAGCATTTGAGGCACAACATTTGGGGTGCTAGGCTCACTAAGTCTTGAAGGAATCCAAGCAACATCAAGGTATGTATTTCTACTAGTTTTATATTTTATTTATTCCCCATGCCATGCTAGTTAGGAAATAACCTTGAAAAAGAAATTTGCATGTATATAGAGAAAACATAGATTCAAGGTTATTAGGGTTGCATGTACACTTAGGAAGTGTTAGAATGCTCAAAACCCATCAGGATCAACCTTGGTCCCACTAGAAGAGGAACCATCTTGGGACTTTCCCTTGCGGTGGTTCTCTGATGAAGCCTTCTTCTTCTTGCCCCTCCCCTGCCCTATAGCCAAAACAGGAGCAACGGTTGGTGCGGGAGTTGGTGCAACAGACTTGTCCTTTAGATTGCTCTCAGCAGTCCTTAGGAGTCCTTGGAGTTTGCTTAGGGTGACCTCTTCCTTGTTCATGTGGTAGGTCATCCTAAATTGGTTGTAGCATGAAGGCAAGGAGTGAAGAATAATGTCGATGGCCAAATCCTCCCCAAAGTTAACATTTAATTTGTGAAGACGATCAACATATCTTTGCATCTTTTGCAAGTGCACGGTTAACGATTCTCCACTTCCCATCTTGGCGGTGATCAAGTTGGTGATGATCTCGTAGCGCTCTTGCCTCGCGCTTTGGTGGTACCTCTCCATCAAGTCTTGATGCATTTCATAGGGATACATGTCCTCATAGGACTTTTGGAATTCTTGGTTCATAGTGGCTATCATGATGCAATGGACTTTCGTTGCATCACGTTCATGTGTCTCAAAGACAGCCATCTCTTCGGGAGTAGCGATTTCCGGGTTGACCTTCTCGAGCTTTTCATCGAGGACATACTCTTTGTCCTCGTAGCGTGCAATGGTGCGAATGTATCTTATCCATTCGCTAAAGTTCGTACCATCGAAGGTCACCTTTTGGCAAAGACTCATTAACATGAATGAGTTAGCAGCAACGTTGTTTGCGTTCGACATCTATAATTAGAAAGGACAAAGTTTGATTAGAATTGGATCCCTAATTAAACATCCAAAATGAAATATTAGGGCTAGGACCCAACAACATTATTTACATATTAGAAAAGGGATGCCGTAATCCAACATGCAAATAATTTGGAGGTAAGTAAATGACGATTCACTAATTCTTCACCTTGAAAACATAACCTTAAGTTTTTATTGAGAATTCCTAGATTTTCTTTGAGATTCATTGAACCTTTCAATGGCATGTTTAAATCTCGATATGCCCCTCTATTTTGTGACTGGGATACGGAGGATCACAAAGCGGGTGTGAATAACCATGCAAATCTACACGGTGCCTTCATTGTTACAATCACCCATTCGATGTGCCGGTAAACCACACACGCTCCATCGAACCATGATAAACAATGAATCACCCTTTGTCACCTTTGCTTAGAACCAATTAGTGTGCCGGTAAACCACACACGCTCCACTAACTTCTTAGCAAGGGTTCAAAGTGCAATTTCATGGGATTGCATCAATTCACTTTTCCTAAAGTAGTTAAGATTGCGAATTTTATAAAATAGTTTAGTTACTTTATAGATTCATTATACTTATTAATGAGGAGAGAGAGTTGCCCTATCCTACCCGTTCGGCTAACGACCATCCACCAGTTAAGCAAGCGGTGGGTGTGAGTGTACACCCATTAAGCGCCATTTTATAGGCAACAACCTTATACCCACCTAATAGACTGGCTTCGTGAATGAGGCCTACTAACGGTAAGACTAGCATTTTAATTTTACTTATATATTTATTAAGCTTTTAATAATATAATAGTATAGGCTTGAATTTTAAACTTGTAAAATTCTAGGGGTTGAAATTTAAATTCTTCTAAATTAAACTATTAATCACCAAATTCAAATTTCAAAACTTCGGGATAAATATTGAACTTTTCAAAAAAAATAGGGATCAAATAACAAATAATTCAAATTAAACAATTAATTTCATAATTACCTATATTTGACCTAATCCAATTTTAGTCATTAGATAATTACCAAATAATCTTAAATAGTCCATATTTATCATATAAATAATTAATATTCACAAGATTTGAAATTATCTATTCTTATGCCAAGGATAATCATTAAATTAGGTTAAAATTCGGATTTATACTTAATAAAACGATTTAGGTATCAATCCAAGACAAAACAACAATAAAATCCCGAATTATCCTCTGTCTGACGCTGGAACTCGCCGAGTCAATCTTTGAACTTGCCGAGTAGAGCCAACTCGCCGAGTCCAAACACTGACTCGCCGAGTTGGGTCGGACAGAGGTGAAGAAAAATGATTTTCAGCAAACAAAACAGTTAAGCATCACATTCAATTGAAACCAATCATGTCTCTGATACCACTGATGGGTTTTAGACATAAGATCTTTCCTATGTGCACATACAACCCTATAGCTTGGATCTTGGTTTCTCTAATTGAACATGCAATATATCCAAGACTTTCATGGCTAGATCTAATGTGAACTTACAATAAAAAACATATGAAAACAGATCTAGAATAATACCTTGAGTTACTAGCTTGAAAACCTTCTTCTTCTTGGAGCTTAGAGTCACAATTGTCACTCCTCTAATGGATTACAAACACCCACTAGCAAGAAGATGATTTAAGAGAGGTAAGGAAGAGGGAAATCGGCTCTAAGGTTACTCCAATAACAAGGTTGGCCGATTTTCACAACCCCAAGGGTCTATTTATACTGTGAGCTCCTAGGGTTTCACCCTAAAACCCTAATTGGATAACTTAGCCTCAAAGTAATCCAATATCCCTTCTAGATAAGGCCTTGGACGATTTCTAGGTGATCCACATCCCTAAAATCGTCCACCCCATATCTATAAGGATTCTTAGCTCAAAATACAACTATCACACATTTGACAGTTTATACCCCTTTCTTCAATTAATCTCTTTAAGTCACCAAATTAATTCCTAATTAATTTATGACTTATATTAATCAAATAATATTATTATTCCTTTAACATATTATTCTTATAATACATTAATAATAATTTCTCTTCTCTCTATATAAATCACCCTGTCAAGTTGCTATGGTGAAGGCAACCCAAAAGGACCATGCACAATCGGGTCAAGTACTTACCAAATATAGTTACAACCTTAGACACTAATCCAACAAAGTTATCATCACCTTTAATGTTTGTTTCAATCAGATTCATTATATGTTCTAGGAACCAAATCATATAAACATAATTAGGGAGATGGTATAGAGACATGCTTTTGTTGTCGTAGGGGGGGGGGGGATGCGTTGAATAAAGCATACTTTGATGTGATGATATTGATGATGGTTGGTAAGGTGGGGTGATGGAAGTAGTGAGAATGGGCGGTGAGGAAGGTGTCGGCGATGGTGGGAGGAGGTGTAGGTTTGCGATGGAAGGTGTTTGGAGAAAGAGATTATATTCAGTTTTTGGAATTCAAAGACCGCAACGATACTCCCATGTTTGCTATTTTTTAAGTTACAAATTGGCCGGATGAAGAGGTAATTTAAATGAAAAGGGCCAAGTCAAGATCAAGATAAGGAAAAATAAGAAATAAAGAGGTGAGATATGGGGTCAGTCAAAAAGTCACGAGAATTAATGATACATATGCATTGATTAATTGTATTAACTGCTTAAAGATTTGAAGGTTTTAAGTTTTATTATTATTTTATTAATGATTGTTTGTACGTTAAGCATAGAGACTTGAATGTATTAAAAAATAATATTAATATATTGAAGTTATTTTTAGAAATAGTAAGATTTCTTTTATAATGTATTATAGATACATTGCATTTGTAAACTTCATCATTACTTTTTGAAATCGAGTTGCATGATTCCCTTGGTGTGCCTCTTGTTCAACTAGAACAGCAAACACCATAAAACATGCAGATATTCATCTGAGGTCAATCTTAATCCTTCTTCATGTTCCCTGGAAATGCATTGATGCAACAGGCTCTTATTTCATACCGAATAGGTTTGTAATCAAGCACAAAACAACACTTCATTCTTGAAAGATTAATATGTCATTTGGAGAATCATTGTCAACAAAAGTCTTGAATTCTACCAACAAAATGCAATTCAATCTATAAAACAACCATAAAAATATAATACTAAATGTATTAGAAAACCATACAATGTATACATACTCGGGTTTACAAAATCACAAAAAATAAATCTAACATATAAGAATGTAAAAGAATTGAAAGTGAAATATTCAATATGATAAAACAACCATAAAAATATAATATTAAATGTATTAGAAAATCATACAATGTATACATACTAAGGTTTACAAAATCACAAAAAATAAATCTAACATATAACAATGTAAAAGAATCGAAAGTGAAATATTCAATCTGATACCGAAAAAAATACAATTTACAATCTTCTCATATTTACTCAACTAATATCTTCTAAAGAGTTCTAATTAGTTCGAAAAGTTGATAAATCTATAACTTTTATGAAGGGTTTAATTTAGATTGTATACCAAGCCAAGTTAATAACAAGGACCAAGTTATGTAGTTAACCTACAAACAAGAATTAAGATGAAATTGTCTACAAAAATAAAGAATCCAATATGAAAATGAAGCAACCAATAGGATGATAGTATTCTATCACAGAGAAGTGACCAATTAGACAAATTTCAGGTTTCAACTTACATTTCATCATCCTTAACGCATGTAGCATATGGAAAAATGATAGAAATATTAATTCGTTACCATCAAATTAAGGTCTAAAATTGGAAAGAATTAACAAGGGGAATAAATATGAAAGGCAAAACAAGCTTACATAATCGTTATGTGAGAGGTAATCGATTAAGAGGGTAATATAGGGAGAAAGAGAGGGAAATTCGATGGCAAACAATCTATAGTTGTAAGGATGGTTGTCATTCCTGTCGGTTCAATCAATCCTCCCCATGGCTTCGATGATATCGACATTCTTACCGGTGACCAGGTAATACCTTCGATGCTGTAAATCTGGTTTCCTTTCCCATATACAATCTAAAGCGTCCTGTCACTTTGTTCATATTCATCAATCGATGTACAATTCACACATGTGATCTGATACTGGTGGCCATCAATCTGATATAGTGATTGCTGTAGACAAAGATGGAGTGGTGGTTTGCGGATAGAGATGAAACCGACGAGAGGTTTGAAGAAAAAAAAAAGAGGCGTCTGGTATGAGATCAGATAGAGGGAAAGAACGAGATATTTATGGAGTAATTACTATCTTACCTAAATTAATGGACTTAATTAAAAAAATAATTAATAGATTATGGTGTTAAATTACTATAATGTTTTTTTAGAATGATTGACTCACACTAATTTATATGTTTACATAATAATTGTTAATTTACATATGATCCTATCTTTCTTTATATATATCTTTAAAAAAATATATCTTATAAATTATTATAAAAAAATTTAAAAATATGTTAGCTTATGTATGTTAAACACAATCTTAAAATATCTTGTTGATAAGGTTAGGGGGTCTTTTCCACACACACACACACACACACACACATATATATATATATATATATATATATATATATATATATATATATATATATATATATATATATATATATATATATATATATATAGGTTCTATGGAAAACAAAAAACCCTAAAAATCATAAAATTACATAAAAAAAATACTTAGAGATCACAAAACTTTTTTTTGAATTTTTTTTATAAAAAAATCGCCGCTTTTTATAAAAATTCGCTGAAAAAAAAAATAAAAAATCAATTTTTTTTGTAAAAGAAAAGTTTTTTTTTCAGCGATTTTCGTTAAAAAGCTGCGATTTTTTCTTAAAAAATGTCAAAAAAAAGTTTTGTGATCTCTAGGTATTTTTTAATGAATTTTTATGATTTTTAGGGTTTTTTTTAGACTTTTTTTGTTTTCCAAATAACCTTTTATATATATATATATATATATATATATATATATATATATATATATATATATATATATATATATATATATATATATATATATATATATATATATATATATTTGTTAGTTTAGTTATTTGCAAATATAACTTATGTAGAAATTAATATCACAAATTGCTAAACGATTTTCACTTTTAAAATTACAAATTTATTAAGACATAAACGATATAATTTGCAAATGTGCATACATATCATACAATCTTAATAGTTGTTTGTAAATGAAATTTAAGTTCGGCTAAAGTTCAACTAAAATTCAGTTGTTCAACTAATTTACCAAAAACATCCTTACTTCAAAACTTATTTGATATTTTATCATTAAATAATAAATATAGGTTTTAATCGTTTCGTGTTATTACTTTTCATTATAGGATGTCACGAGATCTCGTTAAAAATAATTGTTCGATTCAGATTACATATAATGATGGATGATTTAATTTTAATCAACCAAAAATCAAACAATTGCTAAAAGAAAACCAACATGGAACATGCATGCACATGAGAAATCCGGATCAAAACTTGCTAAAGTGGTTATGACTTTAAACATTAACTTTGGAATTTGTAACAAATGAACAAAAAATGCATCGATTGTTTTGGTGAAAAATGTTTCATCTTTTATGGAAACACTTTTTCAAGTCTTCATAGAAAAACTAATCAACTTAAACCCCTTTTCGAAATATTCCAACACAATACACGTAGGACGAAGATCCGGTTCCCCAGGCGCATCACTTCTATTTGGGTGTGGGCACTAGCCCTTGTAATAAGGGGGAACAAATATGGATGGTCTCATGGATCATTGTCTCGAGCTATTGTGCTTGTGCACCACCAACCCATATCCCTGCAAACTCCATCTTTAGAATATTAATGAGTTAATATAAATATCAAATATGTTATTACAAAGTTATGAATTAGATATAGAATGTTGTACGATCTTGTAATTTAAGAAGCAAAAATATAGAATTGTAGGTATATCAAGAAGTTATGGGTACTTGGACGATATATATATATATATATATATATATATATATATATATATATATATATATATATATATATATATATATATATATATATGTGTGTGTGTGTGTGTGTGTGTGTGTGTGTGTGTGTGTGTGTGTGTGTGTGTGTGTGTGTGTGGAAGGGTTATTTGGAAAATAAAAAAACCCTAAAAATCTTAAAAATGTTAAAAAAAAATACTTAGAGATCACAAAACTTTTTTTTGAATTTTTTTTATAAGACCATTAGGTATGGGTCCGTTGTGGTGGTGTTATAACAAGAAGCAACAAGAAGAGGGGTGGTGTTCATGGTGTTATAACACCATGTTAAGAGGAGAGAGATAGATAGAGACGATTTGGCAGCCAATAGAAGAGCAGGTTTCTTCTTGTCATGGAGACAACAAGAAGCACCACAACAAGATGCAACAAGAAAGGGGGGGGGGGGGTGTTCTCCCCTGTCACGACGCCGTTGAGGGTGCCACCTCAGCACAACGAGCACGCCACAATGCCCATACCGTCTCCTCTAAAAAGTTGCAGCTTTCTATACAAATTACCTGGAAAAAAAATTTGAAAAAAAAATTAATAAAAAAAATTGATTATTTATTTTTTTTCAGCAAGTTTTAAGAAAAAGCTACAATTTTTTACTAAAAAAAATTAAAAAAAAAAGTTTTGTGATCTCTAAGTATTTTTTATGTATTTTTATGATTTTTAGGGTTTTTTAGTGTTTTTTTTTGTTTTCTATAGAACCTAAACTTATATATATATATATATATATATATATATATATATATATATATATATATATATATATATATATATATATATATATATATATATATATATATATATATATATATATATATATATATATATATATATATATAGCTTAGATTATTGTGTTATTGTATGCAAAAATATGGGCCACTCATTTTACTTATTTTAAGAAGATGATTAATACATATTATTGAATTAAAAATAATCGAAAATACCGTCTAAATTAACTAGAAGGGTATTTTAGTCAATTAAAGGAAATTTGCATATTTTAAGGGATCATTGATTCTATTAATTTTAAAAATCCGATTTTACAAATTATAAGATTTTTAATTTGGACATTCTGACATAATATGTTTGAGTATGTGTTCAAAAATAAAAATATTCTAGAACCATAAAATAATAAAAATATTCTTGAACATATTTCTTGTAGAATAATAAATTCTCGAACCAGCAATTGAAGAATTAAAACAAAAATTATATTAATTCTTATAGAATACATGTAACAATTGTTAAGAATTACATTTATCGTTAAATAATAAAACTAAAAAACTATCAATTCGGGAAAAAATACATCAAAATCTAACAAATACACTAATTTATTCTAAAATAATAATGTTTCTAAGAGGCGTCGTTCAAATTTCATGGTCCGTTCTTCAAGCATCAACTTCTGTGGAAACAAATCCAATGAATAAATTAGTGAGAAAATATCCATATTCCATTCCAGCATAATTGTAATTCGTGATTCCATTATGATAGAATTTGAATTCATTTACCAATAATTATATTAATTCGGGGCATTCTAACAGAATATGTTCATGATTATTATAAAAAAAAAACATTCTTTTCTGATAGAATACTATAAACAAAGAAATACTATTTAGTTGAAGCATTTTAGGGAGCGCTTGGTGTGCATCAAAACAACTTACAATTTCCTGTAAAAATTAGACAATCAGAACAAATTCCTAATAAACCTAAACACATCAAGTCTATCAGAAAACCATTGTACCTTACATTCGTTTCTATCAGATTATCGTTAATCTATGCCTTGAAGCTTGTAAATGTAAGCAATTTTGCACAGGTTTCGTTCAATGTCATCATTCAAGACTGTATTTTTGAATCATCCAACAAAAGATTCCTAATTTCGTACATTTTTATTGGGGATTTCGTTTGGGATGGATCAATAAAAAAAATCAAAAAATAAGAAAATCAGTTTTCAACAATGCATTTGAAGGGTGAAGAGTCAACTAGTGGCTTGTTATTTCACTCTAGATCAATAGGAACCTGTGATCGATTTCAAGAAAGCAAGAAGAGAAAGAAGGGTGTGATCGATTAAAGAAGAGAAGAGCTCTAATTTCGAGTTTAATATTGATACTTGCGATTTATTCTTGTGTGTGTGGAGTTGATAAAAGGTGGAGACAGAACAAGAGTCATATCGATTTTTGGGGATGTGATTATTGAAACAAGAACAGGAAGAACCGAAGAAGGTACACAAGGAGAGCTGCAGTTTTTTTTCTTATTTCCTTGGCTCATGTCAATCAATTTTGCAAGAGGTAAAGGAAGGCATGCCTATTCTCGTCGATTTTGACCTGCACCCGCAAATATGCGACAGGCCAAACGGTGGTTGTTGCCTTGTTGGCCGCTGCTTGCTATTGATTATGGAGGGAAAAGAGTCAATGACGGCTGGAAGAGAAGGGACGTGATTTTGGTGTCGACAAGATTCGTCGGTGACAGGCAATTGATACACCTTCCCGCTTATTGCTTCAACTCTTGGCGGACCTAGGTAGATGGTGGTTTTAAAAAGCCGATGGATAGAGAAACCCTAGGTGGTTGAAGTCAATGGTTACCATAATTATAGGATATTATTTGTGGAAACTATTTATCAAATTAGCTATTTACCCTTATTTATTTATTTAATTATTTAATTTTATTTTAAATTTTGATTGGCCCACATTTATGCATACAATAACACAATAATTACTTTAAATACCTGAACCTAGCTCTCTCTCTCTCTCTCTCTCTCTATATATATATATATATATATATATATATATATATATATATATATATATATATATATATATATATATATATATCAGTGTTGTAGAAATCGGCCTTGGCGGCCGATTAATCGGCGATTCATCACTTGACGGCCTTAAACCGATTACGATCAGGGTGCTTGGCGGAAATTGGTCAAAATCGGTCTCGGCGGTCAGAGGCGGAAATTTTTAAAAAAATTCAAAAAAAATTAATTTTCAAATATTACGCCAAAATTTTAAATTTTCAAATTTTTAAGCTTTCAAATTTTAAAAAATTAAACTAAAATTTTCAAAATTTTAAATTTTCAAATACTTAGTTTTTTAGAGAATATTAATTTTTTAAATAATTTTATTAACAATTAAGGGTCCCCGATTAATCTCTGATTAATCCCCGCCTAGTCCGATTAATCGCTTATCGTCAGTCGACCGCCGAACGATTTTTACAACCTTGATATATATATATATATATATATATATATATATATATATATATATATATATATATATATATATATATATATATATATATATATATATATATATATGGTTGAGATCGGTTAAGAACTCATAGTTTTCTGAGAACCCGAAAACTAAAAGCGGACTGTTGGATTGGATTTAAGATCATAAGGGTAAGACTGTCTTTTACACCTTTTTATTAATTTAATTACATGACTATAACATCATTTAATTAAAAAAAATTCTCTACGATTTTCTTTCCAAAATATCATCTTCTGACTTCAAAATTATCAAATTGACGACGATAATCATAGAAATTCCACGTTGATCGAATTGTTGTCATTGTTAACGCAAAATCGTCATTGATTTCAAAGCAAAATCGATCATACGATGTGATCATCTTATTTTAATTTCATATCATTCATTCTCAAATCCATTCGATCGATCTATGATTGTATTAATTAATGTTTAGTTACCTTAAATGAGTAGAACGCATTCAATATTCGTTACGAAAAGTTCAATATTCGTTACGAAAAGTTCAGTGAAGTAAACTAAATTGAAAAAAACAAAGGAATATTCATTACATACATATCAATGAAGGAAAAACAAATTATCGAATACTTTACTTTTGATTTGCATATTTAAATACAACAACATTTGGATTTATAATACGTTTTTTTTTTATTGAGTGTAATTTGAGAGTTTTTTCAACAGTTTAATGGACTTAGAAAGAATGAATGAAGATCTGCAAAGCACAACAAATTTTTTACCAGGTAGTGATTCGTAATTTTTTTAATAACTAACGTATGGTATTAAAATTTACTTATTTGATATTTATATTAAAATCAAATTTAAATCACCTATCAATCATATGTGAATCACAGTTTGTTTATATGAAAATAACATATAAATCACATATAAATCATATATAAGTCATATGTTATTCGTATTTGATTTTTATTTAAAATCACATATGAATTATATATGAATCATATCTGATTTATATGTAAATCACATATGAATAATATGTGTTTATATGTAAATCAAATTGATGGGAATAAAACCTTAATTGAGATTTGATGAATAAGATGCGGAAAATAAGAACAAACACAAATATGAAGATTATGTCAAATGATCACTCGATTTATTGAATTATGAGGAACAGATTACACTTTAAGAATAAGAATCTAACTCTACAAGAAACCTCACAACGTGACGGCTATATTTTGTTTCACTCTTAACCCTAATTATGAATAATACATGACTATTTATAAGGAAAAGACAAGTCTTGGGCTTTTAACCTGCACTTCATCAAGGGGGCCCATTGCCATCATCCATGAAATGCTTTGAAACCCTACAATCTCCCCCTCAAAGTATGGAATGGATGACAATGCTTTAACTTCCAAAACAAGCATCAAGCAAATAAAAAGAACTTACAACGAGGAATAGATGAAGTAATCCACGAATCTTGATTCTTCAATAGTCTTCAAACACGGGCTCTAGGATATATAAACCAAGCACTGAAGTAATGTCTTTAAACTTCATTTTCGAATGTAATCCCAAAAAAAAATCTTCATGAAAACCAAACCCGCCATAAAAACCAATTTTAGAACAAAGAAACCAAATCACTTCTTGTCTTTGAAGAGCCCCCCCTCCAAGTCACAATGATCTTCAAATAAGCCAATGATATAGGCCACCAAAAATTATCATGTTACAACCCAAACTTTAAGATTCGTAATGCCACTTGATCGAGAAAATACTAGAAGTCGGAGATATAACAAGTCCTTAGATGAGCTCAATGAAGAACTTCTACTGTAAAGGATACTTCTCTATAAAAGCTTTAGCAAAGCTCGATGAAGAACTTCTACTGTAAAAGATACCTTCATAATTCTACCACAAGTTTTATAAAAAATCTTCAACTTTGAAAAGTCACAAATTCAATTTCGAATGACCATACCAAATTCTCCCCCGATTTATAATCGAAAACGTGATTATAAAGCCTTTTAATGGTCATGAGAATGATCTTGAATGGATAAATAATTATTGTGCTCCCCTGTGACAAAATGATATAAACGATGAAGTATAAAATCTGAAATAGTCGAAAAAATTTGACGTTATCACGAAAAACGACTTTTTGAATCGCAAAGACTTGATGAAATCCATAATTTTCTGTTCACGAAAATACATGAACATTAAAAAAATCCAAAATTGTTCACCAGCCCTTAATTTGTAAACTTTTTTGAAAAATGGGCAGAAGCTGTCACTTTGCTGAAAGACAAGGGACTAAATAGTAATTCTACATCATATTCCCCCTTTAATTTGTAATCATCTCGGAAATTGGACGTAAACTGTCACTGTGCAGAAAGTATGAGGACTTGAGTTGTAACACTGCATCATCTTCCTCATTTTTGGACGAAAAGAACGAAAGCCTTCATCTTGCGAGACTAGTTAACTCCGGTTTAATTTTCATTTGGAAACGAAATCAACTGTAACCCAAAAATTCCGGTTCCAAACCAAAATAAGTTCCGATCATAATTGCGATTTCTTTTCCGATTGTGATTTCTGGTCTGATTGCGAGCTCATCATCGTTTCAGAAACTAACATTCCGATTCCGAAATTAACTTCACAATTGCGATTATTCTCATTATGAATTCTCTCGCGTCCTTCCCTTCATTAAGAACAGAACGATCAAAATCCGTTTTCCATCACCAATTCAGATTCCGACTTCACATTTCGATCAAAACGATGAGCAATCAAACTGACTTTGACTTTCCTTTTTGACCAACAAAAGCGAACATAAACAAAATCACAGTTACACAAATCATTTCAATTTAGAAGCCATTGCATCTACAGCCACCACAGTTCCGAACATCTTGGTTTCTGATTATCTTCCATAAACACCAAATCATCATTCACAAATTGATTTTCAGATCAAACTCATTTTCAATCAAAATTGCAATCGTTCTTCATCCGTTGCAATCGTTCTTCATCCGTTCTTGAATTGGTTCTTAATTCCATCATCTTTGACAAAGCTCAAATCGAATTACATTTAAGAACCTCGATCATAATCATCACCATGCGATTATCACACAAAATTCAACTCGTTTTAGAATTGATTTCAAGAATCAAAATAAAAAATTAAGAATCAAAATATAGTCGAATCATGAAATCGATTTGATAAATCAAATAAGATTGATAAGCAGAAACACATTAGACGATCTGGATCAAAGAATCTAGTGATGAAATCGAGCAAGGGAAATTTGTGAATCGGAAGTTTTAGAATCGAGAACCGATTATGTATTGTCCAACTGATGAACAGTAGCGATTATAATGGGCTCAATAACAGAAACCAATAGGTGGAACAAATATCGATCAAAATAATTGGGCTAAACGATCAAAACAATAAAATCGATATTGGATCAAAGAATTGATCAGATCCAAACAGAATATACTAAACAGATACGAATGAGATTGAAGTAATACCAGATGAATAGTAAAAGAATACCATAAATCATCATGAATAGTAACTTGAACATAATTTTGATTCCAAGATGCCAAAACATCAATAATCTTCAAAATCTTGCGTAGAAAATCATCAAATCAAGAACCGATACTTCAAAAATCAATAGATCTTCAAAGACCCGCTCTGATACCACTTGATGGGAATAAAACCCTAACTGAGATTTGATGAATAAGACGCGGAAAATAAGAACAAACACAAATATGAAGATTATGTCGAATGATCACTCGATTTATTGAGTTATGAGGAACAGATTACACCTTAAGAATAAGAATCTAACTCTACAAGAAACCTCACAACGTGGCAGCTACATTTTGTCTTACTCTTAACTCTAATTGTGAATGATACATGACTATTTATAGGGAAAAGACAAGTCTTGGGCTTTTAACCTACACTTCATCAAGGGGGTCCATTGCCATAATCAATGGAGTGCTTTGAAACCCTACACCAAGCCATCCAAGATGTGGTGGCCCGTGTTGATCAGTTGCAACAGTCCTTCCCACCCATTTCCCGCTAGGTCTAGGATATGTGGGATTACCACTACTGCCACACACTTTCCGCCGCCCGACCCTCCGAAAAGATTTTATTTTTTTTAATGAAAAATTTGCTCTAAAAGTTGAGAAAGATTGGTTCATTGGTTCTAAGGTTTAAATTGGTTCCTTGTTGAACCCAACTCTCTATATATAAATTACATGGGATTCACATGTAAATCACAATTGAATCATATATGAATTAAATGTGATTCACATATAATTCACATATGAATAACATATGATTCCCATGTAAATCACGTGTAACTCACATATGAATCACATGCGATTCACATGTAAATAACAAGTGAATCACATATGAATTACATATGATGTACATTTAAATCACAAGTGAATCACATATGAATTATGTAACACCCGGAATCTAGAAGGTTAAATTGTGGAATTATGCCAAATTCAATTTGAACTCGGCGAGTTGGAAGAGCCAACTCAGCGAGTTGAAGAGGAAGAACCATGGGATTTAGTGGGTCTACTCGACGAGTTGAGGAGCCTCAACTGGTCGATTAAAAGTTAGCTTGACCGTGAAGTTTAGTGAGGCAACTCGACGAGTTGAGGAGCCTCAACTCGACGAGTTGGCCTCTCAGAAGGAAACCCTAATTTTCAGGGTTTTGCACTCTATTTAAAGGCCTTAAACTTCCTTGACCAACCTCCTTATCATCCTCCTTGTCCTCTTGAAACCCTAATCGAGTTGTGAGCCTCTTCTTGGGAATCTTGGGGTTTTGAGTGGATTTTTGTTTGCTTTTAGTGCTTGGTGAAGGTTTGGCAGAGCTTGAAGTTGTTTAACTTGTAGGGAAGCTTTGGGATCCTGAATCTATCACACTTTTGGCAACCATTTGAGGTAAAAACTATGGAACTTGGTGATTAATAGGTTAGATCTTCTCATTTGGGTTTAATTGTGATTTTGGCCTCCTTTTTGAGTTTATGGATAAGATAGGTGGTCTAAAGGTTAATCCTTTTAGATCTGAGTTTGTTTTGCTACCCTTGAGCTTAAAGAGGCAAACTTTAGGAGGATCTTGATTTCATGCATGCATTAAGTCAAGTGTTAAGTTCATTTGAAGCTTAAGAGCATCATCTAGACATGCATGGACGTAAAGTTAGAAAGTTTACGTGGTTTTCCAGCTCAAGGAGGTCAGATCTATGCTTTGTGGCCATGCCTTTATGGATTAGGTGCTTAATGAAATAAGTTGCTGGACTTTAAGCGAACTCAACGAGTTTATGGATAAACTCGATGAGTTGGCTTGGTTTTCCCCGATATTTTCAGATGAATAGAGGAACTCGATGTGTTGGTGGGTAAACCTGGCAAGTTGACTTGGTTTTTCCTGATCTATGCAGATTTATGGAAAAGCTCGATGAGTTGAAGGACAACTCGATGAGTTGGGTCAACTTGGACCGTTGACTTTGGAATTAAGGAAAATATACGCTTAGGATAAGACCCTAAGGGGGTTGGGCCCAATTTGGAAATTTGGGCCATTAGTGGGCAATTGTGGATCTTTTGGTTTTGGGCCTCAGTTTTGGTGCATGTTGGGAAAATACGGGCTTAGGATAAGACCCAAATGGGGTTGGGCCCAGTTTTGATGGTATTGATAGCTCGGAAGCCAGCAGGGTAGGAGTTAGGGTTTTCTTTAGTGAGCTTCTGCATTCGAGGTGAGTTTTCCTCACTGTACTGATGGGTCGAAGGCTCTAATGTCGGACCTTTTGGATTGTTATCCTAGTTTATCTTAGGACTGAGTGCTGTTATGATCTGTTAGATTGGTATCCTAGTAGATAGGATGTTGTTATGCTGATATGATCTGTTAGATCGGTAACCTGGTAGATAGGATGATGCTATGCTTATTGATCTGTATGATATGTGTTTGCATGTTGATTGGTTATGTGTTTATGAGTTATGTATATGTCGACATGTATGTGTGTGTGGTTGGGTTGAGGCGGTCTTGCTTTGTGTTGAAGGTTAACAGACCCAGGGCGGCCCAGATAGCCGTAAGGCCTGCGACGTAGTCCAGTTAGGCCGAAGGCCCGGCGAGCGGTCCAGATAGGTTGTATGCCCTGCGAGGCGGTCCAGTAATGTCGAAGGCTAGGGAGTGGTCCTGATAGGCTGAAGGCCCTGCAAGGCAGTCCAGTCAGGCTGAAGGCTCATTTATGCATGATACTGTCTGTTATGTTTATGTGGTGGTATTTTGGGGAATACTCACTAAGCTCTGGGCTTACAGTTTTGATTATGTTTCAGGTACTTTAGTGCATCGTGGCAAGGTGAAGGCGTGATCGTACACATCCTCGCGTTTTGGAATTATGATTTCTGGGAAACTTTGATAGTGTAAATGTTTTGAAAACTATGTTGAAAGAGATTCTGATTTTCAAATAATGTTTTGGGAACAACGGTTTTTATAAACACTTCTATAGAAAAAGGGTTGTTTTGAAAAGTTTAAATTTTATTGAAATTTTTGGGATGTTTCAAGTTGGTATCATAGCCTTGGTTTGAGTGAATTGGAGGAACGCTCATGTGAATCCAGTGTCAAACTAAGGAAACAGATTTTCAAATTGAATTTTTAAATAGTTTTAAAAAAATACTTAAGGAGGATGCGATGTGTACGATTAGACGAAGCTAGTAAGTAGACCCCTGTCACACCCCCGAACCAGGACAACGGAAACATCTTGGGGGGGGGGGGATGACATCATTGTATAGTATCACAACAATTGAATATGAATGAAGCGTAGCAACCAAACAACATAGATTGAGATAACACACTTACATTGTTTACATATTATATATGTTCATGAAGTTACACAAAAATGACATAATGTATGAAATTTTAAAATGCAGCGAATTCGGTTCCTAGGTACCTGCTTACTGGTTCCTTGAGAATACAAGTCATTTGAAAATCGTCAACATTGAATGTTGGTGAGTTCATAAGCATATTTGTATGAAAAGGTTTGTAACATCTTTGTTTGTAATTATTTGTAAGACTCCAGAAAATCCGATATTTTTTTGTGAGAATGCTTTGTAAGTCTCGTTCTAAAACTGTGAATAATTGCATGTATGTCCTTTTTTTCATTTGTTTGGAATTGAAAAGAGTGTGTGTTCCCAGAAAATCCCATATTTTCTGTTTTAGGACTGGGGTGGTGATAGTAGTGTACACAAAAAAAATGAAACATAGTTTTATATTTTATAAAACTAGTGAAGTGTATATTGTCCGTAAATCCAAAATAAAGTTATTAATCCCTACGTGAGTCATTATAACCATGCTTGATGTGACTGATATGCCTATCATGACGTTCTTCAGGCGTCGGTTTCGGTAAGATATTTTTCATCCTAGACTGGCCCCGTCTAGCTGTTGCGAACAACTCAGGTGTGGGGGTGTCAACCCCGTATAGATCTGTACACAATTACCTCACTCTCCCTCCAGGAGACTCTGGTTATACTACAGGATTTACGGTGTACGCTAGGTAGGTACGGTGAAGGAAAGTGTCTCACTTGAGCATTAACGGATTTACGCAAATTTCGAGTCCCTCTATCGATTAAGGAAATAACCTTTCCATTGCAACCTTGTGACAGCTGTTTTATGACACGCGGTTGGAAGATTTCATACTATTCAGTTTATAATGCGCTCTTTACAGATTTTATGACACACATATTTATTATCCATGCCTTTAGGGTTTTTATGACTCACAGTTTACGACACACTTATTTTTCTGTCACGAACTATTTTGTACACTATTTTAGTAAAACTATTTATAACACTTTACAAAAATAGTCATCATTAAGTGGGTCTAGTTGTAACATTTGATATAAAAATAGCATAATATCTTGAGCTTTAAACCATGAAAATAGCATATACAAGTTCACGACTATTTTACAAATATAATTATTTTTAGGAAAATATTAAACTATGTATTTACATTTTGCACCTTGTCAAAGATTTGAGAGTTTTGAGTCAAAATATTTTCAGGATGATTTGACTCTAAGGAGTCATAAATTTTATATTAACACAAATGATAAACTTTTCATTTTATCCATATTTTTGTGTAAGTTTTATAAAAAGATAATATGTGTATATCCAAGAGTTAAACATGCATGAGTATATACGTAACATATTTTCTAAACTTTTTTGTGTACAACCCATGTCCACAAGTTTTTATGTAACATATGTGTTAATAAACACGCTCATCACGATTTTGATGAAGATTCACAAGATAAAAACCCTTTTTTCACAAGTACTTGTTCCATATTCAACCCACAACCAAGATGCAGGCTATTACCCAAAGGTTAAACACATAACACATAGGTACATGCAATTATCCAATGGTTAAATTAGATTTGACTTGTATCCCCCCCCCCAAAGTATGAAAAACACGAAAATAGAACTCACCTTGAAGATTTCGTGTGGTGGGAGGGAGGAAAGTGAAGAGATTTTCGAGCATAGCCTTGCACCACTTGATGATATTCTCGAAATTTCAAGTGTTTCTAAGAACTTAAAACACAACAAAAGTGTGTAAACAGGAGTTTTAGCTTGGAAAGATGTAAGAATACTTGGAGTTTAGAAGGACACTTACCAAATTCTTGATAGTTGTTTGAAGAAAACACCCTTGAGGATGACACACACACATCCACACAAATTTTTTTTAGAGAGAAAGAAGAGGGGTTCTTGAGAGTAGAACAGAGTGAAAGATGAATTTTGGTGAGGGTATAGGGGGAGGGGGGTTCGGCCGAACATAAGAGAGAGAAGGGGGAAAGGGTTTGACTTTTTTGAGGTTTGATGGGATACATGCCTAGATACATGATGGTCCAAGGCTTTGTTATTTGGGGAACAAAATTGAGGTGGCAAGAGTTTTACCCATTTATTTTTCCTTTTTTTTGTTAAACCCTAACCAAACCCTATAGGGTTTTCGGTCCTCAAGGCTTTTAAATGGGTTTTCAGCCCAACAAGATGTTTATGGCCTTAGGGTTTATTTGGGTCCAATAAGAGTGTTTTCGGTCCAATGGAAGGCCCAAAAGAAGTTTTCGGCCCAATAGGGCCCAAGAAAGAGTTTTCGGCCCAATAGGGTGTTGGGCCGAGAACTCTTGGATCAAGGCCCAAAATTGATTGGGCTTAGCTATTGGATCGCGTTTAAGGCTTGCATGAGGCTATTTTAACTAGAATCACAATATGTGCACGTATGAATTCAAATAACATTGTAGTTTGAATTTTATTAATAAGATGCAACAGGGTTACATAGAGGAATTTGTTGTGAAGAAGCTTCACATCTCAAACCCTATATTGCTAGTTGTGACAACCCCAAAATACGATACTGTTATTTGATGTTTTGATATGTTAGAAAAACATGCTAGTGATAGGCTAATGATCTTAAGGAATTGCATGATAGAATTTTCTGATTATATGATGCCTGATCGCCTTGGATTCTCATTTATATGAAAGTGACATCATTACTATAGTTGCTTAGTGAATGCATCATAGTTGAAGATAACTAAGATTCTGTAGCCTGAGAATATTTGGTTTGGCTTAATTTTCTTTTCCTCGTTTGGTTGTGGGCTTAGAGTAGGACTAAGTATTCGACTGTCTATAGGATCCAGTGTTATGTATGGCTAGCATCGCGAGTGCTACAGGGTTGGTGGAAGTTTCATGAGCGGGTGCAGTGTTTAGCGGGTCAACACGAGGAATGATTAGCCATTATAGAGAGAGTGAGGGCAGGGAGAAGGTGTACCTGTGGTGCTAGGAGTTGGAGATCGAGTATTTCTCGCGATGATGTGACTGATTTTATTGCATTTTAGTGCTAGTCGGCTTCTCTACTCGAATGCTGCTTGATTTGTGATTTGTGGAGCTCATAAGTGATGTGAGTTAGCCATTAAGTGAATATGTCAAGTTACATGTGAAAAAGGTTGGATAATCTTAGAGTGACAGACTTGACCCTGCTTCGCAACTCTTGTCTGAGTCCAACCGTCGTAGGGATGAGTCTGTTACTCGAAGGATTATATAAGCTCTGTTGCATGTGATTGTATTCATGGAATGGATAATTGATATTGTGAGGATTTTTCAATAGCTGATGGAAGAGGGGGTGTGGGTGAATCCTAGGATAACCTAGAGAGTATTCTGGTGCAGTTGTTTCGTTGTTGAGCAGGTTTCAGGAGTATTTTGTGACTAGGTCTTAGAGGACCCAAGATGATTCTTTAGCAGAGTATGGATATGTGTGGAATGTAGTATTGGGCCCATATTACTAGAAGCGCAGGATCGATACTCAAATCAAGGAGCACTTTGGAGAATCTAAGGGTCTAGGAAAGATAGCATGGTTGGATACCATGGATCGAGGCAGTGGTATAGTATCTGTTGATCTTCTGGCTTGGGCTGCTCAGGTGAGGATGGGTTTTGTGTTGTTCAGGCCCCTATGGCGATATTGATGTAGGTAGACTGGTTCAGACCCGGATGAGTATGTTGATTGGAAATCTCGAGGGTTTTGTTAGAGGTCGTGCCTCAACCCTCGAGACACGGGGAGGAAGCGGTTGTCATGATCGGTTGGAATTGCATTTGGGATAAAGTGGTGGATTGTCAGTTTGGGTTTTCGTTATCTGTGAGGCAGGGATTTTGCCTTCAGTTTTTCCGAGTTGGAGGGAGTGGGCAGGCTTTGACCTCCCAAGTTAGTTTGGATTCTTAGCTTGAGGTATGTTGGTCGACGTGGTTCGTAACGACATGTCAGCGTTGGTGTTCCCATGTGGTTTGTTGTGGCATGAGTATCTTAGCGATGTGATCAAGGGCCGTATCCTTGGGTGTTGGGAAGTTCGGGTGTCGGATTGTCATGCGGGTTGCATACAAAGGCGTATGTTTGGATCGTAAATTGGTAGTTGCCTATGATTTATAAGTGGTTATTATGGGAAGATCTGAGGTCTTCAGCTGTGTTTCAGGTTCCTCATGGGGTTCGTTTGATCCATACCTGGAGGACCATTCTGTGGATGATCTGCGTTTCATGGTAAGGTATGGTTGTATCGAGTTGGGTTAGTTGGGTTACGTTTTGGTATAACCACCAGTGAGCGGTGGTTCGAGTTCTAAGTGTGGGAGAATTGGGAGTTATCAGGTTGAGTGTCAGGCCTTGAGGGTCTTGGCAGTTCGTGGTTTCGGATCGTTGTCTTTGGAGTAGTTCGGCAGTTATTGACCAATGGATCTTTTCTAGAAGTGGGTGTGTTCAGTTCCATGAGGGTCTTGATTTCTTGTTTTGAGTGTTAGTCTATCCTTGACCATTGGTCATGGGGGGTTCATCATTCAACGAAGTTTCCTTGGAAGGTTTAGAGGTGTCAGTCGAGATTCAGTGATCAGGCCAATCTGTCGTCAAGTTTAGTATATTTTATGATTCCTTAGGTCTTCATGTTTGTTTACCCTCAATGGTGGAGTGGAAGCTTGGTTCATAGCAGGATCATCTTGAAGGTTGGTAGCCTTCAGGATCATGTTGAAGGTTTTCTTGAGCTCGTGGGGTAGTGATGGAATCGTTTCAGTCTAGTATTGGGTCTTGTTTTGATCGATCGTGAAGATGTTTTCTATTTTGATTAAGGTGGCATGTCAATTATCTCTAGTGTTCCTTTTCTCTTCGGATGAGATTTTGGGTCTCTTAAGTAAGAATATGGGGGTGTTCGGTGTGAGCTGGGCAAGATGGCTTTGGGGATCTTGGTTCGAGGTATGTGCATGGTTCTCTTGGATTTCAGCTTCTGATTCGGATCAGGAGTGTAATCGTTATCCTTTTTTATGGATCATGCACTACTTTGTTTTGTATGGATTGCTTGGGTAGCAACTAGGTGGTGATTGATGTCTCTGTGAGAGTATCGTCAAGGTCTGTGTGTTATCAGAAGCATTCTAGTTATAGGTTGTGGGCCTAGTGGTCATATGGTTCATTCCTTTTGCTTGTGGTGTCTTTGGGGTTGACGCGTTGATGGGAGTCGGGAGAGTTGTAAAACTGTTGATTGGATAAGGGGAGTAGCGAGGATAGAGGGAACTATTAGTCTGGTATTAGAAGGTCTTGGCAGATTGTATGCAATAATTCCAGTTGTTCGCAAGCAGTCTTTAGATTTATGATTCTCAAGTTGGAAATTCCTTATGCCGTTGTAAGTTGTGAAATTTTTGGTGATTGTATCGAGTGGGTTCCCTGGTGGGAGTGCACCGACGTCAGTAAGGGTTGGATGTATCGCAACAGTTCATGGTTGGATCGTAGTTGCTCGTCAAGCAGTGGTCGGTAATGGCATAGCTCAAAGTCAAGGGTGTTAAGATTATGGGCTCTTCATATGGTTTGGTTTTGGGATAAGTTTGCGGTCAGTGTGTTTCGAGGATCATTCTTCATGGTTCGGGTAATGCCCCAGTTGGGGTCTGGGGGTGGATTCAAATGGATGGTTCTACCATTGTGGAAGTTGGGCAAGCGAGGAGGTTTCGGGCTCCTAGTATCAGTGTTTCGGGAAGTTTCAGTGATTCGGGCAGTGTCAGTGTTTCGAGCAATATTAGTGGCGTGGGATTACAAGTGTGTGTGTCAAGTATCTGGGAGTTTGGGAAACGATAAGTCACCCACATTAGGATTAAACAATATCAGAGTAATTGGTTTGGCCTTGTTGCGCAACTCTCATCTGAGTCTAACCGATGCAGGGATGAATCTTCTACTCGAAGGATTATCTGAGCTTTCTGTCGAGTATAAGTGTTCTATCCCTATGTATGGTCAATGACTTTGTTTCCCTTCGAAGCAACAATGTGATCAGGGGTTGGAATCATTTTGGTTGGTACGAGACTCTATGAGGTCGGCTTGGTGATAGTTTGGTGGGGGAACGTCTGACAGGGAGTCAGACCATTGAGACTTTAGGTTTCGGATTTCAGGTGAGGTAAGATTGGTTTTATTCAAAAGATTAAGGATTCGTTCTTCATCTGGCTTGGAGAACTATTCTAAAAATGGTTTCAATAGATCTGGATAGACCATGGTATAATCCGAGTTGGAAGCATTATGTTTGGTCTGTTATTCGTTGACAGTTTGCCACATATTTGTTTCAATGTGGGCGGTCTGTTGGGGAGTCAGAACATTATAGATTTCAGGTTTGAAAATGGTAGAAGTGGTCTGCATGGGCTGAAGTTTTGATTATCATCCTCATGATAGAAGCTTCAATTTGGGTTTCAGTTGCCTTGGGAAGATTATTTTGTGCGCAAAACTTTCCATTATGGTCATCAGGTCAGTTGTTTTGATATGAGTGTTATAAAGGAGCGATTTCGAGGACGAAATCGAATTTAAGTGGGGGAGAGTTGTAACAACTAGAATCTAGAAGGTTAAATTGTGGAATTATGCTAAGTTCAAGTTGAACTCGGTGAGTTGGAGGATCCAACTCGGCAAGTTGAAGATGAAGAATCATGGGATTTAGTGGGTCTACTCGACGAGTTGGGGAGCCTCAACTCGGTGAGTAAAAGTTAGCTTGACCACAACGTTTAATGAGATAACTTGACGAGTTGGCCATCAGAAGGAAACCCTAATTGTTAGGGTTTCACACCCTATTTAAAGGCCTTAAACTTCCTTGACCAGCCTCCTTATCAGCCTCTTTGTCCTCCTGAAACCCTAAATCGAGTTGTGAGCCTCTTGCTGGGAATCCTGCAGTTTTGAGTGGATTTTTGTGTGCTTTTAGTGCTTGGTGAAGGTTTGGAAGAGCTTGAAGTTGTTTAGCTTGGAGGGAAGCTTTAGGATCCAGAATCTATCAAAATTTTTGGAAACCATTTGATGTAAAAGTCTGGATCTTGGTGATTAATAGCTTAGATCTTCTCATTTGGGTTTTATTGTGATTTTGGCCTCCTTTTTGAGTTTATGGATAAGATAGGTGGTGTAAAGGTTTATCCTTTCATATCTGAGTTTGTTTTGCTACCCTTGAGCTTAAAGGTGCAAACTTTAGGAAGATCTTGATTTCATGCATACATTAAGTCAAGTGTTAAGTTCATTTGAAGCTTAAAAACTTCATCTAGACATGCATGGACGTAAAGTTAGAATCTTTACGTGGTTTTCCAGCTCAAGGAAGTCAGATCTATGCTTTGTGGCCATGGCTTTATGGATTAGGTGCTTAATGAATTAAGTTGCTGGACTTTAAGCGAACTCGGCGAGTTTATGGATAAACTCGATGAGTTGGCTTGGTTTTCCCCGATATTTCAAATGAATAGAGGAACACGACAAGTTGATGGGTAAACTCGGCGAGTCGACTTGGTTTTTCCTGATCTGTGTAGTTTTATGGAAAAACTCGACGAGTTGAAGGACAACTCGATAAGTGGGGTCAACTTGGACCATTGACTTTGACTTTCAATTTATGTCCTTGACCAAGTTTGTCCTTATTGAAACAAAAAGTGACTCTCTTTAATTTAACGATCCCTAGTCTTGTTTGTCTATCGCAATTAGTTCTGCTCCCGCAATTGGAGATGCTACCGCAATTGAAGTTTGTTTATCGAAGTTGAAGAAGTTATTTTGTGAGCTAGAGTGAACCGCAACCACTACCGTAGTGAAGAATGATGAAGACCTATTTGTTATGTTAACTGTATTAGCGTGTTATCATTGCTTTATGCAGTGAACCTTGCATGGTCACTTAAGTCAGTAGAATATTAGTTGTTTATTTCAGATGTAACTTTATGGGACTCTATAAATAGAGACTCCCTTCTTCATGTAACCGTACCTCTTACACGATATTTTGAACTATTCACTGAAATACAAAGATCATTCTCTCATATCTCTATCGTATCTAATATCCGAGATCCTCTTCATCTTAAATTGTTCATATTTACTAACTCGTGTTTGACTGCAAACCTTGTTATGAATCAGTTTGATGTCTACTTGATATAACTTGTTATTTATATTTCCTTTACATTTCCGCAACTAACTATCTAACATTTCTAACTTATTATTATTGTTGAGCTAACTTGATCCTTTGAGATTAACTTATTCTGCAATTATTATCTTGTTTTAACGTTTGTTCAAGTAATTCTCAGAAGTTTTTCTCTTAACAATTGATATCAGAGCCAAAGTGGTTGCTTTTTAAACAAAACTCTAATTTTAAAACGCCTTCTATACCACGAAAGCGCATTCTTAAAAAAATACAAAAAAACAAAACATAGGAAATATGGCACAAACTTTATCATTGAATGTTTCCAACAGTGTTGGAGGGTCAAACAGAGCACCAATACGTGTTACAAATGAATACAATCATTGGTTACAAAGAATGGAGAGGTATCTTAAGAGACTCGAAAGAGACGTATGGAGATATGTGGAAGAAGGTCACCATGTCCTTGTTCTTACTCCAGTTCAAGCAGATGGTACTCAAGCCCAACTAGGTGGAGGTCTGGCTATAATGAACCGAACAACCAAAAATGATCTTGACAAAATGGAAAATGATGCCATAGCCTTCTATGAAATCTCTTGCGGTGTTGCTCTAAACAACTTTGATATCATCATCAAATGCAAATCAGCTAAGGAGATCTTGGATGTGCTCAAGAACCTCTATCAAGGGTCAGAACAAGCTCAGGATAAGAAACTCACCATAGATATCAATGAGTTTAACAACTTTAAACCTCTTCCCGGTGAAAGTCTTGACAACTCGTTCAAACGATTCAATCTCATCATCACGAAGTTGTCAAATGTGGGTACAATTAGAAGCTATCATGAAACAAACCTACAATTTCTCAACAGTTTGGGAAGACATTGGTCTACCGCAAAGATGATTGTGCAAGGTGATAGAAAGATCCATACGTTGTCCTTGTTCAAGTTGTATGGAGAACTTCAGGCAGAAGAATCAACTGTGATGAAAGATTGTGCTGACCTCGGTGGACCACTTGCACAGATAGCCCAAACCCCACAAGTCAAAACTCCACAGTACTCATATCCCATAGAATCATCTTATCCACTTTCATATGACAACTTACCACTGTCATATGAGGCTGATGTTGAAATCGATGACGAAGAAGAATTCTAGAATTCCATCGCCTTGCTTAGCTAGCAATTCAACCGACTACCACCAACATCATTTCGTAAAAATCAGTAGCTTACCAAATCACCTTTCAACCACAACTTCAATCTGCAGAACAACCACTCACGATTTCCCCAAAATCCTCGCAGTCCAACAAACCATCAGACTTCGGTACCTCAACAGAAGAGAAAAGTGAAGTCATTATCTACCACAAGTGTCATAAAGAAAATAATTTCGCTAAAGACTTCAAAGCAAATGTGGTTAAGGACAAGGCATTCTACCTTAGAATGACCCAAGAGATTGAGGGAAAGGAAAAGGCTAGATCATATGTTGCTCCAATAAAGAGGGATCGTCAAGTGTGGTCATCCGGATATGAAGATGAAGATTTTGACAGCAAGAGAAAAGGAAAGATCTGCATGGTTACAGCTGCTGAAGAGGACGGATCAATGAATTTGGAGAGGAATTATTGCTACGTGGCCAAAGATGGCACCCTCAGCATCGTCGAACAGGTAAAAATCATGATCCATTCTAATAATTTCAGCATGCATGACAGTGAACCATACTTAGAAAGACTTAATGACACATGTGCTCCTGTCCTTTTAAACTACAACAAAACACTAGATGAAAAGAATATAGCATCCCAAGAGCTATATCTCGTGAGAGTAAGACTTGAGGATAAGAGACTTAAGGTTGCCATGCTAGAAAAGGATTTGTTATTAGAAAAGGATGCTAGGATGTTGAATGAAACTCAGTTAGATATTGCTTTAAATCAAAGGGATTTGGCCCAGAAAGAAATTATACGTTTGAATCAATTAACTGAAATGATTTTTAATGAATCTGAAGCAATTGAAAACTTAGTTAACAATGGGACCATAGACAATACTTACAATTGGGGATGGCCCAATGGGTACTTAGCCGATGAGAACTCAACTCCCCGGTTTAATGTTGATCGTCCATATGTCCCACCACACCTTGAATTTCATTACCCAGTCAATGATAAAACGTTCCCCGAAGACATAAGATGCCACTTCGGTAGACTTCATGAACTTAGTAACAATTATGTCATCGAGAAAATTCTTCCTGGATCCTCGGGTAACCCAAGTGATCAACCCATCATTGGCACAAATTTTCCTGATTCTCAATCCTTTTTAAATGTAGATGAAGAAATCATTGTGGAAGGACCAGAATCTGTTGTAAAATGTCCATCCCTACCTTCCATAAAGTGTCCCAACAATAAACCATCCTTGACATACTCTGCGGTAGTCCAGTCATCCGCACCACAGACCGCAGTCAAAAGCACAACGACTATCCAACCCATCCGTCATGAATTACCAATTGAAAATTTTGAATTTGGTCAATGTTCATAGAGTCCTGAACTTTCTAGTTTAGATGACTCGAGTCCTTGTTTTTAAACTGTCACAACTAGCAAATTAGGGTTGAGATTGTGATTCTTGTACAAAACAATTTCCTCCATGTAACCTTGAAACATCCAATCAGTGAAATTCAAACTACAATATTGTTTAAATTCATACGTGCATACATTGTGAATCAAGCCTCGTACAAGCCCAAAACTTGATCCAATGGCTAAGTCCAATCAATTTTGGGCCTTAGCCCAAGAATTCTCAGCCCAAAACCCCTATTGGACCAAGACTTCTTCATTAGGGCCTATTGGGCCGATAACTCCTTCATTGGGCCTTAATGGGCCGGAAACCTTTCTTTGGGCCCTATTGGGCTTTCCATTGGATCTAAAACCCTTCCTTAGGCCTTATTGGGCCAAAAATATCCTACCTATGGACTTTAATGGACCGAAGACTCCTATTGGGCCAAGCCAAAAATCGAAAACCACTCTTTTTGGGCCACCCTTTGGGCCGAGAACCCTGGGGTTCGGTTAAGGCTTATAAAAAAAGGAAAAAGGATTGGAAGAAGGAGTTGCCACCTCCTTATTACCCCATACATCAAAGCTATGGACCTCCATATATAAATGAAATCTTCACATCAACTAAGCTCAAAGTCAACTATTTTTTTTCCTCTCTCCCTCTTATCTCTCGGCTGAAACCTCCACACCCTCACACACACAAAACAATTTCAATTTCACACTTTACTCTCAAGAATCCTCCTTCATTTCTCTCAAGAATTCATGGGTGTGTGGTGCCATCCTCAAGACTTTCTTCAAACAACTCATAAGCTTGGTAAGTTTCTTGTAAACTTAAGTGATTTCTATACATATCTAAGTTAAGAAATTTTTGTTTACACACTTTTGTCATGTGTTAAGCTCTTAGAAACACCACCATTTTTGAGAACCTCTCCAAGACCAAGCTTGGCTCGAAAACTCCTTCCTTTTACCTCCGACCACATGAAACCAACCAAGGTGAGCTTCATACCCCAATATTTTCCGGGTTTTTCATACTCTTGGGGGGGGGGGATACAAGTCAAATCTCGTTTAACCATTGGATAATTGCATGTACCGGTGTGTAATGTGTTTAACCTTTAGATAATAGCATGCATCTTAAGTATTGTTGTTGAAATGTTGATTGTTTCATGTTAACCCACCATAAACTCGAGATTTACAAGGTTCATGTTACTAGATTAAGTTTATCCTTTGGATAATTTCTTGTATCATAGTCATGGGTTTAAGATGAAAAAGGTTCTCAACTAAAAAGGTTCTCAATGTGTGTTAAAAATCATAAAGTATATCCTAATAACATATCTGTGTTTTGTAAAAATCGTGACATGCTAGAGTCACAAAAACATAGTATATTTTGTGTTACAAAACTCCTAAACAAAATTTTGGCGTGTTACACAAACAACAAAACTTGATTATTTTACAAAAAAAAAATTGGTTTTACTAGTGAAATAGTCGTAATATGTTGTCATCATTTTAGTGGTCAAAAAACTTAGAGGATTATGCTATTACCGAACATATGTTACAAATAGACAAGTTCATTAATGATTATTTATAAAAAGTGTTATAAATAATTTAATCAAAGCTGTATACAAACAGAATTGTTACGACAAAAACATCTATGTGTCATAATCTGTCCATCATAAAGCTTTTAAAAGTGCAAGTATAAGCCGTATGTTATAAAGATGTAAAACGCGTGTCATAAAACTTCAGTCACGAATTTACAGTAGTAAGGTTATTTTCATTATTTAAGAATGGGAGTCAAAGTTCACGTAAATCTGTTAAGGCACTTGTGAGACTTTCCTTCATTGTACCTACCTAGCATACACCGTAAGTCCTGTAGTTATAACCAGAGTCTCCTGGAGGGAGAGCGAGGTAATTGTGCATAGATCTATATAGGGTTGACACCCCCACACCTGAGCTGTTCGCTACAGCTAGTTGGGGTCAGTCTAGGGTGAAAAATATCTTACCGAAACTGACGCCTAAAGAACGTCATGACATGCATATCAGTCATATTAAACATAGTTGTAATGACTCACATAGGGATTAACAATGTTATTTTGGATTTACGAAATTATACACTTCACTAGTTTTATAAAATATAAAACTACGCTTCATTATTTTGTACATTACCATCACCACCTCAGTCTTAGGGTTTTAAGACTACATTTTTTCATAAAATAGAAAATATGGGTTTTTCTGGGAACACACACTCTTTTCAATTACAAACAAAAGAAAACAAAGGACATGCATGCAATTATTCACAATTTTAGAACGAGACTTACAAACCATTTTTCACAGAAAATATCAGATTTTCTGGAGCTTTACAAATTATTACAAAAGATGTTACAAGGATTTTTATACAAATATGCTTATGAACTCACCAAATTTTTGGTTGACGCTTTTCAAAACGACTTGTATTCTTAGGGAGTCAGTGAGAAGGTATTTGGGCTATGGATTTTGGATATTTGCTACATTTTGGAACATCATATTTTATGTCGCTTTTGTGTAAACTTGTGAACAGATACAACCTGTAAACAATGTATATTGGAGTATTTTAATGTATGATGTTTGGTTGCTATGTTTCATTCATATTTAATTGTTATGATACTATACAATGACGTCATCCGCCCCCGGACGTTTCCGCCGTCTTGGTTCGGGGGTGTGAAAGATTGGTATCGGAGCATTATTTATAGCGAACTAATATATCTAACCATACAACATGTACAAGTATAAATACAATGGGACTAAAACACTCTGACTAAAAGTATACTTTAAAAATATAAATATTTTACCAAAGTGTACATACATACATACATGCCTACTAGAAAACAATAAGAAGAGTTGGACATCGTGACTAAAGTTAGACAATTATGTAATCATATCTAGGGTAAATATAGCCTGATCAACTATATTTATTCGATATATGACCAACATGTGTCTAGGAGTGGTCAGGGTGGACAACAAATCTAAAACTCATCAACTATAAATCAAAAGGGTCTAAGAACAAAACTAAAAGACATAAAATACTATAGGAGCAATTTAATATTCTATCTATTTCCTCGTTGTGTAGACACTATGGTTGGCTTCCATCACCTAGGGGACCCATACTTCCCCAATCAAGGAAACGGGGGATGGATTGAGGAGGATTCCGAGGAGATCGAGGAGGAAGAGACCAAAGAGGAGGAAATAGACGAGGAGATTGGCGATGAAGACGAAGAGGACGAGGATTCGGACGCCGAGTCTGAAGTCATCGACCCTCGCTACATGGCGTGGGTACCAGCATATCGTTTGGGCCCCAATGGCCCTATGCCCCCGTGTGCCTACGACCTAGAGCGATGGAGCAGACACCAGGGACAACGTCCACCGTTCAGGATAGAGACAAGGCTTTACAACCTTCGCCATGGAGGGACAGCGGACTGAGCACTTCCTATTATGGTCCGAAGGATCACCGACATCAGAGACCAGGCGCAGACGACAACCCATCGGGTCGTGGAGATGAGGACTACACTGGAGGCCACTACCGCCTGCACTCGAGATCTTCAGAGAGACCACTATCCAATGGAGCAACTCATTGAGGATCTTACCACTGCACGAGCAGAGGTAAGGGAGTACCAGGAGCGGCATGCTGCTCTGGAGGAGAGGGTGCGTGTTGCCGAGAACCGATTAACCGAGCTTCAGGGCGCTTCTACCTCATCACGGGCACCACCAGGGATCACTCGTCGTGAGTAGGACTTATCCTACATACCGTTTGTTGTAGATTTAGTTATGGGTATACGTTGGTGCTACCCCCTTTCCTTTCTCTATGTATGTAGGATCGACCCTACGTTTAAGTGATTACACTACTCGCAGGTTCGTTATGCTGTCATATTTTATCCTCTATGTACTGTAGACCTTTTTAAAAAGGTCAATTTTTAGGCATTATGTACTAAAACGTTATCATTAATGAAACGATTATGTGTTTTATTTGTGATGTTATTATCTTCTATGTTCTCTCTTCTCATTTTTATTTGATGTAATACAGTTTCAACTATAAGTATAATCAAACCATCGTAACCGCTAAAAACAAAGGGTTTCCATAAACTCATCTTTAGTCCTACTTCACAGCAGGAAATGCCCAGAAGGTACATTTGTAGAAATAACATAATAGCGCCACCACCACCACCTCCTCCACCAGAAATGGATTCTGCTGCATTCCAGGAGGTAGTCTTAACTGCAGTTACTGCAGCACTGGCACACATCAATAATGGAACAAACAAAGGAGGAAACGGAAATGGGACGGGGGGTTCCAATCACGGAGATAATCCAGGACATCAGAGAACCTGCACATACAAGGATTTCTCCAACGGAAAGTCAAGACCATTTAATAGGAGCGGAGGGGTGATATGTAACTCCCATGTTTCTCGCTAGGCATATCCTATAAAAATATGTATTTACGTTGGTCGAAAAATGTAAACTTATTGTGAATAAATAAAATAAAAATCATTCAAACATAATACGTGTGTATATAAATGTGATTTATTTTTAAATTATGTGTATATTTGTGTAAAAGCTTATTTTTAGAAAAATTTATTAAATAGGGCTAAATAAAAGTTTAAAAATAAAAAATCATTTAGAATACTAATCTAAATGAAAGCGGTAGAGACCGTAACTATTAGCTCGTCGATATAAAGAACAAAATAAATATATATTATATAATTTTCGAAATATAACTCCCGAAAATAATTGTGTATGTATATTTTAGGATCTTAGTAATCATATGTTGGATTCATATATTATATCAATTTGGTAAGTGATAATTCATAATTATTAGAACTATATGTATTGTATATATATATATATATATATATATATATATATATATATATATATATATATATATATATATATATATATATATATATATATATATATATATATATATATATATATATATATATATATATATATAAGTTAATTGATTATGGTTTTGTTTTAAGAAAAGAGACGTAAATATGTACATATAATGTTATATTAACTTGACTAAAGTTATTGGTTATATATGTTATGAGTTATGATATACACTCGTAAAGTTAATCATATTATGGCAAATCTTTATATACTTAATATTTTTTCTTTCACTACATTCATTTGAAACTCCCATTATTTTTCTTTCACCACATTCATTTGAAACTTCCATGACTTTTCAATTTCTTTCTAATAATAATTATAAATTGATTAATAGTGTTAAAGAAATATCAAACTTAAAGTATAGTCATATATAAACTAAATTTACATATTAAAATAATATATTTATTTTTACTTATAAAGTTATGTTTTTTAACTTTTAACATATTATACTTAATTTGTTGGTTGTAATATATTGTTGGATGTAAACCATTATCGTTATAAAAATACAATTATGGAACAACTTATATAAAATACTTAAATTATCAATTTAAATATAACATTATTGGGTCAACTTAAATATAAGTTTTAGTTTAACTTAAACAACACAAAAAATATTTTGTAAATAGTTAAAAGTGATAGATTGTAGCTTCTTTCTAATAATGATTATAAGTTCGTTAATAATGTTAAATAAATATTAAACCTAAAGTTTAATCATAAGTAAACTAAATTTCAATTTTAAAATAATATCTTTACTTCTACTTAGAAAGTTATGTCTGTAACTTTTAACATATGATACTTAATTTATTAAACTTAATATGTTGTTGTTGTTAACAATTATTAGTTTAAAGCTACAACTTCTGAACAGTTTGGAAAAAATACTTAAATTGTTAATTTAAATATATCATTACAGTGTTAACTTAAATATAAATTTCAGTTACACTTAAAAAACCAAAGAATACTTTGTAAATAGTTAAAAGTGATAAGTTGTAGTGATAAATGCAAAAACTAAATTATAATCTCAATTTAACTAAAATATTTCATAAATATATTTTTATAATCGATAAAAGTTTTCAAATAAATAGCTTAAAATAACTTACAATAACAATATTTAATAATAACTCTATATAAATGATAATATTGTTACCTTTAAAATAAAAAAAATAATGTTTCATGTATTAAATAATTATAATGATAGAAATTAAAACATTAATCAAATAAATTTTAATAATTTACTTAAAAATAACACAACTATAAATAACATTAAACCATATATTATATTTAATTTTATTCATGTGTAACTCGCGGGTAGAAGTCATTTAAACAATTGACATTATGCATTTATAATAGAGGTATATATTATCATATAATTCAAAATAATCAATATATTATATCAATTTAGTATAGGGATTATTATATCAAATTCAACAACGTTATTGTTATATTTAAAAGAAACATATATTTGTAAAGTCGTCAACTATATATGAGTTTCTGCGCAACGCACGGACATTCGCCTAGTAGAATATAAATACGTGTACATATTAATAAAATAATAATAATAATAATAAGAGGATAATAATGAGGGATGGATTGCTTAATGTCCAAGATAAAATGAATAGTCATCTTCATACGTGTTATTCAAATTGAGATATGCGTACGTGTTAATAATGCGTGAATGACTAAGCCTCCGTAATTGTAGTATAAATCAATGTTTTAAAAACCGGTTTGAACCGACCGGTCGAACCGGTTGGACCGGGAACCGGGAGAGGGAACGGTTCAACTATCACCGGTTTTACATTGATTTGTGAACCGGATTGAACCGGCTGGTTTTTAGAAAAAACCTGTTGAACCGGTCAAAATAAAACGGTTGAACCGGTTAAACCGAATAAAAACACACAAAAAAAATCATTTACATTATAAACTTTGGTGATTTTTTTCAAATATATTTAGTTTTCTCTAAATAAAAACATATGGTAAATGTTATAGATTCTTTTGATGTGTTTGTATTCATCAAAAACTATATTTCGTTTCAGTATTATATTTTATTTTCTTTGACTTATATGGATTGATGTAATACATTAAAACATATGGTTAAGTGTTATTTTAATCTATTTTGATTCATCTACAACTTATTTTTATGTGTATTTTTAATGTTTAAACTTGTAAACATCAAATTCATAATTTTTATATGTATGTATGTGTAGGAAAATACAAAAAAAAAATATGAAAAATATAGAAACCGGTTCATCCGGCGGTCGAACCGGTTAAACCGGTTGAACCGGGAACCAGTCACCATACCGGTTCAACTAAAAAACCGGTTTTTAAAACATTGGTAGAAATAGAGTGGCTTCTTTATTTTGAAACATACAGTTAATAAAATCTATAAAGGGACAATTTTATATCAAAGAATCGCATTGGAAATTATTGGGATATACAGTCGTTATATCCGGTGAGTGCATAGTTACTTTCAGCTTACACATAGATATGAAATATTTTTTATAAATTACGTGCTATGTGTGCATATTATCTGAATACTTGCTGTCTATGTTGAATGAACGTTTTTATACATGTTTTTAATGATTTAAACTGTATATGTATTTTATATCTACGAAAATATTGGGGTAAAACATGGGTAGATGTAATAGGTGATGTGTGATAAAATGATGAGAGACCTCGATGTTGTTGTTGTTGATTCTGTCATCTAGCGGAGTATGGATGATGACCACAAACTCTTCTAGACAGTCCAGTGGAACGCTAAAAGGCTCGCAACCTGTAGGTGTTTGTGAACGATGTGTTTACCAGTGTACTCCATCCCCCACATGGTTTCCTTAAGGACATTTATTGCTGAGGAATCCCCTTAGCAGTAATGTCCATCCCGATGATGATCCTTAGACTAGGTCCCTTATGATAGGTGTTTTAGAGACATAAAGTGAGGATAACGGGAACGGGTAATCGGGTTATTGTTGGTTGATGAAATTAATAAACTTATTTATTATGGGTTGAAAACCCTATGTGCTTACCAGGCTCCCAAGCCTGACCCACTCAGTTTTATGTATTACAAGTACTAGCGCTTGAGCATAGTTGTGATGTGTTGGGATGAGGGATTACAGATATAGGCCTGTGGATATGAAATAATGTAGTAAGGCTTATATTGTATTGTTTAAACTTATGTACTGTATCGAACATGACATCCCAAGTCTTTTTAATGAAATACATTTCTACAGAAATGCTTTGATAAATCTTTATCATATATTTATTTTGGGACAAATTCTGCAACACTTTTATTTAAATGTTACTTTGATTTTCAAACAAGCATAAACAAAATCGGTCTTTTCTGGACGTGAAAATGGGGATGTCACATGATAGCTCTCACCCAATGGTTTGCGAAGATCAAATCTATCTTTGAAATTTGTGGTTGTCCTGAAGAAAGTAAAGTGAAGTTCGCAGCTTGTACATTTTCTGATAGGGCACTCTTATGGTTGAACGACCATGTCAAGGCTCTAACTCTACAAGTAGCAAACTCCATGGCGTGGGGGAACTCAAGAACCTGATGCTCGATGAGTATTGCCCCAGAGGTGAACTGCGGAAGCTTGAACAAGAGTTATTGAATCTCACTGTAAAAGATTCCGACATTGAGGCTTAATTACATTTCCAGGTTCAGCGATCTGGTGCTCTTGTAACCGAGAATGATCACCTATGAGAGCAAGAAAGTCGAACGATTCATCTGGGGACTAACTCCCCCAATTCAGGGAAACGTGATTGCTGCTAACCCCTCAACCTTTGATAGTGCCAAGCACCTGGTGCGAAAGCTTTACTACCATGGAGAATCGAAGGGAACGAAGACTGTTGTCACTAAACCAAAGAAGGGGGATGATAACAAGAAAAATTGGGGAAAGAAGAGAAAAGGACAAAAGACTCAAGAGTCGGGGAAGAAGCAACAAATCGTAGCAGTTCTCGCTGCTACCACTCCTGCTACAACAACAACAGATGCACTAGCACCTGCAAAGTTGTATGTCGGCTCCCTCACAAAATGCGATAAGTGTAATTTCCACCATAATGGCACATGCCGAGACCTACAGTGCACGAACTTTAACTGAAGAGGGCACACCTCTCGGTATTGCAGAGCACCGCCACAACAAAACAACCAACCCAACAATGTTGGAGCAAGTCAAGCATGTTACGGGTGCGGGGAGACTGGCCATTACAAAGGAATCTGTCCCAAGGACAACAATCAGAGTGCGGGGGTAACAAGCAGAGTCTTAGGAAACATCCACGACACCCGAAGCAAGTCCCGACGCCCCGAATACCCGAGAAAATAATATTTTCAAGTAAAAATTCTGCGCACTCAAGGTCCGGTTTTCAACAAAATCCCTGGTTTCGTCAAAGAAAGTCATATTTAGAGGCGAAGTGCTACCCAAATTATCATTTCACGGTGAGTTCAATATAGGGACATTTGTATGTTATGTTTTATATATTTAATGTACTTTCCTGTGTTATATCGGATTTATGCCTTTGGCCATGTAGAGCATGACTCGTATAACTTCTGGTATTGGCTTTGTGCCTTTGGCCATGTAGAGCATGACTCATATAATTTCTAGTATTGGCATAAGGCTATGCAGGGCTGAAAGCCTGTGTATTCTAGCAAAATGATAATCTGAAATTGTATTTTCTATGCCATTTGGGCTGAAGTTTTATTGATTTATATCAAGTATAGAAATTATTATGTCTCATTGATTGTAAATCATTGAATCAGATTGTTGGTTGATATGGAAAGCCTGTCATATGATACACATATGTATTTGTTGTTCCTTGTCCCTCTTTGCTTATGTTATATTGATATGTATATGGTACAACGTTATATTGTAACTGTTATTGAACTCACTAAGCATCATCTACTTATCCCTATCAATGTTTAATCTATTACGGGTAATAAGCATCCAATATAGTCATGTACTGGTAGAAGATGTAGAATAGATGAAATTATAGTTTTTGTATTTAGTGTTTAATTTCATGGGAAGTTATGTAATATATATAAAATTTGTAAAAATCTTAATAGTCGGTTTGTATCCAATCTTTTGTAATTAAACTATCAATGTAAAATATTGTTTATGAATATGCATGTAGCATAATTTGGAGTAACAATCGTCAAATATGAAAGTTTGGGTCTTTCACCATGGGGGGACTCGATGAGTCCAATTGAAAGTTCATCCTACTCGTCGAGTAGGTTCTTGCACTCGGCGAGTAGGAGGCCTAGAGTGTAGAATTTCGAGGTTTGTTGCTGGAATTGGACTAGAATCATTACCCTAAACTGTTTTTGACTTATAAAATATGTTTTTGATGTGGTAATGATTATGCTAATCCATTTTCAAAGGTTATTATCAAAGTTTCAAGTTTTATATATGTTTATATGATTCTTGAAAATTGTTGATATGAATGTTCATGCTTATGAGTTTTGGTAGATCATAGGATTTATTTGCAAATTGTTTGTTAGTGTAATTCTTGATCTAAATGCCAATTAATGGACTCCATAACTTGTCCTCAAGTTATGGAATTCCAAAAGTCTTTTCTTTAAAACCATTAACACTCATAAGTTATTGAAAACGAAAGGTTTTGAATAGTTTCAAAACTTGCCCTCAAATTTTGGAATTTGTAAAGTCACTTTAGAAAACTTTAATTCCAATCCCTGGAATTTTAAAAGTTTAAAATTCAACCCTTATACTTTATAATATTATAAGTTAATAATATATATGTATAAAACCAAGTCAGTCTTACCGTTAGTATGCCTCATTCACGAAGCCGATCTATAAGGGGGTATAAGGTTGTTGCCTATAAAATGACAGCTTAATGGGTGTCCACTCTCACCCACCGCTTCCTGACTGGTGGAGGTTCGTTAGTCGAACGGGTAGGACAAGGAATATAATTCTAATTAAAAGTATAATGATAAATATAAAGTAACTAAACCTTTTATAAAATCCCAATCTTAGTTACTTTAGGAAAATGTGAAATTGATGCTAACCCATGAAATTACACTTTGCACCTAGCTAAATTCGTTAGTGGAGCGTGTGTGGTTAACCGACACACTAACTTGGACTTAAGAAGTATGGCAAAGGATGACTTAAGGTTTGTCCTAGATCGGTAGAGTGTGTGTGGTTAACCGACACATCGATTAGGTGATAAAATTAAGAGTATCAAGTTAATTGCATGGTTATTCACACCTTGTTTATGATCCTCGGTATCCCAATCACAAACTTGAAGGGCATAATCGAGATTTAAACATGCCGTTGAATTGTTCAATGAATCTCAAAAGATCTAGGAGTTTCAATCTAATTTAAACCTAATAGTCTATTTCGTTTTTCATGGTGGAAATTGGTAAATCGTCATTTACCTACCTTCAACTATTTTGTAGCTTGGATTATGGCATCCCTCCTACTACAACAACAATAGCTGCACCAGCACCAGCATCTACAAAGCCGTATGCCAGCTCCCTCCCTAAATGCGATAAGTGTAATTTCCACCACAACGGCACATGCCGAGACCCGCAGTGCACCAATTGTTAAGCATGTTATGGGTGCGGGGAGACTGGCCATTACAAAGGAAACTGTCCCAAGGCCAACAATTGGAGTGCAGGGGGAACAAGCAGAGTCCTAGAAATGGGACAAGGGGAGGCTGTGCAGGATCCAACATTAGTTACTGATACGTTCCTCCTCAACAACATCTATGCGTGCATCTTATTTGATAGTGGGGCGGAATGAAGTTTCGTAAGTCATAAATTTAAAAACTTACTAAGTTAAAGTCCCCAAAAGTTAAGCGTAACCTTCACGTTGGAAATGGCTAATAGGAAAACAGAAACAACCAACAATGTATTCATAGGATGCACGTTAACATTAAATAATCACTTATTTCGAATCAACTTAATGTCGGTTACTATTTGAAGCTTTGATGTGATCATCGATATGGATTGGTTAAGCCTCCACCATGCCGATATTATGTGTTGCAAGAAGGTCGTTCGCCTTCACCTACCCAACGACGAAACCCTAATTATCTACGACGATAAACCCAATGCAAACCTTCGTCTCATTTCGTGCATCAAGGCACAACAGTGCTTGTAGAAAAACAACCAAGCCTTTCTAGCCCACGTGGTGGATAAAAAGAAGGAAGAAAAGATCATCACGGACATCCCGGAGGTATGCAATTTTCCAGACATGTTTCCAAAAGACCTCCCGGGAATTACCCCTGAACGACATGTCGAATTTCGGATCGACCTGGTACCCGGAGCCACGCCAATTACCAAATCACTGTATAGATTAGCCCCAACAGAAATGCAAGAGCTCTCCAGCCAATTGAGCAAGTTACTAGACAAAGGGTTCATAAGACTAAGCTTCTCGCCTTGGGGAGCTCCGGTTTTGTTTGTCAAAAAGAAAGACGGTTCCTTTTGCATGTGTATCGATTACCATGAACTCAACAAGCTCACCGTCAAGAATCGATACCCTCTTCTTAAAATCGATGATCTATTTGAACAGTTACAAGGAGCCTGTTGTTGGATTAGATGTCTAAGCCCTTAAATATTATTGGTATGTACTTGACTCGAGAGTAGCATGGTCCATTTGGGTTGCATATCATAAGGACAATTTGTTAGGATGGACTTTTGAGAGAAGGTTATTTATGGTTTATTAATATATTATAAGTTATAATATATTAATATGAATTCATATGTTTTAATTAGTATCGATCAAGAATTAATTTGGAATTAATTTAGTGATCAAAAGAGACTAATTAAATCTATGGGGACTAATTATGATAATTAGTTATATTTATATGTATTGGGCTTATGATCCATGTTGGACCAAGTTTATGTATGGATACATAAAGATTTGGGCCACATGAACCATGGATCATAAAACCCATGGGTATGGATGATGGGTTATACCCATGACCCTTGGAATCCTACATATAAATAGGTTACTCCATAGCCAAAATCACCACTTCTTTTCTTAGAGAAATATGGAGGTGTTTTGGTGCATGGAATTCTCTCTCAAGATCCACCTTTGTCCTAGGTGTGTTGTGATTCCATTTGAGGCATTTCATACTATTGGTGCTAAGCTCTTAAGGCCAAATACATCAAGACTTCAAGCCGCTTAAAAGGTATGTTTCCCTAACTAGTATATTATATGGTTTATGTCAAATGCATGCTAGTTATAGGTTTAATGCCTTGGAAATCATTTGCATGTATAATTAGTGAAAACATAGATCTAAGGTATTTAGGGTTGTATGTGCACCATAGGATGTTGTATTATACCAAAACCCAACAGTGGTTTCAGAGCCATGGGTTTTTTTCTACTATATTTGATGCAAATGTATTTTTTTTCAAGTTGATGGAAAAAAAAAGAAAAAAAACATGAAGTTTGTCAAATTTTATGATAATTACTTGATTTTATGAAAAACTAATTATTTGTAAAATTTGAGTCACTTTACTTCAAGAGTTGAATTAGGTCAATTTATTAAAAGATAGAATGATATGATTATTTTATTTGTTTTAAAAGTTTGATCTTAAGTGGTTTTAAGGAGTTACAAATTTTGTCATAAAATTTTGGAACTCAAAAGTTTTTTTTTTTAAGTTATGATCTTAAGAGTTTTGAAACTTCCAAAAGTTATGGATGTGAAATGTCTCATTTATTAACTCTTTAGATTATGAAGTCCAAGAGTCTTCAAAGGATAATTGTCAAAGTTTCAAGATTTTTATTAGTTTATATGATTATCTAATTTCTTGAAAATTGTTGATGTGAATTATCTTTACTTATGAGTTTAATCTAGATCATAGAAAAATTATTTGATTATTGTGTTAATTGGAATATTTGATCTTAATGGTTTTTATGAGCTCCATAACTTGTCCTCAAGTTATGGAAAGTGAAGAGTTTTTCTTTTTAAAGTGTCATTAAGTCTCATAGGTTATGAAAATAGAAGAGTCTCTATTTTTAATGTCATCATTAAATGATTTAATGTCTTCCATAACTTGTTTTCAAGTTATGGAACTTGAATTTTTTTTCATTAAACCTTAATTAAACTCACAAGTTATGAAAAAGCCAAGAGTTTTGAAAGGTTTCAAAACTTGTCCTCATGTTTTGGAATTTGTAAAGTTACCCCCATGTATACTTTAATTCCAAACTAGACCTTAGAATTTTAAAAGTTAAAATTCAACCCTTATACTTTATAATATTATAAGTTAATAATATTTATATATATGTATAAGAGTAAAGTCAGTCTTACCGTTAGTAGGCCTCATTCACGAAGCCGATCTATTAGGGGGGTATAAGGTTACTGCCTATAAAATGGCAGTTTAATGGGTGTCCACTCTCACCCACCGCTTCCTTGACCGGTGGAGGGTCGTTAGCTGAACGGGTAGGACAAGGACTATAATTCTCCCTTCATTAAAAGTATTAATGATAAATACTAAGTAACTAAACCTTTTTATAAATACCCAATCTTAGTTACTTAGGAAAATGTGAATAAGGTGCTAATCCATGAAATTACACTTTGCACTTTGTATAAGCCGGTTAGTGGAGCGTGTGTGGTTAATAGGCATACTAACTCGTATTTAACAAGGTAGGCAAAGGGTAACTTAATGTTTATCATGGTATTAATGGAGCATGTGTGGTTAACTGGCACATCGATTGAGGGGTAAACACTTAAGGGTACCAAGTAATTTGCATGGTTACTTCACACCTTGTTTTGTGATCTTCGGCATCCCAGTCACAAAACCTGAAGGGCACACTCGAGATTGAAACATGCCATTGAAAAGTTCAATGAATCTCAAAAGATCTAGGAGTTTCAAATCCAATTAAAACCTAATAAATTATTTCGTTTTTCATGGTGGAAATTGGTGAATCGTCATTCACCTACCTTCAAATATTCTATAGCTTGGATTACGGTATCCCTCTTCCAAGTTATAAAATAGTTTGTTGGGTCCTAGCCTTAATATTTCATATTTGGTGTTATATTAAGGACTTTAAATCAACTATCTTGAATATCTCCCAAAAGATGTCTAGCTCAGACATCTATGATCTTCCCAAATATCTTGGAACTTAACTTCCTCCACCTCCTCCAATTATTCTCCTTAACCCACAAGTTCAAAGTCACTCAAGCCCTATTGGCAAGGCAAGGTCTAGGTGTGATCACATCTTGGAGATGAAGTCACATACTGACAGGCCAGGAGAGTTGGGTGTAAAAGTCTTAAGAAAGTTAGTGGTTCAATCACTTTCTAAGTCACATAGTGAGTTCCTTGGGACTCCTATGAAACAGACTATGACAAGACCCTTAATGATCTTATCTATTTGCTTGGTGCTGCTAAATTAGAAATGATTTAGTGTACTAGTAAAGCAAATTTGATTAGGAGATCAACTTCCCAAAACTTTATGGACAGAGACAATAGTGACACATGAAATTCAGAAAAGCATTCTCTTCCCAATGGAAAGGGATCGGCCATAGTCAACTCAGTTGACCAAATGATCAAGAGAAAGGCTAAGTCTGAGATAGTCCCATGTACTATTACCTAAGGGTCCATATGGTCCTATTGCCAAAAGGAAAGGGCATTGGTTGCGAAGCTGTCAATTTTACCTGAAAGATCATAAGGCTAGTAAAGTCAATAAGTTTGACTCTATTTCAGGTAAGGTCCACTATCTAACTCGGTTAAGTTTCTATTATGAGATTCTTATTACAAGATGTGACTGGGTCACATGTTGATGTTTAAGAATCAAAGGAAAAAGTGAAGGAAACTTAAAGAAAGAATATGTTGAATCTGATCGTGAAGATGGATTTCTATCGCTTGATTGAAGATTGGATTCTTGAGCTACTCTTAGGAGTTATGATAGATTGATAGGAAACAAGTAATAACATAATTTTCATTTCAAGTTACATTGTAAGGAAAACGTTTTTTTTCCACATTTTAAAATAAATAAAAGTTTGTTTTACTTTATTTTTATCTCCTTAAAATGGCATTCATGAAAACTTGATGTTTGTATTTTTATAGCAATATTGGAAATATGAATTTGGTTCGTTCATTTGTGGTAGTGTCTAAATTTACCAAATAAGGAAAGATTCTCATCACCCAAGTTTCAATTGGACCGAAACTTGGAATCATGCAAGTTGAATAGTATGATGAATGAGAACTTTCGAGCATTGGAAAAATTAAGACTAACTACTTGTTCACATGGATGTGTGAGTCAAGAGAAGGATTATGGGATCATGTACACTTTCTTGTGCACTTGTCAAAGTCCACCACAAAAGATGGATAAGACTATTCGTCATGATTTACTAAGGTTTAGTAAATATGATTATACTTACAAGCTTAAGTATAATTTTGAAACATTGGAAAATTTTCAATGTATGACAGAACGAATAAGAAGAATCAAATTAGGCAGAAGGATAAAAGTTTCTCAAATCTGAAAAGATGGGAGAGTACTTTAGTATCATGTTTTAAGGTCATCTTAATGATTTTGAGACCTTATCATAATTCATCCTCTAAGTACATTCTGATAGTTAAGAAGAGGAGTTATGAATTGTTGAAGTGGTTAAATCAAGAAGATGATTCATACTTCATTCCAAAACAATTCATAGAGTTATACTCTAAGATTGTAACTTGAGTGACATGTCTTAAAGAAGGTTTAAAACACTTGTCAAATGTAAGAGTAAAACTTTTCTACTCTTGTACATTTGAAATTGGTAAGTTGTGATGTTTTGGTTAAAACAAAGACCAACTAAGGCTAATTGTGTTAAGTGTCTGTCTTGATTAGATTCCACACTATCTATTGAATTTTTGGCAAGAAAGTCGTATAGGTCAAGGAGACAGTGGGAGTCTAAAAGATCCTGAAAAAGGTTTCAAGAAGTAATCAAGAATAAAACCTATATTTCATCACTAGCACACAAGTAGAGGTTTATAACCTATCGTGCTGACATTTCTGTGCCCATTCCAGTTAAGTTGGCTATACATTTGAGTTCTACATGTTCTCAATTGTTTGCATAACTACTTGGAAGCAATGGCAGGCCCTTGAGCTGCCAGGTGGCAAGAAGTTAAGATTGCACAAGTTCAATCCATATGAGTTTGGATTTGTCATTATCCTTGTCTTGTAACTATGATTTTGACAATTCACATGGATAAGAACACATACACCATTAAATCTAAGTGTCATAAGGTTTCTCTTCGATTCATGAAAATGATGGTAAGGAAACTCTTTCACTAAGTAGATTTTGAGTAGATAGCAGTTGTGGGAATGACAAAAGGTCTAAACATTATGATTACGACATCCCTCTTCATAATTGTTTAGACACACATGTGAGCTATCTAAGAGAGGTGTATGATATTGATAAAGTCTTATCAATGCAATTTAGTATTAGAAATCTGAACTTTGGTAAGAAAGTCAATAAAGTATTGATTTCTAGAAGTTCAGTTGATTTCAGGGTACATGTCAAAGCTAGTGGGAGCATAAGTGTTATGCTAATAATCATCATGTTAGTGGGAGCATGATAATTATGATAAGTATTGCAAGTTAGCAATGTTAATTATAGAAAACAAAAGTTTCAATTCGTGAGGTTGCAGGGGTTGAAAAAGTTGTTTTGCTATAATTAAGGGAGAAGAAATTATACTTCATCTCAAATCTAAAAGCTTAGATAGAGGTCTTAATCGTATTTAGTCAAGAATATATATGAATTTCATGTTGGGATGGCTCAACATAAGGAAATTCTATATATGGGTTCATTATTTGCGTTCTAAAATTCGATTATGATGACGACATCCCTTTTCATAATCTGAATTATGAGAACTTGGTAAATAGAAATGGAAATATTATAGCAAAAGACTGGTTTAGTCTTTATGTGAGACATCATGAATCGTGTCCCATATGCTTCGGATATAGGATCGATCACATGTGCTATATTCACTCTTTCTAAGTTTTTCCAAATGCTTGGGGCATGAAGAAGGGAAAAAGGTCTAGAAATTGATATGACTAAAATGATTAAGCAATTGTTGAGGACAATCTAAGGTTTACCAAATATTGGTTGCTCAAGGACAGTTGGAAGTATAGTATTAATTCTGGAAGGACCATATTGACATAATCTGTAAGGAGGCAACACTTGTTCAGAAGTGATAGTCAAAATGGAATATGGAAATGCTTCAAAGTTAGACAATATTCAATCTGTATGATTAGGAAACTTAATGCAAGAAGGATGTTTCCAAGGAGTTGATCTCCTTTGGAATACTCTGTAATGATTGTTTCCAAGTCTTTGTGAATTTGTGCATAATCATTACAAGAGGATCAATGCATATAAGTTTAGAATCTAACATGTTTCAGTAAATGGCATGAATTTGGAATTCTTGCATTTGCAGTAAGATTTGGGACTGTGAAATGAGAATCATTGGAGTTATGTTCAATTGATCTATTTCAGAAAGTAAAGATCATAGACAAACATAGTATGCATACTTGGTGTGTGGCATGACTAGTGTTTAGAAAAACATAGTGTACATGCTTGGAGCATGGGACGACTATTGTTTTAATTCAAGAATAAAGTTGATAGCTGAAACAATATACAATGAATAATGTGTAATCATATGGTGATAAATAAAAGGTGTTTTATTTATATTCATAAGTTCCGAGACCATATTGGATTCAATTATTATTGTGTTTCACTTTGCATGTTTTGACTTCCAGAATAACTAGGTCATTGTTCTGATTAACTAAGTTATTCAAATCATCCACAGTCGGTCATATGTTGGAAGTAGATATGAATCAAGACTGTCATCGGTTGGGTTTGTAGAGGTCTAAGATGTTGGACAAGGTGGTGCTACAACACTCATGAGTGCTCATAAGTTTTGAGTATTGGATTCAACCCGCGCTCATTGGAATCACTTCATGGATTTAATCACGAGTGATCATGAGACGATAATATCTTATATTCTTCAAACCTAGAGATATGAGTTGTTACTATGAGTTGGTTATACATTGATTGCACAAAAACGCATTGGTAACTCGATGTTATAAAACGTGCCTTTGTGTATGATTCAACAAGTAGTAAAACAAGCCATATGAGTCGAAGTTTATCCATTCCTTTTACCTTCGGGATAAAAGCGATATATGTGGGCCCCTCGATGATTTGATGATGACAAATGGAAGTGCTCGGCCGGGCCCGGACTGATTTGATCTGTTCAATTAGTCAGTCGTCATAAATCGAAAATCGGGAAACAACAAATGGACAGAGAGAATGATTATAATCCATGTCTCAGTCCATATGATATCTAGAATGGAGGAATATATGATCCCTTATCTAATGGACGTGTCATTGGTTTGTTCAGAGTTCGACAGCGACTTTAAGAGCTACGATTGCTAGTCGAGTTATGAAGTCGTACTTGCAATAATAGTTTTAGACTTATCCAAGTGGGAGACTGTTGGATTAGATGTCTAAGCCCATAACTATTATTGGTATGTACTTGACCCGAGAGTAGCATGGTCCATTTGGGTTGCATATCATTAGGACAATTTGTTAGGATGGACTTTTGAGAGAACGTTATTTATGGTTTATTAATATATTATAAGTTATAATATATTAATATGAAATCATATGTTTTAATTAGTATCGATCAAGAATTAACTTGGAATTAATTTAGTGATCAAAAGAGACTAATTAAATCTATGGGGACTAATTATGATAATTAGTTATATTTATATATGTTGGGCTTATGATCCATGTTGGACCAAGTTTATGTATGGATACATAAAGAGTTGGGCCACATGAACCATGGATCATAAAACCCATGGGTATGGATGATGGGTTATACCCATGAACCTTGGAATCCTACATATAAATAGGTTACTCCATAGCCAAGATCACCACTTCTTTTCTTAGAGAAATATGGAGGTGTTTTGGTGCATGGAATTTTCTCTCAAGATCCACCTTTGTCCTAGGTGTGTTGTGATTCCATTTGAGGCATTTCATACTATTGGTGCTAAGCTCTTAAGGCCAAATACATCAAGACTTCAAGCCACATAAAAGGTATGTTTCCCTAACTAGTATATTATATGGTTTATGTCAAATGCATGCTAGTTATAGGTTTAATGCCTTGGAAACCATTTGCATGTATAATTAGTGAAAACATAGATCCAAGGTATTTAGGGTTGTATGTGCACCATAGGATGTTGTATTATACCAAAACCCAACACCAGTTACTTCTCAAAAAGAGATCTTAGGTCTAGATACCACCAAATGCGAGTCCGAGAAGAAGATGTCCCCAAAACCGCCTTCCAAACTCGTTACACGCACTATGAATTCGTGGTAATGCCCTTTGGTCTGACAAATGCACCTGCGGCATTTATGGACCTGATGAACCGAGTCTTCCGACCTTTCCTTGACAACTTTGTGATAGACTTCATCTACGACATACTGGTTTGTTCTTGGATCAAGGAAGAGCATAGCCAACATCTACGGTAGGTTTTGGAAACACTCAGAGCAGAGAAGTTGTACGCGAAATTTTGCAAGTGCGAGTTCTGGATCCGCAGAGTGGACTTTCTGGGACACGCAGTCAGTAAAGAGGGAATACATGTGGACCCTTCCAATATCAAAGAGAATGAGGGTTGGGCAACCCCGAGAACACCGATGAAGATCATGCAATTCTTTGGCCTCGCTGGTTATTACCGGATGTGCATTCAGAATTTCTCCAAGATCACCAAACCACTCATTGCTCTAACCCAGAAGGGTGTACCCTTCACCTGGGATACAAAACTAGAAACTGCCTTTCAAACCGTAAAAGAAGCCCTATTCAGAGCTCCGGTATTGTCTCTTCCAGAGGGAACATAAGATTTCGTAGTATATTGCGACACATCGAATCAAGGGTTAGGTGGTGTGCTTATGCAGCGCGGAAAAGTTATAGCCTACGCGTTAAGGCAACTAAAAACCCATGAAGTGAACTATACCACTCACGATCTCGAGTTGGGAGCTGTGGTCTTCACTCTAAAGATTTGGAGGCACTACCTCTACGGGATGACATGCACCATTTTCACAGACCACAAAAGCCTCCAGCATGTCCTGAACAAAAAAGAACTAAGCATGAGACAGCGACAATAGTTGGAGCTATTAAATGATTATGAATGTAAGATCCGGTACCATCCGAGCAAGGCCAATGTGGTGGCCAATGCCTTAAGCAAAAAAGAATAATCGGGCCGCCGGGTAAGAACGCTAAAGATGACCATCCATTCCCATTTGTCTTCGCAAATCAAGGAGGCTCAACTGGAAGCCTTGAAACCGGAGAACATCACGGACGAAGCCTTGCGTGGGATGGACAAAAATCTTACGATCAAAGAGGGTGGAGCTTATTATCTCATGGATCAGATCTGGTCCCTAAAATTTGGTGGGTTCTGACACGTGGTCATGAATGAAGCCCACAAGAAAAGATACTCCATCCATCCGGGGTCCGACAAGATGTATCTGGATCTCAAACAACATTATTGGTCGCCGAATATGAAAGCTGAAGTTGCTACCTACGTGGGCAAGTGCTTGACTTGTGCCAAGGAGAAAATAGAATATCACAAGCCCTCGAGACTCCTTCAACAACCGAAGATACCTTAGTGGAAATGGGAGAGAATCACAATGGATTTTATAACCAAATTGCCCAAGACAACAGACGGTTTGGATTCCATTTGGGTGATTGTCGTTCGATTGACCAAATCCACCCATTTCCTGCCAATTAGGAAACGTACATAATGGAAAAGATGACCTGGATCTACATAAATGAAGTTTTGAGATTACATGGCATGCCAATATATATTATCTCAGACAGAGATAGTAGGTTTACCTCTCGATTTTGGAAGTCGCTACAGAGGTCGTTGGGAACCCAACTCCATATGAGCACGGCCTACTGTCCCCATACAGATGGGCAAAGTGAGAGGACCATCCAAACATTGGAGGATATGCTAAGGGTCTATGTGATAGACTTCGGAAAGGCCTGTGACGTCCACTTGCCACTGATTGACTTCTCGTACAACAATAGCTATCACACAAGCATCAAGGTCGCTCCCTTTGAGGCTTTTTATGGACGAAAATGCCGATCACCTCTCTGTTGGGCGGAGGTAGGAGACACACAATTGGCGAAGGGATTGGTACCCAACAACACTCTTACTGGACCTGAGATTATTAGGGAAACTACTAAGAAGATCGTTCAGATCATGAAACGACTCCAGGCATCTCGAGACCAACAGAAGAGCCACGCTGAAAGACGACGGAAACCCCTAGAATTCCAAGTCGGTGATTGCGTACTGCTAAAGGTCTCCCCATGGAAAGGAGTGATACGCTTTGGAAGGAGGGGAAAGTTGAATCCAAGATACATCAGTCCATTCGAAATCCTTGCCTGGATTGGTCCGGTGGCTTACAAGCTACAATTACCACCAGAGCTCAGCAACGTACACCCAATGTTTCATGCGTCAAACCTAAAGAAATGCTTATCTGACGAGACTCTCGTTGTTCTGCTTGAAAAGATTGAGGTGAATGAAAATCTCCATTTCATTGAGGAACTAGTTGAAATCATGGATAGAGAAGTTAAGCGAACAAAGCAAAGTCGCATTCCCATTGTGAAGGTCTAATGGAGCGACAATGAGGACCAGAGTTCACCTGGGAACGCGAAGACCAGATGATGCAAAAGTGTACCCCCTTCTTTTCCCTAGTTCTTGAAGTCTACTCCATAACAAATTTCGGGACGAAATTCCCTCTAACGGGGGGATGATGTCACAACTAGCAAATTAGGGTTAAGATTGTGATTCTTGTACGAAACAATTTCCTTCATGTAACCTTGCAACATCCAATCAGTGGAATTCAAACTACAATATGTTTTAAATTCATACGTCCATACATTGTGAATCAAGCCTCGTACAAGCCTAAAACTAGATCCAATAGCCAAGTCCAATCAATTTTGGGCCTTAGCTCAAGAATTCTCGGCCCAAAAACCCTGTTGGACCAAGACTTCTTCATTAGCCCATATTGGGCCGATAACTCCGTCATTGAGCCTTAATGGGCTGAAAACCTTTCTTTGGGCCCTTTGGGCTGAAAATTTCTATTGGGCTTTCCATTTGACCGGAAACCCTTCCTTAGGCCTTATTGGGCCAAAAACTCCTACCTTTGGGCTTTAATGGATCTCGGACTCCTATTCGCCCAAGCAAAAAATCGAAACCCACTCTTTTTGGGCCACCCTTTGGGCCGAGCACCGTAGGGTTCGGTTAAGGCTTAATATGAAAAACAATGAGAATAAGGAATTGCCACCTCCTTATTACTCCCCCCCAATACATCACAGCTATGTACCTCCATCTATCAATGCAAGCTTCACATCAAATAAGCTCAAAGTCAACTCTTTTTCCCACTCTTCCTCTTATCTCCCGTTTGGAACCTCCACACCCTCAAACACACAAAACAATTTCAATTTCACACTTTGCTCTTAAGAATCATCCTTCATTTCTCTCAAGAATTCGTGGGTTTGTGGTGCCATCCTCAAGACTTTCTTCAAATAACTCATAAGCTTGGTAAGTTTCTTGTAAACTTAATTGATTTCTATACATATCTAAGTCAAGAACTTCTTGTTTACACACTTTTGTTGTGTGTTAAGCTCTTAGAAACACCACCATTTTCGAGCACCTCTCCAAGACCAATTTTGGATCGAAATCTCCTTCCTTTTTCCTCTTACCACACGAAACCAACCAAGGTGAGCTTCATACCCCACTCTTTTCGCATTTTTCATACTCTTGGGGGGGGGGGGGGGTTACAAGTAAAATCTCGTTTAACCATTGGATAATTGCATGTATAGGTGTGTAATGTGTTTAACCTTTAGATAATAGCATGCATCTTAAATATTGTGGTTGAAATGTTGATTGTTTCATGTTAACCCACCATAAACTCGAGATTTAGAAGGCTCATGTTGCTAGATTAAGTTTATCCTTTGGATAATTTCTTGTATCATAGTCATGAGTCGAAGATGAAACAAGTTCTCAACTAAAAAGGTTCTAAATGTGTGTTAAAAATCATAAAGTATATGCTAATAATATATTTGTGTTTTGTAAAAATCGTAACATGCTAGAGTCACAACAATATTATACATTTTGTGTTACAAAGCTCCTAAACAAAATTTTGGTGTGTTACACAAACTACAAAACTTGATTATTTTACAACAAATAATTTTTACTAGTGAAATAGTCGTAATATATTTTCATCATTTTAATGGTTTAAAAACTTAGAGGATTATGCTATTACCCAACATATATTACAAGTAGACAAGTCCATTAATGATTATTTTTAAAAAGTGTTATAAATAATTTAACGAAAGCGGTATACAAAACAATATTATTACGACATAGAAATTCGTGTGTCATAATCTGTCCATCATTAAACCTTTTAAAAGTACAAGTATAAGCCATATGTCATAAAGCTGTAAAACGCGTGTCATAAAACTTTAGTCACGAATTTACACTAGTAAGGTTATTTTCATTATTCAAGAATGGGAGTCAAAGTTCACATAAATCTGTTAAGGCACTTGTGAGACTTTCCTTCGTCGTACCTACCTAGCATACACCGTAAGTCCTGTAATTATAACCAGAGTCTCCAGGAGGGAGAGCGAGGTAATTGTGTATAGATCTATACGGGGTTGACACCCCCACACCTGAGCTGTTCGCTACAACTAGATGGGGTCAGTCTAGGGTGACATATATCTTACCAAAATCGACACCTGAAGAACGTCTTGACAGGCATATCAGTCATATTAAACATGGTTATAACAACTCACATAGGGATTAACAATGTTATTTTGGATTTACGAAATTATACACTTCACTAGTTTTATAAAATATAAAACTACGCTTCAATTTACTTTTGTACATCACCATCACCACCCCAGTCTTAGGGTTTTAAGACTAAATTTTTTCATAAAATAGAAAATATGGGATTTGCTAGGAACACAACTCTTTTAAATTACAAACAAAAGAAAACAAAGGACATGCATGCAATTATTCACAGTTTTAGAAAGATACTTACTAACCATTTTCACAGAAAATATCGGATTTTCTAGAGTCTTACAACTTATAACAAACAAAGATGTTACAAACCCTTTTCTTATAAATATGCTTATGAACTCACCAACATTCTATGTTGACGCTTTTCAAAACGACTTGTATTCTCAGGGACTCAGTGAGCAGGTATTTGGGCTATGTACTTTGTATATTTGCTACATTTTGGAACATCATATTTTATGTCACTTTTGTGTAAACTTGTGAACAAATACAATCTGTAAACAATGTATATTGGTACCTTTTAATGTATGATGTTTGGTTGCTATGTTTCATTCATATTCAATTGTTATGATATTATACAATGACGTCATCCGCCCCGGATGTTTCCGCCGTCCTGGTTCGAGGGTGTGACATCAACTCATTCAAAGATTCTAAGGAAACCGCAGTTAAATATTTCTTATTGTGGTTCTCCAAAAACTCGAGCAAAAATGGTTTACAAAGAAGAACTCAGGTCCCAAGGTAAAAAGCGGGACACTAATCTCAAAAACAAAACTTTCAAAAAGGTCAAGTTTTCAAATTAAAAGAACTTCAAAAAACCCCAGTACTGCCAAAAATCTTTCAAAAATCACAACAGTCAAAGTATCAAACAAAAAGGAATGTAGAGTGACAAAAAATTTGTCAAATACTTCAACAAAATTTCAAAAGAAAGTCATGTCTTTTCAAAAGTATTCCTTAAACGATCCAAAGTGGAAAGGCATTTTACCAACTCATGAACCTTCAAAATCACATCAATCTGTCATCAGTTCAAATCCTAGGAGTAATTCACGTGCCAAAACTTTTTCAAATCCCAAGGGCACTGCAGTCAAAACCCACCCACAGACCAGTTACAAGTCTTCAACCACACCTTGCAGACTGTTGACCAAGTATGGTGTCTGGATAAACGAGAAAAATCTCTCCTTTGGATTTTATCTGCTAAAAACGTCTCGGCCAACCTAACCTCGTAATACCCCAAAAGTTGTGAAACACCCTGGACTAGGTTCAAAAACTGAAAAGAAATATATTTCTAAGTCACATGTGCATTCATTCATTAAGAAAATTTCTCATGTGACCCACGGCTCCAAACTTGTTTGGGTGCCCAAACTATCCCTTTAATTTTTTAGGCAATGTGTAAGGAGGAACAAGAAGAGGAGTGGTTAATTGATAGTGTCTGCTCATTGCACATGACCGGAAGGTTAGAATACCTTCGGGACTTCAGGCCAATCTGTAATAGTGGACACGTCGCATTCAAAAATAATGAAAATGGAATCATTAGGGGTTATGGTGTATTGACCACGGGAAGTTTTTTAATTGAAAAGGTTGCTTACGTAGAAGGTCTCAAGCATAACTTGATCAACGTGGGCCAACTATACAAAGCTGGTCATCGGGTTGATTTTGATAGTGAAAATTGCTACATAATGATGAATGATAGAAACACATGTCTAATCTAATCCAAAGCCGAAGGGACAATGTATCCTTTGGGTGTCTCATTGATCATTGGAAAATCGTATTTTTTTTTCTGTCAAAAGAAGTATCCGAATTCAGTTGGTTGTGGCACCGCAAACTAGCTCATCTCAACTTCAGACACATCAACAACCTGGTCACCAAAGAACTAGTATGTGGTCTCCCAATCTTAAAGTACAGTAACGATACTTTGTACCCAACTTGTAAGTGTGGAAAACAAACCAAGGGAAGTCATCCTCTGATTATCGATTCTTCAATAGTTGAACCTTTAGAGCTACTTCATATTGATCTCTGCGGTCCATCTACTATAGCCGGTCTTCATCACAAGAAATACATTCTGGTTATAGTTGACGACTTCACTCGATTCACTTGGGTCTTCTTCCTGAGACTCAAATTTGACACACCGCACTTCATGATCAACTTTATAAAAGAAATAAAGCTTCAAATCAAGCTACCAGCCAGAAGGATAAGAAGTGACAATGGAACCGAATTCACTAATCAACTCTTGAATAGTTTCTTGGTTTCCAAGGGCATCAGTCACAACTTTACAACCCCTTATACACTGCAACAAAATAGAGTAGTAGAGCGAAGAAATCTCACATTGGTCGAAGCAGCTAGATTGATGTTAAACTTTGCCAAACTTCCTCTCTACTTTTCGACCGAAGCAATGGCAACTGCATGCTTTGTTCAAAATCGAAGCATCATTTGCAAACGTCTTAACAAGAATCCGTATGAGGGTCTCAACAATTGCAAACTCAATGTACGATTCTTCCATATTTTTGGATGCAGATGTTTTGTGATCAATAACAAGGATCATCTTAAAAAATTTGCACCGAAATCAGATGAAGGAATTTTTCATGGCTACTCAACTAATAAAGTGGCCTACAGGGTTCTCATTAGATGTACAAGACTAATAGTCGAAAGCTTTGATGTCAAATTTGATGACTATTACGTCCGCAACACTGCTCCGTCAACTGAAACAATAGCTATCCTGGAAAGTGATATCCCAACCTCTTCGGGTCCGTTGAACATAGTTGAAATCGACTATGATGGTTTTTTTTGATCCCACAGAGACAGCTCATCTCTCCAAAATCCTGGTGTCTCCGGTAGCACAACAACAACATGTTGAAGTATCTGGTCCAACCTTGTCTGAAGATTTGTCAGTCAATACTTCCACCTCGTCGGTTGAGGGAGAAAGTTCAACTCTGGTTCAAATGACAACCATCGAGGTTCTAGTACTAGAAGATACAACTCTAGTGTCTACCCGCAGAGTTACTATCCAATCAAATATTTCCTCAGACTCTGAGGATGAAGAGGTTGAGAACATCGACACAAGATCAGATCCAAGGGTTATCACTCATTCATCAATCCCAGGGGAACCATCTTTGGTTCAGAGGGAACTCCCATCCTCAATTCAAATGGAACCTCCTTCAATAGCTGTTGTTCAAATTCCTACAGTCCAAGATACTTCTACGGGCTGCTCCCAAGTCGATTGGGAACTACCTTCTCCAATCGCAAAATCCTATGACGTTGTAGATATTCCCTCTACCGCAGCTGCTGATCAACAATAAACTCGTCTTCACATTTGGACAAAGGATCACCCACCGGGTCAAATCATCGGCATTCCATCCACATGTATCCAAACTCGATCCTCTAGTGATTTCACTTACCACTGCCACTATACAGCTTTCATGTCCTCAGTCGAGCCTTGAACCATAAAATAAGAACTCTTGGAACCTGAATGGATCACCACAATGCAAGAAGAGTTAGCTGAGTTTGAAAGGAACAAAGTGTGGAGACTTGTACCAAATCCAAAAGGCCACACAATCTTCGATACAAAATGGGTATTAAAACTCTTGAAGCACTCTATTTACTACAATTCTAGAATAATATATTCCTAATATGTATTTTCAGTATACCCAGTATACCGCAATCATATATGATAAATATATTCTTTGGGTCCTTTTATTTCTAACTTCAGGATCAAGTGTTTTTTCAGCAAATGCTACCACAATCATACTACATACCACCGTGGTCATCTGAATCCAACCGCAATTGCATAAATGATCCCGCAGTCATAACTTCATAAAAAGCTATGAATAACGTTGTGTGCTATTTAACGGACTTTAATAAAAAACATTCTTTCAAACATTCACTTTGTCGCAAATGACAGTTTTGGTCCTCTTTTAAATAACCTTCCTTTGAAAGGTTCCTTTTTCGGATAAAAACAAATGAATCGGTTTTCCCATAAACGAAATATATTAAGAAATCTTTTCCTCAACCACTCATATCACCCTGCCGTTGAATGTCTAATACGTTTCCACTTCCCCATTTTTCACAACAGATAAAAACAACTCTCAACCCCACGTTCAGGCGGCGTGTGATAATGATACTGTTATGCAATAAATGCTCCTCTTTTCCTGGAAACATTTTATTTTTGATTTATTTTAATTATGGCTGATAATGGTAAAAACCCAAGCGTTTTTAACTTTAATAGTTGTAGTTAATATAATTACAATGATTTTTGAAATCCGGAGGTATAAAACCCCCAATTCTTCCCAAGATAGCTTTTACGCTATCTGAATCCATTGACGGTCTTCTTCTTCTCCACCTTCTTGCTAAAACCTTTTCTGCAAGTTCTCTCAAAACCTTTTTAGCAACAAATGGTGAAGTCTGGTGTTTCAAGGAAGAAATCAAAAGCTTTAGGCTCTGCTCACCCAACTAGTTATGAATCCACCATCAAGGATCAAACTCCATCCATCGCATCAAGCAATTTCAAGGCCATCTTCGAAGATCATCCTTCATACAACGAATCAATAAGATTGATGATCAAATTTCTCCCAAGACATCCATTGTATGGCGCGTTTAATTCTTTCACAAAAGCAGCTCTAATGGCGGTTCTATTCAAATGTGTGTTCTCTACTTTTTGTCCAAGCCATAAGTTACAAGAAATTCATCTCAATCTAGTGGATGACTCGCTGGTGGTTCTTACAAAAGACAAGTTTCTAAATGCAATCAATATTAGGGTTCTTACTTCGACGAAATTTTACTCCCCAAGCCCTAATGATGTGGTATCAACTCTGTACCAAATGGGTTACCAGAAGAGACTCAAAGGAATTGGCGAGTTCAAGAAGAACCAATTTCATGTAGTTTGGTAGTTTGTGTGCCACTTCGTTATCAGAAGTCTTTCAGGAAGAACGGGTGGAACTGATAACATGGGGATTAAGCTCCTGGAACTCGTCTGGAGCATCTACACTGGGTATGCCGTGACGTATGGCCAAATATTGTGGGATGACTTTTTGCAGTACATTCCTAAGGAAGCTCCAAAAGAAGATGCAACTGAGCTTAAGTTTGCTCGTTTATGGTCGCCCTGCATCTTGGATTTGCACAAGGAGGCCAAGATGAATATGGGGAACGACACAAATTTGTTCTCAACTCACGATCTGAAAACGTACACAACCTCTAAAGATCAAACTATTTTCAGACCCCTTAAACGTTTGCCCATGTATATTTTGGAGTCCCTTGGACTCACAACTCTTGAGGTAACTGACAACATTGTGGCTGCAAGTGGTATTGACACATATTACTCTTCCCCGCCTAGACCAAGTCAGTCTACCGCAACCCCTATCGCAACACAAGATCCTCCTAGTACCTTAGTTCCTACTGCAACTCAGGTCCCCCCTTCAACCGCATACCAAGTAGCACAACCCAAATTCAAATAGGTTAGGTTAATTGTGGCTTCAAATAAAGCACCACTCAACATAGTGAAAAAGGGCGTTAGTATGCAAAAGAAACGTAAGTCCAAAACTGCAGAATCCTCTGCTGCGGTTCATCAATATCCTGCTAAGACTCAAGATCCCCCAGTTAATGTTACTGATGATTTTCATCATGAGTCTTTAAATTCAGGATATGTTTTTACAAGGAATAAACTCAAACTTACCTCCAGTCAAGGCCATATGTGTACCACGACTCATACCGCAGTCTCTCAAAAGACTCTGGTAGTCATTGGAGCTACCGAAGGCTCACCCGTTTACACCCAATCTCACCACTCAGATACAACAAGTGTATCTGTTTCATCCCATCATGGAGACACACCCCCAGTCGAATCCCAAGTGGATCCTATTGGTTCAAGTCGCTGTAAGGTCTCCAGGGCATCATACTTGCACTTTTTTGAGCTTGAGGAATTGAACTCCATATTTCTTCGTATCGCACAAACACTGCAAACACCTGTTGCACCGCAGGGCACTTCTTCACCCCTAGCCAGAACTAAGCTGAGGCCAGCTTGACTTCAGGTGAAGGAGACCGAGGAAGCTCAGGAAATTCTATTCCACCACCATTACTTACAAATGGTCTAGGCGTGGGGAGCACAATTGTGCAAGGAACCACGAACCCGAGGGACACCTCGGTGTGACAAGGATTTGACAGTTACAACACTGATGATTCTTGGACTCAATACCGTCCAAGTACTGAGTCTGGAATCAAAAAATTTGAAGCAATCAAAAGAGTAGTGCAAGCCAGGAAATCTCAACAAATCCAACGACAACAACAACAACAAAAAGAGAAGGATCTTCAAACTGTAGCAAAATATTGGGAAGAATCGTTCAGCAATGCGAAAACAGTTCATGACATCATGCAGATTCAGTAATGGATGTCTCAGATGGAAGCAACCGTTCAACAATCTCAAGTCATGGAAGGTGGTGTTGGTCCATCAAAGCCTCCTCAAAATGAAGAAATCTATGATTCCAATGATGACGACACTACAATTGAGATTAGTTCAGGCCCGATGTTCAGTTTTGATGACATTGATCTTGAAGATGTTCAGCAGCCCTCTCATTTAGAAGAATTCATGATAGTTTTGAAAATGAAGAACCCACTGGATCACAACATTCCACTTCCAAACCAAAAGAGAAGAAAAAGAAGAAGATTGTAGTCGCTAGAAAAGAGTTTCTCAGTCTACAATCCAAAATCGACCAAATCTTCGTGTAGTCACCACAAATCAACCATAGAACAATGATCTTGTTGCACCGTAGTCACTCATTGAACGAGTGGAACAACTAGAAACAAGGGAGCGCTTGGCCATAGAGTGTATGATCTTAAGGGTTGAAATGGGCATTCGAGCACTGGATAATAGTTGAACCGTAGATCACAAGTAGCTCCTGGCAACAACAGAAAACCTCATCAAGGAGGTAACCGCATTAAAGGGTGAGATCAAGACCACTCTTGAAAACCAATCAGCTCATTCCAAATAGCTTGTTGAAGAAACTCACAACGCCTACGAATCCAATCTTGTGGTCCTTCATGGTGGTATTTGAGCATATCTACATTCCTATGTGATCATGCAACCCTAATTGCTTTGGATCTAAGTTTTCCTCTATTGAACATGCAAATATGAACAACAAAGCAATAACCCTAGATCTAGCATATACAAATCAAAATTCACACACACACACACACACACACACATATATATATATATATATATATATATATATATATATATATATTAGGGTTAGAAGATTACCTCACTTGTTATATTGTAATAACAAGAATAATCCTTGCTTGATCTTGACTTCTGAAATCTTAGTGCCCCAAGTGTTGCTCCTCTAATGGAGTCACAAACACTCAATGCAAAGGATGGCTTGGTGAGATGCTAGAAATCAGCTAGGGTTCTTCCAAAGACAAGAGTTGCCGAAAATCCCTGCATGAGGGTCTTTAAATAGCTGTGGCTGCTAGGGTTTTCAATTAGAAACCCTAATTTCCTTGCTTAGGTCTTAAGCAGTCCATGGACCTCCATAATAGAAGCCTTCGACGATTTCTATAGGGCCTCCTATAGATTTTGTCTAATCCTCCCATAGGAGTTCATCAGGCCAACTTTGCAACTATCAAAAACACCCCCTCCATTATTAACCAGTTCCTTTAATCATAAATTTATATCAAATTAATTACCAATTAATAATATAATTTCCAAATAATATATTAATCTTCTAATATATTAATAAAATCATTCTAAGTATCTATTTATTATTCATATAATAAATCCTACGCTCTCCCCACTTGTCATCATGTCAAGTTGCATGAGTGAAGGAAACCCAAAAGGACCATGCTACATATCAAATCAAGTAAATAGAAATTATAGTTATGAGCTTAGACACCAAATCCAACAGTCACCTACTTGGATAAGTCTAATAACTATTATTGCAAGTATGACTTCAGAATATTACTAGCAATCTTAGCGTTCAAAAGCCGCAGTCGAACTCTGATATTATCAGTAACATGTCCTTTAGATAAGGGATCAAATATTCCTCTGTTCTACAAGATATTGTATGGACACAAGAAATGGATTATAATCATTCTCTCTGCCCAAGGTTTGTTTCCCGATTTCCGATTTATGACGACTGGCTAATTGAAAAAATCAAATTAGTCCAGGCTTGGCCAAACGCTTAGGGTGTCATCACTAAATCATTGAGGGACCCACATATATCGCTTTTATCCCATCCAGGGTAAAAGAAACGGACAAACTTCGACTCATATGCTTGTACTATTTACTCATCAAATCACACACAACAATACATTTTATAACATCAAGTCACTGATGTGTTTACGTATTATCAACGCACCACCAACTTGTAAACAACAAGTATATGCCTTTGTTTCAAGAATATAAGATATTATCATCTCACAATCACTCGTGATAAAATCCATGAAGTGATTCAAATGAGCGTGGGTTTAATCCGATACTCAAATTCTTATATTAGGAGTACTCACGAATACTGCAGCAAACACTTGCTATGTCTAAGCACTTAGACTATCTACAGTCGAATTCATGACAGCCTTACCTCATTACTTACTTCCAAAGTATGATCGACTGTGGATGCTTGAATAATCTTTTTATTCGGGAATTAAAACATGCGAAGTGAAACACAAGAATAACCTAATCCAATATCGTATCAAAACTTTTGAATATAAATAAAACACTTATTATTTAACCACCATATTAATTAGACCTTATTCATTTTTTGTTGCTTCGATTAATCAACTCAATAATTGAATTAAAACAATAGTCATCTTATGATCCAAGCATGCACACTATGTTTATCTATGGTCCTTTCCTTTTGAAATAGATCAATTGAACACATTTCCAATGATGTTCATTTCACAATTTTCTAATCCTCATAAGTGTAAGAATACAAAATTCTTGCCACTAATAGAATGTGTTAGAGTCTAACTTTTCATGCAACGATCATTTTGTAATGTCGAGGCTCCAAAGTCATAGAGACTTGGCCAATAATATTACAAAGCATTCCATTTGAGATTGTTACAAGACAATTCCCTAGAAATGAAGTCTCACATTCAAGGTACATTCGTTGAACATCCTTTTTGCATAAAAGTTTCTAACTTACACATAGATTCTTAATATCCAACTCCCATTAAGGAAACATTTCCATAATTTCCATATGACAATCCATTCTTAATATAATCCTATCTATTTAGAATTATATGAATATGGTCCATCCATTATTATAATTCCAACTGTCCACAAGTAACCAATCTTCGGTAAACCTTAGATTGTCCCTGACAGTTCTTTAATAGTTTTAGTCATATCCAGTTCTAATCATTTTTCCCTCTTAATGCGCCATGCATTTGGAAAAACTGGAACAGACAAATATTACAACATCTGTAATCGATGCAACACCCAAAGCATAAGGGATACAATTCATAATGTCTTACATAAAAACATGATACTAGACGAGTCTCTCGCAATAATATTTCCATATATAGAATTTCCTATGTTGAAACATTTCAACATGACATTCATATATGTTCATTACTAAGTTCTATAAATTTCATTCTAAGCTTTTAGAATTGAAATGAAGTATGAATTCCCTCTCCCTTAAACCTTACTATATAACTTTGCAAATTTAGAACTTTGTTTCCTATAAATAGCATTGCTAACGTGCAATACTTAACATAATAATCACGCTCCCACTAGCATTACAATTATGTTCTTACCATCATAACAATTATGCTCCCATTAGCTTTGACATGTATCCAGAAATCAACTGGCTTATAGAAATCAATACATATTGACTTTCTTACCAAAGTTCAGATTTCTAATATGTGATGCTTCGATAAGTCTCTATCTAGACTCCTCACGCTCATACACCTTTCATTAGATAACGTATCTGTCTGTCTAAACCTTTTCAGAACTTATAGCATTAAGTCTTAAATGTTCAATCTAATTGCCAATTCTCACAATTCGAACTATGAAAAGGGATGTCGTAATCATACTTGAATTTGAGAACACAATCATCACACCTGCTAACTCTAATCCTTTTAAAATCTACTAGTGGAAGCATTTTCTAACAATCATTTTGATGAAGTAAAGAGAAACCTATTGCCACTTAGATTTCAAGGTGTACGTGTTCCTATCCACGTGAATTTGTCATTTCCAACCACTATCATAAGACAAGGTTTATGACAAATCCAAACTCATAGGGACTGAACTTGCTTAATCTCAATTTCTTGCCATCCGACAGCATAAGGGCCTATCATTGCTTCTAGGTTATTGAATAGCTCACCCATAAAGATCAATGTATTTTCACTGATCAAGGTGCTTTGCCTTTATGTAATCAAATGAGAACTCATAGAACTCACATGCATAGTTAACTTAACTGAAATAGGCATAGAAATGAGAATATGTCAACACAATAGGTTGTTAACCTCAGGTCGTGTGTTGGTGATTACTAAAAGGTGTATTATTGTTTAGTTCTTGAAGCTATTCAAGACAACTTAAGACTCCCACTAACCTCTTGACATATAAGACTCTCTGTCAAGGAACATTCCTTGACAAACAAATATTCAAGAGTTAGTGTGGGTTCTTATCAAGAAACACTTCATATAATTGATCTTAGTTGGTCTTTGTTTTAGCCAAAACATCACAACTACCAATTTCAAATCTGCAAGAGTAAGAAACATTTCTACTCCACATTTCATGAGGTGTGATAAACCTACTTAGAACATGTTACTCAAGCTACAACTTGGAGTAACTAGAGTATGACGCTAAAACTTGATTCTGGAACAAAGTACGATTTATCCTTTTGATTTAACCATTTCAACAATTCGTGATACCTCTTCTTTGTCATGTAAATGTACTAAGGTGTACATAGAGGATCAATTGTGACATGGTTTCATAATCATTAGGATGAGCATAAAACACGATACTAAAGTACTCTCCTTTCCTTTTAGATTGGAGAAACTTTTATCTTTCTGCCCAGTTTGATTCTTCTTATTCATTCTGCTATACATTAGAACTTTTCAATGTATCATAATTACACTCAAACTTTTAAGCATAACCATATTTAATGAATAATCAGTAAATCATGATGAATAGACTTATCATCCTTTGTGGTGGATCTGACCAGCGCACATCAATGTGTACTAGATCCTTTAGTCTTTCACTTGACTCACATACATATGTGAACAAGGAATCCGTCCAAATTTCTCAAGGATCAAGATTCTCATAAATCACGCAATTCAAATCGTATGATTCCAAGTTCCTGTCTTATTGAAACTTGGGTGTTGAGAATCCTTCCTCACTTGGTAAATTATAACACTACCACAAACGATATAACCAAGAATCAAATCCATTTTCAACATTGCTAATAATAGAAATATACAAACACCAATTTTCCATAAATGTCATTGCAAGGAAACATAAAGTAAATAAAATAATTTTATTAATAATGTGCGAAAAACTTGTCCTTACAACGCAAATACATATAAAACTATGTTTCTAAATATTCCAAAGCAATCTATCATGACTCTTAGCAGCAGCTCAAAAATCTGATCATCGAACCATGCGACCGAAATCCACTTCTTCATGATCAGAGTCAGCTTACTTTTCCTTTAAGCTTCCTTCTTTCTATTAGATTTTGCAAAACATCAAAATGCAATCTTATCACATCATGTATTAAGAATCTATAAATAGGAACATAATAGAGTTAGATAATGAATATACTTGTAGTAGAGCCATATAATTTGACTTTACCATCTTTTAGATCTCCCCGGTATTTAGGGCAGCTTCGCTTCCAATGTCCCTTCATTTGATAGTAGAAACAATTGGACTCTTTCTGAGTGACATGTGGAACTATATCAAAGTCATCTTTTCTCTTACGGTCAAAATTTTGACTTTGGCCAACTCCTCTCCATTAGGAGAAGAAATCGTTTATGGACTATCACCGTTGTCATCGCCTATGTCCATGGAAATTTGGGAAGTGTATCTTCCAATCAATTTTGCTTTACCAGTGTGCCAAATCATTGCTGATTCAGCAACAATTAGCTAATACGTCAGATCGGTAAGGGTCACGTCGTGGTCTGTCATATAGTAGTCCTTAATGAATTGACCATATGACTCAGGAAGTGATTGAAGAACCAAGTCAACAGCCAGCTTCCTCGGGAAAACGACACCTAACATTCCCAGTCTATCAATGTGCAGCTTCATCTTCAGAACGTGTGCACACATAGGACTCCCATCTCGATGCTTGCATGCCAATAGGGCTTGAGTGACCTTGAACTTTTGAAGTCAACAAAAACGTGGGTCAGAGAGAATCACTGGAGGAGATGGAGGAAGAGAAGTATGATTTCCAGTTCCACCAATGCATTAAGAAGGGATTAATCTTTCACCTCGATTGACATATGGAATATCATCTTCATGAGGAAAGCTTTTTCCAAAAGGATAAGGAAGACCATAGTTGTCAAAACTAGACATCTACAAGGGAGAAATTCAAGTTAGTTGATACAATCCTTAATATAACACCCAAATGAAATATTAATGCTAGGACCCAACACAATAATTCACAATTCGGAAGAGGTATGCTGTAATCCAATTGTAAATTATTTGAAGGTAGGTAAATGACGGTTTACCAATTCCACCACAAAAACAAAATTTTAACGAATTAGGTTTTAGATGAAACTTCTAGATCTTTTAAGATTAATTGAAATTTTCAATGACATGTTTAATCTTGATTATACCCTTCAACTTTGTGATTGAGATAGCGAGGATCACAAACAAGGTGTGAATAACCATGCAAATTAGCTTAGTACTCTCGATGTCATATATAATCTAATCAATGTGCCAGTTAACCACACACGCTCTATTAATCAACAAGAATTTACCAGGTACCCATTGCCATCCTTCATTAGTCCCAAATTAGTGTGCCGGTTAACCACACATGCTCAACTAACGACCAATAAGGAGCAATGTACAATTTCATGGGTTAGCATCAAATTCACATTTTCTTAAAGTAACTAAGATTGAGAATTTATAAAAGGTTTAGTTACTTTGTATATTCATTATACTTTTAATGAGATTTAATGTCCTATCAAACCCGTTCGGCTAACGACTCACCACTTGTCAAGGTGCCGCGTGTAAGAGTGGATACCCAATGGTGGCCATTTTACACGTCGTTTCCTTAAACACCCCTTATAGACCAGCTTCGTGAATGAGGCCTACTAACGGTCAAACTAACTGTTCTGATACATAGATATAAATTAAACTTTTAACCTTATATGGTATAAGGGTGTACTTTATACATTTAAAATACTAAGTGGTTTAATTTTTTAATAAATTAATCTTTTAATTCAAATTAAATTTAAACCTATCAATGGATTTATTAATAGTCTTTTAATTAAAACACTTAATTAATTAATTAATAAAATCCATGTGGGTGTATTTTTAAACTATTAAAAAATGTTAGGGTTTTACCATTTACATTTTCAAAAACTAAAACTTTTAATTTCAAATTCAAACTATAAAACCAAAAAGGGTGTAATTTGAAACTTTTAAAAAATGTAGGTTAAATATTTGAATCAAATTAATCTTATACTATCTAAAATTAACCAAATCCTTTAATTTTGATAAGGATACGATGATACCAATTAGAAAAATCAATTTTAGGCAGTAAAAACGAGTTATGGTAATTATCCAAATCAAAATCAAATATGAAAATTGGAATTTTAGGGGGGCAGACGAATCAGCTCGTTGAGTTGCCAAATGAACTCATCGAGTTCACGCAACTCGTCGAGTTTGATACTTAGCTCGTCGAGTTCCCTGTCCAGACAACCAAAATTCGATTTTCAATTACTTTGGACAGTTCACTCTTGCACCAATTCAATTGAATAACATCCAAGGCTCTGATACCACTGATGGTTTTTGAGCATATATACATTCCTATGTGATCATGCAACCCTAATTGCTTTGGATCTAACTTTTCTCTATTGAACATGCAAATATGAACACCAAAGCAATAACCCGAGATCTAGCATATACAATTCGAAATTCACATATATATTAGGGTTAGAAGATTAACTCACTTGTTGTATTAACAAGGATAATCGTTGCTTGATCTTGACTTCTAAAAGCTTAGTGCCCCAAGTGTTGCACCTCTAATGGAGTCACAAAGACTCAAGGCAAAGGATGGCTTGGAGAGATGCTAGAAATCATCTAGGGTTCTTCCAAAGACAAGAGTTGCCGAAAATCCATGCATGAGGGTCTTTAAATAGTTGTAGCTGCTAGGGTTTTCAAGTAGAAACCCTAATTTCCTTGCTTACGCACTAAGCAGTCCATGGACCTCCATAATAGAAGGTTTGGACGAATTCTATAGGGCCTCCTATAGATTTCGTCCAGTCCTCCCATAGGAGTCCATTAGACCAACTTTGCAACTATAAAAAACAGCCCCTTCATTATTAACCAGTTCCTTTAATCCCCAAATTAATATCAAATTAATTTATGATTAATTACCAATTAATAACATGATTTCCAAAAAATATATTAATATTATAATATATTAATAAAATCATTCTGAGTGTCAATTTATTATTCATACAATAAATCCTACTCTCTCTCCACTTGTCATCCTATCAAGTTACATGAGTGAAGGCAACCTAAAAGGACTATGCTACATATCAAATCAAGTACATATCAATTATAGTTATGGGCTTAGACACCTAATCCAACACTTCAATTAACCATCAATGACTTAACATGTTCACTCACTGCCAACTCAAGTGTTGTTGAGATCTTGCGGCTTACCAAGGAGATCTATCAATTACTTTTCAACAAAGACATTCCCAACAACCAACAGCTCTGTAAAGAAATGAAGTCCCAATTCAGTGAAACCTTTTCTAAAATCAAAGGACTCAAAAAGTGGTTTGAGGAGCAACATGTGGTTGCTTCCTCAAAATGGGGAAGTGAAAGTCCTCCTTTAATTCATCAACATCAAGATCCATCACAGTCTAAGTCTCCTTCGGTTCATCAGCAACATACTCCTCCAATTCAACCTCCTCCTACCATAGAACACAACAAACCTCCAACTCCACAACCATCTCCACAACAAACTCCGCCGTAACAAGATCCTCATCAGACTCCTCCGTAATTCAAAAATTTGGAGCCCATCATGTCCTCGAATCATTCAAATGACTCATCGGCCACTCTTCAAAGAATACACGACTGGAGGGCCGTGAAGTTTGCCGAACAAATATAGAGGGCACATGGATTTGATACAACCATGGATGAATCTTTAATGAATTCTTGGGTAAAACCCACCCGAAGGCTTATGGATGACGATTACACACCAATCCTAACTTATGCTGAACCTCCATCCGATGCATATTGGGACACTCCAATCTCTCCCAAATCCATGTTTTTCCTTGTTTTTGAGCCTTTTGATCTCATCCTTCAGGATGATCAAAGATTTCACTTGAATTTGAATGTTTAAATCAGTTTCATGTTAAGCATGGTACTGACTTCGAAAAGATATGGTCCAACGACAGACCAAAAGGGGTCAAGCATTACAAAGTGAGGAAGTTTATCAAGACTAACTTTGTTCAGTATACCCTCACCAGGAGAGGAGATGACTACATTAGGACGCATGCCGATTTCCCCTGCATGAACCCTGAAAAGGTTTTTTTGATTGCAAGGGTGTTTCAATTCAAAGCCGAAAAACATCCGAAGATGAAGATTGCGTGTAAGAAAGCTAGTGAATTTCTCAAGGCATTAGTATGCGATTTTGGGAAAATTGATGCCGAAATTCATCCTGTCCTGGCCAAGAAGTTCAACTTTCTAGACTTAGAGCCTACACCAAGCTTTATTGAAGGTTATCAACACATGTCGCTAGGAGCAACAAATTTTCCAGAGTTAGGAGTTATTTTCAAGAAAGCCAACAATGATCTCAAGTACTTCATACTTGTAACCGCAATGCATCAGTTAACCAAGAAGCAACTGGACACCACCTTCGCTTTGGTTAAAAGATCCAAGAATAAAACTGAAGAGCTAAAGTTTGAAATCACCTGAAGAATCCATTGGCTATGTGAAGTAAGGAAGTTCTAGTGGATCATTATCATATTGCTAAAACTCAACAAGTAAAGAAGAAAGTTGAAGAGGTCACTTTGGGGGAAATTTTTGAAACAAAAAGTGACCCTCTTTAATTTAATGATCCACAGTCTTGTTTGTGTACCGCAATTAGTTATGCTACCGCAATTAGAGATGCTACTGCAACTGAAGTTTGTCTACTGAAGTTGAAGAAGTTATTTTGTGAACTGGAGTGAACGACAACCACTACTGCAGTGAAGAATGATGAAGAACTCTTTGTTACATTAACTGACTTAGCGTGTTAACATTGCTTTATCCAATGAACCTTGCATGGTCACTTAAGTAAGTAGAATATTAGTTGTTTATTTTAGATGTAACTATATGAGACTCTATAAATAGAGGCTCCATTCTTCATGTAATCGTACCTCTTACACGATCTTTTGAACTATTCACTGAAATACAAAGACCATTCTCTCAAATCTCTATCTTATCTAATATCTGAGATCCTCTTCATCTTAAACTATTCATATTTACTAACTCATGTTTAAATGCAAACCCTGTTACGAATCGGTTTGATGTTTACTTGATATAAGTGTAACTTGTGGTTATTTATATTTCCTTTACATTTCAGCAACTAACTATCTAACATTTCTAACTTATTATTATTGTTGAGCTAACTTGATCCTTTGAGATTAACTTATTTTGCAACTATTATCTTGTATTAACGTTTGGTCAAGTGTTTCTCAAACGTTTTTCTCTCAATAGTCCCGAGGGGTGTTTGCGATAACCTGATTTGGATTTAAGGAAAATATGGGCTTAGGATAAGACCCATATGGGGTTGGGCCCAATTTGGAAATTTGGGTCATTACTGGTCCATTGTGGATCTTTTGGTTTTGGGTATCATTTTTGGTGCATGTTGGATCAGGGGTAAAATGGTACTTTTACCCCAAGTATGGATTATGGATTATGGCATGGAGACCAATTTCTAATTGGGTGTGTTTATGGTGTTGATAGCTCGGAAGCCTGCAGGGCAACAACTAGGGATTTATTCAATGAGCTTCTGCATTTGAGGTGAGTTTTCCTCACTGTACTGATGAGTCGAAGCCACCAATGCCGGACCTTTTGGATTGTTATCCTTGTTTATCTTAGGACTGAGTGATGTTATGATCTGTTACATCGGTATCCTGGTAGATTTGTAACATCCATAAAATTCATAAAAATATAAAACTTTTTCAAACATCCAAAAATCATTATTTATTACAAAATGTTTTCAAAATAGTTTCATATCAGAGTATCGCAGAAACCAAATCTTAAAAATTCGAGGAGGTGCACGATCACGCTTGGGCCTTCTCGCTATCATCCAAAGTACCTAAAACAAAATCCAAAAATGTAAGCCCGAAGCTTAGTGAGTTCCTCCAAAATACCAACACCATAAAAACCATAATCATATCATAACAAACAACATGCATATAGAGTCTACAATATGACTGGACCACCCGCACCAGGCCTGCAGTCTGCCTGTCCCACTCTCAGAACCCTCAGAATGTCTGGTCCGCCCTACCTGGCCTTCAGCCTGTCTGGACCGTTCTCTGAGCCTTTGGCCTGACTTATATGCCTCATTAGGCCTACAGTATATATATATATATATATATATATATATATATATATATATATATATATATATATATATATATATATATATATATCATACACTAGCTAGTATCTACAAATAGTTAAATCGATCTAACAGATCACTAATCATAGCATCATCCTATATACCAAGATACTAACCTAACATGTCACTAACATAACATCATCCTATATACCAGGATACCGACCTAACAGGTCACTAAACATATCATCATGTAATAATCAGGATAACAATCCAAAAAGAAGGGATAACATTGGTGCCTTCGACCATGTTAGTATAGTAAGGACAACTCACCATGTAACGTCGATCGGAACTGAAATATCAAACTCCCAAAACACAGCTCCAAACACCAAAACCTACAACCACCATTGATCCAATTCCATAAATTCCCAAATTGCCAAAATACCCTCAGAAGTCAAAGTGGTCAACCCTTGGTCAAAGTCAAAGTCAACGATCAGGGTCAATAATCCATGGTAACCCAACTCGTGGAGTGTAGCTTACAGACTCGCCGAGTTCCTTTAGAACTCAAGAAATCACGAAAACTCCAGTCAACTCGCCGAGTTACCAAGTAACTCCTCAAGTCCATGCATTATCAAGAATATTGGCAAAAATCCTAACCAACTCGTCGAGTCATCTCGTTAACTCGTCGAGTTCAAGCAGAATCCAGAGAACAGAAAACCCTCATCGAACTCATCGAGGTGGATATGCAACTCGTCGATTTCCTTCAGTCCTTTCCTTATTCAGACACTTTTAAGCGAAACCAAGGCTCCAAACTGTAGATCTAGGCTCCTAGGGTGTAATTATCATGTAAAGTTGCGAACTTTACATGCATGTAAGGCTTCAAGAAGCTAAAACACTCAAAACTAGCCTTAGGAAGTGGTTTAGGACATGGAAAAGGGCTAGGGCTAGATTAAGTTAAGAACTTTATGTTCATGAGGGCCTAGAGGAGTCCAGATCTGAGACCACGTTCTCATGACAAGTTCAAACCCGAGAATGAGCCCCTTTTGCACCAAAAAATTCCCATATACTAAAATAAGAAGAGATCTAATAAATGGAAAGCCAAGGTAAAGATTGTTTACCTTCAAATGGATGCCAACACGATGTAGATACTAGATCTACAAGCTTCTACTCATTCCAAGCCTCTAAATCTTCAAGCCTCTTCAATAAATGCACCAAACACACACTTTTAGCCTCACACACACACACACAATAGGGTTAGATCGATTAGGGTTTCTCTTCTGGATGTGAAAAGTGGCAAAGGTGGATGTGGGAAAGGACTTAAGGTCCTTTAAATAGGATGCAAACCCTAAAAATTAGGGTTTTCATGCATAGCCTCTACTTGTCGAGTTTGGTTCCTCCAACTCGTCGATTAGGTTCCATAGATCACGCGGCCTGATCCGTCTCTACACGATGAGTTGGGGCAGCCAACTCGTCAAGTAGGTCTACAATTATGAATATAAAAGCTTTAAAATTTATACCTGGGAGTTGGGGCATTATAATTCTCCCCTACTTGGACTAGACTTCGTCCTCGAAGTCTGCTGCAGCAAATAGATCCGGGTAATGCTCCCGCATCTCAACGTCTGGCTCCCAAGTCCGCTCAGATCCTCTTCAGTGCTCCCATTGTACCTTTACCAAAGGTACCTCCTTGTTCTGTAGAACCTTCACTTTCCTCTCCATAATGCCCACTATCGTTTCCACGTAATTTAGGCTCTCATCGACCTAAATGTCATCTAATGACACCACTGCCTCCTCATCTAGTATGCACTTCCACAATTGAGAGACGTGAAAAGTGCTGTAAATCTGACTGAGCTCCTCTTGGAGGTCCAGTCTATATGCCACCTTGCTAGCCCTGACAATAACCTGAAAAGGTCCAATGTATCGGGGACCGAAATTCCCCCTCTTTCTGAAGTGAATCACACCCTTCCAGGTTGAGGCCTTTAGTAGTACCATATCACCAACCTTAAACTCCAACTCAGATCAGCACCAGTCGGCATAAATCTTCTGCTGACTCTGAGCGGTCTGCAGCCACTGCCTGATCTGCTGAATCTTCTCGGTAGTTTGCAGAACTACCTCGGTCCGTCCCATCACCCTGTGACCAATCTCACCCCAACAGACTGGGGTGCGACATCTCCATCCATACAACAACCCGTATGGTGAGGCACCAATATTAGAATGAAAGTCGTTGTTGTACAAGAACTCTGTAAGGGGTAAGTAGGAGTCCCAGCTCCCACCGAAGTCAATAACACAGGCTCTCAGCATATCCTTGAGAGTATGTATAGTCCTCTCACTCTGGCCGTCTTTCTGCGGATGATAGGTTGTACTGAAATGCAGTCGTGTGCCCAGTTCCTCTTGGAACTTCTTTCAGAAATAGGAGGTGAATTGAACATCCCAGTCTGAGACAATAGAGACCGGTACCTCGTGGCAAGCAACGATTTGGCGAATATACGTATTGGCCAGCTTCTCGGCCAATGATCTCTCTCGAATGGACAGAAAATAGGCACTCTTGGTCAATCGATCTACGATTACCCAAATAGCGTCAAAGCTCCTAGCCGTCCTCGGTAGCTTGGTGATGAAATCCATCGTCTCGTGCTCCCATTTCCGCATCCGAATCTCCAGAGGGTGCAGCTGGCCTTACGGCCTCTGATGCTCGACCTTGACCATACGGCAGGTTAAGCACCTCCTAATGTACCATGCAATCTCCCTCTTCATGCATGGCCACCAGTAAATCAGTCGCAAATCCCGGTACATATTGCTGGCCCCCGGGTGAATAGAGATGCCAGACTTATAAGCCTCCTCCAGTACAATCTGTCTGACCCCACCAGACATCGGAACCCACACCCGACCGCAACAGGTCAACAATCCGCGACTATCCTGCACAAATCGGGAGTTATCACCCCTGATCCTCTATAACTTACAGTTCTCATGTCGCTTACCCTCTGTCTGAGCTTCCCTAATCAAGCTCACAAGTGGAGAATCCAGAGATATCCTCATACGTGTTGTTGGTATAGAAGATCCAGCCGACTTGCGGATCGGGGCGTCTGCAACCACATTCGCTTTACCCGAATGGTAAAGGATCTCGCATTCATAATCCTTGACTACGTCTAGCCACCTGTGCTATCTCATGTTCAGGTTCGGATGATCCGTGATGTGTATCAAACTCTTATGGTTCGTGTATATGGTACAACAGACCCTAGAGAGGTAATGTATCCAGATCTTCAAAGAAAACACTACTGCTCCCAACTCAAGATCGTGTGTGGGATATCTCGTCTCGTGCGGATTCAACTACAACGATGCATAGGCTATAACTGACCGTTTTGCATAAGGACTGCTCCCAACCCAGTGATCGATGCATCACAAAATACTACGAAATCCTCAACTCCCTCGGTGAGTGTTAACACTAGCGCCTCGTAGAGTTGCTGTCTTAGAGTCTCGAATGCAGCTTGCTGCTCAGGGCCCCACCGAAAATTCACCCCCTTTCTCGTCAGACGAGTGAGGGGTACCACAATCTTGGAGAAATCTTTTATGAATCTTCGGTAGTACCTTGCCAATCCCAAGAAGCTCGTGATATATGAGGGAGATTTCGGAACCTCCCACTGCATAACCACCTCAATCTTGGCCGGGTCGACCAAGATCCCCTCCTGGTTAATGAGGTGTATAAGAAACTGAACCTATCGTAACCAAAACTCGCACCTTGAGAACTTGGCATACAGTCGTTATCGCCTCAACACTCCCAAATAGCTCACGAAGATGCTCCTCGTGCTGCTCCGTGGTCTTGGAGTACACCAAGATGTCGTCTATAAACACAATAACTGAGTAGTCGAGAATCGGTCTGCACACCCGATTCATCAGGTCCATAAACACTATTGGCGCGTTGGTGATCCCAAACAACATCACCACAAACTCGTAATGTCCATAACAAGTCTGGAACGCGGTCTTCTCCATGTCCTCCTTCGTAACCTAAACCTGAAGGTATTCGGACCTCAGGTCTATCTTGGAGAACCAAGATGCTCCCTTCAACTGATCGAAAAGATCATCTATCCTCGGGAGTGGATAATGGTTCTTCACCATTAACTTGTTAAACTCTTGATAATTAATGCACATACGGTGTGAACTATCCTTCTTCCCGATGAAGAGTATCGGTGCTCCCCACGGAGAACTGCTCGGATAGATAAAATGCTTGCCCAGCAGTTCCTGCAGCTGAGATGACAGCTCTTGCATCTTGGTTGGTGCCAGTCGGTATGATGCCTTGGCGATAGGGGCTGCACCTAGCACTAGGTCGATCCTGAACTCGACCTGCCTCTCCGGAGGCACTCCGAGTAACTCCTCCGGGAACACATCAATGAACTCCTTAAAACCCGGGACATCCGAAACCGAAAAATCTAATCCCTGACCCACGTATCCACCACATACGCTAAGTAACCTTCACACCCATGCTGAATATACTGTCGAGTCCTGGCAGCTGAGCAAAACCATGAACCCAATCTGGTGCCCTCACCGTAGATAACTAGTTCTCCCCCACTTGGGGTTCGAACTACCACCTGCTGACCGTCACAATTGATCATGGCATTGAAGCGACTCAACCAATCCATTCCCACAGTCACACATAAATCCCCCATGGGAATCGGTATCAAGTCTATCGGGAAGGATACCCTGAAGATTTCCAAAACACAACGCCGATAGACCGAAGAAGTAGAAATCTTTTGTTCGTTGGCGATAGAGACTCGCAATGGAAACTCGAGCTCTTTTACAAGAAAACCGAACTCCCTACTAAATGATCGAGAGATAAACGACCGACTTGCCCCCGAGTCGAAAATACCGCATCACGTAAGGGGTTCACTAAAAATGTACCTAATCATAGGTACAAACACATATAAGCATAAAAAAAATATAATCAACAAGATAAGGGATATAAACATACTATCAACCACATCTGGTGCTGTCGTGGCCTCCTCGGTTGTAAGCTGAAAGGCACGTCCCCAAGCCTTCGGAGGCTCTTCTCTACCCTGACTCCCGTAAGTAATCCTTAGTGTAGCCGGCGCTGGAGCCTGTGCCATCCTGGCAGCGAGAAGTGGACAATTGGTCTTCACGTGACCAACATGATCGCAGTGGTAGCAGATCCTCATATCATGAGTTGGGGCTGGCTAGCGACAATCCCTCGCAAAGTGCCCCTCCTTGCCGCATTTGCGGCACGCACTACCCGATCTACAAACTCTCGAATGACCCTTCTTGCACTTCCCACAAGTGCGGCCGCGTTGGCCCCCAGACCTAGAATCAGCGATCTTGGACCGCTTTGGCACAGGTTGCGACTGCGTCGGGGCCTGCATCTGCTCCTGCAACTGTAACTCAATCTCAAGCTCACGCCGCCTAGCAGCCTCCTCTAACTCCAACAATGTATCACAAAGCTAGGTGGCAACAAACTGACGAATGTCGGTCTTGAGCATGCTCAGATAATGTGTCATCCGAGCCTACTCGAAAGCAAATTCCTTGCAAAACATTGCCCTCTTAGTAAACATACGGGTGATCTCCGTCACCGACTCCACACCCTATCTCAACTCCAAGAACTCCTATGCCAATCGCACGCGGTCAACCCGAGAAATGTTGCGAGCGCGAAACATCTCCCTGAATTGATCCTGTGACATCCTAAAATAAGCTAGTGCTCACAACTCCACACCCTATCTCAAGGTTGATTTTTCGACTGAGAGCATCAGCGAAAACATTTGCTTTACCAGGGTGGTAAAGTATCTCACAGTCGCAGTCCTTGAGTAATTCTAGCCAGCATCGTTGCCTCATGTTCAATTCTTTCTGATTAAAGAGATACTGGAGACTCTTATGATCAGTGAAAAGTTTGCACATCGTGACATAGAGGTAATGTCTCCATATCTTTAAGGCAAAAACTACCGCTGCCAACTCCAAATCATAAGTGGGGTAGTTCTTTTCTTGTTCCTTCAATTGTCGAGATGCGTATGCTATCACCTTTTCTCTTTGGGTCAAAACACAATCCAACCCGATTCCAGATGCGTCACTATAGAGCATGAAGTCTTCCATTCCAACGGGTAGAGAAAGAATCGGTGCTTCACATAACTTCTTTTTTAACTTCTCGAATGCTTCTTCATGCTTCTCACTCCACGTATAAGTAGCTCCTTTGTGGGTCAAAGCTGTTAATGGAGCGGCTATCAAAGAAAAGCCATGGATAAATCGTCGGTAATATCTAGCTAATCCATGAAAGCTTTGAATCTCCGTGGGACTCTTTGGACGTTCCCACTTCATTACAGCTTCGATTTTCGTTGGGTCAACCATTATTCCCTCCTGGTTAAACACATGACCCAATAATTGGACTTCTCGGATCCAAAAATCACACTTGGAGAACTTTGCATAAAGCTTCTCCTTCTTCAACACTGCTAATATTTCCCATAGATGCTTGCCATGATCCTCTTGGCTTTTCGAGTAGATCAGAATGTTATCGATGAGCACTATCACAGATTTATCGAGGAATGGTTTACAAACCTTATTCATCAAATCCATGAATGTTGCTGGAGCGTTGGTTAGTCCAAAGGACATAACCAAGAACTCGTAGTGTCCATATCTCGTTCTGAATGCAGTCTTCTCAATATCTTGATCTCTCACTTTCAACTGATGATATCCTGACCTAAGATCGATCTTTGAGAAATAGCTTGAACCTTGCAGCTGATCGAATAGGTCATCAATCCTTGGCAATGGGTACTTGTTGTTTTTCGTTGCCTTGTTCAGTTCTCTGTAGTCTATGGACATCCTCATGCTTCCATCTTTCTTCTTCACAAATAGCACCGGAGCTCCCCAGGGTGATGAACTAGGTCTAATGAAACCATTGTCCAACAACTCCTGAAGTTGCGTCATAAGCTCCTTCATCTCCATCAGTGCTAATCGGTATGGTGCCTTTGCTATCGGTGTCGTTCTTGGTAACAAGTCTATACGAAACTCCACTTGTCTATCTGGTGGTAATCCAGGAAGATCTTCAGGAAAGACTTCCGGATAATCACGTACGACCGGTATATTCTGAACCTCTTTCTTTTCCTTCTTAGCATCGATCACAAATGCCAAATATGATGCACATCTTTTGGATAAACATTTTCTGGCTTTCATCAGGGAGATGATTCCCGAATTCACTCTACATTTGTCCCCGTACACAAATGACTCCTTTCCAGGGGGATTTACCCTAACTATATTCTTTCGACATAATATCTCGACATCATTGGCGCTAAGCCAATCCATTCCCAGAACGATGTCGAAACCGTTCAACTCTATGGGCAACAACTCTTCGTGGTATTCATTTCCATTTAGGTCGATGACTACGTTCCTAATACGATTACTAATAGGTACGAACTTGCCACTGGCATCTTCTAGAATCAGGGCATTATCAAGTTTTTCTATAGGTAATGATATTTTCCCACCAAATTTACACGACACAAAGGAGTAGCTGGCTCCGGAATTAAATAGTATGTTGGCAGGCAAACCATTTACAAGAAAGGTACCCGAAGCGACGTCTGCTGCCTCTTTCACAGCCTCGAGCGTGATCTGGAAGGCTCTCACCTTCGGCTTCGGTGGAACGTTGGACGTTACCGCATCTTTCTTCTTTGGGAAATCCTTAGCAATATGCCCTTCTTCACGACACTCGTAGCATACCCTCTTGTTTATGGTGCACTCATTGGCATATTTCCCCATTGTCCCACACTTGTAGCAGGTTACTTCCTCGCTACATTTTCCGAGTGCTTCTTCTTGCACTTCTCGCACCATTTCGATTCATTTCCTCCTCCCCCGAACTTCTTTGAACCGAACTTGCTCTTCTTTTTGTTGGGTTTAACAGACCCTTCAAATTTCCTCTTCTCGCCAACCTCAACCTTGCTGGCAGCTCTTCCCTTAATCATATCCTCCACAGACTTGGCAGCCCAGATAGCTACCTCCAGAGTATGTGCTTGATGCACTGGCACCACGTACTCCCATGGAAGTCCCTTTGCGTACTTATCGATTTTCGTCAGCTCATCCAGAACAAGATGCAAGGCAAACTCCATCGTTTCTGTGAAGTTGTTGGTGTATTCATCGATCTACATGCTTCCCTTCTTCAGGATCAGGAACGGGTTCTCTAGCTCGAGCAAGTTTTGAGCTGAGCAGTACTTTCGTTTGAATTGCACCAGAAACTCTGCCCATGTCAGTTGCAGGGGCTCGTTGGGGCTTAAAGTCTTCCCTAGGGTATTCCACCAATGCACTGCGCCTCCTCAGAACTGACGCACTGCAAAGGTGGTTTGCAGCTTGCCTCTACAACCGCACGTCATAAAAGCTAACTCCATTTCTGAGATTCAATCCATGAATCTAATCAGATCTTCCTTTCCAGTGAAAGTCGATGGCTTGCAAGTCAGAAAATCCTTGTACTTGCATTCGTTTCTATCAACTACATCATCTTGGATGTTTCTCCTATTAACTGGCAGATCAACTTGGCCCACTAACCTACTGTAGTTTCCTTCCTCCGATTGTTTGGGAATCGGCTCCTGTTGCATAACGGGCACGGTGGCTTCATCCCTATTCTCTTGCATCATCCACCTCATTTCTTCCCTTTATTCAGCTAACATAGCCCGCATCATGGCTTGTACTCCAACCATGGTGATTGGCTCAGGTGCAACTTCTACTACATTTGGTATTTGCTGTATCACTAGGGGTTTATTTCTGTTTCCATTCGCATTCACATTTCCGCTACGGATTCTCGCCATTTTGATCTATACACCGAATAAGGTGAAATTAGATCTTTATTTAGGACTGACGTTCAAATCATCCTTATCACTCCGAAACGTTTACATGTTATTTCTAATATCATAGTCGTATGTTTAGAATACTAAACACATAAGGTTTCCAGATCCGTTCAGCAATAGACAATAGATCCGAACAAATAACAGCATATCAGGCACAAAGCATTTAGCACATAAAATCATTTTAGGCATAATTCCTAAAATAAGCTAGTGCTCACAACTCACAATCATCGCTTAGCATTCTAAGTTTAAGTCTAGTAATCCTACAAATTCCTAGTTCGCTTAAACTAATGCTCTGATACAAACTGTGACATCCCCATTTTCACGGCCATAAAAGACCGATTTTGTTTATGCTTTATAAAAGTCAGAGTACCTCTTTTAATAAAAATGTTGCGGAATTTGTTCCCAGTAAAACATGATAAATATGTTATCAAAGCATTTCCAAAAAAAGGTATTTTTATTCATTTTAAAACATTTGGGATGTCATCGTCAATATAGAAACATAAGCATAAACAGAACTTACATTCATTATCACTAGTGATTTATATCTCCTTAATCTCTCAGTGTAATGTGACTTCATATCAACTCCTGTGATATAAATAAACTGAGTGGGTCAGGTTGGGAAACCTGGTGAGTACATAGGGTTTTCAACCCACAAAAAATAAGTTTATTAACTTTATGAAACCAAACAAACCCGATTACCCATTCCCGTTATCATCACTTTACATCCCTAAAACATCTAACACAAGGGACCTAGTCTAAGGACTTTCATCGGGGTGACAACACATGCTTCGGGGGTTCATCAGCAATTAATCTCAAATAAGGCAACCATGTGGGGGATGGATTACTACTGGTGAGCACACAGTTTAAATAAACACATAGTTGAAATAAACACCTACAGGTTGCGAGCCTGCTAGCGTTCCACTGGACTGTCTAGAATAGTCTGTGGTTGTCATCTATACTTCGCTAGATGACTGGATCATCAATAACATCTATATCGAGGCCTCTCATTATTTTTTAGTGGTCACACAGCAACTATTACATCTACCCATGTTTTACCCAACACATTTTGTAGATATAAAATACATATACAGTTTAAATCTTTTAAAACATGTATAAAAATCGTTCATCCAACATAGATAGCAGGTATACAGATAATATGCACACACAACACGTAATTTATATAAAATACTTCATATCTATGTGTAAGATGAAAGTAACTATGCACTCACCTGATAAGGTGGTGACTCTGAATTCAGACAGCGCTTCGTTACTCTTAAAACAATTTCCCTCGACAAAACCTAGTATCATTACCACTAGGGTTTAGTTTAATATTCACCAAGACTAATTAATTTTCTAGCTATTATTACTATTATATAAGCATTAAACGATACTTATATAACACATAATAATAGCCCAAGTACTTATTATAAGGTCCTAATAACATTACTATATTAAAACAAAAGCTATACTAAAGATAGGTTAGGCGTAGCTCACTTACAACAGGTTTTTCTCAAAAACCGGGCTTCGCTGGAGCAGCGTTTCCGAGCCAAAAGGCTCTTTTCTTAGGGCGTCGGGAGCCTCGGGGCTTCCTTCGGGTGCTAGGGGGTTTACCTAGACTTTAGGGGGGCTTAGGTAGCTTAGAGAGAGAGAGAGAGTGTAGAGAGAGAAAGAAGGCTTGAGACGTGTGAAGAAATGAGAGAACCCGACACCTCTATTTATAGGGTGAAATCCTGATGGACTCGCCGAGTCGGTTCACGGACTCACTGAGTCAGTGCCACGTGTCATCACCTGATTGCTTTTCTTGGGGAGAAAGCATTGGCCCATATTCAGCCACGTCACTCCTTTTGCAGCAGCACCCCTGCCGACTTCTAAACCCCGTAACTTTCGCATACGAGCCCCGTTTTCGATGTTCTTTATATCCACGCATAGGTAAAAACAAGATCTACAACTTTCATTTAGATTCCGTCGGCTAATTCTCAACCGATCTTAAACTTAACAGTAGGAGGAGATTATGCTGTTAAATGTCCACGTAAAATTCATAACTTCTACATACGGACTCTGTTTTCGTCTGTCTTTTTACCATTGAGTTCCTATTAATGAGATCTTTAACTCTCATTTAGGTCGCGTAAGCCAAAAACCGCTCGACCTAAAATTCGAGTTTTGGGTTATACACTGCTAAGCCGAAACATTGAAAAATCATAACTTCCTCATACGAAGTCAGATTTGGGCGTTCTTTTTATGGATTTTCTTGGTTTAACATACTCTACTACTTTGGTTTAGATTACTAAGGCTAAAAAGTCTTCTATCGTAAATTCACTTTTTACGCTTCTCGGTGCCGTGCCGGTTCCGTTGCGAAACTTCGACGAGTCATAACTTCTTCGTTATAAATTGGATTTCGGCGTTCTTTATATCCCCAGAATCCTTGTTTCGATCACTACAACTTCATGTAAAGATATAGGACTTATCTTAAACTTTAATTTTGATTCTTATTTTTATTCTTTATTAATTATATCTTTATAATTAAGTAATAAGCACACAAATACACATAATTCACATAGAATTCAAATATTTCATCTTTATTACTTCAAAAGAGTTACAATTGTTGACCTAGACTATTACATCGCCCAAAAATGCTTAGCCATGAAAGCCGGGCATTACAGATCCCAAGTAACCACAACTCTCTGATCATCAGTATACAACCCTGTCATCAACCTTCACTAGTCCTTGGCTCTGGACCTCAGCAGGTTCAGAGCACGCCCGATACTGAAAAGCTCGACTAGTCCCACTACCGGTAGCTGTTACGGATGTGGAGGCTGCAGCGGCAGCCGTCTCAGCAAGAACCGCCTAGCGCTGATCAAAATACTCCACCGTAGCGGTATTGATAGACCCAAACATCTCTGGGAACTATGTGCATAACAAAGTAGCAATCTCATCATGTAGGATCTCTCGAATTTTGGCGTCCAACTCATCCGACCTCATCTGACCAATGACCTCGGGTACTGCTGGTCCATTTTGATCGCCATCTCCTGATTCTGACCCGGATCCAGTCACAAATCTCCTCGTAAATACCATGCTGAAAATATACCAGGAAGATATCATACATTCCATAAAATAATAGGAAACCAACTCCCAATAAAGCCCTAGGTGTTGTGACTTCCTTGCTACGTGTATGGGTCTAGTGCTTTCAATAGTATAAGCCCATGCTACCTTCCACACCTACCCATATATGTCTAAAGTATCATCACAACACCCTAACAATATACATAAACATAGTGAGTGCTCAATCCTCACCCCTAGAGGAAGGCTAGCTATATCATAACCGGCCGACTGTCCCCGCACAACTCACCTATGAAACTTCCACCAACCCTGAAACACTCGTGTATGCTAGTCATACATAACACTGGACCTTATAGGCATTCGAATATCTAATTCTAACCTAAGCCCTTCATCAAACAAGAATAGGAAATAAGTTCAAACCAAATATTCTCAGGCTATAAGTTCCTAATTATGTACAACAATGATGCATACACTAAGCAACTACAGTAATGATGTCAATTTCATATAAGGAAAACCCTAGGCTAGCAGGCATCCTATAATCAGACAATTCAATCATGCAATTCCTGAAGATCCCTAGCATAAAACTAGCATGTTGTTCTAACATATCATAATATCAAATATTCGTATGGTGTTTTGGGGTCTAGTTACGCCTAGCTAGCATGTACAAACAGTCAAACCGATCTAACAAATCACTAATCATAACAATATCCTATATACCAGGATACCGACCGAATAGGTCATTATGCATATCATTATGCAATAACCAGGATGAAAATCAAAATAAAAAGGGCCAAAATTGGTGCCTTCGACCCTGTTAGTATAGTGAGGACAATCGACCTCACAATGTCGATCGGAACTAAACTATCAAACTCCTGAAACACGGCTCCAAACACCAACACCTACAACCACCATTGATCCAATTCCATAAATTCCCAAATTACCAAAATACCCTCAGAAGTCAAACTAGTCAACCCTTGGTCAAAGTCAAAGTCAACAGTCAAGGTCAATAGTCCATGTTGACCTAACTCGTGGAGTGCAGCTTACAGACTCGTCGAGTTCCTTTAGAACTTAGAAAGTTGCAAAAAACTCCATTCAACTCACCGAGTTACCAAGTAACTCATCGAGTCCTTACATTATCCAGAATATCAGGAAAACCCCTAACCAACTCGTCGAGTCATCTCATTAACTCGTCGAGTTCATGCAGAATCCATAAAGCGGGAAACCCTCATCCAACTCGTTGAGTTGGCTATGCAACTCGTCGAGTTTTGTAACAACCATAAAATTCATGCCAATTTAAAAGTTTTACAACCAATTAAAAACCATTAAGTTATTACAATTTGTCTTCAAAATAGTTTCATATCAGAGTTCCCATAAATCATAATCGTAAATCGAGGAAGTGTACGGTCACCCCTTTGCCTTCCCGCGGTCATCCGCTGTACCTGAAACATTAATCGATAGATGTAAGCTCAAAGGCTTAGTGAGTTACCCCCAAAATACCATCACCATAACCATATCATATAACAAACATATAAGAGCCATGCATCTCGAGTCTACAGTGTGACTGGTCCGCCCGCACCGGGCCTTCAGTCTGTCTGGCCCACTCTCTGAGCCTCGGCACGTCTGGACCGCCCACTCGGGGCCTTCAGCTTATCTGGACTGCTCGTCGGGCCTTCAACCTGACTATGTGACCTCCCAGATCTGTAATCTATCCAGTTCGCCTTGGGTATGTTGTCCTACAGCACAAAGCAGGACCCGCCTCAACCCAATTGTCACACCCTAAAACCAAAAACGGTGGAAACGTTCTGGGGCGGAGGACGTCATGTAAAGTATCACAACAGTGTAATTTAGTAAACAAGCAACAACATTATCGATTGCATTAACAGTAAGGTTTTAATACATGTGTGTTCTTTCATATAATAGGATATGAAAATTAGTAATCAAAATAAAAGACGAGTCTTGACTGCTCCGTCTTCTCAAAACCTGATCATCGTACCTGTCTACTGGTGACCTAAGAATACAAGTTATTTTGAAAACGTAGATCAGCATTTAAGATGGTGAATTCATAAGTATTTTAGTGTCATTGATTTGTAAAATTGTAAAGAAAAGACTTGTAAATGTTTGATGAACAATTTTGTATAAGTATGAAAACCCTAGAAAATCCCATATTTCCTACTAGTATAAAGTGTATCCTTCTACCAAGACCCGACTGTTTTGAAGGTTTGCTTCTCTGTATGAATGAAGGTTTTTCCCATGTACAACTATCATTATTAAAATATATTCTACCTCATCGTTTATGTGAATGTTTCAGAAGCTAAAAGTAATAGGAAAATTATATAATCATTGAAATCGTATCTTTTTGTCTTAGGATAAACATGATGTGGTAACTCGCCGAACAGTACAACCGAGGACATCCGTCGATGTGGAGTTTCCCACTATAGCTAACAACCGGGTGTAGAATGGTCAGTCCCATATAGTATGTAGTAGCATCTCTTCATATAGTATGTAATAGTATCTCTTCATATAGTATGTATTAGTATCTATTCATATAGTATGTAATAGTATCTCTTCATATAGTATGTAATAGTATCTCTTCATATAGTATGTATTAGTATCTATTCATAGAGTATGTAATGGTATATCTTCATATAGTATGTAATAGTATCTCTTCATATAGTATGTAATATTATCTCTTCATATAGTATGTAATACTATCTCTTCATATAGTATGTAATAGTATCTCTTCATATAGTATGTAATTGTATCTCTTCATATAGTATGTAGTAGTATATTTGTATAGACTCATGAATGAACTGACTCTTGTGTGATTCCTTGTACTAGGAATAGAAGTTGTATCTCCTAACTATACCTATTATAGTTACTAGTAATGTACGTGTATAACCGATGGTATGCCTTTGCTACCCAACGGTAATGAATTGACTGATAGAACTTTTATGTCTATATATGTATACATAATATATAACTAATATTCAGACGACATTCGAAAAAATAACCGATACCCTAAGGCCACATCCAAACAAGGAAAAGGAATTAAAGCGAGCTAGCAGTCGTAAGTCCTTTTGAAGAGGCCTTTAGATCAATCAATATATCAAACAATGATGGTAAATAAGAACAAGAGAAATTCAGGAAGAAAAACTTTCACTAAGAAAGATAATCTCACAAAGAGATTATCATGTGCACAAAGCAGCGATTAGGGTTTGTGAAAGGCGTGGCCATTCACAAACCTATACAAGATATTATATACTGCTATTCTAGACAATCTCTACAATTCAGGGATATGCTAGCTAACTAATTAAGATAACTAAGGAAACACGATAAATACAAGATTTGTTACAATGCACTGAACAAACTAAACTATTACAAACTGAGCAGTTGACACGCTGGTGTTGATACTTAGATATGTGCTGATGCTGAGTCTGTTTTAAACGTTATCATATTTCAAGGTTTGACCTTACAATCTACCCCAATATGATGATGTTCAAAACAAACTAAATTAAGACACCTCTGGAAAGGAACTCTTCATACTCAACTTCAGCTTCAATTTTGACTGGCCAGTAAGGACTATCCAGCAACTCCTGTCTTCTGTTCAGCAGCTCCATGGCAATAAGAATGTGAAATTCTCCGGATAGATCTTGATGACTCATGCACATTTGCCTTAAGCCAACAAGGTGAGTGGTTGGAGCTTTTGGGATCTCAGTAGTTCGCTGAAAACACATCCTCCTGTTTTTATCAAGATAGAACATCCCGTGTTCAGGAGCTGAGATAAATTGATGCTGAACCAGATTGACACTGAGAGGAAGAGAATTGTTAATTTCACCAGCACCAAAGTCTAGAACCAATACATCTTCACCATCAACTTGAAACTTGGTTCTTCGAGATCTAGGAACAGACGGCCTTTGACCTTGATGCTGAGGTCGTTCTTTAGGAACAAGATCCAAACGCTGAACTTTCTTGATCAGCAGATGAAGAGCACAAGTCAGTTCCGAAGAGTGAGCTGAGGTTTGCTTGGATGCTATATCGAGCAGTTCCATCCATTCCGAATATCCATATCTGATCAGCTCATCCCTCTTGACAACTTCAGTATATGAATGCTGAGGACCTTGACGAGTGATCAGCAACGTAAGGATTTTCTCGTTTCGAGGTTTGGAAGCTTTGACTTTGATGATCTTATCACCACACATTCGCCGATTAAGAACGTCTTCAAATCTCTTTCGATCAATCCGGTCAAGAACACTGTCAGTCTTAGGCTTACTAGGGCCAGGAGGAGGTTGAGAAGACTGAGCCTTGGGCAGAAATTCCAGGAATTTCTACATCTGAGCTTCAAAAGATCCCTTGGCCTGAAGTTTGTGCTGAATAAGAGATTCATCAGCTTGAGCAATGTTCTTTAGAAGCTGAGCTCGATTGGCTTCATCAAGAATTTGCTTGACTTGATCAGGGGACATGTTCCATTCAGCGGCAAGGTTTGAAATACTGACTATGGACTTGGGTTTCTTCATAGTCAGAGAAGTATTCGTTTCTGAATGAGCCAAGTAAGTATCTGCTACCTTACGCTTTCGAGACAGCGGATGAGATTCTTCACTGGCAACGTCCGAATCCTCTCCTTGGACCGGAAAGATGGGATCAGCAACAGGATCGACTGATATCGGATGAGATTCTTCAAGGTCATCTAAACTTTCTTGCTGAACTGGAATAAGAGGATTAATGAAGTTCATATCCAGTATTTAACATTCATCATCAGGTTCATCATGCTCTTCATCATGCTCACTATCTTCAATCAGCTTTTCAGTAGCTGCTGGACTATTATGCCCCACAGAATCAGACTCAGGAATGGGCTTGGGTGATTCAGGCTGAATAATGGTGTTGTCAGCAGGTTCTGTGTCTTTCTCATTTGGTTCACCATCAGCATGATCATTTGGTTCACCATCAGCATGATCATCAGCATCAGCATCATCATAAGTATCTCCCCCTTTTTGAGCATCATCAGATTTGGGACTAGAGGGAGGAGTAAGTAGGAGAACCTCTTTTATCTGTTGAACATTAGCCTCAATACAAAGAAGACGCTGACTCATGTCCCGAGTCAGTGTCATAAGTTCAGTAAATGCTGAAGCCGGAATTTGAATAACTGAGGTAACTGGAGCGACTGGAGAGCTAGGTGGCATCCTCGGAGAAGAGTGGTGAGCTGCTGGTGACGGATGCTCCCCCTGTGAGGGATGCTCCCCCTGCGAGGGATGCTCCCCCTGAGATGGTTGCTCCCCCTGATTCATGGAATCCTTTGGTGCTGATGAAGCTTTGTCAGTATCCGAGATGATGTGATGAGAAAGTTGAGGAGAGAAATGACCACCATCATGGTGTTCATCCTCTTGATCAGCCTGATCCACATGATTACCATCAGCACCTCCTTCATCAGTGTCAGCGGTGAGAGAAGGCACAGTGTATGGATTTGCAATCCATTCTCTCATCCTATCGGAGATTCCAATGTCAGTATCCAAAGGATCATCCTGATACATACGAACAGACATTCGAGGGCATTGGATGGGATTGCCAGAGTGAGAGAAGTAATCTGCAGCGAAGAATTTGTCGAACACCAGAGCAATCCAGCGTGGAAACGGAACATGATCAGCGCGCACATTTGCACGAAGAAGCTGAACAAGCTGATCAAAGAATAGAGCCCCATAATCCAGTCTTTTCTTGAGAAGAAGGGAGCAGACGACTTGTTGCTCATAATTACTCAACTGATCACCACTTCGAGACTTGTGACCCACACACTTGCATAGAGCACCGGTGAAAAATTTCCAACCTGGGGTCATACATTGGCGCAAAATAAGAGCTGATCGAGTACCAGCCTTTAAGTGATCATAACCCAGTTGATCAAACATATGTTTACACCTTTCAATAGTGGGAGGTTCAGAGAAAGGTTCAAAGATAGGTAACCTTAAGGCAGCACTGAGAAGTTCTGCGGTGATGAAGACAGAGTGTCTTCCATGGCCAATGGTTCCGGTGATGGCATTATTGTCGTCATTGACAGTTGCAGTGTAGTAGAACTCACATACTTGTTCAGGGAAGAACTCGGACGGGACATCACTGATTGCGTATCGAAGGCGGCAAGAAGCTAAGAAATTGACAAAATCATCGAGTCCAAGACCTCGATGAACCTCTGGAATATCAGGGTTGAAGACGACATTTGTTGCCTTGATGTGAATTGGAAGTGGAGGAGAGTTTGGGGCAGGAACGACCCTTCGAGAGGTGGAGGAGTAAATGAACAGAGATGCCGCCATTTGAGAGTATTTGAGAGTTCTAGGGTTTTGAGGGAAGTTCAAATTTGTGGAAGGAAAAGTTAAACCAAGGGTGAGAGAGGTTTAAATATGGAATGAAAAAAGGGTTTAAAAAGGTAATGATTATCTTCATTAAAAAGGTGATGATTATCTTTATTAAAAATAACGGCGTATCGTAACAACCTGTCAGAGCAGAAAATAGTCGTTGGATAAAAGAGCCGTTGACTGATGGTGAATCGTCAATCAGTGTTTGCGGAAGCGCTGAGATCAGTGTTACAGAAGTTACATGCTGAAAAATATTTCGCCGTCAATTCAAGGTACAGCTTGCTTAAACAGGGCTAGCAAGGAGATTGGTGCGTGTTACATTATCTAACCATCAGCACAGAGTGTTGTGACTTTATCAGTGAGTGGTTTATCTTACTGAATCATTAGACACTGAATAAGAGGAAGGTAAAGAAGGGATTGTTGCGTGTGATAAACCTTGGTGTTTTGGTCTAACCATCGGCAAAGATTTTTAGACTCTCATCAGCGTGTGTTTTGGCACACTGAATCACAGAGTCAGTGTAAGATTGGTAAGAAGGGGTAGTTGCGTGTGATAGATCTTGGTGTTTTGATCTAACCATCGGCAAAGATTTTAGATTCTCATCAGCGTGTGTTTTGTCACACTGAATCATTGAATCAGTGTAAGATTGGTAAGAAGGGATAGTTGCGTGTGATAGATCTTGGTGTTTTTTATCTAACCATCGGCAAGGAGTTTCAAGTTGTTATCAGTGTATGGTTTAATACAGTGAATCATTCAACTTTTGTTTAGAAGACTTGAAGAAGAGAAAAAGATAAGAAATCAAACCAAGGTGCTCAGTAGCAAATATTACCAGTATGTCATCATCAGCACAATGTACATCAGCTTATAAGACAATAGCAAACATTAGCACAATTAAACAGCAAAATTAATTACAAGGAAATCATTCCCAGTTCTCCAATAATGTAAGCAGTTGATTGAGAATCCAGTGCCTTTGTGAAGATATCAACAAGTTGCTCCGAAGTCTTGACATGTTCAAGAACAACCTTTCCCTTTTCAACATTATCTCTGATGAAATGATGTCTGATTTCGATATGCTTCGTCTTCAAGTGCTGAACAGGGTTTTGTGTGATCTGAATGGCACTGGTGTTGTCACAATATATGGGAGTCTTTGAGAATTTGATTCCATAGTCGAGAAGCTGATTTTGAATCCATAAGAGCTGAGCACAACATCTCCCAGCTGCAACATACTCAGCTTCTGCAGTTGAGATGGCTACTGATGTTTGCTTCTTGCTAGACTAGCTGATGAGACGATTTCCAAGGAAGTGACATCCACCAGATGTACTCTTTTTGTCTAAATTGCATCCTGCATAATCTGAGTCAGTGTATCCATAAAGTTCAAATGCTGAGTCGCGAGGATACCACAGTGCAAGGTTTTGAGTCCCTTTCAAGTATCGAAAAATACGTTTGACTGCCATGAGGTGAGATTCTTTGGGATTAGCTTGGAATCGAGCATAGAGAATGGTTCCAAACATGATATCAGGACGACTTGCTGTGAGATATAAGAGAGATCCAATCATTCCTCGATACAAAGAGTGATTGACATCAGTTCCAGTTGGATCAGCGTGTATCTTATCAGTCTTAGACACTGGGGTAGAGGCTGGTTTGCAGTCACTAAGAGAATACTTAACAAGCAAGTCAGAAATATATTTACTCTGGCAAATGGAAATACCTGACTTTTGTTGCTGAACTTCAAGACCTAAGAAAAAGGTCATCTTCCCCATCATGCTCATTTCAAACCTTTGAGACATGATCTCTGCAAATTCCTTGCTCAGTGTCTCATTTGGAGAGCCAAAAATAATGTCATCGACATAAATTTGAACAAGAACCATATCTGAGCCTTTGTTTTTGATGAAGAGAGTATTGTCAATTGCTCCTCGTCTGTATCCATTTTCAAGGAGATACGATGTCAGCGTCTCATACCAAGCCTTGGGTGCTTGCTTCAATCCATAAACAGCTTTGTCTAATCGGTACACGTAATCAGGATGATCTTTGTCCACAAAGCCTGGGGGCTGATTGAGGAATACTTCTTCTTCTAACACACCATGGAGGAATGTTGTTTTTACATCCATCTGATAGACAATGAAATTCATGTATGATGCGTATGCGAGAAACAGTCTGATAACTTCAATGCGAGCAATTGGAGCAAAAGTTTCCCCGTAGTCGATGGATTCAATTTGAGTAAACCCTTGAGCTACAAGCCTTGCCTTGTTGCGATGTGATGATTCCATCTTTATCACCCTTGTTACGATAGACCCAGCGAGTTCCAGTGATAGTCTTCCCGGATGGTCTTAGGACAAGAGTCCAAACTTTGTGCCTTTCAAACTCATTCAGTTCTTCTTGCATGGCTTTGATCCAATCAGCATCTTGAAGAGCTGTGTGTATCTTGTTAGGTAAGATCATTGAAACAAAGTTAACGTACATGAAAAAGTTATTAGATAGACTAGATCTGGTTCGGACACCATCATGAATATTCCCTATAATTTGATCAACGGGATGATCTCGATGTTCAGTGACTGATGCTGATTCCGGAGAGTTTGACACTGACACATTATCAGTTTCAGGAGAGTCTTCAGCTTCAAGGATTTCATCAGCACCTAATGAATCATCTGCTGATCTGGCTGCGATATCTTGATTCAAGGAACATGGAACTGGAACGATAGAATCAGAGGAATCAGTCTTATCTCCAGCAGAAGGTGCTTCGTCAAATGGACAAGAGAGAAGCTCTTGAAAAATAGAAGGAGAATGAGTGACTTTTTCATCAGTGTATGATTCGTCATCAAGCTTCACATGAATGGATTCTTCAACACATTGCATGTTCACATGAAAAACACGAAAAGCCTTTGAAATAGATGAGTACCCAACAAAAATACCTTTATCAGCCTTAGGTTCAAACTTGGATCTTGGGTCACGCTGATTTAGAATATAACAAATGCATCCGGACACGTGAAAAAAGGATACGTCTGGCTTTCAATCTTTCAGCATTTCATATGGTGTCTTCTTGTGAATCCTGTGAATTAGAGATCGATTCTGAGTAAAACACGTTGTATTGACAGCTTCAGCCCAAAACGACATAGGAAGACCAACATAGATCATCAAGGTCCTTCCTGCCTCAATCAGTGTTGTATTTCTTCATTCAGCAACTCCATTCTGCTGAGGAGTACGAGGAGCTGAGAAGTTTTGTCCAATTCCTTTATGATCACAAAATTCTTCAAGAGTTGAGTTTCGGAACTCAGTACCATGATCACTTCTTAGTTGCTTAACTTTGAGACCTGTCAGTGTCTCATTTTTACGAATATGTGAGATAATTTCCTGTACAGCATGACTTTTCTTCTTCAAGAAAACTACCCATGTAAATCGAGTGAACTCATCAACAACCACTAGAGTATACTTATTTCCACCTAGTGAACGAACAGGAATAGGTCCAAACAAGTCCATGTGGAGTAAATGAAGAGGGACTGATATACTGGAACATGACTTGGGTTTGAAAGAGGACTTGGTTTGTTTTCCTTGTTCACAAGCTGAGCACATCTTGTCTTTCACAACGCTGAATTTTGGGATCCCTCTAACTAGATCTTGATTAGATATCTTGGATAGATTCTTGAAGTTCAGATGAGAAAACCTTTTGTGCCAAATCCAGCTAAGATTTGTCTGAGACTTTGTAAAGAAGCATTGCATCAGTGCCTTGTCACTTGAGAACATGTCAAGAACATATATATCATCTTTTCTACTTGCTGAAAGTACGATGTTCTTGTCAGTGTTTACAACTCTGCCTTCCTTCTTTGTAAAGTGAACTTCATAGTCAGCATCACACAATTGACTGATAGAAATAAGGTTGTGTTTGAGACCCTTTACATATGAAACGTTTTGAAAAACCACGTTATTGCATTTGATATTTCCATATCCCTTAGTGAACCCCTTTCCATTGTCTCCATAAGTAACTGCAGGACCAGTTTTGTTGACATAATCTTCCAGGAGAGACTTTGATCCTGTCATATGCCTTGAGCAACCACTGTCTAAGTACCAAAGATGCTCCTGACCCTGCAGTGCTGAGAAACTAGTTAGAACATACTGACCCATTCGAAGATGGGTCATTCACAAAGTTATTTGATAATAGATTATAACACTCCTTAGGAAGACAGTTTAAAGAATTTGACTTAAGAGTCCATTTTTCATTTCTAACTTTAATATTTTCAGCTCTTGAGGATGATTTATCAAAAGAACATTCACTGATCTTGTGAGAGGAATCACCACATCTGTAACAAACTCTAGTACCAAAGTTCTTCTTGGTGAGCAAATTTTTTGATTTAACACATTTTGACATGTAAGATTCACCAAGAGAGCTTTGAGTCATTTTGTTTATCATTGAGTCACAACTGAATTCAGTGTCAGAAGGAGTTTGATTAGTATTAGATGATGAGCTATCAGTGTCTGATTTTGACTCATTCACAGATGGATTGCAATCAGGGAAATGCTTAAGTTGTTCATGAACATCATGAAACACACCATTTGAGATAGGAAAAGCAATAGTATTCTCAGTTAGAGGCGTTGGTCTTACAAGATGTGCAGGATAAGAGGTAGGATCAATTCCAGTAATTTCAGCATTACACTCAGTAATACCATCAGAATTAGTAATACAGTATTCATCAATTAAACTTTGATTAATAAAAAAGTTACTAACAAACTTATTTTTGAAATTGTTTTTCATCTCATTCATGGAATAGAACTCAGAATCCTTTTCTTGTGATTTAAAAACTTTTTCAGCTTCTGCAAAATTACCCCCAAGAATTTTCTCACATGAATGTGGAATTTGAGCTGAAATAATATAATTTGCATTCTTATGAGATTTTGCCCAAGTGTGAAGCACAGTTTGTTCTTTGATCAAAAGATTTTTAACTTTGTCAATTTCAGCAGACAAAGAAGAATTTGACAGACTAGTAATTCTAAGATTTTCCTGAGTGGACTCAATAATGCTATTTTTCATGGATATATCAGTTTCAAGAAGATCAATTTGATTTTGCAAAGTTCTTATAGTTTGATTCTTCTTAGAATTAATGACACCCAAATACTCAAACATTTTGATTTTTTCATTCATTGAATAGGAAACAAAGTTTTTAACCTGGTACATTGAAGAAGAGTCAGTGTTGTGCTTCCTGGAATTTTCAACAGCATCAGACATATCAGCATCAAATGTACTTTTGTCTTTATCAGAAACATCCGGGTCTTCTATCTTTACCATTAGACACTTGACTTCATCATCTGATGACTCTTCATCAGTTTTCCATTTTTCTTCTTCAGCCACAAGCACTTTATGTTCCAAGTTCTCAGCTTTCAGCTTCTCAATCAACTTGTTGTACTTCTACTTCCAGTATTCATCTGAGCCTTGTTTCTTTTGTTTACATTCCTTTGCAAAATGATCAGTGCTCCCACAGTTAAAGCACTGAGCCTTCTCTTTCTTATCAGCACCATGCCTTTTATCAGCTCCTGATCTTTTTGAGAACTTTCCACACATCTTCTTTTGAAACTTTGAGAAGTTTCGATCTGATTTTTCGAAAGTCTTTACAATCAAAGCTGCACTAGCCACAACTTTTTCAAGATCATCAGTGTCAGTTTTAGATGAATCAGTATCTGAATTACTTTCAGTGTCTGAATCTGACACTAGATTTTTGTTGGAGAACAAAGCTACAGATGATTCACGCTGAGAATCTTTCATCAGTTCCTTTCTTTGAAGCTTGGATTCTTCATAGTATCGAAGATTTCCATAGAGACTTTGTAAGTCCATATAGTTGATCTTCTCACTGTTTTTCAGCACATCAACATGATTCTCCCAACCTGCACCCAGAGAATCCAAAAACTTCTGCACTAGAACAGTTCTATGCTTCAACTGATCTAGTCTCCGAAGATCATTAACAAGAGTATTGAATCTGTTAAAGGTTTGAGTCAAGGTTTCACCTTTCTTAGCAAAAAAATGTTCATACCTTCGGTTAAGATCATTTATTTGAGTAGCCTTGACTTTTTCAGTGCCTTCAAAAGATACAGTCAGAGTATCCATCATCTCTTTTGCTGAGATGCAATTTTGAACTAGCCCAAAGATGTTGTATGGCAGAGAGTAGCTGATTGCGGAACGAGCACGAACATCTAGACCATGTTTTCTCTTGTCATCTGCCATCCAGTTTTCTTTGGGAGTTTTCTTCATAGTCCATCAGGAACATTATTTTTAAGGGGCTGATACATCGGAACATAAGGACCATTCTCAACGATGTCCAACATGTCTTCATCTACTGACTCTAAGGCATATAGAGCCTTTATTTTCCACATAGCAAAGTTTGTTTCATCAAAAGGAGGAATTTTAGTAGAAGGATGATTTGATGAGTTTGACGAAGAAGAAGATGAAGCCATTTGTTTGATAAGAGAAACCCGCTCTGATACCAATTGAAGAGGCCTTTAGATCAATCAATATATCAAACAATGATGGTAAATAAGAACAAGAGAAATTCACGAAGAAAAACTTTCACTAAGAAAGATAATCTCACAAAGAGATTATCGTGTGCACAAAGCAGCGATTAGGGTTTGTGAAAGGCGTGGCCATTCACAAACCTATACAAGATATTATATACTGCTATTCTAGACAATCTCTACAATTCAGGGATACGCTAGCTAACTAATTAAGATAACTAAGGAAACACGATAAATACAAGATTTGTTTCAATGCACTGAACAAACTAAACTATTACAAACTGAGCAGTTGACACGCTGGTGCTGATACTTAGATATGTGCTGACGGTGAGTCTGTTTTAAACATTATCATATTTCAAGGTTTGACCTTACAATCCTTTAAACATTACTTATATAAATATACATATATAGGCATGCATTTGACAATATAAAAGTTTAAAAGAAGTTTTGTAAAACATTATGAGGAACGATTTAAAGCAGTTTGTTTGATATAAACAGTTTTAAAGTATAAGAAATCCTTTGTTTGAAACACAATTGTAACAGAATTTGAAAGGAAAGATTTAGTATATAAAACAAGTTTGATAAAGAGTTTAACATGTAAAAATGTTTGAGAAATCATTTTGAAGTAGTTCACTTGGTAAAACAGCTAAAAGTGTAGTAAATCCATAGTTTGATAGTTATTAATCACATGTGATTGATATAATACCCATCATGATGATGGGTTTTAGCCATAAGAACTTTCCTATGTGCGCATGCAAAACCCTAATGCTTGGATCTAGGCTTTCTAATTAAACATGCTTTGAATCCAAGACTTCTAATGACTATTTAGGTGTAATAACAATAATAAAACAGATCTAGAATCATACCTTTGAATTCCTTGTTGATCTTGTTGTCTTGGAGCTTCTAGAGTCACAATTGTCACTCCTCTAATGGCTTACAAACACCAAATAGCAAGGAGGATGATTTGGGAGAGAGGAGAGGGAAGGAATTCGGCCAGGGCTTCTCTACTTTAGGTGAAGTATCGAATTCCTTATGCTATAGGGTCTATTTATACTTGTAGACTCCTTAAGGGTTATAACCTAAACCCTAATTGGATAATCTTCTCTTAAGGCTATCCAAATCCATTCCTTAGATAACTCTTTGGACGATTTGAAGCTATCCTAGCTTCTAGAATCCGTCCAATCCATATCTATATGGATTTACAGTCTAAATTTTAACTATCAAACAATTGACAGTTTATACCCTCTTATTTAATTAATCCCTTTAAGTCACCAAATTAATTCCAATTAATTCTATGACTTATATTAATCAAATAACAATATATTATTCTTTATATGATTCTCATAATATAATAATAATATTTATTCTCTCTTAATAAATCATCCTATCAAGTTGCTATGGTGAAGGCAACCCAAAAGGACCATGTACAATCGGGTCACATACTTGCCTAATATAGTTGCAGCCTTAGACACTATTCCAACACATGATTCAACTTGTATTCCCCCCCCCCCCCATAAAAGCAATTAAAAACATTTAAAAGGTTAACTAAGGGGTATGAACTCACCTGTAGTGAGTGGTTTGGATGAACGGATGGTATATGACGCTAAGTGTCAAGTGAAGACTTAAGCACACACACACACAGATCCTATTTAACATATATTGACAAATATATGTATCCAATTAGTCAATTAACAACTAATTAATCAAATAAAGACACCCTAAAACATGGATAACACTTTGATTCAAGTGCTTGGAGTACATTAGGCTTGCATCTAAGGGGCATAGGGCCTCTCAAAGGGGTTGATGGTCCAAATGGTAAGAACTCATGAGTTTACGGCCCATGGTCATTTCCCCATGAGTTTACGGCCGTAAAATCATGGTATTAAGTACCATTTTGTGTTTTGAGGTCTTATAAGTCCTAAAGAAGTATCCTTACTTCATGTCTAAGCCTTAGGAAGCATTAGTGGCACAATGGCACCCCTTTATAGAGTTTACGGCCCATGGACCATTTCTCTATGAGTTTACGGTCGTAAACTCTATGTGTTATTGATCTTTTTGATGTTTAAGGTCCTAAACACTTCAAGGAAGTGATCGAGACTAGCAACCAAGGATATGGAAGGGACTAGGGTTCACTTTGCCCCATCTATTAGGGTTTACGGCTCAAGCACATGTCTTGGCTGTAAACACCTTTGATCTTGTGTTTCTTTGTGTTTTCTGGTTGAATAAGAAGTGAAACAAGCGTTATAACACACTAGGGTAAGAATAATTACAATAAAAGAGCTTGAAATGGTGTTCACGGCCCAAGAACACTAGTGTGTTCTTGGTGTTTTTGGTGAAATGAAGAATGCTTGAAGATCTAAACAAATGGAATGATTTCATGGATGAAATCATGTAAGATCACTAGATTAAGGAAGAGATCAACTAAACAAGGAAGAAAACACTTAATTTCTTGAGGATTTTGAAGAAGAATTTGATGATACTTGAGAGAGAAATGGTTTCTAAACTTGACAATGTGAAAAATTGATAAAATGACTAAGTGTCACTAATATAGTCCTTAGGGTTTACGACCCCAATACCATTTGGGCCGTAAACTCCAAACTCTTGGAGTTTTGGAACTTAAATGTTGCAAACTTTACCCTAAAGTATCCTCTCTCCAATTATCTCTTGCAGTACTAGGCTTTAGAACACTCAAACTGACTCCAAAAAGCTTAAAAGTTAGCAGAAACAGTTTTGACTTCCAATAAAGTGCTTGACTGAACATGATAGAAAATTCCGGGTTGTCACACCAACCCCAATCAAACAACCATATGCACATATAACAGATAATCACATAACAGTCCATAGACAAACAAACTGATCTAGCAGATCATATAGCATAGCAATATCCTAACCAGGATACCGACCTAACTGGTCACTAAGATAGCATCATCCTATATTCCAGGATACCGACCTAACCCGATCATTAAACATAATACCATCCTAACTACCAGGATACAGATCTAACAGATCAATATACATATCAAACAAAACCAATATACAATCCGAGAAAGGGCTGGCCTTGGTGCCTTAGACCATGTTAAAATAGTGAGGATAAGTCACCTCGCAAGTAGTGTTGCTGCACTGAAAACCTCTGATCGTTGTCTCACCGGAAAACCCGACCTATCACATAATAAATGTTGAGTCAATACACAACATAATAGCCTTGGCTAAGGGGGTCCACTCAATCTATCATGTCCATTCTATGTTATTGGGCCAAGGCCCAATTCCAAGTCCATACCCTTGAAAGTCTTTATACAAGGCTCATTATTGGCCCAATTTACTAAAGTGGGCCCAACTTCCTTATTGGGCTTAACCCCATGATCCATTATCACCAAAACTGGTCCAAAACATATCTACTTAGAAAATCCAGCAAGGCCCAAACCCTAGTAGCCCAAAAAATAGCCCAAACCTAAAGCCCAAATCACCAAAAGTCCACAGAAGGCGTATGTTGGGCGTATCCCAAGGCTACGTAAGGCGTACATGAGTCTCGCATTGACTGGAAAATGGGGTCATTGACTTAGTATGCTGGGCATATGTAGGGTTTCACCAAAACCTTAATAAGTGTTTAATGGCTTAAGCACTTAAGCCCAAACTCCAGATCCAGTGACCAAATGTACCTAGGACTCATAAAGTCTCAAACTTTATCACTTTGGACGTCCATAAAGCTCTTAATCCAAGGTCTTAATCCATTAAGATCCTTCTACTACATGCATGGGACATCTTAAGCCATTGGAACCTCATTTTTATCACTTAAGGCCTCTTCAAGGTCCAGAAAGAACAACTTATCTTGTCCAAAATGCATCATGCACCATATTGGGGTTTTTGGGACAATTAATGGTTACATAATGCTAGAAAGGCTAGATCTGTGACCTATAACCATAAAGTTTGAAGCTTTTTACCTTCTGGAGCTTCTAAGGCACAACACAACTTCAGATCTACAAACCAATCTCCTTCTTCAACTATTTGTTGCAATGGCTTCACCTTCAAGAGCTCAAAATACCCACCAACTCACTCTCACACATAAGAACTAGGGTTTGGGGACGTTTCTGGAAGATGGAGGCTGAGAAGGAGGAGAGAAAATGAGCCATAAGGATGTTTATATTGCCCCAACCCGAGATATTAGGGTTTCCTTCTATTATGAGTACGCCGAGCATACACAAGTGTACACCCAGCGTACTAGGGCGCACCCTAGTACGCTCTGTGTACCCATATGTACGCGCAGCGTACTCCTCTTGGTCCCAAAATTACAATTTAGCCCTTAGTCTCTTCATGGATTTACCCACCCATCCTTAGGGACTACAAATGAAAAAACTTGGGATGTTACAACTCTCCCTCACTTAAATTTGATTTCGTCCTCGAAATCATCCTTTACCATCCCTAGTAACCCAACATCCTGAGGGGCACCTCCACAACTATGACATCCAATGACTTTCGAAGGAGACTAATCCCAATGGGAATCTTTTCTTCCATAGAAAACGAATCCATAAACCCATGCGACACACAACCCTACTCAACCTAAAATTCACCATCTGGAAACTTGAATTTCGTCTGTCTCCCTAACAGACCACACATACCAACCCTCGCTAGTTCCCTTCCCATTAGTACTAATGAACTACTCAGCCCTGGGAACCTAAGGTTTCTACCCATAAATAGAACCATGGGTCATATTCTGTTGAACCCCTGCGCCTACAACTTACCGTTTGCCTGCGAAGAATATCTTGGCCTACTGCATAGAGCAGGACTGCCTCAATCCACTCAAGTACAACTTGCCATCTAATAGACCATCAGGATAAGATGTTCACATTATACCGACGATAATCCACCATGTCGCTCCTCGTCACCCACCACTTCCATAGAATACATTCTCGCAAGCGGTTACCACCAACAATATACCTACCCCTACCATTCAACCAGTATGACACTCATAACTAGTCCATATCACCCCTTCGGGTTGGAATACCAATATGCCAAGTCAATTTAATCATCAAGTTGACATTCTAAGGGTTTGTTGGCCTACCACCTCAACCATACCATTCCCCTTAAGCCTCCGTGCCTACGACTTTCAGTCGGCCCGCACCGGGTATCTTGGCCTACTGCATAGAGCAGGACCGCCTCAACCCTACCCACATGCAATGTTTCCATAGACGATCAGTAGAAAGATCTAACCCGGCTCTCCGAACCTGAATGACAGTACATTCTAATTGCAAGCCTTCCTAAAGCTAATGAATACCCATCCGGATCTACTCCCAGTCCCCAACTGGAGTATTACCCGATCTAAGAAGATGAAACCTCAGAGACACTCTGAACTGATGAGATCTCGAAGATCCTCTGTACTCCATCCGATCTCTATTAACAACTTCCAATCAACCCAAAAGTATACCGGAGTCTTCATTCCACTCCAGCAGTATGCACAATACCTGGTTCAGTCCTACTGATTGCTATAGCATAGCAGTCTACTCAATACCTGCATACAGATCTACAACATATATAGAGACTGCAGCATGACTACACCGCCTCATCAGGACTTCAGCCTATCTGGACCACTCTCAGAACCTTTAGCATGTCTGGACCGCCTCTCTGGGCCTTCATCCTGTCTAGACCTTTGTTTGAGTCTTCGGCCTGACTGGTACGCTCCAACGGCCTTTAGTCTATCCGGACCGCTTTAAACTGCTGAGCATCACCCTGGGCCACCCCTTCCTGGTGCTCTCTCTCCTATGCAGCCTGTTCTCACCCACTTGGGGCTTCGAACTCCTTATCCATTCAGTGGACTATAACCCCGGCCTAAATCCACCCACTCAGAAAGTTGTGGTAATATCCCTGACCCGCGCACCTACCACATGCGCTAAACTATATAACCTCGGCAGCTAACAGAACCTCAATGACCGATGCTCCATCTGAGAATTTCCAATTCTCCCCCACTAGGGACACAAGCTACTACCTGCTTGCGGTGAAACCATGACAACTTAACCATCCCTACTAGGTATTATCATCCTTAACTATGGATCGACTATCCCTGGAGTGAACAGCCTCCGCAGAATAACCCTTCCGTCATGGTGCAACCAAACTTCAAAAGAAACCTGAATCCCGGTTGAACACTTCTGCATTTCCGATTCACAACTACTAGTCCCGGAACAGAGATCCTGTATCCTAACTTCTGATCACCAACAACCCTGGATACTAACCGTCTGCAACCCCTTGATACAAAATTCCTCAAACTCTCCTATTGTCATATGCAGAAACGGATGGAAAATTTCACAATATAATGATAAACAATAAGATAAAAGATAGAAACATACCAGCAGCTGCATCTGGCGCTGTCCTGACCTCCCCTGCTATAAGCTGGAAGGCACGTCGCTGAGCCCTCAGAGGCTCTGCTCCACCCTGACCCCCGCCAGTAATCCTCAATGTAGCCGGTGCTGGAGCCTGCACCGGTCTTGCAACAAGTTGTGGACAGTTAGTCTTCATGTGACCAACCTGATCCCAGTGATAACAGATCCTCTTGTCCTGAACCGGGTCTTACTGACAACAATACCTCGTAAAATGCCCCTCCTTTCCGCACTTGCGACATGCACCACCAGACCTACAAACTCCTGAGTGACCCTTCCGACACTTCTCACACGTGCGGCCTCTCTGGCCTCCAACCCTAGAATCAGCGGTCTTGGACCACTTTGGCGCCAGCTGCGACTGCACCGTGTCCTGCCTCTACTCTCGCAACTGTAACTCAATCTCCAGCTCACGCCGCCTAGTGTCCTCCTGTAAGTCCAACTATGTGTCACATCGCTGGGTAGGAACAAACTGTCTAATGTCATTCTTGAGCATGCTCAGATAATGCGTCATTTGAGCCTTCTCAGAAGCAAACTCCAGGCAGAACATCACCCTCTCAGTGAACATACGGGTAATCTCCGTCACCGACTCTGTACCCTGTCTCAACTCCAAGAACTCCTGAGCTAGCCGCTCACGCTCGACTCGGGGAATGTAGCGGGAGCAAAACATCTCCCTAAACCGATCCTGAGAAACTGCAGCTCTCTGGTCATCCGAATAAGACCCCATCATCAACCTCCACCAGTCCTTCATCCCGGACCTCAACATGTTCAGGACACACTTGACCTTCTAGTCAGTCGGGCAGGAACATGTGAAAAATCATCCTTCGATGTCTGGCATCCACCTCATGGCTATGAGGGGGTCCTGAATCCCATCGAAAGTCGGGGGCTTTGTATTATCGAAGTCCCGGTACTGGAAGCCTCGACTGGCTCCTCCCCCTCTTGCCGTTGTTACAGTCGCGGTAGCTGCAGCAGTAGCCGCCTCAACAAGGGTTGAGTATCTGTCATCAAAATACTCCATCATAGCGGACTTAATAGTCCCAAACAACTTCAGAATCTAGCCCCAGACAATCTCGACCACCTCCTCGCGGATGATCTCCCTGGCCCGATCCTCTGTCAACACTGGCTCCTCATGGCCGATAATCTCAGGCGCCTTTGGGGCCTCCTGATCACCCTGTCCAGATCCTGATGCGGATCCAGTCACGAAACGCCTCGTAACCACCATCTTGAAAATATAACAGGAAGATATCATACAATCCACATAAATAACCGGAAACCAACTCCCTACTAAACCCTAGGGGTTGTGACTTCCTTTCTACGCGTATGGGTCCTGTGCTTTCAGTAGTACGGGCCCATACTACCTTCCACACCTACCCATATTTGTCTCAAGTATCACCGCAACACCCTAACACTATACATGTACATGGTGATCTCTCAACCTCACCCTAGAGGAAGGCTAGTTGTCTCACAACTGATCTACCGGTCTCACACAACCACCCGTCTATGAAACTTCCACCAACCATGCAACATTAGTGTATGCTAGCCATACATAATGTTGGACCCCATAGACTTTCGAATATCTAATCCTACCCTAAGCTCCCAATCAAACAAGAACAGAACATAAGGCCAAATCAAACATTCTTAGGCTATAATATCTTAATTATGTATAATTGTGATGCATACATTAATAAGCTACAGTAATGATGTCAATCTCATATAAGGAAAACCCTAGGCTAGCAGACATCATGTAATCAGGCAATTCTATCATGCAATTCCTGAAGATCCCTAGCTTAGTACTAGCATGTTGTTCTATCATATCACAATATCAAATAACTGTGTGGTATTTTGGTGTCTACTTACTGGCTCCGGCTGATTGTATGCTTGCATCCTTCTTTACTTATTTTGAAAACCATTAAAAATCATTTTAATATCCTTTCCTTGATTTGAGACTGGATTCACCCGAGTGTTCCTCCAATTCACTCAAACCAAGGCTCTTATACCAACTTGTAACACCCCTAAAATTCATGCCAATTTAAAACTTTTACAACCAATTAAAAACCATTAATTTGTTACAATTTGTCTCCAAAATAGTTTCATATCAGAGCTCCCAGAAATCATAATCATAAATCGAGGAAGTGTATGGTCACGCCTTTGCCTTCTCACGGTGATACGCTGTACCTAAAACAATAATCGATAGATGTAAGCTCAAAGGCTTAGTGACTTACCCCCAAAATACCATGCTCAACAATACCATAACCATATCATATAACAAACATAGAACATCTATGTATCTCGAGTCTACAGTGTAAATGGTCTGCCCGCACCGGGCCTTCAGCTGTCTGGCCCACTCTCCGAGCCTCGGTACGTCTGGACCACCCTCTCGGGGCCTTTATCCTATCCGAACCACTCGTCGGGCCTTTAGCCTGACTATGTGCCCACCCGAGTCTGAAGTCTATCCGGTCCGCCCTGGGTATGTTGGCCTACTGTAACATCCCAAAAATCATGACCAAAAATTTCTTTTAAAAACATTACTAATCCATAGCAGTAAGTCATTCAATCATACTAAAAGGGGTTATATGACAAAATAGAGTATTTTCCCAAACACTTATTCATTTTATCAGAGTAAACATCCCAGGCTAAACTTCTTGGTGTGTGCCATGCGATTATCCCGAGCTCCTCCCTTCGCTACCGGTAGTACCTGAAACCAAAATTGAAAGTTGTAAGCACGAAGCTTAGTGAGTTCCCCAAACTACCGCATACCAAACATATCTACTGATCCATACATGCCATACATAATTCTGAGCACATAACCACATACTGGGCCCCCGCCCATTGCATTGGGCCTCGCCCGCCATCGGACCCCGTCCGTCATCAGGTCCCGCCTGGCATCAGGTTCCACCTGGCGTTGAGCCCCACTAGGTATATAGATCAATTTCCTTTAGGCCTTGCCTGCCTCTGGGCCTCGCCCGCCATACACATACATAAGATTAAATAACATACTGAAACATACTTAAACATTCCCTAACTGTACCCTGCTCTAAGGCCTCGCCTTACTTGGGCCCCGCCCATGGTCTGCTACTGAAGTAGTGGAACCCCATCCACACTCCTACTAGTAGTGAGATACGTGCCCTCGCCCACACTCACATCCTTCCTATCACGGGCCTCACACCTGCTCTGCTAATATCGAGATATGGAACCCTATCCATACTCAGCTAGTGATGTGATACGGGATGTCACCCACACTCACCTCCTTACCAGGCACATACAAGTATCACGAAGAGAACAAGTATAATCTAACGCACTACATAAGAATCTTCCTTAGGAATACCCTGACATCGGACCCCCGGCCCGGAAACATCCTATTATCTAACGTACTTTGGGCTTACCCCGATATCGGACCCTCGGTCCGGATCCTATCATACCATCACATGCAAGAATCACAAAGACCTCTAGCATCCTAACATTCCTCGCGCCTCGCCCGACATCAGGTCATAACCCAAAACATATATCAATAAGTGCCTAGGGCTAACCCCCGGGTCTTCCTTCTATAAATAAGCATGAACATGAACATGAACATAATGGGCTGGCATTGTGGCTGTAGACCCATGCACACCGTGAGGAGACTCACCTTGCACTATTGAAAACTCGATGAACACTTCTGATTGCTAGTTGGCAACATCTGAACCGCTGACCCTTCGGCTTCCCGAACTATCAAAACCCAAAACAACATTTAGACCAAAATAATCCAAAAGTCAACCCTGGTCAAACTTGGTCAAAGTCAATGGTCAAAGTCAACTTCTAGTTAACTTGACTCGCCGAGTTGTTCTACCAAATCGTCAAGTCCATACTCCTCCGATTCATTACAACCCTCGACTTAACTCGTCGAGTCTAGTAAGAACTCGACGGGTTCTCCTTCAACCATACAATTCGGGACCATCCTTAACCAACTCGCCGAGTTGTATGAATAACTCGTCGAGTCCACCTTCATAACTAAGGAGATTGCCTTGGACTCGCCGAGTTCCTCCTCGAACTCGTCGAGTACTATGATCTTCATGCCTAATATGGACCCAGACTGGCCGAGTTCTTCACCAACGCATCTCACTGATCTAACTCATAATTAGAGGGGATTTGGGTTTGCGACCCGACTCGCAGAGTCCATGAACCGACTTGCCGAGTCCATTTTGTGACTTCTCAATTCTGTCGATTACAGTCCATTTCATTGCTTCCAACTCGTAGATCTGGACTCTTAAGGGTAGCATTACACGTAAAGTCGCTAACTTTACGTGCATGTAAGGTACTATGGAGGTAAAACTCTTAATCCAAGCTAAAATGAAGGTTTAGGACATGAAATGGAGCCATAGTTGGATAAAGCTAGCAACTCTGAGCATCTAAAGCTCAAGAGTGCCTAGATCTAAAGCCCAAACATCCTCAAGGGTTTAATACTCAGATTAACCTTGGTAATGGCCCAAATGTGGGAAAACTACAAGCTAGAAAGGGAATCTAGATGATTAAGAGCCAAGGTATAAGCTTTATACCTTCAAACGATCTGAAATGCCACACCAACTCTGGATCTATAGCTCCTTCTTGCACCACTAAGAGTCTCCTTCCTTCTCCAAGCTTCAAATCACTCACAAAGGCAAGAAACTAGCTCAATAATCCACAAGGTCGATTAGGGTTTCGAGAGTAAGTGAGGAGAGTGATGGAGGTTGGGGTGGAGGCCTGAAATGTTGCTTAAATAGGGCACCAAGTCCTGAAGTTAGGGTTTCCAAACCCAGACCAGACTCGCCGAGTCGGTCTCCCCGACTCGTCTAGTCGGTCACTTAATCTACGACCCAGGGTACGCTCCGACTCGTCGAGTTCTTCCTTAGACTCGATGAGTTGTCCCCTTTGACTTAGGGTTTTTCTTTCCTTTCTGGGTCGTCTAGATTCGGGGTGTTACACCTACAACACAAAGCAGGAACCGCCTCAACCCAACCCCAATCAAACAACCATGTGCACATATAACTGATAATCAAATAATAGTCCATAGATAAGCAAACCGATCTAGCAGATCATATAGCATAGAAACATCCTAACTAGGATATCGACCTAACCGGTCACTAACATAGCATCATCCTATATACCAGGACACCGACCGAACCCGATCACTAAACCTAATACCATCCTAACTACCAGGATGCAGATCTAACAGATTGATAAACATATCAAACAAAAATAGTATACAATCCGAGAAAGGGTTGGCCTTGGTTCCTTAGACCATGTTGAAATAGTGAGGATAACTCACCTCGCAAGTAGTGTTGCTGCACTAAAAACCTCTAATCGTTGTCTCACCGGAAAACCCGACCTATCACATAATAAATGTTGAGTCAATACACAACATAACAGCCTTGGCTAAGGGCGTCCACTCAATCCATCATGTCCTTTCTATGCTATTGGGACAAGGCCCAATTCCAAGTCCATACCCTTGAAAGTCTTTATACAAGGCCCATTATTGGCCTGATTTACTAAATTGGGCCCAACTTCCTTATTGAGCTTAACCCCATGATCCACTATCACCAAAACTGGTCCAAAACATATCTACTTAGAAAGTCCAACAAGGTCCAAACCCTACTAGGCCAAAAGGTAGCCCAAACCTAAAGCCCAAATCACCAAAAGTCCACAGAAGGCGTACGCTAGGCGTACCCTAAGGCTACGCGAGGCATACCCCAAGGCTACGCGGGGCGTACACGAGTCTCTCATTGATTGGAAAATGGGGTCATGGACTTAGTACGTTGGGCGTACAGAACCTTATGCTCGACGTACGCATGGTTTCACCAAAACCTTAATAAGTGCTTAATGGCTTAAGCACTTAAGCCCAAACTCCATATCCAGTGACCAAATGTGCCTAGGACTCATAAAGTCTCGAACTTTATCACTTTGGATATCCATAAAGCTCTTAATCCAAGGTCCATTAAGACCTTTCTACTACATGCATGAGACATCTTCAGCCATTAGAACCTCATTTTTATCACTTAAGGCCTTTTTAAGGTCCAAAAAGAACAGCTTATCTCGTCCAAAATGCATCATGCACCATATTGGGGTTTTTGGGACAACAAATGGTTCCATAATGCTAGAAAGGCTAGATCTATGGCCTACAATCAAAAAGTTTGAAGTTTTTTTTTTACCTTCTGGAGCTTCTAGGGCACAACACAACTTCAGATCTACAAAACAATCTCCTTCTTAAACTACGTGTTGCAATGTCTTAACCTTCAAGCGTTCAAAATACCCACCAACTCACTCTCACACATAAGAACCAGGGTTTGGGGATGTTTCTGGAAGATGGAGGCTGAGAAGGAGGAGAGAAAATGAGCCATAAGGATGTTTATATAGTCCCAACCTGAGATATTAGGGTTTCCTTCTGTTATGAGTACGCCCAACATACACAAGTGTACGCCCAGCATACTAGGGTGCGCCCTAGTATGCTCAACGTACCCTTATGTATGCACAACATACTCCTCCTAGTCCCAAAATTATAATTTACCCCTTAGGCTCTTCATAGCTTTACCCACCCATCCCCAAGGATTACAAATGACAAAACTTGGGATGTTACAAGTTCCTTTGGTCCTTTTCTCATTCAGACGCTTTTAAGCAAAAACAAGATTCCAAACTATTGATCTAGGCTCCTAGGGTGTAATTATCACGTAAAGTTGCTAACTTTACGTGCATGTGAGGTTTCAAGAAGCTAAAACACTAAAAACTTGCCTTAGGAAGAGGTTTAGGACATGGTAAAGGGCTAGGACTAGATAAAGTCGATAACTTTATGTTCATGAGGGCCTAAAGGAGTCTAAATTTGAGACCACGTTGTCATGACAAGTTCAAACTCGAGAATGACCCCCTTTTGCACCAAAAATGCTCATATACTAACATCAGAAGAGATCTATGAAATGGAAAGCCAAGGTAAAGACTTTTTACCTTCAGTTGGATGCCAACACGATGTCGATACTGGATCTACAAGCTTTTTCTCGTTCCAAGCCTCTAAATCTTCAATCCTCTTCAAGAAATGCACCAAACACACACTTTTAGCCTCACACACACACACACACACACTCAAAGTAGGGTTAGATCGATCAGGGTTTTGCTTCTGGACGTAAAAATAGGCAATGGTGGATGGGGGAAAGGACTTAAGGTCCTTTAAATAAGGTGCAAACCCTAAAAATTAGGGTTTTCATGCATAGCCTCTACTCGTCGAGTTGGGGTCCTCCAATTCGTCGAGTAGGTTCCATAAACCACGCGGCCTGATCAGTCTCTACACGACGAGTTAGGGAAGCCAATTCCTCAAGTAGGTCTATAATTATGAATATAAAATATTTAAAATTTATACCTCGGAGTCGGAGCATTACATAGATAGGATGTTACTATGCTGATATGATATGTAAGATTGGTATCCTGGTAGATAGGATGATGTTATGCTTATTGATCAGTATGATCTATGCATGCCTTTTGATTGATTATGTGTTTATGAGTTATGTATATGTTGACATGTTTGAATCTGGATGGTTGGGTTGAGGCGGTCTTACTTTGTGCTGAAGGCCAACAGACCCAGGGTAGCTCGGATAGACTGAAGGCCTGCGAGACAGTCCATTCAGGATAAGTTGTAGGCCCTGCAAGGCGGTCCAGTCATGCCGAAGGCTCGGTAGCGGTCTAGATAGGCTGAAAGCCCTACGAGGCGGTCCAGTCAGGCTGAAGGCTCATTTATGCATGATGTTGTATTCTATGTTTATGTGATGGTATTTTGGGGAAGACTCACTAAGCTCTGGGCTTACAGTTTTGATTATATTTCAGGTACTTCAGTGGATCGTGGCAAGGTGAAGGCATGACCGTACACATCCTCGCATTTTGGACTTATGATTTCTGAGAAACTCTGATAATGTAAATGTTTTGAAAACTATGTTGAAAGAGATTCTGATTTTTAAATAATGTTTTGGGAACAGCGGTTTTGTAAACACTTATATAGAAAAGGGGTTATTTTGAAAAGTTTAAATTTTATTGAAATTTTTGGGATGTTACAAATTATGTTTATATGCACATGCATTTTGTGTGAGTGCTCTTTATTAATTTTTTTTAATTGTTATTGTGTAAAAAAAATCTTGTGAATTTCACATTTGAATCTTAAAAGATACAATCACATGCGAATATCATATTATATAATTACATTTGAATCCTACATGATATAATCATATGTGAATCTTACATGATAAATATATATATATATATATATATATATATATATATATATATATATATATATATATATATATATATATATATGCATTTTTGTGAATGATCTTGCATTAATCAATTTTTTTTCATTTTATTGTAGATTTGGAAGAATTTGTGGAAAATATTGAAGAGGTGAAAAGTGATAAACTGAAGAAAATATGGAAATCTTGATACGAAGACATGAAAACGCTCTGAAATTTTGGAGCATTTTTTGTTTTTTATATTTTATTTTGCATTTAATAAAATACTTGTACTATTGTGTTTATGGATTAATAGATAAAATTAAGTTTTTCTTATTCACGAAAATTATAGTGTAAGAAGTATGCATATATGCACCTAAAATGTTGATTTTTTTTGGTTAAAAAATTATAATTTTTTAGTTTGTTTTAAATATTGTAGTTTTTTTTTTAATTTACTGTTTTTAGAAAAATTGAAGTTTTTAATGTATATATATATATATATATATATATATATATATATATATATATATATATATATATATAATTTCTTTAAAAAAAATTTAAAAATATGCATTTTTTAAAAAATTAAAAAATTGTTGTTAAAAAAATCCGAAATATTAATTTATTATGTTAATCTTTAAGCATTTTTATTAATCTTTTCAATAGCACAAAAATTAAACATTAAATTAAATTGGTAAGATGATGTTGAGAGAAAAACTTTGAGACACACTTGAACACACGTTAGAACAAGTATATAGCGGAATAGTTAATCTCGAAGGATCTAAAAGCTCAAAAATAATATTAAGAGTTAGAAGTTAGAGAGTTAGTTGCGGAAAAGTAAAGAAATGTAAATGACAACAATTGTTATATCAAGTATAAACATAAGCTGATTCATAACGAGGAGTACATTCAAACCAAGTTAATAAGTGAGATCAAACTTAGTGATTAAGTCACAAAGGACTTGCTCCGAGGAGAGATTGATTAAGAGAGTAAGAAGATTGAGTAAGTAAGAGAGAACTTCTGAGATGTGTATTAGAACTGGATGCTATACTTCATTTGATACATGAAATTGAGCTCTATTTATAGAGACTCATAAGGATAACAGATTTACAACTCTAAGAGTAGCCACGCAAGGCATACTGGACAATAGAGTGTTTTATAGAAAAGACAAATAATTTAAAATAGATAGAGACTGCGGAACTGTAGACTTCGGTTGATGATTTCTGATGAAGCTTGCTTAACTGCAGTGGCTTGGAGGCTGCGGTAGCTGAAGTTCAAGAGGGTCACTTTTGCTTCAACAATTTCCCCCTAAGTGACCTCTTTAACTTTTGATTAGCTATCAAGTTTAAGGACCTTGATCAGGATCCACCAAAACTTCCTGATGTTCTCCAACCAGTTAATTCTTTTAAGTATTTCGAACTTGACCTCTGCGGTGGTGTGCTTGGATTTTTCAATTGCGTTACGATAGATGTCAAGTTGCTTTTTGGTGAGACGATGCATGGCAGTCATAGGAATGAAATATTTGACATTGTCTGTCTTCCTCTTGAAAATGACTCCAAGTTCAGGATAGTTGGTTGCACCTAAAGATCTTTCTTCAAAGCCTTTGGTAGGCATCGGTGCGGGGTCAAGTGGTGGCAGATCGACTATCTTGGAGATGGTGGGGTGAATGTCTGCGTCGATCTTGGCAAAGTCACAGATTGTTTCCTTCAGAAAAGTACTAGCCCTTTCAAGTGCAATCTTCATCTTTGGGTGCTTCTCTGACTTATGCTAAAACACCTTAGCAATTAGAAAGACTTCTTCAAGGTTCATACATGGAAAATCAGCATGGGTGCGGATGTAGTCGTGTTCCCTTCTGGTCAGAGTGTAGTGGATGAAATCAGCCTTCATAAACTTCCGGATCTTGTAATTTTTGACTGCGGATGGTCTATAGTTAGAACATATATGTTCAACGGTAGAGGCATGCTTAGCAAAGAATTGGCTAAGTCTCTCAAATTCCATTGGCAGTCTTTTGGCGTCAGGAAGGCTGCGGTCGAACTACTCAAATACAGTGAAGTATCTGGCATTGGGATAAATTGGGACATCCCAGTATCCATCTGAAGGGGGTTCCGCATAGGTGAGGTGTGGAATGTAGTCATCATCAAGCAATCTTCTGTGGGGATTGACCCAAGAGTTTATCAAGGACTCGTCCATGATAGTGTCAAATCCACACAGTCTCCATACTTCTTCAGCGAGTTTGGCTGCCTTCCAATCTCTTTTGCTTTGAGCAGTGGCAGGTGAGTCATTTGAACTCGGAGAAGACATATACTCCACCAGGTTTTTGAAGTGAGGGGGAGTCTCTACTTTTTCAGGAGCATTTTCAACTTGAAGAGGGGAGTTGTGAGGTGGAGTGTGATGAGATGGTTGCGGTGAAGGTTGTGGTGTGGGAATTTTTCCAGTAGAGACTGGGGGAGTTTGATGTTGTGAGATGGAGTGGTTGGAATGATGGACTTCTTCTTCTTCACTTCCCCCTCTTGAGGAGTTCAGACCCGGATCCTCTTCAAGCCATTGACAAAGGCCATCAACCTTGTCAAACACCTCTTGAAATTGCGCTTTGAGGGCTTCGGCCAGGTGTTGATTATTGGGGATGGTGGGGTTGAAGAGTAGTCTGTGGATCTCCTTGGTTAGGTGAAGAATTTCTGGACCATGGAAGTTGGCAGACAGAGATTGCTGCAGTCTGTTGATTGTTGTTTGAAGAACGGAGATTGCGGACTCATAAGCAGTGTCAGTCTCAGCAATCAACTTCTCAGAGTGTGAGGCTTTATCCGTAATGGCTGCTTGGAGATTGGTTTTGATTGCGGTAACCTCAGAGATAAGGCGTTCCGTAGCAGCCATAAATTCTCTGTGATCAGCTTGACGATTATTGTCAAGTGACCTGATCCCCATTTCGACCTTCGGAGAGATACGCTCCACAGCCATTCTCTCTTTTGTTTCCAGTCTTTCGATTCTTTCCATCAGGGACTGCGGTCCAGGTAGATCTTCTGGTTGTGGTTGATTTGGCTTGACCACAGCTAAGATTTGATCAACCTTGGCATGTAGGCTGAGAAATTCCTTCCTGGTCACCGCATTCTTCTTCTTCTTCTTTTCTTTGGGCTTAGATGTTGAATGATGAGAACCACTCAATTCTTTGTCTTCATCAAACATCATTAGATCGTTATCAGAAGGAGAGAGTTTGTTTACCTCTTGAGGTTCAGCATCATTGAAACCAAAGATCGGATCAGAAGTGACTTCGATTTCTGTTCCTTCATCTTGTTAACCTTCAGCAGTGGGAGTAGGAGGAACTTTGGAGACAAGGTGAGCAGCAGTGGCTTCCTGAGTTTTGTGGAAGGTTTCAACCATCTGTGTCATCCAATCTTGAACTTTGAGAATAGTGGCTATGGTATTCGCATTGTTGATGGCATCTGCCCAATACTTAGCCACAACTTGTATTTCCTGTTCCTTGAGCTGTTGTTGTTTGATTTGCTGATCCTTGTGAGCTTGGAATGCCCTACGAAAAGCGGCATATTTCTTGGCTTCAGCCTCGTTTGAGGGTTGATATTTCCTCCAAGAATCACTTGAGTTCTTGCTGCCAATTCCTTGTAAACGCACCAAGGTGTCCCTTGGGTTCACAGATCCTTGCACATTTGTGCTCACTGTGCCTAAACCACTTGTTTCTAATGAAAGCATAGTAGGATTTCCTGATCTTCCTCGGTCTCCTTGACCCGTGGTCAAGTTTTCCCTCGGCTCAGTTATGGCATGGGCGGAAGAAATGCTTTGCAGTTAGGAATGTGTTTGAAGTGTTTAGGTGACATTCAAGAGGATGGAGTTCAACTCCTCGGGTGAAAAGATATGTAGTCGGGAAGCCCTGGAGACTTTAGGGCGAGAACCAGTATCATCCCTTTGGGAGTGAACTGAGGAGTCTCCTCTTTGTTGTGATTCAGACTTACTTTCAGATTCTGAAAGGAAAAAGAGAATGGTTTCGAATGGATGTGCAGGCATCCCAAGGACTACCGGAGCTTGTAGAGAGGCTCAGGTATCGATCCGGTCATGCATTTGGCTAGTAGGATCAGTTTTTTATTTCTTCAGGATAGATATGGGTTGGTTATCCTCTTCAGGATCACTGTTGGAGTCATGATGACTTGGTTCAATAGTTGTGATTGCAGGTGGTGTTTTTCTTTTCTTTGAGGGTTTGGAAGGTTTAGGAGCATCCTTTTTAGGAGTTCCATATTTCTTTGAGTTGCGGGGGCCATGAAGAGCAGGAACCTTGATTTTTCGTCTTTGGGAGTGAGAAACATTGGAGAGAGTTGTAGAAGAAGGGACTGCGGTACCTTCAGGGTTAATAATTGCAGATGGAAGAGGCAGGGTAGGAAGGTATGGGTCAATACCTTCCGTAGCCTCAATGTGGTCTAAGACATTAGCAGTCTCAAGACCAAGAGTAGAAAGAATATGGGTAGGGAGTCTGCGGATTGGACCAAAGATTGTTTGGTCATTGGAAGGGTTGTACCTTTTTAGATCCTTCGTGACGAACAAGTTGATGTCACCGCCCATGTCAATTCCAACATCCGCGTGCAAGTCAGAAATTCAGAGAGACCGGAACCTAGCAAAAGTAAGCTCGGTTGGGTTCTGCCTTGGGCTCTCCTTGGGAATGTATTAAAGAAAGTCATCCCAAAGTATTTGTTTGTAGTTTACGTCATGGCCTGTGAAGATGCTCCAAACTAATTCCAGTAGTTTCAGGCCCATGTTGTCAGTGCCTCCGGTTCTGCCGGATAGACTGCGGATGATGAAGTGGCACACAAACTGCCAGACCGCAGGCAATTGGTTCTTTTTGAATTCACCAATCCCTTTGATCTTTTTCTGATACCCCATCTGATAGAGTGCTGAGGTGATGTCCGCCATTGATGGAGTGAAAAACTTGATGGAAGGATGAACAAGAAGGTTAATGGCGTTAAGGAATTTTTCTTTTGATAGAGTGACCAAAGAATCATTAATAAGGTTGAGGAGAACTTCTTAGGGGTTATCGATTGGGCGATAGGTAGAAAAGACACATTTGTAGAGAGTGGAAATTGGAACAACATCTGTAAAATCATCAAATGGTCCAAATAGAGGATGGTTTTTTAAGAACTTGATCATGAGTTTGGTAGGAGCATTGTATGAGGGTTGTTCTTCGAATATGGCCCTGAAATTGCTTGAAGCAATTGTGGGAGATTTTGAACCAGTTAGGTTCACTGATCCAGAGGCTTTTGATTGTTTCTTTGACACACCGGATTTCACCATTGTTGAGTTTGAGAGAGTACTTGAAGAATGCAGAAAAGGATTAAGGATTTTGAGAGCGTAAACGTTTCTTTGTGGAGAAGAAAAGGGTTTTACAGTGGTTTATTGGAGTGGGAAACGTTTATTTTTTTTAACAAAAGTGAAATTGGGTGAAAAACATTTGGGTTTATCTTTGAATTAACATCTTTAATCTTAGCCACAGATTGACAAAAGAGGGATAAAGATTGAAATTGGGATTAACCAGAAAAGGACTTTGCATTTAATGAAATGTCAAATGTTGTATCAGGTCTTGAGAACGTGTGGAGGGGGTGAGAAAATCCATTGGATAAAAGGGAAGTTGTAACGGATGTGATGGTTTCGGGTAATAGTAAAAGACATATTAAAGGATTTGATTTGGAAAATCTTTTATTTTGTCATGATACCTAAAATAGGTCTGACACGAGGTTTAGAGAAAAATAAAGAGACAATATCTCAAAGGAATGTTGTTATTTAATGTTTTATTTAATGAAGGATCATTAAATAGCACACTAATTTTTTTATTTTAAAAACAAGAAAAAAAACAATTTGAAAAACAATTTATGTGACTACGGATGAACACATCATTGCGGATGGCTTCTTTGTCATTGCGGATGACTACAGTGGGAGAAACTGAGAAGAGCACTTGTACAAAAAGTTAGTGATAACAAGAAAGAAAGACACATGAAAGATAGATATAACATATGGTTGCGGTACACAAGATATACCAAAACCATCTGTTATAAATTTCTTTCAGTTAGGACTGCAATGGAGACCAAGAAGGTCCGCGGTACTTATCAATTCAAGAAGAATTGAGGGTCCAGATTCATCATCCCTAACATTTGTAAGAACGCATTGAGTTTGGTAGAGTCAAGTGCTTTTGTAAAGACATCAGCAATCTCTTCATGAGTAGGGACAAAGATGAGTTCGATGTTACCTTTCAGAATGTGGTCTTTGATGAAATGATATCGTAGTTCAATATGTTTCATCTTGGAGTGCTGAATAGGATTATGAGAAATCACTATGACACTTTTAGAATCACAGTAGATTGGTATCTACAACATTATGTATCCGTAGTCTAACAATTGTGTCTTCATCCATAGAACTTGAGAACAACAACTTGTTGTGGCCACATATTCTGCTTCTATGGTAGACAAAGAAACACAACTTTGTTTTCTTAAGGACCAGCTGTCGAGTCTACCCCCCAAAAATTGACATCCACCAAATGTACTTTTTCGATCAAGTTTGCATCTGGCATGATCCGCATTGGTAAAAGCTTGCAGACTGAAATCATTGCCTGTGGGGTACCATAGACCAAGAGATTTGCTTCCTTTCAGGTACCGGAGAATTTGTTTGGCTGCGGTCATGTGAGACACTTTTGGGTCAGCCTGATACCTTGCACATACACCAGTAGCAAAGACAATGTCCGGTCGGCTTGCAGTGAGGTACATAAGAGAGCCAATGATACCGCTATAAGTCTTGTGATCCACAAATTCGCCAGAGGGATCAACAGAGATCTTATATCCGAAGGCCATAGGGACCTCAGCCGAGGAGCAGTTGTCTATAGAGTATTTCTTCAATAGTTCAGTGGTGTACTTATCTTGATGAATGAATATCCCTTGCTGAATTTGTTTGACTTGAAGACCTAGAAAGAAATTAATCTCTCGATTCATGCTCATTTGAAATTTGTTTGTCATGAGCTTAGCAAAATCATCCACCATTCCTTGATCAGTCAATCCGAAGATGATATCATCCACTTATATTTGTACAAGTATAAGGTCGTCGCCGTTTGCTTTTCTAAACAATGTGGGATCAATCACTCCTCTTTTGTAGCCTGAAGAGACTAGAAATTCAGAAAGAGTCTCATACCAAGCTCTTGGAGCTTGCTTCAGACCGTAGACTACCTTTTGAAGCATGTAGCAGTCGTCAGGGAATTCAATACATTCAAAACCAGGAGGTTGTTGGAGATAAACCTCTTCTTTCAATTCCCCATTGAGAAAGGCACTCTTAACATCCATTTGGTGTACTTTGATGTTTTTGTGGGCACGATATGCTAAAAAGATTCAAATGGCTTCCATTCTTGCCACTGGAGCATATGTTTCGTCGTAGTCAACAACTTCTAGTTGTGTGTACCCCTTTGCAACTAGTCTTGCATTATTTCTGATAACCGCACCAGATTCATCTAACTTGTTCTTCAACACCCATATTGTTCCAACAATAGTATGGCCTTGTGGTATGGGAACAAGTTGCCACAGTTTGTTTCTGTTGAATTCTTCCTGTTCTTCTTGCATTGTAGAAATCCAATCATGTTCCAATAATGCTTCTTTGATCGATTGTGGCTCGATTGCGGACATGAATGCTGCGTAGTGACAATGGTCAGATAAGTCCTTGGCAGATCGAGTCTGGATACCTGCATATGGATTGCCAATGATTTGACCTGATGGGTGGTCCTTCGTCCATACGTGTAGACGAGGCATCAGATGGTCAGCGGCTGCAGTAGAAGGAATGTCTTCAATATCATAGGTTTCTTTAGATGGGGATGGCAGTTCCTACTGGATTTGAGAACATCCTGTAGAGTTATCTTGGCTTGTTGGAGCGAGAATGAATTTTTCTTGAGCAGCTTGGAGAGGTTCCCCCTAGATTGATGATGGAAGTTCCTCTGGAACCTGAGAAGGTTCCCCCTGGACTGCTGATGGGAGAGTAATGATTCTTGAATCGGTTCGAGTGTCAATGGTCTGTATGATTTCATCATCCGAATCCGAAGATACGTTTGATGGTAGTGATCTTCTGAGGAGAGGAGATTGAGCATCATCAAGCACTGGAACCTCAATGGTTGTTGCTTGATCCGGAGTAGAGCTTTCCCCCTCAACCGGAGAGGTGAAAGTATTGCGAGATGCTACTTCGGATAGAGATGGACCAGAAACATCACGTGTTGTTGTTGAGAAGATGGTGACACAAGAACTTCAGATAGTTTTTCCGTTTCAATAGTATCAAAAAGATCATCATAATTGACTTCAACCAGGTTTAGAGGACCTGAGGAAGCAGGAATGTCACCTTCCATGATGGCAGTGGTTTCATTGGATGGAGGGGTGTTGCAGATGTAAGAATCATCGAATTTCACATCGAAGCTCTCAATGATTAGCCTCGTACATCTGATAAGAACCTGGTAAGCAACCTTGTTCATAGAATAGCCAAGAAAAATGCCTTCATCGGACTTCGGTGCAAATTTGTTAAGTTGATCTCTGTTATTGATCACAAAACATCTACACCCAAAGATGTGAAAGAAACGAACATTTGGTTTTCGGTTGTTGAGACCCTCATATGGTGTTTTATTGAGGCATTTGCACACGGTGCTTTGGTTTTGAACAAAGCATGCAGTTGCTACGGCTTCAGCCCAAAAGTAAAGAGGAAGGTGTGCAAAGTTGAGCATGGATCTGGCTGCTTCGACTAGTGTACGGTTCCTTCTCTCTACTACACCATTTTGTTGAGGTGTATAAGGAGCTTAAAAGTTATGAGTGATACCTTTAGACACCAAGAAGCTGTTGAGTGGATGGTTAGAGAATTCGGTTCCATTATCACTGCGGATGCGTCTTACAGGCAGCTTGATCTGGAGTTCTATCTCTTTGATGAAGTTGATGAGAATCTACGGTGTTTCGGATTGGATTCTGAGGAAGAATACCCAAGTGAAGTGAGTGAAGTCATCAACTATAACCAGTATGTACTTTTTGTGATGAAGACTGGCTACGGTTGACGGACCGCAGAGATCAATGTGTAGAAGCTCAAGTGGTTCAGGTATTGAAGAGTCAATCACCATGGGGTGACTTGCTTTGGACTTCTTACCACATTCACAAGTAGGACATAGAGTGTCATTGCTGAACTTGAGAATGGGTAATCCTCTGACCAGCTCTCCAGTAACCAAGGTGTTGATATACTTGAAGTTGAGATGAGCGAGCTTGCGGTGCCATAACCAGCTAACTTCGGATACAAATTTGGAGAGAAAACACAGCTGCAATTTTCCAATGATGAGAGAGACGTCCAGAGGATACGTGGTACCCTCGGACCGTGACTTGATCAAGCAGGTGATCCTATCACTCGTCATAATGTAACATAATTGATCATCAAACTCAACTCAATGGCCTGCCTTACATAGTTGGCCAACACTGATGAGACTGTGTTTAAGGCTTTCTACCTAAGCAACCTTTTGAATTGAGAAGATCCCCGTAGTAAGTACACTGTAACTTCAGATGATTCCGTTTGCATTGTTGTCGAATGTAACATTTCCACCATTGCATATAGGCCTGAAATCCCGAAGGTATTCTAACCTTCCGGTCATGTGCAAGGAGCAGGCACTGTCAATTAACCATTCATCTTCTTGTTCCTCTTTTCACAAAGCCTGAGAATTACACGGTTAGTTTAGGCATCCAAACTAGTTTGGAGCCTGGGACAATAGGTGAGTTTCTGAGTGATGTATGGACCAAGGTTGCAGGGACTGGTTTCGTGTCAACTTTTAAACCTAGTCCTGGACGTTTGTGCAATTTTGGAGTGTAGTGTGTTTTTGTAAAGTTACGAGGTTTCTGATTTTTGCAACTACACTGACAACTACAGGTTGAGATTTTGTCTTTTGTTCTGACACCTCATTTGGTCAGCGGTCTAAAGGAAGAGTTGTTTGGTTTTTGACTAGACCGGGGTTGAAAAGATCTGACATGAGTGTTGTCATTTTTATAAAAAGTTTGTTTTGAAATAGGTTTAGCATGTGTAGATCTTTGTGTCCTCTTTGTTGGATTTGGTAAAATACCCTTCCATTTGTGAAAATTGACGTGACTTCAAATGTGTTGGAGTGGGTAAAATACCTTTCCATTTCGGATCATCTGAGGAATAGATTTGAAAAACACCATTTTGAAAAGACTTTGAACACTTTTTAGTCATGTCAGATGACTTAGGAATGACTGTTGAAACTGTACATTCCTTTTTGGATGTTTTCTTGGTGGTAGGATCTTTTGAAAAATAGTGAGAGAAAACAAATTTTTCTGGACTTTTGGGATCTGACATGCCTTTTGTTTTTTGAAAATATTTGTCTATTTGTACCTCGGGAGCGAATTTCTTCTTTGAAAGCCTTTTTAGCTATGGATTTTGGTGAACCGCAGTCTTTGTTATTCAACTACGGTTTCCTGAAATCCTTGGACATTTTGTGAAAATGTAGGCTTGATTCATCAGAACTTGAGGATTTTGGGATTTGGGAAAATTGACCTACTTCGAAATTTTCTATGGGTAATTCATGAAAAATTGTTTGAAGAGTGTTAAAACTTTTGTTTAAAGACTGCAGTGAGGATGACTTGACTAACGCAGAGTATGCTTTAGTTGGGACTTCAGTGGGACTCATGTGAGACTTTTGACTACAGTGAGGAACACTGCGGTCTAAGGACAGAGATGGAAAGTCTTTAGAGATTTCGGTATCATCAATGACAATTTCTTCATCGACTATGGATGAGTTTTGAGACCTTGGGAAAGTAGTGCTACTGATAGGAGTTTGATCACATGTGTGCTCATAAACCTCAGGCACAATTTCCTCAATGACACAATTGTTGCTTAGATTGTGCAATCTACCGAAGTGCGCTTTGATATTTTCGGGAAAAGTCTTGTCATTGACTAGGAAATGAAATTCACGGTCTGGAGGGACATAAAGTCTGTCTTTGTTGAACCGGGGTGGGGAATCCATTGGACCAACCCCAATTGTATGTATTGTCCACGTTTCCATTATTTACCAAATTTTCAGTAGCTTCACTTTCATTGAACAATTTTTCGATTAAAAGATTCAAACATACAATTCCAGTTTGATCTCTCAGATTCAAAGCTATCTCTAATTGGGTTTCACTCAACATGCTTGCATCTTCTTTCTAACTCTAAATCTCTTTCTAACATAGCCATTTTGAGTCTTTTGTTATCCAGTCGTCCTCTCTCATGGAACATCTCCTAGGACGCAATGTTCTTCTCATCTAAGGCTTTGTTATAGTCTGTAAGGACGGCATCACATGTGCATTAAGATTATCTATGTAAGGTTGATAATCATGCATGCTATAATTTAGAGTTTGGATCATGAGTTTTACCTGTTCAACGATGCTTAGAGTTCCATCCTTTGCCATGTAGCAGTAGTTTTTGTTCATCTTTGTAGACCCATCATCATCCGCAGTTGCCAACATGCAGATCTTTCCTTTGCCATTAACACTGCTGATGGCTTCATCTTCATCTCCGGATGACCAGACTTGATGGTCTCTTTTGACATGGGCTGCGTATGCCCTTGCTTTCTCCTTTTCTTCCATCTCTTGAGCCATTCTAAGGTAGAATGCTCTGTCTTTTACTACATTGGCCTTCCAATCTCTTGCGAAGTGATTCTCTTTGTCGCATTTGTGACAAACTACAACATCAGTCTTGTCTTCTGAGGGAGTACTAGAGTCAGAGGTTTGAGTAGGATGCGGTGCTTCCTTAGGTTGTGTATTGTGAGATTGCGGTGGTGGATGAGAAATTTTAGGATAATGTGATTGATTTGTTTGTGGGTTGAAGTTATGATTAAAGGGTGGTTTGTTGAATTGTTGATTTTTGCGAAAGGAGTGAGGTGGTAGTCGATTGAATTGTTTGATGACAAGAGCGATTGCCTTTTGAAATTCTTCTTCATCGTCATACTCTATATCAGCTTCGTATAACTGTGGTGAACTATCATACGAGGGAGTGTAAGATTGGTTTTGTGGGGTTTGTGCTATGAGAGCCAGAGGTCCTCCGAAGTCAGCACAGTCTTTGAGTACGATGGATTCTTGTGCTTGGAGTTCCCCATAGAGTTTGTAAAGTGAAAAGGAATGAATCTTTCTATCACCTTGGACTATCATTTTGGCCGTAGTCCAATGTCTTCCCAAGCCATTATGGAACTGAAGGTTTGTTTCATGGTTACTGCGGATGGTGCCTGAATTGGATAACTTGGTGACAATAAGGTTGAATCTTTCGAAGGAGTCTTCCAAACTTTCGCCAATGTGAGCTTTGAAGTTGTTGAACTCATTGAGTGCAGTTGTGAGCTTTTTGTCTTGAGCTTGCTTTGAGCCTTCGTACAGATTCTTGAGAACATCCCAGATCTCTTTTGCTGATTTGCAATTTATGATAATATCGAAGTTTTCAGGATCAACTCCGCGGGAGATTTCATAAAAAGCAACAGCATGATTTTCCATTTTATCTGGATCATACTTTGTGGGATGGCTCATAGCTGGTTGACCTCCTCCAAGTCTTGTTGTAGCTCCGTCCGTTTGGAATGGTGTAAGGACTGGAACATATGGTCCTTCTTCTATGGATCGCCATACATCTCTACCAAGTCTTATTAAGTATCTTTCCATTCTTTGTGACCAGTGATGATATTCATTTGCAATCAGTACTGGGGCTCGATTTGAACCACCAACTCCGTTGGAAACATTCAGAGATGACGATTGTGCCATGTTTTGAAGTTTTTTTTTTTGTTTTAGAAGTGAGCTTCAGTGGTATAAAAGGCTCTTCGAAAAATCAGAGTTCCAATTTTCAAAAAGCAACCACTATGGCTCTGATACCAATTGTTGAGAGAAAAACTTTGAGACACACTTGAACAAAGGTTAGAACAAGTATATAGCGGAATAGTTAATCTCGAAGGATCTAAAAGCTCAACAATAATATTAACAGTTAGAAGTTAGAGAGTTAGTTGAGAAAAAGTAAAGAAATGTAAATGACAACAACAGTTATATCAAGTATACACATAAGCTAATTCATAATGAGGAGTGCATTCAAACCAAGTTAATAAGTGAGATCAAACTTAGTGATTAAGTCACAAAGGACTTGCTCCGAGGAGAGATTGATTAAGAGAGTAAGAAGATTGAGTAAGTAAAAGAGAACTTCTGAGATGTGTATTAGAATTGGATGCGATACTTCATTTGATACATGAGAATGAGCTCTATTTATAGAGACTCATAAGGATAACAAATTTACAACTCTAAGAGTAGCCATGCAAGGCATACTAGACAATAGAGTGTTTTACAGAAAACAGAAAGTAATTTAAACTAGATAGAGACTGCGGTACTGGAGACTTCGGTTGATGATTGCTGATGAAGCTTGCTTGACTGCGGTGGCTTGGAGGCTGCGGTAGCTGAAGTTCAAGAGGGTCACTTTTTGCTTCAGCAGACGGCGATCTTGCTTTTAATGGATTAATTTTCATCTAACGCTCTACCTTTAGTTATCGCGTTCTCGTGAAATTATGAGTTCTCAATGGATCTCACCCCTATATATAGCACCCATATGTCTAATTACAAACTTTTTTTAATGATAATAACATAAAATTTACTAAAGAGAAAAAAACGTTTATATATAAATTAATTTTTTGTTCCATTAAGAACAGTGAATGGTTCTTATTGGTCCAATTTTTTTTGACTTTTATTTCTTCTATAATATTTTCTTCCAGATGTCCTTTTGTTTGAGAACGTTTTTTACACGTGGTGCCACCTCTATACTGACAACAAATAACCCACCGCTTCGTTCTGACACAAACCACTGCCCACTGCCAATAGGCACCGCCTCTTCATATCCGGTTTATCTTTGATGCTTCGCCTCCTTCCTATCTTCTCATTGTTCCTGTTTTTTTCCTTTTCCTCTTCCAACTCTCAGTCTGAAACTCCATATCTTACATACTCTGTCCGATTTCCGTTCTCTACAATGGTAACCCCGTCCGCCTATTGTTTCTGTTACTCTTTTCAGTTTCTTCTCACCTCATTCGACTTCTCTTTGAAGTCGATGGCCACTTCTTACGTTCCACTACTTCCCCTTTTGCTTCTGGTTGTCAACTACCAGGCCATCGGACCACCAATCTCACAACCATCACACCTCCAAAAGTTGTAGCCATCAACCTCATTACACCTCACTCAACCACCGCAACCATTAAATGTATAACCGCTCTGCCTTTCACTCTCTGTTTTGATTGCGATTACATACACTGTAACCTATAGCTTTTGGAACAAAAGTATACACGCCAACTAATACAAAGGTACATACTTTTTTTTTATTCTCATACACTATGTTTTAATTTGTCAAAATGTCTGTTTTTTTTATTATTTTGGGTTTACTTTCAATCAAATTATTCCACCTGAGATGACGACGACTTTAGTTATAAGGTTGGTTGTTGTGTTTTTTTAGCTATGCACACCCCTTGTTCGATAAAATTCCCAAAATATATAACGAACAGGGGAGCTTATGATTTTTGTGTTTTGACTATTTTCCAATTTTCCTCTTAAAGGTGTCTTTACAAATAGAAGAATAATATGGATAAGTTGCTAAAAATCAAATTAGTCAGCGGGTTAGCACCCATTTTCACTTTTCTAATCAAATTTAGTGTAATTTAATATGGTATATTATTGACTTTTGAGTACCATATCTCTACAATCTTGAACAGAATATTTTTTTTAGTGGGAAGATTACATTTTTACATTTTCTATTTACACTTTCAGGGCTCCTAGGATCTACTTTAGATGAAATTATTTATAATTTATAATGAGGTCTAGCAAGTTGAAATGCAATAGCTTTGGTAAAAAGGTAGCAGTTCTTGGCTGCTATATGAAGTCATGTAAAAAACCTAGCATGTGCCATGTGCATATTATATTTATGAATGCAGATGGGATGAGGTAAGCTATCGTTTATTCACATTTGGTTGAACTTAAATACGGTGTTATACTTTTATCTTAAGGTTTTCAATTTTATGCGTTTTTTAGGTGGCTTTTTTTATGCTTTGTCAGAATCATACCCAAATCAAAATTTCACATGATAGGAAAATGAAAAAAACAACTCTGAAATAGGGTATTAGTTTATATATTATTTCAACTACTTGCATCAACTATAGTTTTCTAACTCCTTTTTATCTGTTTTTTTTATTCTGATTGCAAAATATTTACACACGAATCCTTGCATGACAAAATTGCAAGCTAAATAGAATTTCATATTTTCTGGTTCAGCTCTTTTGTAACAATGTAAATTTTCAAACCAAAATTTTCAAATTTTAAAACACATTTTTCTCAAGTCAAACATTTCAAAAAGTGTTATAGTATCAAATGATCCAACACATATCCAAAAACTGAATATAACAAATCCAGGATCCTCTCAAACATGGCTCCAATCTCTGACATGTCTACAATCAAGCCGGTGCCTTCCTGTGATCCTGAGAAGTACCTGAAACACATAACACATGACACGGTAAGCACAAAGCTTAGTGAGTTCCCCAAAATACCACACACATCTCATTAGCCTCTAATGGCTATACTCAGATAAGACCCCCCGGTCAATGTGTCTCAATGGGACCCTCTGGTCCCATAACTCAGTTGGACCCTCCAGTCCCTCAACTCAGCAACTCGAACACATAACATATATCACAAAGGCAACTAGCAGGATAAATTAATACACAATTTATGCCCGTAAGACCCTCCGGTCACACATAGAATACCACTCAAGGTAAGTATAGTGAGAAGACTCACCTCATAAGAACTTGGATAATCTCGAACTCGTATCGCCAGTCTAGCCTCCGCCTGACACAACAATAATAATTCATAATTAATAAGGCTCTCACTAAAACTAAACTAACCCTTCTACAAACTCACAGAAGGGAAAAAGAAAATTTTATCCCTCTATGGCCTTATGGTCCACAAATTGACCAAACCCTAAAAGTCAACCGAAAGTCAACGGCAGGGAGTACGCTGCGCGTACCAGCTCTCTACACTTGGCGTACTCGGCTGCCATGCAAGTCATCGGGGATGCTCAGCCCCTACGCTACGCGTACCGGGATTACGCCCAGCGTACGTCCTAGTTTCACTCTCCTCACATTTTGGGTCTTATTCAGTTAAGACATTGGCTCATATCACAGATCTAGACTCCCTAATGTCTCTTAATCCATAAAGTCACGGACTTTAAGCCTTTGCATGGCTGATTGGGTCACAAACACTCAAAACACCAAACCTCTTTCCTCATGAAGCCCATATCTCATGTATGGCTTACTCCTAACGTCTAAGATTGGATTTTTATGACTCTACTCCACAAAATACACTAAAAGGGGACAAATCAACGTCTCTGAAGTTTATTATCTCTTAAAGTCTCCATCTTTTGGGACAAAACCCTAAAATACCCCATAAAAATACACAAATCAAAATAGTGAGAGAGCTTGAAGCTTTATACCTCTAAGTGAAGCTTTCCACACAGCTAAGCTCATATCTACAAGCCTGGACTCTCACTCTTCTTCTCCAAAGCTTCTTCTCTACTTCAAGAACACAATATTATACTCACAAGCTCTCAAATGCACACACAAGCTATAAGAAAGACGATTTAGGGTTAGGAGGGTTTGGTGTATAGGAATGGTTGCCAGGAATGAGGCCATCACTTCCTTTATATAGGGCCACACCACCAAATTAGGGTTTTCATTTTGGGCCTAGTACGCCCAGTGTACCCTCCGGTACGCCCAACGTACTTGGTGGCCTCCGCGTCCAATGCACGCACATGAGTACGCTGAGCGTACACTCTAGTACACCCCGCGTACCCATTTACTACTTTTTCTCTACAAAAGGGCCAAATGGACAAATGCTCAATATATTACGGTGTTGGATAAGGTGTCTAAGTCCATAACTTATTTGGTATATACTTGACCCGACCCGGCATGGTCCATTTGGGTTGCATTTCATCCAAACTATTTATGGATAATTTTATGAGAGTTATACACATATGTTTATTAATATATTATAAGTTATAATATATTAATATGAAGTCATGTTATTTAAATTAGTCTTAGTCTTAAATTAATTATGAATTAATTTAGAGATTAAAAGGAAGACTAATTAGATTGTGGGCTATTGGTTTTATATAGTGTGGGCTAACACTCATTTGTTAATGGGCTAGGCTTGTATGGAAGTCCATGGATGATCCATGGAGCTTTTAACCCATGGATCCTTGGAAAAGGAAAGGTCATGGGTTATTAGGGTTTCACCCTAATCATGTACACTATATAAGCATGCTTATGTTGCATGAAATAGTCACTAGTGGCACTAGTTGTGTGAGACTTGGTGTGTGGCCGATTTTATAGTGTGTATACACTCTCTCAAAGTTTTCCAAGAGTTTGTGGTGATTTGTGATTCCATTTGAGGCATTCACACTATTGGTGCTTGGCCCTCAAACTCCTCAAGAATCAAACTCATCATCAAAAGGTATGTAATCTCATCTAATACTTTTATGTTTAAAAGTACCCCTTGCCATGTTAGATAGGTTATGAACCTTGGAAAATTATTATTTTGCATGTATTTAGACAAACATAGATCCAAGGTTTATTAGGGTTGCATGCACACTTAGGAAGTGTTAAATTGCTCAAAACCCAACAGTGGTATCAGCGCCTAGGCTTGCTTGTTTGAATACTTGATGCAAATTGCTGAAAATTGAAGATTTTATGCTGTCTGCACAGCTGACTCGCCGAGTCCATGAAGGGACTTGACGAGTCCAAGGCAAAACTCATCCAACTCGGCGAGTTGGTTCATGCACTTGACGAGTTGGACCCCCAGACAGCATATCTTCGAGTTTTGGTGCTGGAATTGGTCTAGAATCATTACCTTAAACTGTTTTGGACTCATAAAACCTGTTTTTGATGTGGTAATGATGATGGTGGACCAATTTCAAAGTTATAATCAAAATTTCAATTTTATATGTGTTCATATGATTCTTGAAATTGTTGATGTGGATGTTCATGTTCGTATGAGTTTTGTTAGATCATATGAATTATTTGTAAATTATTTGTTAGTTAATTCTTGATCTTAATGTGTTTTAATGGAATTCTTAATTTGTCCTCAAGTTATGGAATTCCAAAAGTTTTCTCTTTTAAATGTTTTTTTAAGAAGTCATAAGTTACACTTTTGAAGAGTTTTTCTAATAAATGCTTTTATGGACTTCATAACTTGTCCTCAAGTTATGGATTTCCAAGAGACTCTTCATTAAAAGTTTTAAACACTTAACTAAAACTCATAAGTTATGAATATCCAAAAGTTTATGAATTGTTCAAAACTTGCCCTCAAGTTTTGGAATTTGTAAAGTCTCACACAAACTTTAATTCCATACCCTAGAAGTTTTTAAAAGTTAAAATTATACCCTTATACTATTTATAACATTAATGGTTAATTATTATATATATGTATAAGAACAAGTCGTTTTACCATTAGTAGACCTCATTCACAAAGCCGGTCTATAAGGTGGGTATAAGGTTGTTGCCTATAAAATGGCAACTTAATGGGTGTCCACTCTCACCCACCGCTTGCTTGACTGGTGGAGGGTCGTTAGCCGAACGGGTAGGACAATGACTTTAAATTCTCATTAAAAGTATAATGAATATTATAAAGTAACTAAATATTTTTATTTAATTCCCAATCTTAGTTACTTTAGGAAAAATGTGAATTTGGTGCTAGCCCATGGAATTCACACTTTGTACCTTACCAAGTCGTTAGTGGAGCGTGTGTGGTTAACCGGCACACTAACTTGGACTAGTAAGGATCACGAAGGGTGACTTAATGTTTGTCACAGATCAATGGAGCGTGTGTGGTTAACCAGCACATTGATTAGGTGATAATATTAAGGGTACCAAGTGAATTGGTATGGTTATTCACACCTTGTTTTGTGATCCTCGGCATCCCAGTCACAAAATTTGAGAGGGCACACTCGAGATTGAAACATGCCATTGAAAAGTTCAATGAATCTCAAAAGATCTAGGAATTTCAAATCCAATTAAAACCTAATAAATTATTTCGTTTTTTCACGGTGGAAATTGGTGAATCGTCATTCGCCTACCTTCAAATATTTTATAGTTTGGATTACGGCATCCCTCTTCCAAATTATAAAATATTGTGTTGGGTCCTAGCCTGAATATTTCATATTGGGTGTTATATTAAGGACTTTGAATCAACTAACTTGATTTTCTCCCATTTTAGATGTCTGGTTCAGACAACTATGATCTTCCCAAATCTCTTGAAGATGGTGTCCCTCAACATCATGCTTCACTTCCTCCACCTCCTTCATTTATTCTCCCTCACCCACAAGTTCTTGAAAAGTTTAAAGTCACTCAATCCCTACTGGAAAGCATAGTCTATGTGTGCTCACATCTTGGAGATAAATTCACATATTGACAAGCTGGGAGAGTTGGGTGTCAAAGTCTCGTGAAAGTTGGATGTTCAATCACTTTCTTAGTAACAAAGTGAGTCTCTTTGGGACTATTATTGAGATAGACTATGACATGACCCTTAATGATCTTATCTATTTGCTTGGTGCTGCGGAATCAGCAATGATTTGGAACACCAGTAAAGCAAATTTGATTAAAAACAACTTCCCAAGTCTTAAATGGACATTGACAATGGTAGCATTGGATATCTGGAAAAGCATTTCTCTTCCCAATGGAAAGGGATCAGCCATAGTCAACTCGGTTGACCAAATGGTAAAGAGAAAGGCTAAGTCTGAGATAGTCTCATGTGCCATTACCAAAGGGTCCATGTGTTTTGTTTCCAAAGGAAGGGGCATTGGTTACGAAGCTGCCCTATTCACCTGAAAGGTCATAAGGTTGATCAAGTCAAGAGGTTTGACTCTACTTCAGTTAAAGTCCACTGACTAACTCTATTAAGTTTCTATTTGGAGATTCTTATTACATAATGTGAATGGGTCACATGTTGATGTTTTTAAGAATCAAAAGAAAAGATAGGAAGCTTAAAGTAAGTATCTGTTGATTCTGATTGTGAAAGTGGGTTTCGATCGCATGGTTCGGTAATTAGAATTTTGAGCTGATGCTTAAGAGTTATGATATATTACTTAGGAATAGATAACAACAAGGTTTTCATATGGATTGTAAGGATAAGTTTTTCCGCAAAGTTTTAAAATAAAAAAAAAGGTTTTAATTTTATTTATTTTAAAAATATCCTTACAATGGCATCTGTGGAAAATTGTTGCTTATATGTTTCCAGTAATAGCAATATTGGAAAGTGGATTTGATTCTTTCATTTGTGGTAGTGTCTGAATTTACCAAATGAAGAAAGTTTTTCATCACCCAAGTTTCAATTGGACAGAAACTTGGAATCATACAAGTTCTATTGTATGATGAATGAAAATTTTCATCTTTGAAAATTAAGACTAATTCTTTGATCACATGTATATGTGAGTCAATTGAAGGACTAAGGGATTAGGTACACTGGGTGTGCGCTGGTCAAGGTCCACCACAAAGATTGATTTGTCATGATTTACTAAAGATTAGTAAATATGATTATACTTATAAGGTTAAGTATAATTCTGTAACATTGGAAAGGTTACAATGTATGACAGAACAAATGAGAAGAATCAAATTAGGCAGAAAGATAAAAGTTTCTCAAATATGAAAGGATGGGAGAGTACTTTAGTATCATATTTCATGATCATCTTAATGATTATGAAACCATATCACAAATTCATACTCTAAGGACGTCTTAGTGCATTGTTATGGCTAAGAAGAGAGGTCATGAATTGTTGGATTGGTGAAAATCAAGAAGATGAGTCATACTTCGTTCTAAAAAAATTCTTAGAGTCATACTCCAAGATTGTAACTTTGAGTGACATAAAGGAAGATTTATTAACACTAGTCAAATGTAAGAGTAAAATGTTTTCTACTCTTGTATATTTGAGATTGGTAAGTTGTGATGTCTTGGATGAGACAAAGATCAACTAAGACCAATTGTGTGAAGTGTTATTCTTGATAAGAATCCGCACTATCCCTTGAATATTTGTTTTGTCAAGGAATGGTTCTTGACTGGGGAAACTTATATGTCAAGGGGATAGTGGGAGCCTTAAAGTTCCTGAAAGAGTTTCAAGATTTAATCAAGAGTAAAACCTGTAATTTATCACTAGCACACGACTTAAGGTTTGCAACCTATCGTGTTGACATAATTCTTATTTCTTTACCTACTTCAAATAAGTTGAATTTGCATGTGAGTTATCAGAGTTCAACTTGGAAGCATTGATGGGACTTGTGCTACCAAGGTGACAAGAAACTAAGACTGAACAAGTTTAATCCATGTAAGGCTAAATTTGTCACTAGCCTTATCTTGTGATTATGGTTTTGACAAATTCACATGGATAGGATCTCATACACTATAAAATCTAAGTGCCATAAGGTTTCTCTCCGATTCATGAAAATGATGGTGAGGAAACGCTTTCACTAAGTAGATTTTAAGTAGATAGCAATTGTGATATTTGCATTTTCAAAAGTCGTTAGTGGAGCGCGCGTGGTTCACCGGCACACTAACATGGACTTGTGAGAAATGGCAACCGTCTAAACAATTAAGACTATGATTACGGTATCCCTTTTCATAGTTCGGAAAATTGTTTAAACACACATGTGAGCTATCTAAGAAAAGGTGTATGAATCTAAATTTCAGAAGTCTAGCAGATTTCTAGAAATATGTCAGAGCTAGTGGGAGCATAAGTGTTATGCTGATAATCATCATGTTGGTGGGAGCATGATTATTACGTTTAGTGTTGCAAGTTAGCAATGTTAATTATAGAAAACAAAGTTTCAATTCGTGAAGTTGCAGGGGTTGAAAAGTTGTTTCGCTATAATTAAGGGAGAGGAAATTATACTTCGTTTCAATTCTAAAGCTTAGATTGAGATTTTAATCATCTTTAGTCAAGAATATATATATATATATATATATATATATATATATATATATATATATATATGAATTTTATGTTGGAATGGTTCAACTTGAAGAAATTCTATATATATATTGCGTTTTCAAAATTCGATTATGATTACGACATCCCTCTTCATAGTTAAATTTTGAAAACATGGCAAATAAAAAATATTGTAGCAAAAGACTTGTCTAGTATCATGTCTTTATGTCAAACATCATGAATCGTGTCCCATATGCTTCGGATATAGGATCGATTGCATGTGCTATAATATTCATCTTTTCTAAATTTTCCAAATGCTTAAGGCATTGAGAAGGGAAAAGTCTAGAACTGGATATGACTAAAGTGATTAAGCAATTGTCGAGGACAATCTGAGGTTCGCCAAAGATTGGTTGCTCAGGGAAAGTTGGAAGTATGATGTAAGTTGTCGGAAAGGACCATATTGACATATTCTGAAAAGAAGTAACTCTTGTTCGGAAGTGATAGTCAAAATGGGACTATGGAAATGTCTCCATAGGTGGAAGTTATTCAATCTATGTAAGATTAGAAAACCTTAATGCAAGAAGGATGTTCAAAGCAATGTACTTTGAATATGAGACTTCCATTCCATAAAGGTTGACCTTCTTTGGAATACTCTGTAATGACTGGTGACAAGGTTTTAGTGACTTTGTGCATAATCATTACAAGAGGAACATTGCATAAAAGTTTAAAATCTAACAGATTTTTTGGTAAATGATAGGAATCAGGGATTCTCACATTTACAATAAGGATTTGGGATTGTGAAATGAGTATCAATGGAATCATGTTCAATTGATCTACATCACAATGTAAGGATCATAGACAAACATAGTGTGCATACTTGGAGTATGGCATAACTATTGTTTAGAAAAACAAAGTGTACATGCTAGGAGCATGGGACGACTGTTGTTTTTATTCAAGTCTTAAGTTGATTGTTTGAATCATTATACAATGAATAATGTGTGATCAATATGGTGATAAATAAAAGGTGGTTCTATTTATATTCAAAAGGGTTCTGAGACCATATTGGATTTGATTATTATTGTGTTTCACTTTGCATGTTTTGACTTCCAAAATAGCTAGGTTATTTTTCCAAATGACTAAGTTATTTAAACACTCCACAGTCGTTCATATGTTGGAAGTAGGTATGAATCAAGACTATCATGAATCGAGTTTGTAGATGGCTAAATTGGTTTAGTCATAGCAATGGTTGCTACAACATTCATGAGTGCTCATAAGTTATGAGTATTGGAATAAACCCACGCTCACTTGTATCACTTCATGGAATTCATCTCGTGTGATCGTGAGACGGTAATATCATATAAATCTTCAAACCTAGAGATATGAGTTGTTACCTATGAGTTGGTTGTGCATTGATTGCATGTAAACGCATCAGTAACTTGATGTTATAAAACGTGCCTTTGTGTACAATTCAACAAGTAGTAGAACAAGCATATAAGTCGAAGTTTATCTGTTCCTTCTAGAAATAGAAGCGATATCTGGGCCCCTCGATGATTTTGTTGTGACCTATGTACCGGCCGGTCAGAACTAAATTGATGTGTTCGATTAAGTTCTTTGTCAAACAAATCGGAAATCGGGAAACAAACTGCTGGACAATAAGTACGACGTTGTTCCATGTATTTGTCCGGCTGATATCATGAGAACAGAGGATTATACGATCACTTATCTAAAATGGCGCTTCATAGTTCAACGGAGTTTTCGAGAGCTACGATTGCTGGTTGGTTCCTGAAGTAACATATGCAAATATAGTTATTAGACTTATCCAAGTGGGAGTCTGTTGGATAAGGTGTCTAAGTCCATAACTTATTTGATATATACATGACCCGACCCGGCATGGTCCATTTGGGTTGCATTTCATCCAAACTATTTATGGATAATTTTATGAGAGTTATACACATATGTTTATTAATATATTATAAGTTACAATATATTAATATGAAGTCATGTTATTTAAATTAGTCTTAGTCTTAAATTAATTATGAATTAATTTAGAGATTAAAAGGAAGACTAATTAGATTGTGGGCTATTGGTTTTATATAGTGTGGGCTAACACTCATTTGTTAATGGGCTAGGCTTGTATGGAAGTCCATGGATGATCCATGGAGCTTTTAACCCATGGATCCTTGGAAAAGGAAAGGTCATGGGTTATTAGGGTTTCACCCTAATCATGTACACTATATAAGCATGCTTATGTTGCATGAAATAGTTACTAGTGGCACTAGTTATGTGAGACTTGGTGTGTGGCCGATTTTATAGTGTGTATACACTCTCTCAAAGTTTTCCAAGAGTTTGTGGTGATTTGTGATTCCATTTGAGGCATTCACACTATTGGTGCTTGGCCCTCAAACTCCTTAAGAATCAAACTCATCATCAAAAGGTATGTAATCTCATCTAATAATTTTATGTTTAAAAGTACCCCTTGCCATGTTAGATAGGTTATGAACCTTGGAAAATTATTATTTTGCATGTATTTAGACAAACATAGATCCAAGGTTTATTAGGGTTGCATGCACACTTAGGAAGTGTTAGATTACTCAAAACCCAACATAGGGTTCACAAGGTATACTTGGACTTGGGGTGTTATAATTCTCACCCACTAGAATCAGACTTCGCCCTCGAAGTCATGCTCCGTAAATAGCTCAAGATGCTGCTCTCGCATCTCCGACTCCTATTCCCAAGTTGACTCGGACCCTTCCGATGCTGCCACTGGACCAGAACCAAGGGCACTTCCTTGTTTCTCAAAACCTTCACCCTCCGATCCAAAGTCGCAATCGGTCTCTCAATATAATTCAGGCCCGCATCTACCTGAATGTTCTCTAATGGCACTACTATCATCTCGTCGGCTATAAACTTCTTCAACTGGGACACATGGAAGGTGTTATGAATCTGACTCAACTATGCAGGTAACTCCAACCGGTAGGCTACCCTGCCTACCCTGGCAGTCACTCTAAAAGGACCGATGTATCGGCGGCCTAGTTGCCCCGCTTCCTGAATCGAATCACCCCTTTCCATGGGGATACCTTCAAGAGGACAAAGTCTCCAACCTGGAATTCTAACTCGGATCGTGGCCTGTCCGCATAACTCTTCTGGCGACTCTGGGTCGTCAGCAATTTCTGTCTAACCTGCTGGACCTACTCAGTCGTCCTTAGCACTATCTCAGTGCCACCCATCACTCTTTGTCCCACCTCCCCCACCCCAACAAATAGGAGTCTAAAACCTCCTCCCATACAAAAGATCAAAGGGAGGCATACCAATACTCGAATGATGGCTGTTGTTATAGGAAAACTTAGTTAGGGGGAAGTATGTGTCCCAACTTCCTCCGAAGTCCATGACACAAGCACGCAACATGTCCTCGAGTGTCTGAATTGTCCGCTCGCTCTGCCCGTCCATCTGCAGGTGGTACGTAGTACTAAAATGAAGATGTGTGCCCAACTCCTCGTGAAACTTCTTCCATAATTTGGAAGTGAAGCGCACGTCTTGATCTGAAACTATTGAGATCGGCACCCCATGCCGAGATACCACCTCTCTCACATAGATCTCAGCCAATTTCTCCACGGAAGAGCTCTCACTAACAACCAGAAAGTGAGAACTCTTCGACAAACGGTCCACTATCACCCATATTGCGTCAACTCCATGTGCAGTCCTCAGTAACTTGGTGGTGAAGTCCGTAGAGATCTATTCCCACTTCCACTGGGGAATCTCCAGTGGCTGCAATGGACCATGTGGGTGTTGGTGCTCTGCCTTGACCCGACGGCAGATCAAGCACCTCTAAACTACCCAAGCAACATCCCTTTTCATATAGGGCTACCAATAATCTCTCTTCAGATCCAAATACATCTTACTGGCCCCGGGATGGATCAAGAATCTCGATCTATGCGCCTCCTCCATCAGTATACGTCGACCTCCTCCCATGTAGGGCACCCAAATCCGCCCTCAGAAGGTCATAAGCCCTCCAACATCTGTCATAAACTCGGACACCTGCCCAAGCAGCCGTTCCCTCTTGCTGTTCTCTAGTCTCACGGCCTCCACCTAGGCCTCCCGAATGGTATCTAAGACTAGAGTCATCACCGTCATCCTTATACACACATCTCGGATCGAAGCACTCTCTTCTCTACGATTCAGGGCGTCAACTACCACATTAGCCTTGCCCGGATGGTACAAGATCTCGCAATCATAATCTTTCACCACATCCAACCACCTCCTCTGTCTCATATTTAGGTTGGGCCGATCCATGAGATACTTCAGGGTCTTATGGTCCGTCTATATGGTACACCAGACTCTGTACAAATAGTGGCGCCAGCTCTTGAGGGCGAAAACCACCTCCCCTAGCTCCATATTGTGGGTAGGGTATCTCGTCCCATGAGGCCTCAACTACCTTGATACGTATGCTATCATGTGCCCTCTCTGCATCATCACCGCATCCAAACCGGATATAGATGCATCACAGAAAACCACAAAGTCTTCCACTCCCTCTGGAAGGGCTAACACCGGTGCTTCGCACAATCTTTGACAATGAGTCAAATGAGGTCTTCTGCTCAAGACCCCAAGTAAAAGTAACGCCCTTCCGGGTCAACCTGGTGAAGGGAACGGTAATCTTGGAGAAATATCTAATAAACCTACGATAATATCCGGCCAATCCCAGAAAACTCATGATCTCGGATGGGGATCTCAGCACCTCCCACCACATAACTGCCTCAATCTTGGCCGGGTCGACCAATACCCCATTTTGATTAACGAGATGTCCTAGGAACTGGATCTCTTGTAACCGGAAAACACACTTGGAGAGTTTAGCATATAGCCTCTCCAATCTCAAAACTCCCAAAACCTCTCTAAGATGCTCCTCGTTCTGTTCTCTAGACCTTGAGTACACAAGAATATCGTCGATGAGCACGATCACCGATCGATCAAACATGGGCCTACACACCCGGTTCATGAGGTCCATGAACGCTGCCAGTGCGTTGGTGAGCCCGAAAGGCATCACCACAAACTCATAGTACCCAACTGCCCATAACGAGTCCTAAAGGCCGTCTTCGGATTATCCTCCACATAAACTCTCATCTGATGATATCCAGACCTCAAATTAATCTTGGAGAACCAAGATTCCCCCTGCAACTGATCGAATAGATCATCGATCCTTGGAAGTGGGTAACGGTTTTTTACCGTCAACTTGTTCAGCTCCCAGTAATCAATGCACATCCGATGTGAACCATGCTTTTTGTTCACAAAAAGGATCGAAGCTCCCCACGGTGAGCTACTTGGTCTAATGAACCCTTTTCCTAGTAGCTTTTAGAGCTGAGAGGATAACTTCTGTATCTATGGTGGCGCAATGCGACAGAGTGCCTTGGCAATAGGTGCCGCACCTGGAATCAAATCAATCCAAAACTCCACCTGCCTCTCGGGAGGCATACCTGGCAACACCTCGGGGAAAACATCAGCAAACTCACACACTATCGGAACCTCAGAGATAGAACTTGGTCTCTCAGCAGCAACCCTCGTATCCATCACGTATGCCAGAAAACCCATGCAACCCTGCTGTAAACTATCTCGCTCGGGCAGCAGAGCAGAAAGCTGATCCAGACCTAGTACCCTCGTCGTACACCGTAAGTACTCCCCCACTAGGATCTTGTATAGTCACTAACTGACGCTCGTAGTCTATCACCGCTCTAAATCGACTCAACCAGTCCATGCCCACTATGACACAGACATCACCCATAGCGATCGGCACCAGGTCTATCGGAAACTTAACACCAAAAATATCCAGAGTACACTCACGGATCACATCAGTAGCAAAAACTGCATGCTCGTCGGCTATAGAAACCCTCAAAGGTCGACTCAACGCCTCACGTCGGATACTGATGTGATGAATAAAAGCTATGGACACAAAAGATCGATTCGCACCCGAGTCAAATAACACCAAGGCAGGTACAGAACTCACGAGAAAAGTACCTATACACAACACTATATAAGCACAAAATATCTCATAAGAATAATAACAAGAATACGTACCGGTCACGATGTCAGGTGCTTTGTGGACCTCCTCCGTTGTCAGGTGAAAGGCTCTCCCACGAACCCTCGGTGTCTTAGCCTTCACTGGCCGACTCTCAGTAGCACGCAAAGAAGTAGATGCAGATCCCTGTGCTGACCCCTGCACGAGCTGAGGGCACTCGACCTTCCGGTGGCAGGTCTGGTTGTAATGGAACCAAACCGGGAAACCCTTGGGGAAATCCTTCGCCATGTGCCCTTCTTTTCCATATTTGTAGCAAATCCCCGCTCGAAATGAACCCTCATGGCTCTTACCGCACTTGCCACAAGTGCGGTCCGTCTCACCCCCAGCTCTGGTATCAGTGGGCTTAGCCCACTTCGTCACCTGATGCGACTGTACTGGTCTCCGGTCCCTACCCCGGGACACCTCCTCCTCCATGGCCTGCTGGTCAAGCTCAATCTCTCTCCTCCTAGCATTGGCCTAAAGCTCGGCCATTGTTCTGTACGACGATTTTGCCACGAACTCCCGTATATCCCTCTTCAGTATACTCAAATATCGACTCACACGTGTCTGCTTAGTGGACACGTGCTCTAGGCAGAACATCGCCCTCTCGTGAAACATCCTCGAAATCTCAGTAACTGACTTTGTCCTCTGCTTGAGAGACAGAAACTCCTGTGCCAACCGCTCCCTCTCCACCGGGGGAACATACTCGTCTCAAAACATGTGAACAAACCTCACCCATGTCACTGCAGCATGATCTGCAGGGGTGAAACTGGCGGTCACAAACTTCCACCAGTCCTTCACCCGCAGGCGAAGCTGGTTCAGCGCAAACCGAACTCTCATGTGATATGGGCATGAACATATGTAAAAACACCCCTTAATATCAGAGATCCATCTCATCGCAACAATTAGGTCCTGTGTCCCATCAAACTCTGGTGGCTTCGTGTTGCTGAACTCCCGGAACAACAACGAGTCACCTCCCTGTGGCCTAGCAGAGGCGATAGTGGCGGCAGCAGCATCCTCAGCAACAGCAGCATATCGCTCATCAAATGTCTCAATCAGGGTGGTCTTGATAGACCCAAACATCTCAGGAATCTCTGCTCGGATGGCTGCGGCCACCTCCTCATGAATCATCCTCCGAATCTAATTATAAGTAGTCCCACTGTAACGCCTGTGTTTCTAGGCTTGTCATTAATGTTGATATAATAGTCTAGGTTAACTTTTGTAACCCGTTTTGAAATAATAGAAGTGTATTATTTGAGTATTATGTGTTTTGTGCTTAATTGTTTAATTATGTGATTTGATTAATTAAGAATAAAAATAAGCGTCAAAATTTAAGTGTAAAATAAACTCGATATCTCGGTATAATGTTGTAGTAGTTGAAATGAGGTTTCCGAATATATAAAGAATGCCAAAATCCGAGTTATAACGAAGAAGTTATGACCTGTCGAAGTTTCGCGACAGAACCGGCAACGCTGAATGACGTAAAAAGTGAAATTTACGTTAGAGCGATATTTAGCCTTAGTGATCTAAACAAAATTCGTAGAGTTCGTTAAACTGAGAGCGTGCATAAAGAGAACGCCCAAATCTGACTTTGTATTAGGAAGTTATGATTTTTCTAAGTTTCGACTTAGCAGTATGCAGCCCAAATACTCGATTCGAGATCGAGTGATTGTTGGTCGAAACAATCTAAACGAGAATCGAAGATCTCGTTAATAGTAGTAAAGCGATAAAAAGATAGGCGAAAACGGACGTCGGATGAAGAAGTTATGAATTTATAACGGAGTTTTCTTGTCCCGGCCTACTAAAAATAAATAATAAAAAATAAATTCAAAATTTGCCGACGGAGTCTAAACAAAAGTTGTAGAGCGTAGTCTCACCTATGCGTGGATATAAAGAACGTCGAAAATGGAGTTAGTATGAAGAAGATATGAATTTTCGAAGTTTATTAAATAATTAAAATTAAAATTTAATTATTAAATTCCGATATTATCCGAAGGAAGGGGGGGGGGGGGGAGTCAGCGATCCGATCCGAACTACGCCCAGCGTAGTTGAGTACGCCCAGCGTACCCCGATGCATGCACTGCCTCGGACTCGAGTGCTCCGATGACGCAAGCAGTGACGATCTGAGGAGTACGCCCAGCATATGTGCGAGGCTCAGCCTCTAAAAAAGGGTTGCGAGGGCAGCCGACTCCATTTTCCAAATTCTCTTATCTTTCTCCCGTTTTGCCTCGTTTTGCGTGCCAGAATTATCCCGAGGCCACGTTATCAATCCCGATCCCCAAAGCAAGTCCCGAAGCCTCGAAGATCCCGAGAAGTGCGATTCCCGAGCCGAAGCTCTGCCCACGAGGAGCCCGGTTTTTGTGAAGATCTTCCGGATCTACTGAAGAATACTACTTCTGCAAGTCGTAGTGTTGTCCGATCATCTTCTGATCAAGTGAGTGTGTAGTTACCTTCTTCTAACACATAATTATGAAGTATTATATACGAAATACGTGTTAGGTGTATATTTTGTTGTTATATGCGTGAATGTATATTCATTTTCTTCTATCTCATAGATCTGATTTATTCTCTATGAAATACGTGTTATATAGGTGTGCCTCATCTGTTATGTGGAACATGTATTGATTGAGCATGTTATACAGGTTTTAAATTATGTATAAAAATATATATTTTTATCTACTAATATGTTGGGTAGAACATGAGTAGATAGTTGATGTGTGATAAACAGATGAGAGGCCTCGATGTTGTTGTTGTTGATCTAGTTATTCAGCAGAGTATGGATAACGACCACAGACTCTTTCTACACAGTCCAGTGGAACGCTAGCAGGTTCATAACCTGTAGGTGTTGTCAACGATGTGTTCACCGGTGTACTCTATCCCCCTCATGGTTGCCTTTAGGATATCTATTGTTGAGGAAACCCCTTAGCAGTAATGTCCGTCCTAATGAAAATCCTAGATTAGGTCCCTTGAGATAGATGTTGTTTTAGGGACGTAAAGTGAGGATAACGGGAATGGGTAATCGGGTTATTGTTGGTTGGTGAAATTAAATATAATTTATTTATTGTGGGTTGACAACAAAATATACATTTTACCCCTCTATGGCCTTATAGGCCTTGGGGTGACTAAAGGCTGGGTGTGGAAGGTAGTATTAGAATCCTAGGAGGAGGACTTGGGGTGACTAAACCATTTTACCCCTCTATGGCCTTATAGTCCACAAATTAACCAAACCCTAAAAGTCAACTGATAGTTAACGGCAGGGAGTACGATGCGCGTACCAACTCTCTACGTTGGGCATACCCGGCTGCCATGCAAGTCATCGGGGATGCTCGACCCCTACGTTGTGCGTACTGGGATTATGCCTAGCATACGTCCCAGTTTCACTCTCCTAACGTTTTTTTTCTTAATCATTTAAGACATTGGCTCATATCACAGATCTGGACTCCCTAATGTCTCTTAATCCATAAAGTCAGTGACTTTAAGCCTTTGCATGGCTGATTGGGTAACGAACACTCAAAATACCCATCCTCTTTCCTCATGAAGGTTATATCTCATGCATGGCTTACTCCTAATGTCCAAGATTGGATTTTTATAACTCTACTCCACAAAATACACTAAAAGGGGACAGATCAAGGTCTCTGGAGCTTATTATCTCATAAAGTCTCCATCTTTTGGGACAAAACCCTAAAGTACCCCATAAAAATGCACAAATCAAAAGAGTGAGAAAGCTTGAAGCTTTATACCTCTAAGTGAAGCTTTCCACACAACTAAGCTCAGATCCACAAGCCTGGACTCTCACTCTTTTTCTCCAAAGCTTCTTCTCCAATTCAAGAACACAAGATTATACTCACAAGCTCTCAAATGCACACACATGTTATAAGAACGAAGATTTAGGGTTAGGAGGGTTTGGTGTCTGGTAATGGTGGCCAGGAATGAGGCCATCACTTCCTTTATATAGGTCCACACCCCCAAAATAGGGTTTTCTTTTTGGGCCTAGTACGCCCAGCGTACTAGATGGCCTCTGCGTCCAATGTGCGCACAAGAGTACACTGAGCGTACACTCTAGTATGCCCCGCGTACCCATTTACCACTTTTTCTCTACAAAAGGGCCAAATGGGCAAATGCTCAATAGATTATGGTTTACATGGTATACCTGGACTTGGGGTGTTACATCTTTCTCCAGAAGAATAGGTTAGTATAAAAAGTTGTTTATTTTTGCCAAAGATATAATTTTTTTCTAATCAACAACTTTGAAAATGCAATCTTCTTTGATTTAATTTGCAAAGAGTAGTGATTCAGTCAAGATACTGGAGACCTAATGTGACTCATTTTATTGATTCCATAGATGCAAATGGTACAAGAACGTTGAAAGTGCTAATGGCCATTTTGAATGAGAAATGGATTGTTATAGTAGATTGTAAGATTTCCAATCTTTAACTTTTTGTCCCTGGTGGTTCATTTTGTTGCTCTTATAGTTTTATTGATATTTTTTATGTTTTCAAGGGTAAAAGCATGTGTCGAAGGTGGGTGTTTTGTGAATAAAGAAACATATGAAGTATATCTACACACCCATGGTTGTTATGGTGGGTCCAAAGCTGGAAGGATAAGAGTAAAAATTAATGTAAGACCACTTTTTCCTTTTTACATTCATGGTATAATTAAATAATGACCTAAATTGATCTTTCAAACTTGCTTGCAACTTGATTTTTTTTTTTATCTCTTATTACTTATGGAATCCTTTCCATTAATCTCTTATCAGTGAAAATGGATGTGGGTCTTTATTTTGTTGGGATCCACATCATAAAATATCTCACTGACGAAGGAATTCAACTTCCCATTCATATAACCAGGATATTCAATCCCACTCCTACCTTATTTTTGTGTGTGACTGAAATACCCTTTATAAACTTTACCCAGTTTTTACAAACCAAAAAATGGATAACGTGCTATATTCCTATAGCTTAATGTTTCTTCTACCTATGATACTATACTTATTGTATTTTTCTGTATCAGGTTGATGTGTTTATATCTTTTTTTTGGTGGTTTATGGTTCATGATGCTTTTGATTATTTTTTTAGTTGATGATTTTTTTTGTCTTAAAATTGGAGTAATAACCAAGTGTGGAATCTATGAATAAGATCATGAACACACATTAATTGTACTGAAGAAGGTGTTGAATGTTTGCATTAATAGAGAAAAAAGACCTATGACATGAACTTATGTTAATTATGTGAACAGATGGTATAGAAGAACAACGAAATGAAGGGAGAGGTCGGGTACAGGGAAAAGAGTCGAGTTGAATGACTCATTTCGATTGTATTTCTACAAAGGTTGTGGCTTTATGGGATATATCTTAGTTAGCTATGAAAAGTTGGTCATTTACAAATTGGTTTGATGATGGCTATGTGAGACTTGATATGTATGAATGTGTACTCTATCTATATATGCTTATGTGTATGTAAACTAATTTGTATCAACTGAAACTTAATTAAAGTGTGTTGCTACTCTTCGCCATCGGTAGGATGTCAAATTTTGTAATTTGTTTGGAATCGACTGAAGGCTTCTAAACCCCGCAAAATGGGTAACCTTCACTGGTTACCATTAACCGATTAAAGACAATATAATCATTTTAAGTTGGTGCAAGACTAAAACATAAGAAACCGGAAAAACCTTCCGAATAAAAAATAAAAGAAAAGCATACATATTTTTCCGAATAAAAAATAAAGAAAAAACAAAATAACATACATATTTTTTCAAACGACATGGACCATTCATGTAATTTATTATGTGAACGATTTAAAGTAAGGTAGCCCACAGGCCCCAGCCCGATATACACAATAAAGGCCCAATATAAGATTTACTGTATAACCTTATGTCTTAAGACTTGAGAGTTAAGATGCGTTTCCTTAAGGCACACTAAATAAAACATGAAGATAACAATAAAAATGAAAACAATAGATCTTTTAATACTAAATTTCGATGCTAAAACAAAAACTACATGCATTGATCAAGCTTAGTTAACAAAATATTTTAAACCGTACATATAAATATTGGATAATAGATTTTGAAAAAAAATATCAGCCATAAAAGTAGCATTTTTTTCAAATTCTATGTTTATAAACATATTCAACCATTTTGTTGACATTTGTTGGGTTCAGATTCAACACCAACCATAAAATAACCGATATTGGTGGTTAACAATTCGTTCCTTTCTTCCTGATGCTTATATCAAGTTTAATTATCATTTAGCCTCCTGTCATGTAATATTTCAAGCATTCTTTATTCCATTTCATTGTACATTTTGCAATAAATGATCAAAACAAACCAAATGACTATTCGTCAATTCGCCATCTTTGCACTTGTCTTGTTTGCCATTGTTGGGATGGCATCTGCAGCTGATGATGAACCTCCTTCGAAAGGAGACTCAGCCTCAACTCCGGCAGGTGAAGCTGGAGCCGCGAAAGGAGACTCGGCCGCAACTCCAGCAGCTTCAAACGAAGCTGGTGCAACCGACATGTCTCCCAGTGAAGGTCCATCTAGTGATGGCTCGAGCTTCAAGGCCTCTATTGTTGGTGCATTTGTGAACGCTATCGTTGTCACCATGGTCTTCTTTTAGGTAGCACATCGTAATATTGTATATATATATATATATATATATATATATATATATATATATATATATATATATATATATATATATATATATATATATATATATATATATATATATATATAAGGTGTAATATATGGATCTCGTCTCTAGGCTTTGGATGCTAGATCGGTTTTTGAGATAGTCACGTTTTGATAAGAGAGATGGGATTTGGATGATTTTGGCCTCACCTCTCAAGTGTTAATAAGCTCAATGCATAAAGAGTGTTTATTTGATGTATACATTAAGTCATTGATACAAAACAATAAATAAAATGTTTGCAACACGATCATTATCATTGTTATGGATTGACTTGACGTGGTAAAATAGATGGGTCAAATGAATTGAGTAATTGATTAAAACCTACAATTTTATGTACGGGTAGCATAATATAATAAAAAAAACATTTTTTAATCATTAATAATCTTTATATGACATTTTAATTTTGATTTTGGTGTATGAACTTTTCTGCTCTTGCTTTTGCTTATATTATATTATATTTTAGATATTCTTCTATAAATAATCGGAAATTAAAAATAAATAAATTATTTCAAGTCAAAGCTAAGTTTTTTAAATAACAAAAGGTTAAATGCAACGTCCATTATACTTGGTGCTAAATGTACAAAAACAAATTTTCTTTTATGTGAATTTTGTATTCTGGGGATAACATTATTAAAAACAACATTTTTTTGACCTATAACTTAATTTTAAGGATTTCATTCTGCCATTCTTGGAGGTGATAACGATGGCCTTGGAGCTTCTTTTTTCAAGATTGTGTTTGTGGATTTAATTCTCAAAAGGCTAGTTAAATTTGCTATCAATTCATTCTTGCCATCTTGGTATTTTTAAAAATAATGTTTAATATTTGATATTTACCATTTAATACACAATAATAATGTATTTATTGTACTGCAATGTGGCTTGGTGGTAATTATTTGATGGGTAATCGGTCAACTTTTACACCCGAGTTTAATACACAATAATAACGCTATCATCCCTAGATTCATGATAACTTATATCTTATGGCAAGAAGTCGACACTTGACTACTATTCACTTGGTTTGTTTATCGATTGTCCTTAATGCACATCATAGGTTTCGCAAAAGAAACCTTGTAAACGTAATTACTCAAGAAGAGAGGCTACATAGACGACAAGTACGAGAAGAAATGTTGCATGACCTTTCAACGAGTGGAAAATGTCGAGAACTTATTTGTATGAATGAGAATGCCTTTAAGTTATTATGTCAAAAGTTAAGGGATAATGGTGGTCTTCGAGCAACTCAATGACTGATTATTGAATAACAAGTAGCTAGATTTTTACATATAGATAGAAATGATTTTAGAAGTCGTTTTGTATCATGGCTTTATCGTCAATCTATATCATCTACAAGTAGACATTTTCATAGAGTTTTGAATGCAATTATATCAATACCAATATATTATTCAACCTACTGGTGATACCACTCGGAAAGAAATTTAAGAAAAAATGAGATTTTATCTGTTTTTTAAAGACCGTGTTGAGGAAATTGATAGAACACATGTTCATGTCGAAGTACCAAGTAAAGATGCCCCTAGATATTGCGGACATAAAGGGTATCCAACCATAAATGCATTAGTCACTTGTACTTTCGATTTGATGTTCACATATGTATTGAGTGGATGGGAAGGCACAACATCCGATTCAAGAGTATTGAAAGATGTACTAACTAGAGAAGATAGGCTAATCATTCCATAATGTAATTTGTTCACCAAAGTTGGTTTTATTAAAATGAATTTGGTATAAAAATAAATTTTCTTGTTTATAGATAAGTTTTATTAAGTCGATGGAGCTCTACCCCTTCAACATACACTCATACCTCCTTACTGAGGTGTTAGATGTCACTTGAAGGAGTATTCGACTCGTGCACCTCAGAATCCCTATGAATTGTTTAACATTCATCACACATCATTGAGAAACTCTACTGAATGACCGTTTGGTGTCTTGAAGAGAAAATTTCCTATAATTAGAAGCACAATTGAGCCATTTTACTCATGTGAAACCCAATCCCAAATATTTTTGGCTTGTTGTATTCTTCATAATTTTTTTCTAGAGGAAGATTATGATATAGAACTTGAAGAATAAGTTTCACATGAGGTGTTAAATGCTTCACAAGAAGGAGAACACCATGCTTCAAGGGACGTGGGTAATGGAGGGGAATAATAAGATCAACAATAGCAAATGATATGTGGAGTGAATATTTGTTGTATCCAAACAATGAAATTAATATGTCTATTAAATGCTTTGTATTATTGGTAACTGGTCTTGGGATATTATTTTGCTTATAAAATCATTTTAATATTTAAATATCAGTATGTTGATATTAGATTTAATATAAATTTATATTTACAAAAGAAATTGTTAGTAATTTTATAGATGGTAATTGATTTTTCTATACATTAATTAATAAAGGGAAAAAAGGTGAAAATGATATTTTCCTTTCCTTTCCTTTCAACTTGAGAACATGGTTTTCCTTTCCTTTCCTTCTAACTAGAGAACAGAGTTCATTAAATGTTTTCTCTTCCCTTTCTTTCCCTTCCCTTTCCTCCCTTAATTTTAAAACTCGAGAACAGGGTATTAGGTTTATTGACGAAATTTAGTAGGTTCGTTTACCGAGCGTTCATGGGCCTAAAAGTAAAAAATTTCTATGATAAAAGGCGCAAAACTACAAATGATTAATTTCAATACCTCAAAAGGGACTTTCCATTACTATTCGGGGCTAATTCTTGACTGACAAATTACAATGGTGTTTATTGTCTTTTCTATTTGTTTAATTTCAGCACCAAAAGTGGAGTATATTTATAGCAATTGGAGGAGGTTAACACATCTCAACTCAAACCCTAGAGATTTTCGTCTCCCACCGATATTAAGGGGGTATTTGAGATTGTTTTTTGTTCTTCAAAAATGTTTTTGGGTAAAAATGTTTATTGATTTATGGTGATGGTAAAAGAAGTTTTTGAAAAAGTGTTTGGATTAGTTTTTATGGTTACAAAAGTCAATAAGATAAAAAATGTTTGGCTGAAAATCTCCTTTTTGAAACTAGTACGGTGAAAAGCTAAAAGGGGTTTCAAAAAACCAAATTTTACGTGTTTTTCAAAACTCATTTTTGAAGGCTTTTATAACTAATGGAAAAGTAATTTTGAAAAGTGTTTTTCATTTTCGAACACTTTTTTTGACTTTTTGACTTTTCAAAAAGCCAATAAGTCAATAATTTATTTTGAAAAACAATCCCAAACACCGTTAAGGTATCTATCATGTTTTATGTAAAATCAATCTCAAAATTCTAACGTTTTTTGTACTTCAAGAGTCAATTGTTCGAAACATCTTTTATTCACTAGCTTGAGTAAATGAAAGTTTTGTTAATTGATTTGTCCATGTTAGAATCCCATAGATTTACTGCTCATGTTATTGTTTGATAATAGATTGTAAATTTGTAATATCATTGTTTACAAGTTCTAGGTTTGATTGAATTATTAAAAAGTTTGGACTATGTGTTTGTGCATTTTAAATTGTAACTATGTTTTTGTGCATATCTTCAATTTGTATTTGACTGATTTGATTCCATTGTTATTTTCCATTTTATCTATTCGATTGTATTGTTGTTTTTTCTTATTTATCGATTTGTATCTGACTGATTCGCTCATACTGAAGACTTAATTCACTTGTTTCTTTTGTGAATTTTGTAGTTATGGAGCGTAAACATTTGATTGTATTTGTTATCCTAATGGGAAATTACCCTCAAGTTGTTGATGTGCTTTGCTGCGTATAGGATTTGGCTAATTGAACATGAGAAAAAACAATCTAAATGGAGAACTTTAGGTCAAATAACATTTACTACACTTCTAATTAGCCCATCAAGAAAGAGAAAGAGGAAAAGAGAGAAGTCAATGAATTTGAGGAAATAACAAAGATTACCATTGAAGGACTTGTTAATGTATTTGAGGCAATGCAAAAATTGGTTACAATTATTAAATCTTCTAGACCTAATTGATAAGTTTTGGAGACTATGCCTAAAGAGTTGAGGACAATGGATTTTGCTAGTAAAGAAGTCATTCGATTTTGTATAGATTTTGCAAATAATCCAAACATGGAACCTTCTCTCAAACCAAACCTTGTGAAGATAATATTGGAAGATGTATGATTTTGGTTAGTTTGTGTTTCAACTGGTATTTGGATCATAGATTTCTAAACAATTATATTAATTTAATGTGATGTTTGTTATTTTGTATTAGAATTTGTTTGAAGTTATGGATTTCTAAGCAATTTGTTTTAAAAGTGATGAAGTGGTTTTTGGTTATTGTGTATTGAATAATAAGATGATAGGTCCACATAAATGCGTGCTCGGGGATATTGATTTTAAAAATAAGCTTTTAAATTGTACTTTTCATTGATATTAAAATGTTATAGTCGACATTCAAATGAAATTTGAATGCTATAATTGAAAAACCTGAAATGAAACGCTATAATCGACATTAGCATGAAAGTTAGATGTTATAGTTGAAAAAAATGAAAGTAAAATTATATGGTCATCATTAAAATGAAAATTTTAATGCTATAAGTGGAAATAAATTAAACTAGTATGCAAGTCTAATGTTATAATAAAAAAAAATACTATAAACAAAAGTTCAATGCACATCAAATTTTGATAATTCCATGAAAAATAGTAGTTATTTAAGACAATGCTATAACATATTCTTGTTATAGCAATGATAATACAATACAACAAAATGCAAAACAATTCAACATTATGATCGAAAAAACTCGAAAAAAAATGTAGGAAAAATGAATTATGTTATAAGTATATGCATATGATGTAAAATGTTTCTAAATTCTATCTTACATAAATATATTAAAAACCAAAAGTAACCAGTCATTTATGTGAATTATATGAGAATTAAGATTAATAACTTGAAATAAATTCATATTGCTTCTCCACCTAAAATATAAATTGAAAACTAAAATGAACCATAAAGGTTTATTCATAATTTATCGTTGATTCATTTATTTAAAAAAATCCTCAATAAATCAAAATAGAGTTTCTATACGATTGCAAAAAAATTATAATAATTCTCAATATAAAGGTGGAATTAAAAAAAGTTCATGATATAGAGTTTAAGAATCATAATTAGTATGCTAGGAAATTGCTATGCAATGAAAATTCCATAGATAGTTGTAGGTTTGCTTGATCGGATACAAACACGTGTAAACATAAAAGAAAAGCTGATATAAAAAATAGAAAAATAAAAGAACAACGATGATCACAAAGATGACTTTTCACTAAGAAAAATGTTCTCACAAAGAGAACGGTTTCACAAAGCAGTCACAAAGATGGCCACACTACACATTAGGGTTTAACCCTAATGCAAGACTATATATTAATACAATAAACGGAAATCCATTTATTTAAGGGATGTAATCTACTCTACGTATAGTCTAAGATTGCGAATTAGATATCTATTTAATAAATACAAAGTTATCTATAATTACAGAGCGTCTAACCAACTAATATATAAAAGGTATCAGACTATTATACAAAAGGTCATGCTGCCATTGATACTATGTAGTTGTTAGCGTTGACGCTCACACTGACGCTGGTGGACAGCGTGTGAATGATGTTTAACGTTTGCACTGGTGGACAACGTGTGAATGATGTTTGACTCATCTGATCATAAGGTGTGACCTTACAGTCTCCCCCTATCAAATGATGTCAAAACATTTAGAGTATTGTCAAGAGAAAACTTGCTTTTAGTTGCATACTTGAGCTCCCCCTGAGAAGGTGTATGAATCTCCCCCTGAGAAGACGAATGCTTTTGAGAGACACTTTGAAAACATGTCTATAGCTTCCCTTGAGAAGGTGTATGTCTCTCCCCCTTTTTTGGCATCAATAGTATGTCCAGGTGATGTAGAATCATCGGAGAATGAAGCACAGTGCAACGAGGGTTGAGATTGTGATGTCTCTTGATAGCATGTGATTTTGCTATAAATCATTAACATAGTATTGCAAAGTCTCATCAGTGTATGGTTTGTTACACTGAATCATAAAATCCTTTTACTAGAAGAACATGGATAAGAGAGGAAAGATATGCATAATACACTTTGGTGTTTTAGTGTACCCATTGGCATAAAATGTCGAAGTTTTATCAGTGTATGGCAAATACAGTGAATCATTAACCTCTTTGATAGAAGATTTTTTGGGTGAGAATGGATAGATGCATGTAATACATCATGATACATGATATACCCATCGGTATGGATTTGTCAAGTTCTCATTAGCGTATGGTATTATATGTTGAATCATAAAACTTTAAAGAAGATAGGCAAGAATGGGTTGGTGCATGTGATAAACTATGGTATGTAGTCTACTCATCAACACAAATGTTTATAACTTTCATCAGTGTGTGGTATTTTACAGTGAATTGTTAAGTTCTATGGAGAAGATTTATAGGAGAGAAATGGAATGTTTCAATCATGCTGAGGTGAAATCAGTGTGAATTATAAACAGTGTCAGCTCATCAACAAAAAGTAGTTTAACTTTCATATCATAGAGTTGAGTTGTAGTCTAGAATCAAGGACTCACCATTAATTCGTTTAATGAGGTACAAGACAAAAATAGGGAGAACATAAGGAGAAAGAAAACAAACAACAAGGAAATAGTTGAAAAGAAAATATTCAGATTTTGAAGAAGAATCATAAAGACTTGGGTACAGCCTTTTTCAAGAGAATAATAAAAACTGATACTAAAGATCTTTGGATTTGATAGCTCATAATAATATTTCTACTTTCCAAGATATATGTCATTGATCAGTGGATGGAATATAGAAGAGTTCTGTCGGATTAGGTGTCTAAGCCCATAACTATAATTGTTATGTACTTGAGCCGATAGTAGCATGGTTCATTATGCGTTGCATTCACCAAAGCAATTTGATAAGAAGGATATTTGATAAAGAGGTTTGTTGTGATTTATTAATATATTATAAGAATAATATATTAATTGAGAAATCATATTGTTTAATTGGTATTGATCAAGAATTAATTTAGTGATCAAAATAGACTCATTAAATAAACAAGGGTTGATTATGTAAATCAGTGATACATATAGTTTGCGCGAATGACCCATGATTGATTAGTGATGGACTAAGCTTATGTGAGAGTCCATGAAGTGTTAGTCAAAATGATTAATTGGATCAAAAGCCAAGTGTATGAATCAGGGTTTACAAATAACCTTTTGAATTCTACACTATATATGTAACCCCTTCAACCCTAAAATCGTGACGTGTGTTCTATGAGGAAACCCTAGCCGTTTTTGGTGGTTCCTAGCCTCTCTCTCATTGTCCTTCAATTGTTGATGGTGTTTTGTGAACCATTTGAGGCATCACACTTGAGGTGCTAAGCTCTTGAAAGGCCAAGTTCTACAAGCTACAACAAAGAGGTAATCATCTAACTCATATTTTATGTTTAAAATATCAATGTTGTATGCTAGTTAGGCATCATGTTTTGGAAAATAAAAATTGCATGTATAACTAGAGAAAAAATTAGATCCAAAGCATTAGGGTTTTATATGCACCATAGTAGTGTTATAGTACATAAAACCCAACAGTGGTATCAGAGCCATGAGTGTTTGATGTTATATTGATGCATTGGTTAATCGTTACAAGTTGAAAAAATTGGAAAATTGATGTCTAAACAGTGGACTCGACGAGTCCCTTGAGTGGACTCGACGAATTGGGTCATTTGGTGATGAACTTGACGAGTCCATTATTCAACTCAACGAGTTGGATCATCAGTTTGCAGTTTTCGGGCTTTTTTGGCCAAAATTGGATTAGGATCATTACTCTAAACTGTTTTGTATCATAAAATCTAGTTTTTCTGATATGGTGGTGATTATCCTCATCCAATTAAAAGATAAATTGTCAAATTATAAAATAATTACTAGATTATATGATAAACTAATTATTTGTATTATTTGATTTGAATTGTCTTGCTATATAAATTTGATTAGGTCATATTGGTAAAAGATAAAGTTATATGAATATTTTATTAGTTTAAATTCAATATAAATGTTTTAAAGGGAGTTACAAAACTTGCCATCAAGTTTTGGAACTCAAAAGTTGTTTTTAAGGAGTTACAAAACTTGCCATCAAGTTTTGGAATCCAAAAGGTTTTGAAGAGTTTCAAAACTCGCCCTCAAGTTTTGGAATTTAAGATTTAATTGAAAGTATTAATTTTGAAATATTAAATTCTACTACATTTGTAATTTGAAAAAGTCTCATTAGTGCACCTCTTGGTTTTATAACTTAAAATTTAATTAAAAAGCTTTAATTGTGAAATCTTAAATGTAGAACCTTGATGTTTTGAATAGTTCAAATTACACACTTATGGAGTTTATTAAATTAATTAAGTGTTTAATTAAAAGAGAGAATTAATAAATAGGTAATAATATGGTTTAAATTTAATTAAATTAAAAGTCTAATTTATAGTTTAAACCACCTAGTATTTTATTCGATATAAATGTTTTAAAGGGAGTTGCAAAACTTGCCATCAAGTTTTGGAACTCAAAAGTTGTTTTTAAGGAGTTACAAAACTTGCCATCAAGTTTTGGAATCCAAAAGGTTTTGAAAAGTTTCAAAACTTGCCCTTAAGTTTTGGAATTTAAGATTTAATTAAAAGTATTAATTTTGAAATATTAAATTCTACTACCTTTGTAATTTGAAAAAGTCTCATTAGTGCACCTCTTGGTTTTATAACTTAAAATTTAATTAAAAAGTTTTAATTGTGAAATCTTAAATGTAGAACCTTGATGTTTTGAATAGTTCAAATTACACACTTATGGAGTTTATTAAATTAATTAAGTGTTTAATTAAAAGAGAGAATTAATAAATAGGTAATAATATGGTTTAAATTTAATTAAATTAAAAGTCTAATTTATAGTTTAAACCACCTAGTATTTTAAATGTATAAAATACACCCTTATACTATATAAAATTAAAAGTCTAATATATTATATATGTATAAGTTAAAATTCAATCTTACTATTAGTAGGCCTCATTCACGAAGTTGGTATATAAGGGGTGTTTAAAGAAGCGGCCTGTAAAATGACTGCCATTGGGTATCAATTCTTACCCACTACACTCTTGACTAATGGAGAGTCGTTAGCCAAACGGGTTTGACAGGACATTTAAATCCTCATTAAAAGTATACTGAACATATAAAGTAACTAAACCTTTTATAAATTCTCAATCTTAGTTACTTTAGGAAAAATGTGAATTTAGTGCTAACCCATGAAATTGCACATTGCACCTTATTGGTTGTTAGTGGAGCATGTGTGGTTAACCGGCACACTAATATGGGACTAATGAAGGATGGCAATGGGTAGCTCGTAGGTTATCATAGATCAATGGAGCGTATGTGGTTAACCGACACATTGGTTAGGTGATAAGTGACTTCGAGAGTACCAAGCAAATTATCATGGTTATTCACACCCTATTTGTGATCCTCGGTATCTTAGTCACAAACTTGAAGGGCATAATCGAGATTAAACATGCCATTGAAAAGTTCAATGAATCTCAAAAGATCTAGGAGTTTCATTTAAAAACCTAACTCGTTTGGGTGTTATATTAAGGATTGAATCAACTAACTTGAATTTCTCCCCTTGTAGATGTCTAGTTCAGGCAACTATGATATACCTTATCCTTTTGGAAAAAGCTTTCCTCATGAAGATGATGTTCCACGTTTTGATCAAGGAACTAGAAATCATACTTCACCTCCTCCACCTCCTCCAATTATTCTCCCTGACCCACATGTTCGTCGACTTGAAAAGTTCAAGGTCACTCAAGCCTTATTGGCAAGAAAACACAAAGATGGGAAGTCTGTATGTGCTCACGTCTTGGAGATGAAGTTGCATATTGACATGTTGGGAATGTTGGGTGTCGTTTTCCTGAGGAAGTTGGCTGTTGACTTGGTTCTCTAGTCACTTCCCGAGTCGTATGGTCAGTTTGTTAAAGACTACTATATGACAGATCACGACGTGACCCTTATTGATCTTACATATTTGCGAATTGTTGTTGAATCAGCAATGATTTGGCGCACTTGTCAAGCGAATTTAACTGGAAGATCTACAACCCAAATTGCCATTGACATAGGTAATGACATAGACATCCCAGAAATGATTCCTTCTCCTAAGGGAAAGGAATTGGCCATGGTCAAAAGATTTGACCATAAGAGAAAAGCCAGTTATGGAATTGTCTCATGCGCCGACGCAAAAGAAGCCATCTATTTTTATTTCCATTTGAAGGGACACTGGAAGCAAAGCTGCCCTGACTACCTGAGAGATCTAAGAGAGGGTAAAATCAAATTGTATAGTACTAGTTTAGGTAAGTTCACTATCTAACTCTATTAAGTTCCTATTCACAGATTCTTAATACATGATGTGATAAGATTACATTTTGATGTTTTGTAGGATCAAAGAAAAGAAAGGAAGAGTAAGTTGAGTCTAATTGCAAAGAGATGGATTTTGATCGCATGGTTCAATGATTAGATTTTTGAGCTGCTGCTTAGGAGTTATGATAGATTGCTTAGAAACATAGTTTTCATATGTATTTGCATTGTAAGGACAAGTTGTCCGCATTTTATAAATAAATAAAATTTTGATTTTATCTTATTCCTTACAATGACATTTGCGAAAATTGTTGTTTATATGCTTCTATTAATAGCAATATTGAAAATGTTTGATTCTTAGTTATATCGATTGTGGTAGTGTCGTAATTTCTAAGTAAGGAAAGATTCTCATCGCCCAAATTTCAATTGGACAAAAACTTGGAATCATGTGGTTTGAATCATATGATGTATGAAAATCTTGGTAGTTGGAAAAATTAAGACTAATTCCTTGTTTGCATATGTATGTGAGTCAAGTGAAGGACCAAAAGATCTAGTACACCTTGATGTGTACAAGGCAGATCCACGACAAAGAATGATAAAGGCTATTTGTCATGATTTACTAATGGATCAATAAATATGGTTATGCTTACAAGTTTTAAGTATAACTCTAATACCTTGAAAAGTTTCAAAGTATAAGGAGAACGAATAAGAAGAATCAATTAGGCAGAAAGATAAAAGTTTTCTCCAATCTGAAAGGAAAGGAGAATAATTTAGTATCGTGTTTTATGATCATCCTAATGATAATGGAACCATGTCACAATTGATCCTCAAAGTACACCTTTGTGCATTTATATGACTAAGAAGAGGTATCAGGAATTGTTAAAACTGTTAAAATCAAAAGGATGAGTCATACTTCGCTCCAAAATCGAGTCTTAGAGTTATACTCCGAGATTGTGTCTTGAGTGACATATCCTAAGTAGGTTTATAACACATCATGAAATATGGAGTGGAAAAGTTTTCTTACTCATGCACATCTGTAATTGGTAGTTGTGATGTCTTGTTTAAGACAAAGACCAAATGAGACCAATTATATGAAGTGTCTTTCTTGATAAGAATCCACACTAACTCTTGATTATTTGTTTGTCAAGAAATGTTTCTTAAGAAAAGAATCTTATATGTCAAGAGGTCAGTAGGAGTCTTAAAGATCTTGAAAAGTTTCAAGAATAATCAATAGTAAACCTATTGTTTAACAGTAGCACGCAACTTGAGGTTTGTAACCTATCGTGTTGACATATTCTTGTTTCTTTGCCATTCCAGTTAGTTTGACTATGCATGTGAGTTCTATGAGTTCTAATTTGAATTCATAAGGCAGAGCACCTTGATCAATGGATAGTACATTGATCTTTGTGGGTGGGCTGCTCAGTAACTTGGAAGAAATGGTAGGTCCTTATGCTACCATATGGCAAAAAATTAAGATTGAACAAGTTTAGTCCATATGAGTTTGTCACATACCTTGTCTTGTGATTATGGTTATGACAAATTCACATGGATAGGAACACATACACCATAAAATCTAAGTGTCACAAGGTTTCTCTCCATTTCATGAAAATGATTGTGAGGAAACACTTTCACTAAGTAGATTTTGAGAAGATAGCAGTTGTGTTAATTGCGTTCTCAAAGTCGATTATGGTTACGACATCCCTCTTCATAGTTCAAATTGTGAGAAATGACAAATACTTTGAACATTCGAGACTTATTACTGTAAGTTCTAAAATAGTTTAGACAAACATATGAGCTTTCTAATAAAAGGTGTATGATCTTAGATAAAAGCTTATGGAAGCATCTCATATCAGAAATCTGAACTTTGGTAAGGAAGTCAATAAGTATTGATTTCTAGAAGTCCAGCTGATTTCTGGGTACATGTCAAAGATGGTAAGGGCATAATTGTTATGCTAGTAAGAATATAATTATTATGCTAGTAGGAGCATAATTATTATACTAAGTATTGCGAGTCAACAATGCTATTTATAGCAAATAAAGTTTTAAATTGCAAAGTTGCAGAGTTTGAAAAGTTGTTTCTCTATAATAAGGGAGAGCATACTTATACTTTATTTCGAATCTAAAAGTTTATATTGAAATATTAATTAAACTTAGTCATGGATATATATGAATGTAATGTTGAAATGTTTCAACATTGGAAATTCTATATAAGGAAATATTATAGCAAGAAACTGGTCAAGTATCACGTCTTTATGTAAGATATTGTGGATCGATCCCATATGCTTTGGATATAGGATCATTTGCATGTTCTATAATATTCATGTGTTCTACTTTTCCAAATGCCTAAGGCATTAAGAGGGGAAAAGGACTATAACCGAATATGACTAAAGTAGTTAAACAACGGTCAAGGACGATCTAAGGTTCGATGAGGATTAGTTGCTTGTGGGCAGTTAGAAGTATATTAATTGATGGAACATATTGATATAATTCAGAATAGATAGGATTCTATTTAGAATAGATAGTCATATGGCAATTATGTTCCCATAATGGGAGTTAGATATTAAGAATCTTTGTGTGAGTTTGAAACTTTAATGCAAGAAGGATGTTCAAGGAATGCTCTTTGAATGTGAGACTTCGATTCCAGGGAATTGTATTGTAACATTCTCAAATGGAATACTCTGCAATATCATTGGACAATTCTCTATGACTTTTGTGCCTAGACATTACAAAAGGATCATTGCATGTAAGTTTAGACTCAAACAGATTCTAATAGTGGCAAAAATATGGTATTCTTACACTTGTAATAAGGATTAGGAAATTATGAAATGGGCATCATTGGAAGTGTGTTCCATTGATATATTTCACAAGGTAAGGACCATAGGCAACCATAATGTGCATTTTATTTCAAGTATTAAGTTGATTAATCGAAACATTATGCAATGAATAATATGTCATCATTATGGATGAGTGTATATTGGATTGGATTATTCTTGTGTTTCACTTTGCATGTTTTACTTCCCAAAAAATAAAGAATTATTCAAACATCCACAGTCGATCATACTTTAGAAGTAAGTAATGAGGCAAGACTGTTATGAATCCGACTATAGATTGTCTAAGTGCTTAGACATAGCAAAAGTTTGATGCAGTGTTCATGAGTGCTACTGAAATAAGATTTCAGTATTGGATTAAACCCACGCTCATCTGAATCACTCCATGGATTTTATCACGAGTGATTGTGAGATGATAATATCTTATATTCTTGAAACGGAGAAATATGAATTGTTGTTTACATGTTGGTTACACATTGATAATATGTAAACGCATCAGTAACTTGATGTTAGAAAACATATTGTTGTGTGTGATTTGATGAGTAAATAGCACAAGAAATTGAGTCGAAGTTTATCCATTCCTTTTACCCTAAGAGGGATAAAAGTGATATATGCGGGCCCCTCGATGATTTAGTAATGACACCCTAAGCACTTGGCCAAGTCTAGACTGATTTAATTTGTTCAATTAGTCAGTCATCATATATTGGAAATTAGGAAATAGATCTTAGACAAAGAGAATGATTATAATCCATGTCTCATGTATATACCTTATCTTGTAGAACGGAGGAATATTTGATCCCTTATCTAATGGATGCGACAGAGTTCGACAACGGCTTTTAAGAGCTACGACTGCTAGTCGGTTTGTGAAGTCGTACCCGCAGTTATAGTTATTAGACTTATCCAAGTGGGAGACTGTTGGATTAGGTGTCTAATCCCATAACTATAATTGGTATGTACTTGACCCGATAGTAGCATGGTCCATTATGGGTTGCATTCACCAAAGCAATTTGATAGGAAGGATATTTGAGGAAGACGTTATTTGTGATTTATTAATATATTATAAGAATAATATATTAATTGAGAAATCATATTGTTTAATTGGTATTTATCAAGAATTAATTTGGAATTAATTTAGTGATCAAAAGAGACTCATTAAATAAACAGGGTTTGATTATGTAAATTAGTGATACATATAGTTTGGGCTAATGATCCATGATTGATTAGTGATGGACTAAGCTTCTGTGAGAGTCCATGAAGTGTTAGTCAAAATGATTAATTGGATCAAAAGTCAAGTGTATGAATCAGGGTTTACAAGTAACCTTTTGAATTCTACACTATATATGTAACCCCTTCAACCCTAAAATCATGATGTGTGTTCTATGAGGAAACCCTAGCCGTTTTTGGTGGTTCCTAGCCTTTCTCTCATTGTCCTCCAATTGTTGATGGTGTTTTGTGAACCATTTGAGGCATCACACTTGAGGTGCTAAGCTCTTGAAAGGCCAAGTTCTACAAGCTACAACAAAGAGATAATCATCTAACTCATATTTTATGTTTAAAATATCAATGTTGTATGCTAATTAGGCATCATGCTTTTGAAAATAGAAATTGCATGTATAACTAGAGAAAACTTAGATCCAAAGCATTAGGGTTGTATGTCCACCATAGGAGTGTTATAGTACATAAAACCCAACAAGTTGCACTTTTCCCATTTGAACTATATCCTTGATGAAGCGATGATGAATATCAATGTGTTTGGTCGTAGAATGTTGCACCGGATTTTGAATCATTTGGATGGCCCTGTTGTTGTCACAACAGATGGGAGTCTTTGAAAAGTTGAAGGCATAATCCGGAAGTTGATTCTAAATCCAAAGAATTTGAGCAAAACACCTTCCAGCAGCCACATATTCAGCTTCAGCAGTAGAGCAAGCCACTTATGTCTACTTTTCGCTAGACCCACTTACAAGTCTATTTCCTAGCAGTTGAGCTTTATAACATCCATATAAATCAAGCCAATTTAAAACTTTTTAAATATCCAAAATACCATTAAGTATTACGAAGTGTTTTCAAAATAGTTTAAGCATCAGAGTTCCCAGAAATCAAAATCATAAATCGAGGAAGTGTATGGTCATGCCTTCGCCTTCCCACGGTCATCCGTTGTACCTAAAACAATAATCGATAAACTTAAGCTTGAAGGATTAGTGAGTTACCCCCAAAATAACCATACACACAACGATACACATACAATAACAAACAACATACTGTGGGTCCAATCATCCATTGGGATGGGATACCCTAGGCCCTCAACCATCGGGTTGGAATGCCCACACACAACACATATGTAACAGATACTATGGTTTCAATCATCCATCGGGGTGGAATACCCCATGCCCTCAACCATCAGGTTGGAATGCCAATATACTATGGGTCCAATCAACCATCGGGTTGGAATACCCTATGCCTCAACCATCAGGTTGGAATGCCAACATACTATGGGTCCAATCAACCATCGGGTTGGAATACCCCAGGCCCTCAACCATCAGGTTGGAAAGCCAACATACTATGAGTCCAATCATCCTCAGGATGGAATACTCTCGGCCCACAACCGTCAGGTTGGAATGCCCCCCATAACTAATCAAACATGTGCACCTATATCAGATAATCATATAGCAGTCTATAAAGACAACATACTAGGGTCCTATCATCCTCGGGATGGAATAGCCTCAACTACCAATCAATCATGCGCACATAAAACATGTAATCTCCTACCAGCATACAGACACTCAGACCAAAGTATAGGTCATTAAGCATAACCACATTCGATCTACCAGGACACCGATCTAACAGATCATGGCAACATATAACATCCTATCTACCAGGATATTGATCTCACAAATCATAACAACATATAACATCCTATCTACCAGGATACTGATTTAACGGATCATAACAACATATAACATCCTATCTACCAGGATACTGATTTAACGGATCATAACAGCTTATAACATCCTATCTACCAGGATACTAATTTAACGGATCATAACAGCATATAACATCCTATCTACCAGGATACTGATTAAACAAGTCATAATAATACTCAAGCAAATAACATATCAGGATAGCAATCCAAAAGGGTCGGCCTTGGTGCCTTAGACCCTTGAGTATAGTGAGGAAAACTCACCTCGCAAATCCGATCCGAACTGAAGAATCGAACTCCGGAATCGCTACCTCACCAAAAATCCTGAACTATCCAAATAATAAATAACAAGTCAATACACAACAAAATAATATTGACTAAGGGGGTCCACACAATCCATCATGCCCATTCTCTTTATTGAGCCAAGGCCCAATGCCAATTCCATAACCTTGAAAGTCCTTATGTCAAGCCCATTATTGGCCCAATTTACCAACTTGGGCCCAACTCCCTAATTGGGCCTAATTCCAAGACCCATTATCAAAATTTGGCCCAAAATATTATATTCATAAAGTCCAGCAAAGGCCCAAATCCAACTAGTCCATAAACAACCCAAAACCCGAAGCCTAATTGCCAAAGCCCCAACATAGGACGTACGTGGGGCATACTCCTATGGTATGCGGGGCGTACTCGTCCTGATGTTGACCACCATCGGGGTGGTTGACCCAGTACGTTGGGCGTATTGGATTTATGTTGGGCGTACGCGGGGTTTAACCAAAACCCTAATAAGTGCTTAATGGCTTAAGTACTTAAGTCCAAACTCCAGATCCATCGACCAAATGTGCCATAGGACTATAAAGTCTCGAACTTTATCACTTTCGACATCTATAAAGTTCTTAACACATCGTCTTAATCCATTAAGACCTTCCTACTTCATGCATGAGTCAAATCTAGCTATTAGGACACCATTTTATCACTTAGGACCTCTTCTAAGGTCTGAAAGGATAGCTCATTCGTCCGAAACACAACATGCACCATTTTGGGACTTTTGGGACAACAAAGCTTCCATAAAGCTAAAATGACCAGATCTATCTCATACAAGTATAAAGTTCCAAGCTTTTTACTTTCTGGAGCTTCTAGGGCAAAAACCAACTTCAAATGTACAAGCTTGATCTTCTTCTCTAACTCCTTGATGCAAAACCTTCTTGTTAAAACACTCAAGAAACACCCAATAAGCTCAAACACTTAAGGAAATGGATAGGGTTTGGGGAAAATGGCTCTAAGTAGTGGAGGTTATGGTAAGGGAGTGTTTGTGCTCATAATGTTGCTTATATAGTCCCCAAACCCTAAATATTAGGGTTTCCTTCTGCCATGGGAACGCCCAACGTACACAAGTGTATGCCCAGCGTACTAGGGCGCACCTAGTACACTCAGCGTACACTTATGTACACACAGCGTACTCCTCCTGATCCCAAAATTGCAATTTAGCCCTTAGAGTTTTCATGGCTTCACCCTTCCATCCCCAGGGACTATAAATGGCAAATCTTGGGATGTTACAACTCCCCCATAGATACTTTTTCAATTAATACCACATCCACCATAATCAAATTCAGTGTATCCCATAAGCTTAAATTCAGATTCATGTGGATACCATGACCTAAGATTGGGTGTGTGCTTTAGGTAATGAAAGATTCCTTTTATAGTGTAAAGATGAGATTCCTTTGGATTAGCTTGATAACGAGCACACAAGATGGTTGCAAACATGATGTCAGGATGACTAGTAGTGAGATAGAGCAAGGATCCTATCAGTCATCTGTATACGGTTATGTTTACCTCATTTTCATTTGGATCAGCGGATAAAGACACTAATGGTGTCATTGGAGTCTTTGTTGGTTTGCTATTAGAGAAACCAAACATCTTCTGTAGATTAATGACATAATTGGCTTGATAAGTAAAGATCCCATCCGCAAGCTGCTTAACCTACAAACCTAAGAAAAAGGTTAGTTCATCCATCATGCTAATTTCAAATTTCTTATCCATTACTTCAGCGAATTCAGTACTCATTGTCTCATTTGTTGATCCAAAGATAAAGACATCAACGTAAACTTGAGCAAGAATGATGTGAGACCCTGATTTCTTGATAAACATAATGTTTTCAGTAGCGTTGTGCTTCTATCCAGTCATTAGAAGATAATTGGCCATGGTGTCGTACTAGGCTCTGGGAGTTTGTTTCAAACCGTAGACAGCTTTATCTAAACGGTACACATGATTTGGAAATTCTTCACTCTCAAAACTAGGAGTTTGTTTTAGAAAGACGTCCTCTTGAAGATCTTCATGCAGAAATGCAGTCTTGAAGTCCATATGAAAGACTTTGAATTTCATGAAAGAAGAAAATGCCAGAAACAACCTTATAGCCTCAAGTCTTGCAACAGGGGAAAAAAATTCATCATAATCCAAGCCTAGCAATTGATAGAATCCCGGAGCAACCAATCTTGCTTTGTTTCTTGAAACAATCCCATCTTCATCCAACTTGTTCTTGAAGGCCCAGCGAGTGCTAATGATGGCCTTTCCTTAAGGTCGTGGAACTAGCGTCCACACACAATGATGTTCAAATTCATTCAGCTCATCTTGCATAGCCTTGATCCAGTCAGCGTATTTAAGAGCATTAACTACTTTCTTTTGTTCAATCAAGGATATAAAATTGAAGAACGTGCTAAAGTTACTGGAGACCCTGATACGAGTAAGAACTCTTGAGTTGACATCTACAATGATTTGAGATTTATGATGATCATGAAGAAGTATGTGATTAGTGTTATCATTCAACTATAAGTTATTTAAGATAGATTCTTCATGATTGAACGAATTGCTAGAGACAGGAACTTCAGAGTTGATAGCTTGATCCTTAGAGAATGATTTATCTTCAACGTTTGATAAATGGTTGACAACAAGGTCAATGATGGGGGCAATATGCTCAGAATTTGAAATAATGTGCTCAGAGACTATATTTGAGGGACTGAAGGTGAGCTCATTCAAAATGGAAGCAAGATGATCAGTTCAATCTTGTATGTGCAAGTCTTCATCAAACGTAACATGAATGGATTCCTCAACAGTTTTTATGGAAAGATTAAACACTCTGAAGGCTTTAGACACATTGGAATATCCCAAGAATACTCTTTCATCAGCTTTGGCTTCAAATTTTGAATTTTGATCCCTCTACTTTAGTATATAACAGACATATCCAAAAACATGGAAGTAGGAAATATCAGGTTTTCTCCCTTTCAACAGATCATGGTGAATGTTATAAATTGATTAAGAACATAATATATTCAATAAAAGTTGTAAGGGAAACTAGATCTAAATAAGATTTGTTTGGCTCGATTAAAGTCTAAAGAGTACAAGAGAATATTTGAGTACCAAATTAAATGGCACTAAGTTTGTTACCCTATACTCTATGTAGCTACCCTATTTATAAGGTACAATAGACTAATAAAAAAAATTACATGGACTAGACATTAAGAATCAAAATCGAACTGCCTTGTAAATAGATAATGTGTTGAAACCATACCGCTTTCAAAATTTTACAGACACTGAATACTTTCGAATTCTCACTATATACGTTCGACCTTACAGACACTGAATACTTTCGACTTCTCACTATATACATTCGACCTGACATTCTCCCTCTTAGTGAGAAAAGTCGAATTTTAAGTAATCAACTTCATTTTCTATAAAATCTCTCTTCTAACTTCCATATACCAGAAGATAATCTTCCTTATCTCTACCTTATCTCCATCATCATTTTTTTTCTAACTGTTGATTCGAATCAAGATATTTATGAAATGGAAATTTGTATATCTTTCCAGATCAAACACTTGAAACAAAAACTTCATCAAGTTCCCTCTCTTGTTCTTTACCTGGAACACAACACCATAAGGTTGATGAGTGATTTCTTTGTCTTCAAATTCATTGATATTTAATTTTGCCTTGCCAGATTTTGTGGCGCTTTCGCAGTCTTCTTGATAGCTATGGCAAGATCATTCAAATTCATCAAGGGGAAATCAGCAAATCCAAAAATGAAATCATTTAGGTTTGTCTCCGGGAATCTTCGACACATCCACATTGATCAATATATTTGTGATTGAGATAAGATCATTCAAATTCATCAAGGGTAACCCAGCAACCGTGAACTCAAACTCCACATTCTTTGCTCTTACAATAGAATAACAAAAGTTCAGAAGCAGACCCTCTAACAAAGTATCCTTTTTGATTTTCATCACCTACACAATCTTCAAGAAAGACCATACTTCATCTTTAATCTTTTCTAAGATTACATGAAAACGAATCTTCAACCTTTTATATTTGTTTTTGTCTTTGAAGTTATCGGCCAATTTGAATTGTGGAGATGTGAAAAGCATGTGATTGATTGGAAAATCAAGTCGATTGAAATCAAAATTTTCAATATCAAAAATTTTCTTCAATCTTTTGAGAAATTCATCATTCTTCCCCAAAACAGCTATTTCTATTATTTCGTAACACCAGTGCTTGCTTGGTTCACCCTTATTCAATCCTGGTGGGTCATTCTCTCTTTGTTGAAGAATGTTATTTATCTGCCTTTGATGTTCCAACCTTTTTGCTTGTAACTTCTTCTTTTCCTCATTCGATTGTTCAACTATAATGACCGTTCTTTTGTCTTTCAGATCAACTGTTGAAGCTATTTGACAAGAACATTACTAGAACCTCCTTCACTCTCCTTAATCGAAATCCCTTTCAATGTAACTCTCAAAAAATTTGTTGTTGTAGACATTATTGTCGAAGATACAGTTATAGGCTTCATGGGGATTGTTGTTGGAATTTGAGTCGAAATAACCATCCCAAACATAACTCCTATATCAATACTAGAAACTTTGGAAGATCCGCCTCCTCCAACTCCTCTATCTCCCCCTTGCAAAACTTGCATGACACGAGGAGCATTAGTTGGTAAACGAAGTACCAAACTAAGTATTGGAGCCAGCTCAGCTTTAATGTTTAACTCAATATTCGAAACCATCTTTGATATTGATTCTTGAGAGATGGTAGATTGATTCGAAAGATCCACCTTTGAGAAAGTTTCTTTAATCCCAGATAAGAATTACTTCACTTTCTCAAACTCCTTTTCGTCATTTTCAAACTTATATTGAAGCTGCTTTGCATATTCATTGTTGAATTCAACCAAATGAGTTATGGCACCAACAATAACATCGACTTTTCCATGCAGCAACTTGTAATTTTCCTCCAACTTATTTACTTCTTCCAACATCAAAGATTTTATCTGAGCAACCTTGAGATCAAGAGACTCATTCGTTGCATTCACCTTTTCGATAAAAAGTTCATGACTTTCCTTTGCAACATCGTGAAACTTTTGAATTTCATAATCAAAACTCTTTGAATGAATAGCCAATCGTTTTTCTTGTTTCTACTTAACACCCTCAATCAGATTTCGTGATCATAATTCTTGAGCTTGCAACAAATAAACCATCTCAACCCCAGTTACATAATTCTTCCCTCCAGTATCTGCTATAATTTGAAGAAGAGAATTGATCTTTAAGTTTAGAATCTTGAATTGCTTACCAGCCATGGTTAATTCATTAGGAATATCTTCTTCTTCTGGATTGAATTGAATATCAACAAATGAAACCATGACATCTTCATCATCAACTTCGTCACCTTGAAGTGACTTTAGAAACAGAAGTAGGAATGGGTGATGTTGGTGGTGGTAAAACTATTGAAGTTGCAATGGAAGTTGTGGCAGTAGATTCGTTATTGATCATCCCTTCATCTGGGTTGAAATTTGTGTCCTTATTAGATAAGTTCACAGTGATGTCTAGAGCTCCGACCTCCTCCCTACCGGACTCGGTATTCGAAACCCCGGATGGTTTGACTAAAGCCTTATCAGGGATGTTGGTTTGTTTTTGATCACCCAAATTGATGTTTGTATCCATATCAGATACATTTACAGTGACACCAGGAATCTGTGTCTCCTCAAAAGTCGATTTGATAGGGGTATCCTTTCGTGGTGAACCAATAAAAGAATCCTCGATTCGAATGTCTGACCTGTTGCTATCACTATCATTCTCAATCTTAACTGTTACTTCCTCAATTCAAACTCCACCATGATCTTTCTTTCTCTTCTTTATCTTTTGGAAAACATCTATAGCTCGACGCATCTTTGTTGCTGGAGAACCAGGACTTGAAATCTCAGGAATTACAACTCCCTTTCAAGTAAACTGTAACTTCTTAACTCTTTTGGAACCATGCTTTTTCCCAACTGGTGCACTTTCCTGTGTAATTATATCTGCACTTGGCATAGAAGTTTCAACAAACATGGGCGTAACAGTCTCGACAACCGGCTTAGGCTCTTGAGTAGGTTTCATGATTTCTAAATCATAAGTTGTCTTGGATGGTTTGTTGGTTCGTTTGAGTATACCAGTCTTCATCGGTATTGTTTCTTTAAAAAATTTCAATGGTACTTCAGGTTGTTTCTCAGCTTGTTTCTTCTTCTTCTGAGTTTTGGAATCATTTTAAGAAACAGGTGGTGGTAAAACATCTATTCTAGTGGTGGAATCAATCGAAAGTAAGTAATTGACCAATAAAGGATTTGTTGGGTCAATCAACTTAAGCATCGAATCGGGAATTCTAGCAACATTAAGAAACACATTAGCATCATCCACAAAAACCCTTGGAGCAGTCATCATCGTAAATTCAGCATATTCAATTCCACCAGGTATGATAATATTTTCCTGACTGTAAATTTCTTTCAAAATAAGTGCCCAAAACCTAGCACTTCGCACCCCTGTTCCTAGTTTTGTGCGAGAGATTGAGATTCCAAATTCTTCCCATAGGAGTTATGCATAATCAACATTAAGACCATAGTATTACCCCACGACAACAGAATATACTTCAATCTTGGCCTTGTCAAACCCAGAGCTTCTTCCTGTCAAACATCTCCGAACTATCCCAAACAAGAAACTCCAAACACATGGAAGACTGGAATTCTTAAAGTGTCTAATTGCAGTGAGTGTAGGTTGATGTCCCATTTTGTTGAATAAATTGATCATTCGTAACTTCATAAAAAGTACGTGAAGTTGGTAGTCGTAGGATTTATGCAAACTGTTTCTGGGTGAGCTTATGTGATTTTAAGTTCGTAAGCTGGAATGTAACCACCTTGGTTGTTTGTTGAGCACCACAGTTGAGACAACAAGAGACAACCATTCTAATTGGATTGCAAACGAAGTAGAAAGAGAAAAAAATAATACAAAGTTATTCAGTGTTTAAACAAGCATTTGTAACTCCTCCGGGTATTGATTAATAGTTGGAACTAGATGAAGATTAGTATGTTGAATCTTCATCATAGGTTGTGAAACATCTTCATCATTGGTTGTTGTTTGATCAACATTGTGTGGAGAAGCATCCATTGTAGGGAATTGAAGAGGAATTGAAGAATTTTATAAGCGATGAACAATTAGGGTGCTTGAGTTTTAATCAGATAGCATAAAGTTCAAAAGGAAAGCAACATCTTCCTTTTATAGCTTGTGTGATTTTTTAGTTCAAACCAGTACCCAATAAATAATGCCACGTGGAGTGTTGGTTACTTAATCAACTCCATAAACATTTCCACATAATAAAAATAATCATCACTTCACTCCTTGATTCCCATGAAAATCTTGAACAGTCACATCCATCGGATCTTTTGATTTTCGAAACTCTATAAGAACTGTCGCAAGTTTCATTCCCAAATGAGTACGCCATGAGTTTTGTTACCAACTAAAAACAATTTCATCGACATGGAGGTTGGGCTCATTCGCTTAGATTGTTAAGCGAAATCATTTTCCAAACTTTGTGAAATCTAAGTTTTGAGTTGGTAATACCCAAAACCTCAAGGATTTCAGTGCTTTCGTGTGCCAAAGAATGAGATAGAAGAAAAAAAAATTGTGAGTATCGTGATATAAAAAAATCATTTTGATATGAAAACAGATTGATCCTGGGTAAATATCTCTTCATTCGTCATCAAGAGAGATGAAGAATTGATTGTGTAGTTTCCCATGAATTACAATCGAATACTCGTTGAGGAGTATCGAAGGGCCACTTTTTCTTTTCGTTTTGAGGGTGGATTCAATTTTACACAAGATCACAACTTCACATAAGTGTGATTCAGTTGATAAGTATCGAATCGCGGTCTTCTCTACGTCCTCCTCTCTCACTCTCATCGGATGATATCCATACCTCAGATCTATTTTAGAGAACCAAGATGTACCCTACAACTTATCAAAGAGGTCATCAATCCGTGGAAGGGGATAACATTTCTTCACCGTAAACTTGTTCAACTCCTGGTAATCAATGCATATCCGTTGCGAACCATCCTTCTTCATGACGAATAGAATCGACGCTCCTCATGGAGAACTGCTCCATCTGATGAATTGCTTGCCTAGAAGCTCCTACTGATGAGATGAAAAAAAATTCATCTTAGGTGGTACCAAGTGTTAGGCGCCTTGGCAATCGAGGTCGCACCTAGCACAAGATCAATCCTGAACTTGACCTGCCTCTCGGGAGGCATGCTAGGTAACTCCTCCGAAAATACATCAGCAAACTCCCTGACTGTTCAAACATTAAAGTGACCCTCTTGAACTAAGGTACCGCAATCATCTATCAACCGCAACCATTCACCATCAGCAGCCATCTCAGCATCCGGAGTCAACAAGTCTTCAGCATCCGCAGTCTTTGTTATTTCCTTTACTTATCTTTTGTAATGTACTCTATTATCCAGCATGCCTTGCACGGCTTCTTATGGAGTAGCTTATTACTGGGACTCTATAAATAGAGACTCCTTCTAATGTATTAAATACTTCAACTTCTACAACTTTTAACTTCTTAATACACATAATTTCTTCCTCAACTATTTCTCTCGATGACTTGTGAATTATTCTGAATATATTTCTCCAAGTTATCTTCTTCACTTCTCTATCTTACTACTCCTCACACTCTAAACTGCTACTGAAACATAACCTCTCTTCGGAGCAAGTCTTCTAGACTTAATCACTAAACTTGATCTACCTTACTAACTCGGAGTGAATGCATTCCTTGTTATGAATCAGTATGAGTGTATTCTTGATATAACAATTGTTATCATTTATATTTCTTTACTTTCCGCAACTAACTATCTAACAATCTAACTATATTATTGTTGAGCTTTTAGATCCTTTGAGATTAACTATTCCGCAATATACTTGTTCTAACGTTTGTTCAAGTGTGTCTCCAAGTTTTTCTCTCAACAATTGGTATCAGAGCCAAAGTGGTTGCTTTTTGAATATCGGAACTCTGATTTTCTCATTAAGCCTTCTATACCACTAAAGCTCATTTCTCAAAAAAAACAAAAAAAAAAAAACAAAGTGGCACAATCGTTATCTCTGAATGTCTCCAATAGTGTTGGTGGTTCTAACCGAGCTCCAATACTGGTAGCAAATGAATATCATCACTGGTCACAAAGAATGGAGAGGTACTTAAGAAGACTGGGTAGAGATGTATGGCGATCTGTGGAAGAAGGACCACACGTTCCAGTCCTCACACCAGTTCAAACTGACAGCGCGGCAACGAAGCTAGGAGGAGGTCAACCAACCATGAGCCGTCCTACCAAGGATGATCTCGATAAAATGGAAAATGATGTTGTTGCTTTTTATGAAAGTTCTTGTGGTGTTGCTCCTGACAACTTTGACATTATCATAAACTGCAAGTCAACAAAAGAGATCTGGTATGTACTCAAAAACCAGTACGAATGCTTAGAACAAGTACAAGATAAGAAGCTCACTACCGCACTCAACGACTTCAACAACTTCAAAGCTCATGCGGGTGAAACTTTGGAAGACTCGTTCAAGAGATTCAACCTGATAGTCACAAAGTTATCAAATGTTGGTACCATCCGCAGCAACCATGAAACCAATCTCCAGTTCCTTAATGGCTTAGGACGACATTGGACTACGGCCAAAATGATAGTCCAAGGTGATAGGAAGATTCACTCTTTATCACTCTACAAACTCTAAGGAGAAGTCCAAGCACAAGAATCCACTGTACTCAAAGATTGTGCTGAGTTCAGAGGACCACTTGCTCTCATAGCACAAGCTCCACCGCAGTCACCCTAATCTTCATCGTATGATACCCCACCATAGTCATACAAAGCGGATTCTGAGTATGATGATGAAGAAGAATTTCAGAAGGCTATTGCTCTGGTTAGCCAACAGTTCAACCGCATACCACCTTCTTCTTTCCGCAAGAATCAACAATTCAAAAAACCTCCATTCAACCGTAACTTCGGTCCTCAAAACAACCATTCTCGATATCCTAAAGGCTCTCAGAACAAGCAACCAAAGGAGATACCGCAGTCTCCTCAGAACAATGACTCCGGTACTCAATCAGAAGACAAGACAGATGTTGTGATTTGTCACAAATGCAATAAAAAAATCACTTCGCAAAAGATTGTAAGGCCAATGTAGTCAAGGACAAATCATTCTATCTTAGAATGGCTCAAGAGTTGGAAGAAAAAGAAAAGGCAAGGGCATATGTGGCTCAAGTTAAAAGAGACCATCAAGTTTGGTCATCAGGAGATGAAGAAGAGACCATCAGCAGTGTTAAGGGAAAAGGGAAAATCTGCATGCTGGCCACTGCGGATGATGATGGGTCAGCAATGTTGAACAAGAACTACTGCTACATGGCAAAGGATGGGACTCTAAGCATCGTTGAACAGGTAAAACTCATGATCCAAACTTTAAATTATAGCATGCATGACTGTCAACCCTACATAGATGATCTTAATGACACTTGTGCTGCCGTCCTTACAGACTATAACAAAGCCCTAGATGAGAAGAACATTGCGTCCCAAGAAATGTTCCATGTGAGAGGAAGACTGGATAACAAGAGACTTAAGATGGCGATGTTAGAGAGGGATCTAGAGTTAGAGAAAGATGCTAGAATGTTAAGTGAAACCCAGTTAGAGATAGCCTTGAACCAAAGAGATTTAGCTCAAAGATAAATTGTACGCTTAAATCTCTTAATTGAAAATTTGTTTAATTAAAGTGAGGCTATTGAAAATTTGGTAAACAATGGAACCATGGACAATACATATAATTGGGGTTGGTGATATGGGTATCCTACTGCAATGGATTCCTCACCACGGTTCAACAAAGACAGAATGTATGTCACTCCTGATAGAGAATTTCATTTCCCTGTCAATGACAAGACTTTTCCCGAAGATATCAAAACTCATTTCGGTAGATTACACAATTTGAGCAATAATTGTGTCATTGAGGAAATTGTGCCCGAGGATTCTAGTCACACATGTGATCAAACTCCCATCAGTAGCACCACTCTTTCAAATTCTCAAACTTCATCCGTAGTTGATGAAGAAATTGTTGCTGAAGGCCTTGAAGTCTCAAAGGACTTTCCATCTTTGTCCTCAGACCACAATGTTCCACACTATAGTCAATTGTCCCAGAAGTGTCCCACCGCGGTCTCATCTAAAACTTACTCTGCGGTAGTCAAATCATCTTTGCAAAAAACGTCAATTCAAGGAACTACAACACTTCAGCCAATTTTTCATGAGTTACCTATAGAAAATTTTGAAGTAGGACAATGCTCTCAAATTCCAGAATCCTAAAGTTTTGATGATTCTAGTCCACGTTTTCAAAATCGTCCAAAAAATCTCAGGAAACCGCAGTTGAATAACAATGACTGCGATTCACCAAAATCTTTGGCAAAAAGAGCTTTCAAAGAAGAAATTAGATCTCGAAACAAGAGCAGACAAAGTTTTTCAAAAAATAAGAAACATGTAAGAATTCCAAAATCCAAGAGTCCAGAAAAATTTGTTTTCACAAATTACATTTCAAAAAGTTCTTCTTTCATGAAAACAAACAAAAAGGGAAGTTCAGTTTCAAAAGTCATTCCTCCTACTTTTGACACAACCCAAAAAGGTGTCAAACTTGTAAGAAACTACGTTTTTCAGGTCTATTCCCAACATGACCCTAAATGGCAAGGAATTTTACCCACTCCAATAATTTTAAAATCACATCAAAACAAGTGGAAAGGAATTTTGCCAAATCCACCTAAAGAGACTCAAAGATTTACACGTGCTAAACCTCGTTCAAAACAAACTTTTCAGAAATCAAATGTCAAATCTTTCAGAAGTTACCCACCTCGGACCAATACCAAGTCCAATTCATCCTATAAACCGCTGACCAAGCATAATGTCAGATTCAATGACAAACCCTCCTTTTGTAAATGTCAGTGCAGCTGTCAAAAGTTTTTATCTCATGTCAAATCAAATCAAAGTCAGAAATCTCGTACGTTTTAGAAACCTCGTAATAATCCAAATATGAACAAACACCCAGGTTTAGGTCTAAAAGTCGACAAAAGACCTGTCCATGCAACCTCGAACCATGCATCATTTAAGAATATATCAATCGTCCCTGGCTCTAAACTTGTTTGAATGCCTAAACTAACCGTGTAATTCTCAGGCTTTGTGCAAGGAGGAACAAGAAGAAGAATGGTTAATTGACAGTGCCTTCTCCTTGCATATGACCGGAAGGTTAGAGTACCTTCGGGATTTTAGGACTATATGCAATGGTGGAAATGTCACGTTTGGCAACAATGAAAACGGTGTCATCCGAGGTTACAGTGTTCTCACTACGGGGAACTTTTCAAGTCAGAAGGTTGCTTATGTAGAAAACCTTAAACACAATCTTATCAGTGTTGGCCAACTATGTAAAGCAGGACATCGTGTTGAATTTGATGATCAATTCTTTTACATAATGACAAGTGATCGAAGCACTTGCTTAATCAAATCTCGCTCCGAAGGTACGATGTATCCTCTGGATGTTTCTCTCATCATTGGTAAACCGCAGCTGTGTTTTCTGTCCAAATCTATATCCGAAGTCTGCTGGCTATGGCATCGCAAGCTAGCTCATCTCAACTTTCAGTACATCAACAACCTCGTCACAGGAGAACTAGTCCGTGGTCTCCCCATTCTCAAATTCAGCAACGATACTCTTTGTCCAGCGTGTGAATGCAGTAAACATTCAAAAGCAAGTCATCCTGTGATAATAGATTCTTCTACCACTGGAGCTATTACACATTGATCTCTGCGGTCCCTCAACCATAGCCAGTCTTCACCAAAAAAATATATATTGGTTATTGTTGATGACTTCACATGCTTCACATGGGTCTTCTTTCTCAGACTCAAATCAGAGACACCACAAATCTTCATTAACTTCATCAAAGAAATCGAACTTCAAATCAACCTTCCAGTCAGACGCATCCGCAGTGATAATGTAATTGAGTTCACTAATCATCTTCTAAACAGTTTCCTAGTTTCTAAAGGCATCTCTCATAACTTTTCAGCACCCTATACACCACAACAAAATGGTGTAGTAGAAAGAAGGAACCGCACACTCGTTGAAGCAGCCAGATCCATGCTTAACTTCGCCCAACTACCTCTCTACTTCTGGGCCGAAGCAGTAGCAACCACATGCTTTGTTCAAAACCGAAGTATCGTGTGCAAGCGTGTCAATAAAACACCATATGAAGGTCTCAACAATCGCAAACCCAATGTTCGTTTCTTTCATATCTTTGGATGTAGATGCTTCATGATCAACAACAGAGACCAACTCAACAAGTTTGCACCAAAGTCTGACGAAGGTATCTTCCTTGGTTATTCTACTAACAAGGTTGCATATCGAGTGCTCATCAGAAGAACAAGGTTGATCATTGAAAGCTTTGATCCTAGAATTGTCACTCTCCCATCTGCATTCCAGGGGGAACCTTCTCAGGTTCCAGAGGAACTCCCATCCACAATCCAGGGGGAACCTCAACCTCTACCTATTTCTCAAGTAAACTCTGCTCCAATAAATCAAAATGATTCAGCAGGATGTTCTCAAGTCCAGGGGGAACTGCCATCTCCAACCGAAGATTCCTCTGAGATACAAGATATCCCTTCTACCGTAGTTGTTGATTATCTGATGACACGTCTTCATGTATGGACAAAAGACCACCCACCAGGTCAAATTATTGGCAACCCATCCGCAGGTATCCAGACTCGGTCTTCCAAGGACTTATCTGATCACTGCCATTATGCAGCTTTTATGTCTACGGTCGAACCTAGAATGATCAAAGAAGCTTTGCTTGAATCAGACTGGATAGCCGCAATGCAAGAAGAATTGGAAGAATTTGAAAGAAACAAAGTATTGCAACTTGTTCCTCTTCCACAAGGTCATACTATTGTTGGTAAAAGATGGGTTTTCAAGAATAAGCTAGACGAATCTGGCTCAGTCATCAGAAACAAGGCAAGACTTGTTGCCAAGGGCTATAGTCAACTAGAAGGCATTGACTACGATGAAACGTATGCTCCTGTAGCACGCATGGAAGCCATCTGGATCTTTCTAGCATACGCAGGCCACAAAAATGTCAAGGTACACCAAATGGACGTTAAGAGTGCTTTTCTAAATGGTGAACTAAAAGAAGAGGTTTATCTTCAGCAACCTCTAGGATTTGAAAATAGTGAATTTCCAGACCACTGCTACAAGCTTGAAAAAGCAGTCTATGGCCTGAAACAAGCCCCAAGAGCTTGGTATGAGACACCCACTGAATTTCTTGTCTCATCCGGGTACAAAAGAGGAGTGATTGATCCCACATTATTCAGAAAAGAAAATGGTGACCACCTTATGTTGGTACAAATATATGTGGATGATATCATTTTCGGGTCTACTGATCAAGGCATGGTAGATGAATTTGCTAAGCTCATGACCAACAAATTCAAAATGAGCATGAATAGAGAGATTAATTTCTTTCTAGGTCTTCAAGTCAAACAAATTCAATAAGGAATTTTCATTCATCAAGAAAAATACACCACCGAACTTCTGAAGAAATATTCAATGGACAACTGCTCTTATGTTAAGGTCCCTATGGCCTTTGGTTATAAGATCTCTGTTGATCCCTCCGGAGAATCTGTGGATCACAAGACTTATAAAGGTATCATTGGTTCACTAATGTACCTCACCGTAAGCAGACCAGACATTGTCTTCGCAACTGGTGTATGTGCAAGATACCAGGCTGATCCAAAAGTATCCCACATGACCGCAGCCAAACAAATTCTTTGGTATCTTAAAGGAAGCAAATCAATGGGTTTATGGTATCCCGCAGGCAACAACTTCAGTCTTCAAGCCTTCACCGATGCAGATCATGCAGGTTGCAAGCTCGATAGAAAAACTACATCAGGTGGATGTCAATTCTTAGGAGGAAGACTTGTAAGTTGGTCTTCAAGAAAACAAACATGTGTATCCCTATCTACTACAGAAGCAGAATATGTGGCCGCAGCCAGCTGCTGTTCCCAAGTTCTTTGGATGAAGACACAATTGCTAGACTACGGGTACAGAATGGTGCGGATACCAATTTACTGTGACTCTGAAAGTGCTATAGCGATCTCTTATAATCCTATTCAGCACTCCAAGACAAAACATATTGAGTTACGGTATCATTTCATCAAAGATCATATTCTGAAAGGTAATATTGAACTCATCTTTGTTCCTACTCATGAAGAAATTGTTGATGTTTTCACAAAAGCTCTTAACTCTACAAAACTCAATGCATTCTTACAAATGTTGGGAATGATGAATCCGGGCCCGCAATTCTTTATGAAGTGTTAGCTACCGCAGACCATCATTGGTCTCCATTGCGGTTCTAACTGAGAATTACATATGATAGATGGTTTTGGTACCGCAATCTAGGTACCGCAACCATATGTCATACGTATCTCTCATGGGTTTTAATGATCTTTTATTTCTAACCTTTGGACAAGTGTTTTCTCACAGATTCTCTCTGATATCCTTCTCTGTTCATCCGCAATGAAGTTTCTCATCCGCAATCGTCTTAAATAAATTCCAACAGATTCATTAACTCTCGAATCTCTGCGTGCTATTTAATGATCCTTCATTAAATAAAATACAAACATTCCCTTTAGAAACTGTCTCATTGCCTTTTTGAATAAACCTCGTATCAGACCTATTTTAGGGATGATGACAAAAAGAACGATTCCCAAATAAATCCATCCTCAACTTGTCCTTTCCTCTCCCAACCATGTCCCATCAGTTACAACTTTCTCTCTCATCACCCCACATTTATCTGACGTTTTACCATGCGTCTAATCCGTCAGTAAATGAAAATCCCTTTTAAGATCTTTCAAAAATCTCTACAAAACCCGTTTTATCTTCGTGTGGCTGAGATTCAATCCCAGAATCATTGATTCCCCCCCCCCCCCCCAAAAAAAAAAAAAAAAAAAAAAAAAAAAAAAAAAAACTCATTCAACTTCTTACCCCCTTCTATCTTTTACCTAGGGTTAAAATCCTTTTGCCTCCTTTATAAACCCATCTTCTTCTCTAAAATCGTTTACGCTCTCTGTTTAATCGATTATACTCTCAATTCTCCCAAACTCCCTTAAGCTCTCAAGAACTCCAATTTCTCATCTCTCAATGGCGAAATCAGGTGCATCAAAGAAGCAATCCAAGGCTTCAATCTCCATGAATCCAACTGGTTCCACATCTCCAACGATCGCTTCAAGCAACTTTCGAGCAGTGTTTGAAGATCATCAATCATACAATTCCCCAACCAAACTGATGATCAAGTATCTCAATAACCATATCTTGTTTGGTCCATTTGACGCATTCACTAACGTTGTTCCCGTTTCTACACTCTTCAAGTGTGCTCTTTCTGCATACAGACCACTGGAAAACCCACAAGAAGTTCATCTCAACCTCATTGATGATTCTTTGGTCATCTTGACCAAAGAAAAGTTCTTCAATGCCATAAATCTTCTAATTCATCCCTCCATCAAGATCTTCACACCATCCTTATTTGACATCACCACCACACTTTACCAAATGGGTTATAAGAAATCGATCCGAGGGATTTGTGAGTTTAAGAAGAACCAACTACCTGCGGTTTGGTAGTTCGTATGTCACTTTGTCATCCGCTGTCTGTCTGGCCGGACGGGAGGCATCGACAACATGGGTTTAAAGCTCCTTGAACTGGTATGGAGCATCTACACGGGCCACGATGTCAATTATGGCCAGATTCTTTGGGATGATCTCCTCCAATACATTCCCAAAGAGCACCCTAGGGAGAATCCAACCGAGCTCACCTTTGTTGGATTCTAGTCTTTGTGCATTTCTGATCTACATGCGGACACAGGTATCAACATGGGCAGTGACATCAACTTCTTTGTCACTAAGGATCTCAAAAGGTACAATCCATCTTCTGATCAAACTTTATTTGGACCTATCCGCAGGCTCCCCACTCATATTCTTACCTTGCTTGGTCTTGAGACTGCTGATGTCTCAGATCATATAGAGGCCACGGAGGGTATTATCCCATATCCTTCTACCCCACCTCTTCCTTCTACAACCATTCTTCCTCAGGGTACCGCAGCCCCCTCTGCTACTACACTTTCTAACCTTTCTCAACGGAGAAAAATCATGGCATTAAAAAACAAAATTAGCACACCTAAGAAGAATGCCCCAAAACAAACTGCACCATCAAAGAAACGAAAAACCAAACCCACCACTGTATCGAGCAGTGATTCTGAGGAAGATAGACAACCAATAGCTATCCTCAAGAAAAGAAAGACAAACGAAACCACTGGCCAAATACGTGACTGGACTGATACTGTAGCCTCTCAACAGGCTCCAGTAGTCCTTGGGATGGCCGCACATCCATTCAATACAACACTCGAATACCACTCAACCTCATCATGTGAGATTGTTTCATCCTCTTCAACATCCGAACGTGGAGACAGCCCCCTAGTTTTATCTCAAGTAGATAAATCCAGAAATCGCCCTAAGGTCTCCAGGGCTTCCCGGCTGCATACCTTTACTTCTAAGGAGTTAGACTCCACCCTTTTGCATTTATCCCAAACACTTCAAACACCACTCCATCCGCAGGGCATTTCTTTCGCCCATGCCAGAACTGGGCCGAGGCCAGACTTGACCACAGGTCAAGGAGACCAAGGAAGCCCAGGAAATCCTACTCTGCTTCCATTTTTTTCAGGTGGTTTAGGCACGGTGAGCACTAATATGCAAGGATCCGTGAACCCAAGGGACACCTTGGTGCGAACACAACGAATTGACGGCGAAGATTCAAGTGACTCTTGGAGTCGGTATCAGCCAACTACTGATGTCGAAATTAAGAAATATGCTGCTTTTAAAAGAGCATTCCAAGCCTGCAAGGAGCAACGGATCAAACAACAACAACAGAAGGAACAAGAAATCCTGTCTGTGCCCAAGTACTGGGCAAATGCCATCAGCAATGCCTATACTGCTGCAACAATCCAAACGGTTCAAACATGGATGGATCAAATGGCAGACACCTTGTTAAAAGCTCAAGCTACAGCCGCAGCCGCAGCTACTTCAAAGGTTCTTCCTACTTCAACTCCTGTTCCACCTACCACAGTCAACCCATCTCAAGACGAAGAGCCAGCAATTGAACTCAGCTCAGCACCTACCTTCGGTTTTGATGATGAAGACATCCAAGAGGTCAACAAACCAAATCCTTCCGATGACGACCTTATGATGTTCGAAGAAGAAGAAGAGTTCAGGGGTTCTCAACATTCCACTTCTAAGCCTAAGAAGAAGAATAAGAAGAAGAAGAAGAAGAAGAAGAAGAAGAAGGATGTTGTCACTAGAAAGGAATTCCTCAATCTCCAAGCCAAAGTTGATCAGATTTTGGCTGCGGTTAAACCCACTCAACCTCCATCTGAAGATATTCCAGGACCGCAGTCCTTAATAAAACGAGTTGAAAGACTTGAAACGAGAGAGCGTATGGCTGTTGAGCGCATCTCTCTCAAGGTCGAAATGGGGATCCGATCTCTTGATAACAATCGCTGGGCCGATCATCAAGAATTTATGGCTGCAGCGGAACGCCTCATCACTGAGGTAACCGCAATCAAACAAGATCTACAAACATCCATCGCGGACCAAGCTTCTCTATCTCAAAGGGTGATAGATGAGACTCATACTACCTATAATTCCATTATCTCTGTTCTTCATGCAACAATCAACAGGATGCAGAAATCCCTATCCTCTAACTTCCATGGCCCTGAGATCCTCCAGCTTACCAAGGATATACACAAGCTGCTCTTCAACTCTTCCACTCCAAACAACTCACAGCTGGCCGAGACAATAAAAGTTCACTTTGCAGAAGTTTGTGCCAAAGTGGATGGCCTTAAACAATGGCTTGAGGAAGCACCTTCGTTGCATCCCTCAAGAGGGGGAAGTGATGAAGAAGTCCACCGCTCAGATACCTCCATCCATCAAAGTCCTCCCATCTCCACAAAGAAAATTCCCACACCGCAGCCCTCGCCTCCACCATCCCAAAATATTCCATCTCGTCACTCTTCACCTAAAAACAACATCCTCAATAGGCCTGAAACTCCTCCTCACCTCAAAAACCTTGATGAAAACATGTCATCAGCAAGTTCCACAGACTCTCCTGCCACAGCCCAAAGGAAACACGATTGGAAAGCGGCCAAGCTTGCTGAATTCATTTGGAGAGAATGCGGATTTGATACAATGATAGATGAGTCACTGATTAACTCATGGGTCAATCCGCTCCACAGGCTACTAGATGAAGACTACACTCCACATCTCACGTATGCTGAACCTCCATCTGATGGTTATTGGGATATTCCAATTTCTCCCAATGCCAAGTATTTTGCATTTTTTGAATCATTTGACTACAGTCTCCCCGATCACAAACGACAGCCCATGGAATTTGAAAGACTCAATCGCTTTTATGTGAAGCATGACTCTTCTATGTAAAACATCTGGTCTAACGATAGACCATCCGCAGTTAAAAATTAATAGATGTGGAAATTCATGAAGGCTAACTTTATTCAGTACACTCTTACCAGAAGAGAGCATGAATACATAAGAACTCAGGCAGATTTTCCAAGCATGAATCCGGAAGAAATATTCCTCATTTCTAGAGTATTTCAAAACAAGGCAGAGAAGCATCATCAAAATCCTTTCTAAGGGACACGGTTTGTGACTTCACCAAAATCGATGCGGGTATCCACCTCACCATCATCAGGAAGTTTGATCTCCCCCCACTAGAACCTGTGCCAATGCCCACCGAAGGCTTTGAAGAAAGATCATTAGGCGCAACAAACTTTCCTGAACTTGGGATCATTTTTAAACGGAAGACAGACAACGTCAAATACTTCATTCCAATGAATGTCATGCACTGCCTGCCCAAGAAACAACTTGACATCTGCAAGACCGCAGTAGAAAGATCAAAGCACACTACTACTGAAGTCAAGTTTGAAATTTCTAGAAGAATCACTTGGCTTGAAAATGTCAGAAAATTCTGGTGGATTTTGATGAAGTTTCTCAAACTTGACACCTGAGCCGAAGCTAAAGACGTCACTTAGGGGGAAATTGTTGAAACATAAAAGTGACCCTCTTGAACTAAGGTACCGCAATCATCTATCAACCGCAACCGTTCACCATCAGCAACCATCTCAGCATCCGGAGTCAACAAGTCTTCAGCATCCGCAGTCTTTGTTATTTCCTTTACTTATCTTTTGTAATGTACTCTATTATCCAGCATGCCTTGCACGGCTGCTTATAGAGTAGTTTATTACTGAGACTCTATAAATAGAGACTCCTTCTAATGTATTCAATACTTCAACTTCTACAACTTTTAACTTCTTAATACACATAATTTCTTCCTCAACTATTTCTCTCGATGACTTGCGAATTATTCTGAATATATTTCTCTAAGTTATCTTCTTCACTTCTCTATCTTACTACTCCTCACACTCTAAACTACTACTAAAACATAACCTCTCTTCGGAGCAAGTCTTCTAGACTTAATCACTAAACTTGATCTACCTTACTAACTCGGAGTGAATGCAATCCTTGTTATGAATCAGTTTAAGTGTATTCTTGATATAACAATTGTTGTCATTTATATTTCTTTACTTTCCGCAACTAACTATCTAACAATCTAACTATGTTATTGTTGAGCTTTTAGATCCTTTGAGATTAACTATTCAGCAATATACTTGTTCTAACGTTTGTTCAAGTGTGTCTCCAAGTTTTTCTCTCAACACTGACCACCAGAACCTCTAAAACTGAAATCTGGTCTCCAATTTGAGAGTCAGCCACATAAGCCAAATAACCTTCACACCCGTGATGAATAAATTGATGAGCCCTGGCTGCCGAACAGAACCCTGAACCGACCCTGGTGCCCTCTCCACAAATAACCAATTCTACCCCACTACTCGATGGCCCTTACAGTCAATCATGGCACCAAACCTTCTCAGCCAATCCATACCCATTATCATGCACACATCCCCCATGGGAATAAGTATCAGATCGATCAGATAAGGCACCCTGAAGATCTCTAGCACACAACCCTGATATACCGCAAATGCAGAATCCTCGTCTTTGTTTTAGATAGAAACCCAAAACGGACACTCTAACTCCCCAATAGGCATATTAAACACCCAACTAAATAATCGAGACACAAAAGACCGACTCGAACTTGAGTCAAACAACACAAGAGCAGGCAAAGAGTTTACTAGGAATGTACCTATCAGGGGAATATATATATATATATATATATATATATATATATATATATATATATATATATATATATATATATATATATATATATATAAGCATAACATAAAACATAATCAACAAAATAATAAATAGAAACATACCAGTCACAACATCTGGAGCTGCTCTAGCCTACTCGACAATGAGCTGAAAAGAAAGACCTCGAGCCCTCGTGACCTCCACCCTGCCTTGACTCCCATTTGTGACCCTCAAAGTAGTCGGCGTTGGGGCTTGCGCCGACCCAACAGCAAGCAAGGGGCACTAGGCCTTCATATAGCCCACCTTATCACAATGATAACAAAGTCTGATGCTAGAAGCTAGAGCCTGCAACTAGCAGTCCCTCGCAATATGACCCTGCTTGCCATATTTGTGGCATCCTGAAGAAGATCAACAAGCTCCATCATAAACCTTGTCGAACTTCCCACAAGTGTGGCCCTATGAATCCCAGATCTAGTATCAGCATCCCTCAACCATTTCGACGCAGGTTACGACTGTGTTGGGGCCAGTCTCTGCTCCCTCGGCTATAGCTCCATCTCGATCTCATGCCGCCTGGCGGCCTCCTACAACTCCGACAATGAACCATAATGTTGTGTGGACACAAACTGCCTGATATTCATCTTGAGCATGCTCAAGTAATGGGTCATCTAAGCTTTCATAGAAGCAGCAAAGTCAGGGAAAAACATGAACCTCTTTGTGAACAACTTGATGATCTCTATCCCATATCTCAAGTCCAAATACTCATGGGCCAACCTCTCACGCTCCACTAGCGAAACATATCTATAACGGAACATCTTCGAGAACTACTCCCAAGTGACTGTAGTCCTCTGCTCGGGAAAATACAAGCTCGTAACAAGTCTCCACCAATCCTTCGCTTCGGACCTCAGAAGGTTCAGAGCGCACCTGACCTTCTGGACAGTTGGGCAAGAGCAAGTGAAAAAACATCCTTCAATGTCAGACAACCACCTCATGTTAATGACCGGGTCCTGAACTCCATAAAACGTCGGGGGATTTGTATTGTCTAAGTCCCGATACTGGAAGACTCTCCCAGCACCAACCCCAACAGCGGGAACGGCTGCGGTGGCAGCAACAACAGCAACCTCAGACAACGCAACATAACGCTCATCAAAATTCTGCACCATGTCAATCTTAATAGACTCAAACATCTTTGGCAACTGTGCTTGAAAGTGATCAATAACCTCCTGAAGGATCTCCCTTATCATGCCGTCGGACACAGATGGCCAATCATGGCTGCCAGCTCCCGATCCCGATCTGAATCCCGCCTCAACTCGTCCCGTCATTACCATGCTGAAAATAAACCAGGGAGATATCATATAAAACACATATCATATCAGGGAAACCAACTTGTGACATCCCCAAAATCTCGGCCAAAAAATACCGATTTTCATTTATGCTTTTAAAATATTTTCAGAGTAAATCCTTTTGATTTGAAAGAGTTGCGGAATTTGTTCCCAAAAAAAACATGATAAAACAATGTTTACCGAAGCATTTCATAAAAGAAATGTATTTTCATTATAATCAAAACTCGGGGTGTCATGTTCCGATACAGACCGATAAGCATAAACGAATACATTACAAGTCATGAAACAAATATAAACATATGCAGACTTGTAAACAAAACAACTCGATGGTTCATCCATCTCATGCCCTTGCGCCACTTCCTGTAATACAATTAAAACTGAATGGGTCAGGCTTGGGAGCCTGGTGAGCATATAGGGTTTTCAACCTATAATAAATATCATATTTAATTTTCACCAACCAACAATAACCCAATTACCCATTCCCGTTATTCTCACTTTATGTCCCTAAGACAACTAACATAAGGGACCTAGTCTAAGAATATTTCATCGGGGCGACAACACATGCTTCGGGGGTACCTCAGCAATATAAGTCAAATAAGGCAACCATGAAGGGGATGGAGTGCAGCGAATGAACACCCAAGTTCATTAACACCTACAGGTGGCGAACCTGCTAATGTTTCCACAAGACTATCTAGAAAAGTATGTGGTCGTCATCTAAACTCCGCTAGATGACTAGATCAAACAACAATGAGGCCTCTCATCTGTTTAGTACACACCAACAATCTACCCATGTTCTACCCAACATATTAATAGATAAAAATATACATTTGTATACATAGTTTAAAAACCTGTATAGCATGCTTTAATCAACACATATTTCACATAACAGATGAGGCACACACACACACATAACATGTATCTCATAGAGAATAAATCATATCTATGAGTTACAAGAAAGTGAATACACATTCACACACATAACCACAAAATTATACACATAATACGTATTCCGTATAAAATACTTCATAATTATGCGTTAGAAGAAAGTAACTACACACTCACACCTATAAACAACAATAAACTTAATACACTCGAACCAAACTTGTATTATTATCATGTTTATGAAAGGTAGTATACACTCACTTGATCAGAAGATGATCGGACAGCACTACGACTTGCAGAAGTAGTAATCCTCAACAGATCTGGAAGATCTCTTCAAAAATCGAACTTCTCGCGGGCAGAGCTTCGGCTCGGGAACCGCACTTCTCGGGATCTTCGGGATCTCGAGACTTGCCTCGGGGCTTGGGAATAATACCGGGGCTTCGGGATATTTCTGGCACGCAAAACGATACAAAACGGGAGAGAGAAGAGAGAAAATGAACAAAAGACTCGGCTGCCTTCGGATCCTATTTATAGGAGGCTGGAGCCTCAGAGTACGCAGGGCGTACTGGTCGGAAGTCGTCATGGCATGCGTCATCCGAAGCCACTTGCTGCGATGTCGACACCTTCGGAGTACGTGGGGCGTTCCTCGGATCAGACCGGTGACTCGCCTTCGGATAATGCTTCCGAATTTCCAATTAAATTTAATTAAAAAATATTTAATAAACTTCGGAAATTCATATCTTCTTCATACGAACTCCGTTTTCGACGTTCTTTATATCCACGCGAAGGTGAGACCACGCTCTACAACTTTCGTTTAGACTTTGTCGGCTAATTTTGAATTTATTTTTATTATTTATTTTTAATAGGCCACGACAGAAAAAATTCGTTATAAATTCATAACTCCTTCGTTTGACGTCCGTTCTCGCCTAACTTTTTATCGCTTTGATACCAACAATGAGATCTTCGATTCTCATTTAGATTGCTTCGGCTAAAAACCCCTCGATCTCAAATCGAGTAAAACAGGCTGCACACCGCTAAGCCGAAACTTCGATAAATCATAACTTCCTCATACGAAGTCAGTTTTGGGCATTCTATATATATTCGGAAACCTCGTTTCAACTACTACAACATTATTCAAAGATATTAAGTTTATTTTACACTAAATTTTGACGCTTATTTTTATTCTTAATTAATCAAACCACATAATTAAGCAATTAAGCACAAAACACATAATACTCAAATAATACAATCTTATTATTTCAAAACGGGTTACAAAGGTTAACCTAGACTATTACATTGCTACAAATGGCAAGCCCGGAAACACAGGCGTTACAATTCTCTCCACTTTAGAATGATTCCGTCCCCGGAATCACACATCAACAAACAAATGCGGATAGCGACTCAACATGTCACTCTCCGTCTCCCATGTGAGATTCGGCCCATTCGTGTGTTTCCATCGGACAAGCACTAACCCAACCATTTTGCGTCGCAACTTCTTAGTCTTTCGGTCAACAATTGCCTCTGGTTCTTCAATCAACCTTTTGTTCTCATCAATTCTCAATTTAGAAATTGGAATTATATCGGGAACTTCTCCCGTGAACTTCCTCAAATAACACACATGAAAAGTGTTGTGAATTCCACTCAGTTCTTCGGGTAATTCGAGCTTGTAAGCTTGGTTCCTAATCCTCTGAAGAACTTTAAACGGTCCAATAAACCTTGGACTCAACTTTCCCCTTTTACCAAATCTTATAAGTCCCTTCCACGGCGAGACTTTAAGCAAAACCGAATCTCCAACCTCAAAAGTCATCGGTCTTCGCTTCTTGTCAACATAGCTCTTTTGACGATCTTGAGCTGCTAACATTCATTCCCTAATTATTTTCAATTTTTCAGCAGTTTGATGAACCATCTCTGGTCCCATAAACTGCTTTTCCCCAACCTCAAGCCAACAAGACGGCGTACGACACTTCTGTCCATACAAAGCTTGATAAGGTGCCATCTTAATGCTCGAGTGAAAACTATTATTATAGGAAAATTCTACCAAAGGTAAATGTTCATCCCAATTACCTAGGAATTCCAAGGTACATGCTCTCAGCATATCTTCAAGTGTTTGTATCGTTCTTTCACTCTGACCATCAGTCTGCGGATGGTAAGCTGTGCTTAAACATAACTTGGTACCCATTTCCTCTTGTAGACTTTTCCAAAACCTTGAGGTGAAACGGCTATCACGATCCGATACAATCGTTAACGGAACACCGTGAAGCCTCACAATTTCCTTTACAGAAGAATTCGCAAGCTTTTCCATAGACCATTTCTCCTTGGCTGCTATGAAATGCGCACTCTTAGTGAATCGATCAACGACCACCCAAATCATGTCGTGACCATTCTTTGTTCTGGGCAATTTAGTGACAAAATCCATAGCAATGTCTTCCCACTTACCCATAGGCACATGCAATGGTTCTAAACTCCCGTACGGTTTCTGATGTTGTGTCTTGACTCTCGCACAAGTCACACACTCGGCCACATACTTTGCAACATCAAGCTTCATCGCCGGCCACCAGTAGTAGGGTTTCAGGTCCCTATACATTTTAGTGCTACCCGGATGAATTGAGTACATGGTTTTGTGATCTTCTTCCATCAGAAGATCCCTAATTCCTCCTGACTTAGGTACCCAAATACGATCTTGGAATACCTTCAGTCCATGACCGTTAGTACCAAACACCAACGTTTTACCCAAACGTTCCTCCTTTCGGTCATTTTTCTCAGAAGCTTCCTCTTGAGCTTTCTTTATATTTTCCACAACGGTCGAGACAACTTCAATTCTCAACGCTCTTGGCCTTTTCCTTTCAAGATTGACTTTCCGACTGAGAGCATCAGCAACAACATTAGCTTTACCGGGGTGGTAAAGTATCTCGCAGTCGTAGTCTTTAAGTAATTCTAGCCAGCGTCGTTGCCTCATATTCAATTCTTTCTGATTAAAGAGATATAGAAGACTCTTATGATCAGTAAAAAGTTTGCACTTCGTGCCATAGAGGTAATGCCTCCATATTTTCAGAGCGAAAACTACCGCTGCCAACTCCAAATCATGAGTCGGGTAATTCTTTTCATGCTCTTTCAGCTGTCGAGACGCATATGCTGTCACCTTTTCTCTTTGGGTCAAAACACAACCCAATCCAACACCAGACGCATCGCTATAAACAGCAAAGTCTTCAATTCCATCGGGTAGAGAAAGTATCGGTGCCTCGCATAGCTTCTTCTTTAACTTCTCGAATGCTTCTTTATGCTTATCATTCCAAGCATAAGTAGCTCCTTTGTGCGTCAAAGCTGTTAATGGAGTAGCAATCGAAGAAAAGCCTTGGATAAACCTTCGGTAATATCCGGCTAATCCTAAAAAGCTTCGAATCTCCGTGGGACTTTTTAGTTGTTCCCACTTCATCACAGCTTCAATCTTTGCTGGATCGACCATTATCCCTTCTTGGTTGACCACGTGACCCAAGAATTGGACTTCACGAATCCAAAAATCACATTTGGAGAACTTTGCATAAAGCTTCTCCTTCTTCAAAACTTTTAACACTTCTCGCAAGTGTCTACCATGCTCCTCCTGGCTTTTCGAGTAAATCAGAATGTCGTCTATGAACACTATCACGGATTTATCAAAAAAAGGATTACAAACCCTATTCATCAAATCCATGAACGCTGCCGGAGCATTGGTTAGTCCAAACGACATAACCAAGAACTTGTAGTGTCCATATCTAGTTCTGAATGCAGTCTTCTCGATATCTTGCTCTCTTACTTTTAGCTGATGATATCCTGACCTAAGATCGATCTTCGAGAAATAGCTCGAACCTTGCAATTGATCAAACAGGTCATCAATCCTCGGCAACGGGTATCTATTCTTTATTGTTGCCTTGTTCAGCTCTCTGTAATTGATGCACATTCTCATACTTCCATCTTTCTTCTTCACAAATAACACCGGATCTCCCCAGGGCGATGAACTAGGTCTAATGAAACCTTTGTCAAATAACTCCTGAAGTTGCATCATCAGCTCCTTCATCTCCGTTGGTGCTAATCGATAAGGTGCTTTTGCTATTGGCGTGGTTCCTGGTAGCAAGTCTATTCTGAACTCCACTTGTCTATCAGGTGGTAATCCAGGAAGATCTTCGGGAAATACTTCCGGATACTCACACACCACTGGAATACTCTGCATCACCTTCTTTTCTTTCTTAGCATCAATCACAAATGCTAAATATGATGTACATCCCTTGGTCAAACATTTTCTGGCTTTCATTAGAGAAATGATTCCAGAATTCACTCTGCGTTTGTCCCCATACACCATAAACGAATCTTTACCAGGCGGGTTTACTTTAACTATCTTCTTCTTGCATAAAATTTCGGCATCATTGGCGCTAAGCCAATCCATTCCCAACACGATGTCGAACCCATTTAGCTCGATGGGCAATAATTCCTCGTAGAACTTATTCCCATTAAGATTAATTAAGATGTTTTTCATACGATGGCTAACAGGTACAAACATGCCACTAGCAACTTCGACTAATAAAGCATTATCTAGTCTATCAACAGGCACAGCTAGCTTTCTACCAAACTCATGCGAAATAAAGGAGTAGTTGGCTCCAGAATCAAACAATATTTGAGCAGGTAATTCGTTTACGAGAAAGGTACCTGAAGCGACATCAGCTTCATCTTTCGCAGCCTCAAGTGTCATCTGGAAGGCTCTCGCCTTCGATTTTGGTGGAATGTTGGGCCTAGCTGCCTCCTTCTTCTTTGGACAGTCTTTCAAAATGTGCCCCTCTTCATTGCAACCAAAACACATCCTTTTGTTGTTCGGACATTCATTGGCAAAATGTCCAACCTTTCCACACTTGTAGCAGGTTACATCCTCGCTACATTTCCCAAAGTGCTTTTTCTTACACTTATCACACCACTTTGCTTCGCCTCCTTTTCTTCCAAACTTTTTCGAGTCAGATTTCGAAAATTTGCTTTTCTTACCGGAACCAGATGTTCCCTCAAACTTTCTTTTCTCACCAACCTCAACCTTGACGGTGGTACTCCCCTTGATCATGTTCTCAACAGACTTGGCAGCCCAGATAGCTGCCTCTAGAGTGAGTGTCTGACGTACTGGCACCTCGTACTCCCATGGGAGTCCCTTCGCATACCGATCCACCTTTGTCAGCTCATCTGGAACGATGCGCAAAGCAAACTCCATTTTATTGGTGAAGTTATTAGTGTATTCATCAACTGACATGCTGCCTTTCGTCAATGTCAGAAACTTGTTCTCTAGTTCCAACAGATTTTGAGCCGAGCAGAACTTGCGCTTGAACTGCACCAAGAACTCTGTCCATGACAATTGCAATGGCTCATTAGGGCTTAATGTCTTCCCTAGAGTGTTCCACCAACGAACGGCTCCACCTCGGAATTGACGCACGACATAGATAGTCTGCAATTTACCTCTGCAGCCACAAGTCATGAAGGCTAGCTCCATTTCGGAGATCCAATCCATAACCCCAATCGGATCCTCCTTTCCATTGAAGGTCGATGGTTTGCAAGTTAAAAAGTCTTTGTACTTGCATCCCATTCCATCATTCCTTCCATCATGGTTATCTTGCCTAACTATCGGTGGGTTGGCTTGACCAACAGACCCACTGAAGTTTCCACCTTCCGAGTGCCCTTCATTTAATTCTGGCTCTTCCACACGAATTGATAGTTCTTCACGATTCTGTTGAAGCAACCGTCTAGTTTCATCCATCTGACGATCCAACATCGTCTGAATCATCATTTGCACACCAGCCATGGTTATTGGCTCAGGTGGTGCTGGTACGCCAGGTATTTGTTCAATCACTGGTGGTTGATTCCTGTTTTCATCAGCATTTCCAACTCCACTTCTTGTTCTCACCATTTTCGATCTACACACCAAATAAGGAGAAATTAGATCCTCAATCACGATGGATATTCAAATCATCCTTATCACTCCGAAACGTTTACATGCTAGTTCTAATATCGTAGACGCACGCTTAGATCCGAACAAATAATATCATATATGGCAACATATAACATTTAGCACATAAAGCATTTTAGGCAACTTTCCTAAAATAAACTAGTGCTCGTGTCTAAAACACAACAGACACACATCTCAAAATTTCACTTAGCATTCTAAGTTTAAGTCTAGAAATCCTACAAATTCCTAGTTCGCTTAAACTAATGCTCTGATACCAACTGTGACATCCCCAAAATCTCGGCCAAAAAATACCGATTTTCATTTATGCTTTTAAAATATTTCAGAGTAAATCCTTTTGATTTGAAAGAGTTGCGGAATTTGTTCCCAAAAACAAAACATGATAAAACAATGTTTACCGAAGCATTTCATAAAAGAAATGTATTTTCATTATAATCAAAACTCGGGGTGTCATGTTCCGATACAGACCGATAAGCATAAACGAATACATTACAAGTCATGAAACAAATATAAACATATGCAGACTTGTAAACAAAACAACTCGATGGTTCATCCATCTCATGCCCTTGCGCCACTTCCTGTAATACAATTAAAACTGAATGGGTCAGGCTTGGGAGCCTGGTGAGCATATAGGGTTTTCAACCCACAATAAATATCATATTTAATTTTCACCAACCAACAATAACCCAATTACCCATTCCCGTTATTCTCACTTTATGTCCCTAAGACAACTAACATAAGGGACCTAGTCTAAGAATATTTCATCGGGGCGACAACACATGCTTCGGGGGTACCTCAGCAATATAAGTCAAATAAGGCAACCATGAGGGGGATGGAGTGCAGCGAATGAACACCCAAGTTCATTAACACCTACAGGTGGCGAACCTGCTAATGTTTCCACAAGACTATCTAGAAAAGTATGTGGTCGTCATCTAAACTCCGCTAGATGACTAGATCAAACAACAACGAGGCCTCTCATCTGTTTAGTACACACCAACAATCTACCCATGTTCTACCCAACATATTAGTAGATAAAAATATACATTTGTATACATAGTTTAAAAACTTGTATAGCATGCTTTAATCAACACATATTTCACATAACAGATGAGGCACACACACACACATAACATGTATCTCATAGAGAGTAAATCATATCTATGAGTTACAAGAAAGTGAATACACATTCACACACATAACCACAAAATTATACACATAATACGTATTCCGTATAAAATACTTCATAATTATGCGTTAGAAGAAAGTAACTACACACTCACACCTATAAACAACAATATACTTAATACACTCGAACCAAACTTGTATTATTATCGTGTTTATGAAAGGTAGTATACACTCACTTGATCAGAAGATGATCGGACAGCACTACGACTTGCAGAAGTAGTAATCCTCAGCAGATTTGGAAGATCTCTAAAAAAATCGAACTTCTCGCGGGCAGAGCTTCGGCTCGGGAACCGCACTTCTCGGGATCTTCGGGATCTCGGGACTTGCCTCGGGGCTTGGGAATAATACCGGGGCTTCGGGATATTTCTGGCACGCAAAACGATGCAAAACGGGAGAGAGAAGAGAGAAAATGAACAAAAGACTTGGCTGCCTTCGGATCCTATTTATAGGAGGCTGGAGCCTCGGAGTACGCGGGGCGTACTGGTCCGAAGTTGTCATGGCGTGCGTCATCCGAAGCCACTTGCTGCGATGTCGACACCTTCGGAGTACGCGGGGCGTACCTCGGATCAGACCGGTGACTCGCCTTCGGATAATGCTTCCGAATTTCCAATTAAATTTAATTACAAAATATTTAATAAACTTCGGAAATTCATATCTTCTTCATACGAACTCCGTTTTCGACGTTCTTTATATCCACGCGAAGGTGAGACCACGCTCTACAACTTTCGTTTAGACATTGTCGGCTAATTTTGAATTTATTTTTATTATTTATTTTTAATAGGCCACGACAGAAAAACTTCGTTATAAATTCATAACTCCTTCGTTTGACGTCCGTTCTCGCCTAACTTTTTATCGCTTTGATACCAACAATGAGATCTTTGATTCTCATTTAGATTGCTTCGGCTAAAAACCCTCGATCTCAAATCGAGTAAAACAGGCTGCACACCGCTAAGCCAAAACTTCGATAAATCATAACTTCCTCATACGAAGTCAGATTTGGGCGTTCTATACATATTTGGAAACCTCGTTTCAACTACTACAACATTATTCAAAGATATTAAGTTTATTTTACACTTAAATTTTGACGCTTACTTTTATTCTTAATCAATCAAACCACATAATTAAGCAATTAAGCACAAAACACATAATACTCAAATAATACAATCTTATTATTTCAAAACGGGTTACAAAGGTTAACCTAGACTATTACATTGCTACAAATGGAAAGCCCGGAAACACAGGCATTACATAACTCCCAACAAAGCCCTAAGGGTTGTGACTTTCTTGTTACGCGTACAGGTCATGTGCTTTCAGTAGTAGGGGCCCATACTACCTTCCACACATACCTGCATTTGTCTTAGAGGATCATCACAACAACCCTAACAATACAAACTGGCATAGACATATACTCAATCCTCACATGCTAGAGGAAGGCTAAACATCATGAAACTAGCCGGTTGACCTCACACAACTCATCCAAAAACTTCCACCAACCCTACAACACTCGTGTATGCTAATCATAAATAACACCAGACCCTATAAACAGTCTAATATCTTATCCTACCCTAAGCACTTCATCAAAAAGGAATAGGAATCAAGTCCAAACATAACATTCTCAGTCTATAAAATCTTAGTTATCTATAACCATGATGGATACACTAAGCAACTACAATAATGATGTCAATTTCATATAAGGAACAACCCTAGGCTATCATGCATCACATAATCAAGCAATTCTATCATGCAATTCCTGAAGATATTTAGCCTATCAATAGCATGTTGATCTAAGATATCATAAGATCAAATAACAGTGTGGTAATTTGGGGTCTACTTACTGGCTCCGACTGATCGCACACATCGCATCCTCCCTGATTGTTATGAAAACAATTTGAAAATCATTTTTTAAAAATACTTTTCCTTAGTTTGAGACTAGATTCGCACGAATGTTCCTCCAATTCACTCAAACCAAGGCTCTGATGCCAACTTGTAACATCTATAAAAATCATGATACATTTAAAAAATTTAAAACCAATCCATTTCACAAATTTTTTGCAGACATAGTTTTCAAAAAACATTTCAACATCAGAGTTTCCAAAATCATAAGTCAAAACATGAGGATGTGTGCGGTCACGCCTTCGCCTTCCCGCGGTCTTCTGAAGTACCTGAAACATAACCCAAAATTGTAAGCCAACGCTTAGTGACATTCCCCAAAGTACCAACACACAAACAAATCATATATACAATAACAGCATGTCAGGTCTGATCAACAATCAAGTTGGAATACCCCAGACCCCTCAACCATCGGGTTGGAATGCCAATACACTATGGGTCCAGTCATCCATCGGGTTGGAATACCCCAGGCCCCTCAACCATCGGGTTGGAATGCCAATACACAACGGGTCCTGTCATCCTTGGGATAGAATACCATCGGGTCCACTCAACCATCATATTGGAATGCCTCTAGTCTGTTGGCTCACGTATAAAGTAGTAAAGCCTCAACCACCCACCAAATATGTGCACGTATACATAACATATAAACATATAAGCAGCCAACAAACAACAAACATATCAACCGATCACTAAACATTACAACATCCTATATACCATGATACCGATCAAAAAAATCACCATAACATATAGCATACATAACAGGATATCAAATCCAAAGGGCCAACCTTGGTGCCTTCGACCCACAAGTACGGTGAAGAAAACTCAACCCACAAACTGAATAGAAGTTGATGAGGTCCCAACTCCGAATTCAGCTCTCTAACTGGCACCTAATCCCACAAATGACCAATTTCCATCAAAATCCAAAAAAATACCCAAAATACCCTCAAGGTCAAACTTGGTCAAAGTCAAATTCAATTGATCAAACCCACTAAGTCAACTGAGTCAACCTAACCGACTCAACTCAAGGTGCGTACAGGGGCGTACTCCTGAGGTACGCTGGACGTATACGAGGCCTTATAGGTTGACCACCATCGGGGTGGTTGACCTCGTACACAACGCGTACCCTCCTAAGCCTCAAAATCCATTTAAGAGCTTAATGGCTTAAGCTCTTATGTCCAAACTTCATATCCATGGCCAAAATACCCTTAAGAGTCATAAAGTCTCCAACTTTATGACCTAGCATGTCCAATAAGTTCTTAACACAAGGTCTTATTCCATTAAGACATTCTACAAGATGCATGAAGCAAAACTAACCATTTAGAACCCATTTTTATGACTTAAGACCCCTCCTAGGGTCTGAAAGGACAACTCAAAGGTCAAGAACATGCCATATTCAAGATCTAACATTTTGGGACCCAAAAAGCTCCATAAAACAACAAAAACTAGATCTATGAGATTGAGGGCTCAATTTGCAAGCTTTTTACCTTATAATGGTTGCAAATGAAGTAGAAATCCTAGATCCAAGGTGCTTCACTCCTCCAAGATGAGCTTGGCTTCCTTCCTTCTTCTTCTAAGCACTCAAACACACACTTGTAGGCAAGAAATGGCTTCTCAACGAGAACTAGGTTTAGAAACATTAATGAGAGTGTGGAGGCTGATAAGGTGAATGGAAATGAGGCCATAAGGATGCTTAAATACCAGCCAAACCCTAAAAATTAGGGCTTCATTTAGCGAGTACGCCCAGCGTACAATGATGTACACCCAACATACTAGGTCATGCCCTAGTACGCTCAACGTACACCACGTACGCATGGCGTACTTTGAAGCCTCAATTTACCAAAATGCCATCGAGGCCCCTTTTGCATACATTTCTTGAACTTTGGGACCAAATTCAATATAAATGAATTAAAGGGTTGTTTGAAGTACCTTATCATCAGGATGTTACACATTACCACTCTTTATCTTCCGAACTTTCCTTTTAAAGCTCAATTCAATGTTTTAGATTCTTTCGAATAAAAAACCCAAGTAAACCTTGAAAAATCAACAACAATAACCAGTACGTATTTCTTCTTATTGAGAAGATAGATCACGATGCACTAAGCCTAGATCCACAAGCTCCAAGCAATTCCACACTTCTCCAAGAAGCTCCTTCTTCTATGAGCACAAAAATGCATAAAATACCACCAAAAACTCAAAAACCACACCAATGGAGGCTAGGGTTTAAGGGGATGGAGGTTGAAGATAATAGGGTTTGGGGGTGAGTTAAGGAGCTTAAATAGGTTCCAAGACCTTAAATTAGGGTTTGGGTACGACTGGAGTACGTCATGTGTACTTCTGGTATGCCCTGCATACTCCCTTAAGCATCCACGACCAATCTACCTAGTACACCCCGCGTATTTCCATGTACGCCTAGCGTACTAGGCTCAACACTAGTATGCCCAAAATACACTTATGTACACCCTGCATACTACGTTTAACCCTTGAACCACCAAACTTCCGAAGGCCATAAATTCTTTGTTCTAAGTCTGTTTTCGATGATCCGTATATCCCAGGAAAGGTAATGAGAAGCTCTACACTTCTATCAACTCATATTTTCCTTAAAACTTTCCGAACAAAAATCTAAGATACATAGAAAGCCCAACTGCCACTTTACGGTTATACCATTGGGCTCCAAATCACAAACCGAATTCCCAAATGGGTCTAAATCTCTCTTTCTGAAAGGCCCTAAGCCTAATGATAACCAGTCTTTGGGTCCCACCCTTGCATTAGGAAATGATTTGGAACAGGGTGTTACAACTCTCCCCCACTTAAGTTGGATTTCGTCCTTGAAATCACTCCTTACAACCCACCAGGAAACCAAACACTCCGACCCACTCCTCATAATCGAGAACAAAACATTGACCCTTTAACTGACAAACCAAAACATAACTGTTATGAATCCGAAGCCCATAACTTGTGTGATCTCCAAGTAGGTAGACCCAAATACAGAGCCTTCAGCATGACTGGACCGCCTCAACCCAATATATCATCACATATAACATATACCATAACTTGCTGGTGAAAACATCTAATACAACGATATCATGACGACCCCCAATGTGAGTCTCATGTATTTAACCGCTGCAAAGAAGCACATAAAATGCCAACATGTTCTACAACTTCCAAGATATAAGTCCGAACTTCTAGTGAGAACCACATGGTTGGGGACTCTCAACTACAATCACCGAAACAATTCAATCAATATCCTTCTCGAGACCAGTAACCCATCATATCTAAACTTCAAAACCCATATTCCATAACTAATATTCATCCTTTCATTGAATCCACCCCTTGCCTTTGAGTATGATCACTACCAAACACGCAGAAAAAGAACTCAAACCCATATTCTGACTTCCATCAACGTGCCAACACCGAAAGTACCACAAGAAGATGAAATGAACAATCATGATCACTGGGCCCACGGCCTATGAATGGAATACCCCAACAAGGTCCTCAGCATAGGTCTAGATTGCCTCCGAGCCAACAACATGAGTCTGGAATGCCTTACCCGGCCCTTAGCCCATGTCTAGAATGCTCCCGATATTACACCGATCTTGTCGACATTTCATTATTCGCCCAACATTCCATCGCCTTGAAAGGACCTAATCAACGTCCCTCTCAACACTAACCGTGCACCACAATGCACACCCTTAGGGAACCCAGAACCTCATCCAAAAAGGGGAGAAATGCCAGAGTTCTATTGAATGACAAACATTAATCATTAATAGAAGACATCCTCATGATCGATGGAAACAAGATCCCATACTTGATTGAGATTAAACAGACCCCATCAATACACAACTATCTCACTAAAACCTTGGAGGTCATCCAAAAATGCTACTAAGGCTCTAGGAAGGTCCATCCAATTACTAACCCCATATTCGGGACTTCCAATAACCCAAAACATTGTTCAAACACGATCTGAACCTGATGATATGTCAAGGAATACATTGAACTTCAACTGATACACTCCAATGCTTCCGGAGAATCTCTGCTTTGATGATGCATGAAGTGAGTAATGGTCAAGAATACATTGACACTTAATCCAGATAACCAAAACCCATGTGAAGTTGAACATATCCTTCTCTAGAATTGATTTACTGATCGACATCTTCCCACTCTAAACTGAAAATAGAAATCCAAACTACAAGCTGACAAATCCCTCAACAATCGATACTCAACCTGAATGATCCCAGTGGCTCCTCATTTATACATTGGCATTCCGAAAGGAAATAGTGACTACAACGAGCTTCTTAGCTAACTACTTCCTGCTGAGAGACAATTTGTATACCTTCTGAACACCTACATCCAATAATCGTTTGCTCTACGCCGCCGACTTGACTAAATTTTGAACCAAGATCCCACATACTTGCACCGCAGATCGCTAAGAACCATTCCTCCAATACCACGAACTCTAACAGATTGATGATCCGCCAGTCAGAATACCCGATTCTCCCCCACTTAGGGTTTGAACTACCACCCACTGGTGTTGGAAACAAACCATAACTCAAATTGGCTTAACCAGGTATAAATCGTCCCTAACTCTTGGAATACATAACACACTAAGGACGATCTTCCACATAAGGACCAATCAAATCCTAAGAGAATTATGGATTTTAGCTGAAGAACTCTGAAATTTTCCAATCATAACCACTTAGCATTAAGGAATTCATGCAAATGCAAACGTAGCCACCGAATTACGATCCAAAACATATACTCCTTGCCTGAAATCCCAAGCGTCAATTAGGTACCTGACTTTCCTATATCCAAGGAAGACAGACCCTTGATCACATTACAAAGCACTCATACCATACAATCCTCTTGCACATTACCACACTGACATACTGTCGCTGAACACCGTAACCAGTTGGCCCCATGATGGGTTTACATCCCAACTTTGAAAGTCACAAGCCTGCTCACTCCTTCTCTAAACTCAAAAAATGAAAAGACATAATCCTTGTCACCGATAGCGACAATCCAATCCATCAATTAACAACTCAACTTCCAGCTGCAATCCTCAAGTTAATCATAACAATCTTTTCCTTCTTGAGCTCCACGACTTAATGTTGGATAAGGTGTCTAAGTCCATAACTATTTCTGGTATGTACTTGACCCGACCCGGCATGGTCCATTTGGGTTGCATGGCACCATGCAATTAGATAGACTAAATGAGAGAAATAACACTTGTCGTTTATTAATATATTATAAGTTCTAATATATTAATAGTATTATTTAATTAGTTTGATCAATAATTAATTTAGAATTAATTAAGTGATCAAAAGATAACTAATTAAATATATGGATTGATTATGTAAATCATCCATAACTTGTATAGTGGGCTAAGAGGCTCCATGTATTATCAAGTTGGGTTAAACCCATAGGATGCTCCATGGGAGTTACAAACCCATGGGTCATGGAAATGAAGAGCCATGACACATTAGGGTTTACATGGTGTAACGCTAGATGTGTCAACACTATATAAAGAACATGTTCTCCACCAAAATCAGCTACCCAAGAACAAGTGAGGGCTAGGCCGATTTTTCAAGTGGATATTCTCTCAAAAAGTTTACTCCTTTGCATTTGGCGTTGTGTGAAGCATTTGAGGCATCACACCTTGGGTGCTAGGCTTACAAGGGTTCAAGGATCATAATTAACAACATGGTAAGTTATTCTAACTTTCATTCAAGTTAAAAATGTTCCCCATGTAAGCTAGATAGGAATATAACCTTGGAATTTAACTTTGCATGATTATTAGACAAACATAGATCCAAGGTTATTAGGGTTGCATGTACACTTAGGAAGTGTTAGAATGCTCAAAACCCACCAGTGGTATCAGATCCTAGGCTTGTTTGTTTGTTATTAGTGCAAAATTGTGTTAAAAATCGAAACTGTTTGCTGTCTTATCAGTGAACTCGCCGAGTCCATGGGGGGACTCGACGAGTTCAAGTGTATATTCAACCTACTCGTCGAGTAGGTTCATGCACTCGACGAGTAGGAGGCCCTGACAGCATATTTTCGACTTTTGTTGCTGGAAATGGACTAGAAACATTACCCTAAAATGTTTTGGTACTTGAAAACTTGTTTTAGATGGTGTAATGTTTATGCTAATCCATTTACAATGGCAATTATCAAAATTACAAGTTTTTAAGTGTAATTTTTTATTCTTGAAAGTGTTCATATTCATGTTCTTGAACTTATGAAGATTAGATGATCATAGGAATTGCTTGTAACCATCATGGTAGTTTAATTCATGATCATAATGTGTTTTAATGGAGTCCATAACTTGTCCTCAAGTTATGGAAAACCAAAAGTCACACTTTTATCAAAGCCATTCAAAGAACACAAGAGTAATAAAAAAATGAAGAGTCTTCATTTTTATTACTCAGTTAACTCCTAAGTTATAAGAAATGAAAAGTTTTGAAAGTTTACAAAATTTGCCCTCAAGTTTTGGAACAAGTAAAGTCTTGATTAAAACTTTAGTTCCAAACCTTAAAATTTTAAAAGTTAAAATTCAACCCTTATACTTTATAATATTATAAGTTAATAATAATAATAATAATAATAATAATAATAATAATAATAATAATAATAATAATAATAATAATATATTGTGACATCCCCAAAATCTCGGCCAGAAAAGACCGATTTTCATTTATACTTTTAAATAATTTCAGAGTAAATCCTTTTGATTTGAAAGAGTTGCGGAATTTGTTCCCAAAACAAAACATGATAAAATAATATTTATCAAAGCATGTCATCAAGAGATGCATTTTCATTATAATCAAAACTCGGGATGTCATGTTCCGATACAGACCATAAAGCATAAACGATAACATTACAAGTCATTCAACAAATATATACATATACAGACTTGCAAACAAAACAACAAGATGATCCATCCATCTTACGCCCTTGTGCCACTTCCTGTAATACAAATAAAACTGAGTGGGTCAGGCTTGGGAGCCTGGTGAGTATATAGGGTTTTCAACCGACAATAAATAAGTTATATTTAATTTCACCAACCAATCACTATCCCGATTACCCATTCCCGTTATCCTCACTTTACGTCCCTAAAACAACAACTATCTCAAGGGACCTAATCTAGGATTTTCATCGGGACGGACATCATTGCGAAGGGGTTTCCTCAACAATAGATATCCTAAAGGCAACCATGAGGGGGATAGAGTACACCGGTGAACACATCGTTCACAACACCTACAGGTTATGAACCTGCTAGCGTTCCACTGGACTGTCTAGAAGGAGTCCGTGGTCGTTATCCATACTCCGCTGAATAACTAGATCAACAACAACAACAACATCGAGGCCTCTCATCTGTTTATTACACACCAACTATCTACCCATGTTCTACCCAACATATTAGTAGATAAGAATATATATTTTCATACATAGTTAAAACCTGCATATCATTTTCATTCAATATATATTCCACATAACAGATGAGGCATACCACATAACACGTATTCCATAGAAAACCATTCAAATCTATGAGATAGAATAAAGTGAATATCCATTCACTCATACAATCACAAAATATACACATAACAAGTATATCGCATAAAATACTTCATAGTTACTTGTTAGAAGAAAGTAACTGCACCCTCACACATATAAACCACAATTTACTTAATACACTCAAACCACACTTGTATTATTATCGTGTTTATGAAAGGTAGTATACACTCACTTGATCAGAAGATGATCGGACAGCACTACGACTTGCAGAAGTAGTAATCCACAACATATCTGGAAGATCTCCACAAAAATCGAACTTCTCGCGGGCAGAGCTTCGGCTCGGGAACCGCACTTCTCGGGATCTTCGGGATCTCGGGACTTGCCTCGGGGCTAGAGTATGATATCGGGGCTTCGGGTATTTCTGGCACGCAAAATGATGCAAAACGGGAGAGAGAAGAGAAGAAATGAACAAAACTCTCGGCTGCCCTCGCAAGCCTTTTATAGAGGCTGAGCCTCGCACGTACGCGGGGCGTACTGGTCCGAGAAACATCACTGCTTACGTATCTGAAGCCACTTGCTGCGATGTCGACACCTTTGGAGTACGCGGGGCGTACACGAGTACGCGGCGCGTACCTCGGATCAGATCGATGACTCGCCTTCGGATAAGGCTTCCGAATTTTGATTTAAAAATAAATACAAATTAATTAATAAACTTCGGAAATTCATATCTTCTTCATACGAACTCCGTTTTCGACGTTCTTTATATCCACGGAAAGGTGAGACTACGCTCTACAACTTTCGTTTAGACTCCGTCGGCTAATTTTGAGTTTATTTTTATTATTTATTTTTAATAGGCCGTGACAGAAAAACTTCGTTATAAATTCATAACTTCTTCGTTTGACTTCCGTTCTCGCCTAACTTTTTATCGCTTCGATACCAACAATGAGATCTTCGATTCTCATTTAGATTGCTTCGGCTAAAAACCGCTCAATCTCAAATCGAGTATTTCAGGCTGCACACCGCTAAGTCGAAACTTCGATAAATCATAACTTCCTCATACGAAGTCAGATTTGGGCGTTCTATATATATTCGAAAACCTCGTTTCAACTACTACAACATTAACCAAAGATATTAAGTTTATTTTACACTTAAATTTTGACGCTTATTTTTATTCTTAATTAATCAGACCACATAATAAAGCAATTAAGCACAAAACACATAATACTCAAATAATACATTCTTATTATTTCAAAATGGGTTACAAAGGTTAACCTAGACTATTACATTGCTAAAAATGGCAAGCCCGGAAATACAGGCGTTACAATTCTCTCCACCTTAGAATGATTCCGTCCCCGGAATCACACATCAACAAACAAATGCGGACAGCGACCCATCATGTCACTCTCCGTCTCCCATGTGAGATTCGTCCCATTCGTGTGTTTCCATCGGACAAGCACTAACCTAACCATCTTGCGTCGCAATTTCTTAGTCTTTCGGTCAACAATTGCCTCTGGTTCTTCAATCAACCTTTTGTTCTCATCAATTCTCAATTCAGAAATTGGAATTATGTCGGGAACTTCTCCCGTGAACTTCCTCAAATAACACACATGAAAAGTGTTATGAATTCCATTCAGTTCTTCTGGTAATTCGAGCTTGTAAGCTTGGTTCCCAATCCTCTGAAGAACTTTAAACGGTCCAATAAACCTTGGACTCAACTTTCCCCTTTTACCAAATCTTATAAGTCCCTTCCACGGCGAGACTTTAAGCAAAACCGAATCCCCAACCTCAAAAGTTATCGGTCTTCGCTTCTTGTCAGCATAGCTCTTTTGACGATCCTGAGCTGCTAACATTCTTTCTCTAATTATTTTCAAATTTTCAGCAGTTTGATGAACCAACTCCGGTCCCATAAACTGCTTTTCCCTAACCTCAAGCCAACAAGACGGCGTACGACACTACTGTCCATACAAAGCTTGGTAAGGTGCCATCTTAATGCTCGAGTGGAAACTATTATTATAGGAAAATTCTACCAACGGTAAATGTTCATCCCAATTACCTAGGAATTCCATAGTACATGCTCTCAGCATATCTTCAAGTGTTTGTATCGTTCGTTCGCTCTGACCATCAGTCTGCGGATGGTAAGCTGTGCTTAAACACAACTTGGTACCCAATTCCTCTTGTAGACTTTTCCAAAATTGTGAGGTGAAACGGCTATCACGATCCGACACAATCGTTAACGGAACACCATGAAGCCTCACAATTTCCTTCACGTAAGAATTCGCAAGCTTTTCCATTGACCATTTCTCATTGGCTGCTATGAAATGCGCACTCTTAGTGAATCGATCAACGACCACCCAAATCATGTCGTGACCATTCTTTGTTCTGGGCAGTTTAGTGACAAAATCCATAGCAATGTCTTCCCACTTACCCATAGGCACAGGCAAAGGTTCTAAACTCCCATACGGTTTCTGATGTTGTGTCTTGACTCTCGCACAAGTCACACACTCGGCCACATACTTTGCAACATCAAGCTTCATCGTCGGCCACCAGTAGTAGGGTTTCAGGTCCCTATACATTTTAGTGCTACCCGAATGAATCGAGTACATGGTCTTGAGAGCTTCTTCCATCAGAAGATCTCTGACTCCTCCTGTCTTAGGTATCCAAATCCGATCTTGGAACACCTTCAGTCCATGACTGTTTACACCGAACACCAACGTTTTGCCCAAACGTTCCTCCTTTCTGTCATTCTTCTCAGAAGCTTCGCTCTGAGCTTTCTTTATACTTTCCAAAATAGTCGAGACAACTTCAATTCTCAACGCTCTTGGCCTTTTCCTTTCAAGATTGACTTTCCGACTGAGAGCATCAGCAACAACATTAGCTTTACCGGGGTGGTAAAGTATCTCGCAGTCGTAGTCTTTAAGTAATTCTAGCCAGCGTCGTTGCCTCATATTCAATTCTTTCTGATTAAAGAGATATTGGAGACTCTTATGATCAGTGAAAAGTTTGACTTCGTGCCATAGAGGTAATGCCTCCATATTTTCAGAGCGAAAACTACTGCTGCCAACTCTAAATCATGAGTAGGGTAGTTCTTTTCATGCTCTTTCAGCTGTCGAGACGCATATGCTATCACCTTTTCTCTTTGGGTCAAAACACAACCCAATCCAACCCCAGACGCATCGCTATAAACAGCGAAGTCTTCAACTCCATCGGGTAGAGAAAGTATCGGTGCCTCGCATAGCTTCTTCTTTAGCTTCTCGAATGCTTCTTTATGCTTCTCACTCCAAGCATAAGTAGCTCCTTTGTGGGTCAAAGCTATCAACGGAGTAGCGATCGAAGAAAAGCCTTGGATAAACCTTCGGTAATATCCGGCTAATCCTAAAAAGCTTCGAATCTCCGTGGGACTTTTCGGTTGTTCCCACTTCGTTACAGCTTCAATCTTCGCTGGATCAACCATTATCCCTTCTTGGTTGACCACGTGACCTAAGAATTGGACTTCACGAATCCAAAAATCACATTTTGAGAACTTTGCATACAGCTTCTCCTTCTTCAAAACTTCTAACACTTCCCGCAAGTGTCTGCCATGCTCCTCCTGGCTTTTCAAGTAAATCAGAATGTCGTCTATGAACACTATCACGGATTTATCAAGGAAAGGATTGCAAACCCTATTCATCAAATCCATGAACGCTGCCGGAGCATTGGTTAGTCCAAACGACATAACCAAGAACTCGTAGTGTCCATATCTACTTCTGAATGCAGTCTTCTCGATATCTTGCTCTCTTACTTTTAGCTGATGATATCCTGACCTTAGATCAATCTTCGAGAAATAGCTCGAACCTTGCAATTGATCAAACAGGTCATCAATCCTTGGCAACGGATATCTATTCTTTATTGTTGCCTTGTTCAGCTCTCGGTAATCAATGCACATTCTCATACTTCCATCTTTCTTCTTCACGAATAACACCGGAGCTCCCCAGGGTGATGAACTAGGTCTAATGAAACCTTTGTCCAATAACTCCTGAAGTTGCATCATTAGCTCCTTCATCTCCGTCGGTGCTAATCGATAAGGTGCTTTTGCAATTGGCATCGTTCCTGGCAACAAGTCAATACGGAATTCCACTTGTCGATCTGGTGGTAATCCAGGAAGATCTTCGGGAAACACTTCCGGATAATCACACACCACTGGAATATTCTACATCACCTTCTTTTCCTTCTTAGCATCAATCACGAATGCTAAATATGATGTACACCCCTTGGTCAAACATTTTCTGGCTTTCATCAATGAAATGATTCCAGAATTCACTCTGTGTTTATCTCCATACACCATAAACGAACCTTTCCCAGGCGGGTTTACTTTGACTATTTTCTTCTTGCATAAAATTTCGGCATCGTTGGTGCTAAGCCAATCCATTCCCAATACAATGTCGAAACCATTAAGTTCGATAGGCAATAATTCCTCGTGGAACTTATTCCCATTCAAGTCAATTAAGATGTTTTTCATGCGATAGCTAACAGGTACAAACTTGCCACTAGCAACTTCGACTAATAAGGCATTATCTAGTCTAACAACAGACTAAGCTAGCTTTCTACCAAATTCATGCGATATAAAGGAGTAGTTGGCTCCAGAATCAAATAAAATTTGGGCAGGCAATTCGTTAACGAGAAAGGTACCTGAAGCGACATCAACTTCATCTTTAGCAGCTTCCAGTGTCATCTGGAATGCTCTCGCCTTTGGCTTTGGCGGAATGTTGGGTCTAGCTGCCTCCTTCTTCTTCGGGCAGTCCCTCGACATATGACCCTCCTCACCACAACCGTAGCAAACTTTCTTTGTGAGGGTACACTCATTGGCATAGTGCCCTGGCTTTCCATATTTGTAGCATGTGTTCGCCACCTCACATTTTCCATGATGCTTCTTCTTACATTTGTCGCACCATTTTGTTTCACCTCCACTTCCCCTCGAACCACACTTCGAGAACTTGTTTTTCTTCTTGGACCCTGAAGTTCCATCGAACTTCCTCTTTTCACCAACATCAATTCTTTCCAGACCCTTTTCCTTCTGCTGGGCCTCCACATTCTTAGCTGCACGAACAGCCGTTTTCAGAGTGGTTGCCATCTTGACTGTCGACCAAAGTCGGCAGGCAGTCCATTAGCAAACCTCTCAATTTTGGAGAGTTCCGTTGGCACTAGGTACGGAAACAACTTCATCTTCTCAGTAAATGCAGTAGCATAGTCATCTATGCTCATCTTCCCCTTCTTTAAGTTTTGAAACTCATTGTTCAGATCAATCAGATCTATCTCTGAACAATATTGCACCCTTAACTGTTCCAAGAACTCCTCCCATGACATTTTCAGGGCTTCTCCTCGTGGCATAGTATCTGCCAACAACTTCCACCAACTCAAGACTCCAGTCTTCAGTTGTCTAACCGCAAAGACGGTCTTCTATTTGTTGCTACAGTCGCAACTTTCAAATACCATCTCCATCTCGGAGATCCAATCCATTATCTCAACAGGCTTTGGGCTCCCAGAAAGACTTGGTGGTTTGGCGCCCAAGAAGTTCTTGTACATACGCCCATCCTTGTTGTTTCTCCTTTCTGGATCGTTCCTTCGTTCCCCTTGAGTCCCAACTTCACTCATCATGCGACTATTGTTCCCTTCCTCCGATTGCTCGGGAATCAATTCAGGTTCCTCAATAGGCATGATAGGTTCATCCCTATTATTATGCAACATTTGTCGCATCTCCACCCTTTGTTCGGCTAGCATAGCCCGAATCATGGCTTGCACCGCAGCCATTGTTATTGGTTCTGGTGCTGCTGCTACAACAGGTATCTGCTCAATCACAGGCGGTTGATTCCTGTTTTCATCCGCGTTTCCAACGCCACTCCTTGTTCTCACCATTTTGATCTACACACCGAATAAGGTGAAATTAGATCCTTATTCACGATAGATATTCAAATCATCCTTATTACTCCGAAACGTTTACATTCTAGTTCTAATAACATAGACGCACGCTTAGAATCCTACACACATAAGGTTTCTAGATCCGGTCGGCAACAGACCGTAGATCCGAACAAATAATATCATATATGGCAACATATAACATTTAGCACATAAAGCATTTTAGGCAACTTTCCTAAAATAAACTAGTGCTCGTGTCTAAAATCCAAAAGACACACATCTTAAAATTCCACTTAGCATTCTAAGTTTAAGTCTAGAAATCCTACAAATTCCTAGTTCGCTTAAACTAATGCTCTGATACCAACTGTGACATCCCCAAAATCTCGGCCAGAAAAGACCGATTTTCATTTATACTTTTAAATAATTTCAGAGAAAATCATTTTGATTTGAAAGAGTTGCGGAATTTGTTCCCAAAACAAAACATGATAAAATAATATTTATCAAAGCATTTCATCAAGAGATGCATTTTCATTATAATCAAAACTCGGGATGTCATGTTCCGATACAGACCATAAAGCATAAACGATAACATTACAAGTCATTCAACAAATATATACATATACAGACTTGCAAACAAAACAACAAGATGATCCATCCATCTTACGCCCTTGTGCCACTTCCTGTAATACAAATAAAACTGAGTGGGTCAGGCTTGGGAGCCTGGTGAGCATATAGGGTTTTCAACCCACAATAAATAAGTTATATTTAATTTCACCAACCAATCACTATCCCGATTACCCATTCCCGTTATCCTCACTTTACGTCCCTAAAACAACAACTATCTCAAGGGACCTAATCTAGGATTTTCATCGGGACGGACATCACTGCGAAGGGGTTTCCTCAACAATAGATATCCTAAAGGCAACCATGAGGGGGATAGAGTACACCGGTGAACACATCGTTCACAACACCTACAGGTTATGAACCTGCTAGCGTTCCACTGGACTGTCTAGAAGGAGTTCATGGTCGTTATCCATACTCCGCTGAATAACTAGATCAACAACAACAACAACATCGAGGCCTCTCATCTGTTTATTACACACCAACTATCTACCCATGTTCTACCCAACATATTAGTAGATAAGAATATATATTTTCATACATAGTTAAAACCTGCATATCATTTTCATTCAATATATATTCCACATAACAGATGAGGCATACCACATAACACGTATTCCATAGAAAACAATTCAAATCTATGAGATAGAATAAAGTGAATATCCATTCACTAATACAATCACAAAATATACACATAACAAGTATATCGCATAAAATACTTCATAGTTACTTGTTAGAAGAAAGTAACTGCACCCTCACACATATAAACCACAATTCACTTAATACACTCAAACCGCACTTGTATTATTATCGTGTTTATGAAAGGTAGTATACACTCACTTGATCAGAAGATGATCGGACAGCACTACGACTTGCAGAAGTAGTAATCCACAACAGATCTGGAAGATCTCCACAAAAATCGAACTTCTCGCGGGCAGAGCTTCGGCTCGGGAACCGCACTTCTCGGGATCTTCGGGATCTCGGGACTTGCCTCGGGGCTAGAGTATGATACCGGGGCTTCGGGCTATTTCTGGCACACAAAACGATGCAAAACGGGAGAGAGAAGAGAAGAAATGAACAAAACTCTCGGCTGCCCTCGCAAGCCTTTTATAGAGGCTGAGCCTCGCACGTACGTGGGGCGTACTGGTCCGAGAAACGTCACTGCTTACGTATCCGAAGCCACTTGCTGCGATGTCGACACCTTCGGAGTACGCGGGGCGTACACGAGTACGCGGCGCGTACCTCGGATCAGATCGATGACTCGCCTTCGGATAAGGCTTCCGAATTTTGATTTAAAAATAAATACAAATTAATTAATAAACTTCGGAAATTCATATCTTCTTTATACGAACTTCGTTTTCGACGTTCTTTATATCCACGGAAAGGTGAGACTACGCTCTACAACTTTCGTTTAGACTCCGTTGGCTAATTTAGATTTTATTTTTATTATTTATTTTTAATAGGCCGTGACAGAAAAACTTTGTAATAAATTCATAACTTCTTCGTTTGACGTCCGTTCTCGCCTAACTTTTTATCGTTTCGATACCAACAATGAGATCTTCGATTCTCATTTAGATTGCTTCGGCTAAAAACCGCTCGATCTCAAATCGAGTATTTCAGGCTGCACACCGCTAAGTCGAAACTTCGATAAATCATAACTTCCTCATACGAAGTCAGATTTGGGCATTCTATATATATTCGAAAACCTCGTTTCAACTACTACAACATTAACCAAAGATATTAAGTTTATTTTACACTTAAATTTTGACGCTTATTTTTATTCTTAATTAATCAGACCACATAATTAAGCAATTAAGCACAAAACACATAATACTCAAATAATACATTCTTATTATTTCAAAATGGGTTACAAAGGTTAACCTGGACTATTACATTGCTAAAAATGGCAAGCTCGGAAACACAGGCGTTACATATATATATATATATATATATATATATATATATATATATATATATATATATATATATATGTATATGTATAAGATCAAGTCGTCTTACCGCTAGTACGCCTCATTCACGAAGTCGGTCGATAAGGGGGGTATAAGGTTGTTGCCTATAGAATGGCAACTTAATGGGTGTCCACTCTCACCCACCGCTTCCTTGATCGGTGGAGGGTCGTTAGCCGAACGGGTAGGTTAAGGGCTTACAAATTCTCATTAAAAGTATGATGAATATTATAAAGTAACTAAATGTTTTATTAAATACCCAATCTTAGTTACTTTAGGAAAAATGTGAATAAGGTGCTAATCCATGAAATTACACTTTACACTTTGTTTAAGTCGTTGGTGGAGCATGTGTGGTTAACCGGCACACTAACTTGGACTTAACAAGGTAGGTAAAGGGTGACTTAAGGTTTATCATAGTACTGGTGGAGCGTGTGTGGTCTACCGGCACATCGATTGAGTGATAAACTTTAAGGGTACCAAGTGATTTGCATGGTTACTTCACACCTCGTTTTGTGATCCTCGGTATCCCAGTCACAAAACTTGGAGGGCACACTCGAGATTGAAACATGCCTTTGAAAAGTTCATTGAATCTCAAAAGAATCTAGGAATTTCTAAGAACCAATTAAAAACCTAATATTCATATTTTGTTTTTCATGGTGGAAATTGGTAAATTGTCATTCACCTACCTTTCAAATATGTTATATAACTTGGATTACGGCATACCTCTTCTAAGTTATAATATATTGTGATTGGATCCTAGCCTTAATATTACATTTGGGTGCTTTATTAAGGACTCTCTTAATATCTAAACTAATCTTGTCCTCTTCTTTCATATGTCTTCAAACAACGCTGCTTCTGGCTCTAATCCTAATGGCTCCTTTACCCTTATGAACTTGTGTGGGAAAATCAATTTTGACGGATCCAACTTCAATGAATGGATCAGAAACATCAGGATGATTACCCGCTACGAGGACAAAGAATATGCCCTTGACAAGGAGCTTAAGGAGATTGATGAGACCACTGCAACTCCCCATGAGATCGCTGACTTCCAGGCACATGAAAGGGATGCTACAAAAGTGGCATGCATCATGTTGACCACCATGACAGCAGAAATCCAAAGGTCCTATGAGGACTTCTACCCTTTTGAAATGCACCAAGATCTGATGGAAAGATACCATCAAAGTGCACGACAAGAGAGCTATGAAATCATTTGCTCCATGATAACAACCATGATGAAGGACGGGGAATCTGTCATGAGCCACATGCAGAAAATGCAAAGGTATGTGGATCGGTTGCAGAAGCTTAATGTGAACTTCCCTGAGGAGCTTGCAATAGATATCTTTTTGCGCTCCTTACCATCGTGCTATGATCAATTCCGCATGACATATCACATGAATAAGGAAGAGGTCACACTCAGCAAACTTCAAGGACTCCTCAAGACCGCGGAAACAGGTCTTAAGGGTAAGTCGGTTGTTAACACTCCTACTCCAAACACCACCCCGGTTTTGGCAATCGGGAAAGGTCGAGGGAAGAAGAGGAAGAGCTCTTCGAAGGGTACCAAGGCTAGGACCCTTCATGGCTCTTCTTCAAGTGGAACCAAGAAAGGTTTCATCACTCCTTCTTCTGACCCAAAAGAGGCTGAATGCTTCTATTGCCATGAAAAGTCACATTGGAAGCGGAACCGACCAAAATACCAGCAAGATGTGAAGGATGGGAAAGTTAAACCCAACCATGCAGGTATTTACACTATCTTATCAAATAACTCACCTCATTCTAACTCTTGGGTCCTTGATCCCGGTTGTGGTATTCATATATGTTCTGATTCGCAGGGACTAAGAAGAAGTGAGAATGTGGAGCATGGAAGAATAAACTTCATCATGGGGAATAGGAAAGCTTTACCTATCACTAAGATTGGAGTTTATACTTTATCGCTAGGTAGTGGGTTTAGTTTATATTTGAATAAGTGTTGTTATTCGCCAGAAATGGCAAGAAACATTATTTCCTTTCATGCATTGTATAAACAAGGTTTCACCTTTTCCTTTGATAATGAAGTTGGTTCGATTAATGCTTTCTTTAATAATGTTCTTTATTTTAAAGCATTACCTTGTGATGGTGTGTATAAAACAGTATTTGTGGTTGATAACTTAGGAAATAATGTATTGTGTATTGATTCTGTTAATGATAATAACTTGGATAAAGTGTCATTATGGCATTGTCGTCTTGGACAAATAAGCAAGAAACGCATAGGCCAACTCCAAAAGGATGGAGTCTTGGAGTCATTTTACCTAAAGTCAGATGATAGTTGCGAGTCATGGTTACTTGGCAAAATGAAAAAGTCACCCTTCACAGGTTCTTGTGAGAAGGGTGAAGGTTTGTTGGATCTCGTACACACGGATGTGTGTGGACCCTTCAAACATCTCATAAGGGATGCTAATCGTTATTATTTGACTTTTACTGATGATTATAGTAGATATGGATATGTCTACTTAATCAATCATAAGTCAGAGACTTTTGAAAGGTTTAAAGAATTTAAACAGGAAGTCAAGAATCAATTAGGCAGGAATATTAAGATGCTTCGATCCGATCGAGGTGGTGAGTATCTTAGTTCAGAGTTCCTTAACTATCTTAGGGAATGTGGAATTGTTTCACAATTGACACCTCCCAGGACACCGCAGTTGAATGGTGTGGCTGAGAGGCGTAATCGAGCCTTGTTGGATATGGTTCGTTACATGATGAGTCGAGCTTCGCTACCAATCTCATTTTGGGGGTATGCCTTAGAGACTGCCGCCCATATCCTTAATCTGGTCCCTACAAAGAAAGTTGCCAAAACTCCTCATGAGATGTGGACTGGTAAAGTACCCAAACTATACCACATCAAGATTTAGGGTTGCGAGGCTTTCGTGAGATGCGAGACTCATGATAAGCTCGAACCCAGAAGCGAGAGGTGTATTTTCATCGGCTACCCACAACAATCCTTTGGTTACCTCTTCTACAGACCTAGTGAAAATGTGGTCTTTGTAGCTAGGAGGGCTGTCTTTTGAGAGAGAGAAAGAGAGAGAGAGAGAGAGAGAGAAAGAGAGAGAGAGAGAGAGAGAGAGAGAGAGAGAGTTCATAAGCCAAGGAAACAGTGGGAGGCAAGTTGACCTTGAAGAAATTCAAGAGTCAAGTGGTGAAGGAACTTCAAACCCTAGCACTCAACTTGAGGAGGAAACTCCTGTTGAGCCAATTGACATGTTTGTACCTCTGAGGCGTTCCACAAGTGTTAGGAATGCACCTGAGCATTACTATGGATTCCATATTACTACGAAAGGTGATACACTTATCAGTGATGAGACACTAATAGGTCTGGATGAACCTAACAGTTACGTAGAAGCCATGGCAGGCCCTGAGTCAGCCAAGTGGAAAGAGGCAATGAACAGCGAGATATAGTCCATGTATGACAATCAAGTTTGGAACTTGGTTGAGAATGTACCATGTCGTAAGACTGTAGGGTGCAAATGGATCTTCAAGAAGAAGACCGACATGGATGGTAATGTACACACTTATAAGGCACGATTAGTTGCAAAGGGTTTCTCACAAACTACGGGAGTTGATTATGATGAGACCTTTTCTCCAGTGGCCAAGATTAAGTCTATTAGGGTTCTGTTAGCCATAGCCGCATTTCATGACTATGAAATGTGGAAAATGGATGTCAAAACCGCTTTCCTTAATGGAAAGTTGGCTGAGGATGTTTACATGAGTCAGTCAGAGGGTTTTGTCAATACAAAGTACCCTAATAGAGTGTGTAAGCTGGAGAAATCCATTTACGGGTTAAAGCAAGCACCTCGCAGATGGAATCTTTGCTTTGATGAGAAAGTCAAAGAATTTGGCTTTTCTAGGAGTGAAGATGAATCTTGTGTATATGCCAAGGCTAGTGGGAGTATAGTTAGCTTTTTGGTATTGTATGTGGATGAAATACTACTCATAGGAAATGACATCCCAACTCTCCAGGAAGTTAATTCCTGGTTTGGGAAGTGTTTCTCCATGAAGGACCTAGGAGAAGCTGCCTATATTCTAGGGATAAGGATCTTGAGAGACCGGAGTAAAAGACTAATTGGACTTAGTCAAAGTACTTACTTGGATAAGGTGTTGAAGAGATTCGGCATGCAGGACTCCAAGAAAGGAGAGTTACCCATCCAGAGTAAGACACAAAGCCCTAGTACTGAGGCTGAGATAGCAAAAATGAGTCGAATACCTTATGCTTCGGCTGTAGGATCGATCATGTATGCTATGACGTGTACTCGACCTGATGTAGCCTTTGCCTTGAGCATGGTTAGTAGGTATCAGGGGAACCCTGGAAAGGCACACTGGACTGCGGTAAAGAATATCCTCAAGTACCTACGGAGGACTAAGGACTGGGTCCTTACCCTCGGTGAGAGTGATGACTTGAGAGTTGTAGGGTATAGTGATGCTAGCTTCCAGACTGATAGGGATAATTTCCGCTCTCAGTTAGGCTAGGTCTTTACCATAAACGGAGGAGCAATTTCTTGGAAGAGTCCCAAGCAAGAGACAGTGGCTGATTCAACTTGCAAATCAGAGTATATAGCAACAAACGAGGCAGTAAAGGAGGCGATATGGCTGAAGAACTTCATTGGAGACCTTGGAGTTGTAACGGCTATTAAAGAGCCAATGGAAATTTTCTGTGATAGTGAAAGTGTTGTTGCCTTAGCCAAGGAACCAAGGGATCACGGGAGATCCAGACACATCGACAGAAAATACCATTTCATCGAACATCGAATGGAAGATGGACTCCTCGTGGCGAGGAGGGTATCATCGGATGAGAATCCAGCAGATCCTTTCACGAAGGGACTTACTCAGGTTAAGCATCCCCAGCATGCTCGAAGCATAGGGCTGAAGGATGATATTAGATTTAGTAGTTAGATAACCTTGAAATTTGTAAAGTGTAATTGACATTAGATGATGAATAAAAGGTGTTTTATTTATGAGTAAAGTGTTGCTATCTCTTGTCGATCGTTTACTATATTTCTTTTGCATGTTTTCACTTCCAGAATAATTACGTTTGGTATATCACATTATTCGAACCTCCACAATCGGTCATATGTCGGAAGTAGGTATGAATCAAGACTGTCATGATTGGTTGCAAAGGTCTAAGGTGTTGCACATGGCTACAACAATCATGAGTGCTCATAAGTTCTGAGCATTGGACTCAACCCACGCTTACTGGAATCACTTCATGGAATTTATCTCGAGTGATCGTGAGATGGTAATATCATATAAGTCTTCAAACCTATAGATATGATTTGTTACTTATGAGTTGGTTATGCATTGATTGTACGTAAACACATTGGTAACTCGATGTTATAAAATGTGCTTTTGTGTATAATTCAATGAGTAGTAGAACAAAAATATGAGTCAAAGTTTATCTGTTCCTTCTTGGATTAGAAGCTGATATCTGGGCCCCTCGATGATTTTTGTTTGACCTATGTACCGGGCCCGGTCAGAACTAAGTTGATGTGTTCAATTAAGTTTTTTGTCAAACAAATCGGAAATCGGGAAACAAACTGCTGGACAATAAGTAAGACATTGTTCCATGTATTTGTCTGGCTGATATCTAGAATAGAGGATTATATGATCACTTATCTAAATGGAGTATCATCATCTTCTCAATTCTGAGAGACCTTGAAAGAGCTACGATTGCCGATCGGTTCCTGAAGTCATCCTTGCAGTTATAGTTATTAGACTTATCCAAGTGGGAGACTGTTGGATAAGGTGTCTAAGTCCATAACTATTTTTAGTATGTACTTGACCCGACCCGGCATGGTCCATTTGGGTTGCATGGCACCATGCAATTGGATAGACTAAATGAGAGAAATAACACTTGTGGTTTATTAATATATTATAAGTTCTAATATATTAATATTATTATTTAATTAGTTTGATCAAGAATTAATTTAGAATTAATTAAGTGATCAAAAGATAACTAATTAAATATATGGGTTGATTATGTAAATCATCCATAACTTGTATAGTGGGCTAAGAGGCTCCATGGATTATCAAGTTGGGTTAAACCCATAGGATGCTCCATGGGAGTTACAAACCCATGGGTCATGGAAATGAAGAGCCATGACACATTAGGGTTTACATGGTGTAACCCTAGATGTGTCAACACTATATAAAGAACATGTTCTCCACCAAAATCAGCTACACAAGAACAAGTGAGGGCTAGGCCAATTTTGCAAGTGTGTATTCTCTCAAAAAGTTTACTCCTTTGCATTTGGTGTTGTGTGAAGCATTTGAGGCATCACACTTAGGGTGCTAGGCTCACAAGGTTTCAAGGATCATAATCAACAACAAGGTAAGTTATTCTATCTTTCATTCAAGTTAAAAATGTTCCCCATGTATGCTAGATACGAATATAACCTTGGAATTCAACTTTGCATGATTATTAGACAAACATAGATCCAAGGTTATTAGGGTTGCATGTACACTTAGGAAGTGTTAGAATGCTCAAAACCCATCACTTAATACACGGCCTCGAGCAAAACCCACGAGACCTCAGAACCAACAAACTCATCGAGGCCTGAACAAATCAACCCAAACTAATATCTCCACTAGGGCCCAAAAGAATTACTAGACCCATCCTTATGTCTAAGCAACCACAATCAAAAAGGTCGACATATAAGGATCCACTGCCACGAAAAACGGTATCAAACCATGCTATATTCCCCAACCAACCCTTAGAACCCCTGAAATTTCCTTCATTTCAAGTATAGATCCTATGCTTCTAGTAGTACGGGCCCAATACTACTATAACACCGTAAATTTTCAAAAAAAAATTACATTTAAATATCACATAATTCTCATAACATGTTTCACATAAATCCCATTTAATTTATTTACAAAACACAACTTTATAATTAATTAATAATAATCCAGGATCCTCAAATCATAACTCCTTCTCTGGTGTGTACAATCAAGTTGGTACCCTCCCACAATTCTGAGAAAAACCTGAAACACATAACACATAACACGGTAAGCACGAAGCTTAGTGAGTTCCCCAAAATACCACATACACATATTAGCCACTCGAGGCTATAACTCCGTAGGACCCTCCGATCTGATGTGTCTCAGTGGGACCCTCCAGCCCTATGGCTCGTTGGACCTGTTGGAATAATGTCTAAGGCTGCAACTATATTAGGCAAGTATTTGACCCGGTTGTGCATGGTCCTTTTGGGTTGCCTTCACCATAGCAACTTGACAGGATGATTTACTATGAGAGAAGAAATATTATTAATATATTATGAGAATAATATAAGGAATAATAATATTATTATTTGATTAATATAAGTCATAAATTAATTAAGAATTAATTTGGTGACTTAAAGAGATTAATTGAATAAAGGGGCATAAACTGTCAATTGTATGATAGTTAGACTTTGGGCTATAAATCCCTTATGGATAAAGGGGGACGGTTTTAAGGACTATGGATAGGCCTTGAAATCGTCCAAAGTCTTATCAATTAGGGTATTGGATTGCTTAGGGCCTAAGTTATCCAATTAGGGTTTAAGGGTGAAACCCTAGGAGCCTCACTAGTATAAATAGACCCTATGGGTCAAAGGAAATCGGCACCTATGCTTTAGAAGAAACCCTTGCCGATTTTGATCCCCTCTCCTCTCTCTCAAATCATCCTCTTGCTAGTTGGTGTTTGTAAGCCATTAGAGGAGTGACAATTGTGACTCTAAAGCTCCAAGAACAAGAAGATCAAGCAAGTGATTCAAGGTAAACTTATAATTCGGATTTCTTATTGTTATTATACTCTATTAGTCATTAGAACTCTTGGATTCAATGTATGTTCAATTAGAGAAACCTAGATCCAAGCATTAGGGTTTGCATGTGCACATAGGAATGTTCATATGGCCAAAACCCATCAGTGGTATCAAAGCCTAGATTGGTTTCTATTGAATTGATGCATTGGTTGCTTGTTTGATGCTTGCTAAATTCGGATTTTATGTTTCTGTCTGATGGACTCGGCGAGTCCTATAGTGGACTCGGCGAGTAGGCTTGACTCGACGAGTCCATTGGGGTACTCGGCGAGTCTAAGTGTCAGAAAGAGCAAATATCGGGATTTCTTGCTGTTTATCTTTGAGATTATTGCCTTTATCATATTAGATCAATATAAATCCGATTTTATGATATATATGAGTATATTCTTGATCTAATTGAAGATATTTATCAATTAATAAAATATTTACTTCCTTATGTGATAATTGATTAACTATTTTGATTAAATTGGTAAATTATTTTGCAAGAAATTATTAAATAAATCAAATATGGATAATTATGTGATTAAATGTTAATTTGGATTAATTGTTATTTGATCCTCCATGTTTTGAAAAGTTTAAAACTTGCCCTCAAGTTTTGAAATTTATGTTTTGTGATTAAAAGTTTAATTTAGACAATTTAAATTTCAAACCCTAGAATTTTACAAGTTTAAAATTCAACCCTATACTAATATAATATTACAAGATTAATATATATATATATATATATATATATATATATATATATATATATATATATAATTAAAATGCTAGTCTTACCGTTAGTAGGCCTCATTCACGAAGCCGGTCTATAAGGTGGGTATAAGGTTGATGCCTATAAAATGGCGCTTAATGGGTGTACACTCACACCCACCGCTTGCTTGATCGGTGGAGGGTCGTTAGCCGAACGGGTAGGATAGGGCAACCTCATCTCTTCATTAAAAGTATAATATGAAATACAGAGTAACTACATGTTTTTCAAAATTCCCAATCCTAGTTACTTTAGGAAAAGTGAATTGATGAAATCCCATGAAATTACACTTTGCACCCTTGCTAAGAAGTTAGTGGAGCGTGTGTGGTTTACCGGCACACTAATTGGTTCTAAGCAAAGGTGACAAAGGGTGATTCATTGTTTATCATAGTTCGATGGAGCGTGTGTGGTTTACCGGCACACCGAATAGGTGATTGTTACAATGAAGGCACCATGTGAATTTGCATGGTAATTCACACCCACTTTGTGATCCTCGGTATCCCAGTCACAAACGAGAGGGGCATATCGAGATTTAAACATGTCATTGAAAAGTTTCAATGAATATCATCCAAACCTAGGAATTCTCAATACATTTAGAACTTAAAGTTATGTTTTCATGGTGGAGAATTAGTGAATCGTCATTCACTTACCTTCAAATTGTTTGCATGTTAGATTACGGCATCCCTTTTCTAATATGTAAATATTGTTGTTGGATCCTAGCCCTAATTTTTCTTATTGGGTGATAATTAGGGATTCAAATTCTAATCTATCTTTGTCCTTTCTATTTGTAGATGTCGAACGCGAACAACGCTGCTGCTAGTTCGTTCACATTGATGAGCCTTTTCCAAAAGGTGACTTTCGATGGAACAAACTTTAGCGAATGGATAAGATACATTCGCACAATTGCTCGCTACGAGGACAAGGAGTATTGCCTCGATGAGAAGCTCGAGAGGATCAACCCAGAAATCGCTACTCCGGCTGAAATGACTGCTTTTGAGACTCATAAACGTGATGCAATGAAGGTTCATTGCATCATGATAGCCATAATGAACGCCGAATTCCAAAAGTCCTATGAGGACATGTATCCATACGAAATGCACCAAGACTTGTTGGAGAGATACCACCAAAACGCGAGGCAGGAGCGTTACGAGATTTTCACTAACATGATTTCCGCCAAAATGGGTCATGGAGAATCTCTAACCGTGTACCTGCAAAAGATGCAAAGGTATGTTGATCATCTTCGCAAGTTGAATGTTGACTTTGGGGAAGACTTGGGGATCGACATGGTGCTTCACTCTTTGCCTCCGTGTTACAATCAATTTAGGATGACCTACCACATGAACAAAGAATAGGTCACCCTAAGTAAGCTCCAAGGTCTCCTTACGGTTGCTGAAATCAACCTCAAGGACAAGTCTGTTGTACCCACTCCCAATCCACCCACTGCTCCTGTTTTGGCCATTGGGCAAGGAAGAGGCAAGAAGAGGAAGGCTCCGTCTAAGAGCCATTGCAAGGGAAAGTCCCGAGATGGTTCCTCTTCTAGTGGAACCAAAGTTGATCCCGCTAAGCCTAACCCTAACCCGAAGGAGGCAGAGTGCCACCACTGCCACAAAATAGGGCATTGGAAGAGAAGCTGCCCAGACTACCTGCAAGCCATAAGGGAAGGAAAGATCAAGCCGTCTTTCGCAGGTATATACACAAATAAATCTAATGATTCATCTCATGCTATTTCTTGGGTCCTTGATACCGGTTGTGGTTACCACATTTGTTCTGAATTGCAGGGACTAAGAAGAAATAGGGATGTGGAGCATGGAAGAATAAATCTAATCATGGGGAACAGAAGATCGTCGCCTAAGACCAAGATTGGAGTGTATTCTTTAGTGCTTAGGAATGGTTTATGTTTAGATTTGAACAATTTTTGCTATTCGCCAGAAATGGCAAGAAACATCATTTCATTTCATGGTTTGTTTAGACAAGGTTTTAGATTTTCTTTTAATAATGAGAATAGTTCTATTCTTCCTTATCTAAATGGTGTCTTATATTTTGAAGCAATACTGTGTAATGGAATTTATGAAACTGTTATGATTGTAGATAACTTAGGAAATGATGTTTTATGCATGGATTCTTCCAATGGTATGGATAGAGCATCCTTGTGGCATTGTCGTCTTGGACATGTCAACAAGAAGCGCATAGCCCAACTCCAAAAGGATGGAGTGTTGGAGTCATTCGACCTTAGGGAAGATGACACATGTGAGTCTTGTTTGCTTGGAAAGATGACTAAATCACCCTTCACTAGTACATGTGAAAGGGGTGAGGGTCTATTGGACCTCATACATACCGATGTATGTGGACCGTTTAGATCAACCACAAAGGATGGGAACCGCTTCTATGTGACTTTTACCGATGACTATAGTAGATATGGGTATATCTACTTAATCAAGCAAAAGTCAGAAACGTTTAAAAAGTTAAAGAGTTCAAGAATGAAGTGGAGAATCAATTAGGCAGGAAAATCAAGATGCTTCGATCCGATCGAGGAGGAGAGTACCTAAGTCTTGAATTCCATGACTATCTCAAGGAGTGTGGAATAGTTTCACAATTGACGCCACCTAGGACACCACAATTGAATGGTGTGGGAGAAAGGCGTAATCGAACCTTGTTAGACATGGTTCGCTATATGATGAGTCGTGCTTCACTACCTATCTCATTCTGGGGGTATGCCTTAGAGACTGCCGCCCATATCCTTAACCGAGTCCCTACTAAGAAGGTTGCCAAAACACCTCACGAGATGTGGACAGGGAAAGCTCCCTCGTTAGCACATATCAAGGTTTGGGGTTGCGAGGCTTTCGTAAGACGAGATACTCATGACAAGCTCGAACCTCATAGTGAGCGATGTATTTTCATCGGCTACCCGCAGAAATCCTTTGGATATCTCTTCTATAGACAAAAGGACAATGTTGTCTTTGTTGCGAGGAGAGGAGTTTTCCGAGAGCGAGAACTCATAAGCCAAGGAGACAGTGGGAGGCAAATCGAGCTTGAAGAGATTCAAGAGTCGATAGATGAAGGAACCTCTACCGCTGGCACTCAACCCTAGGAGGAAACTCTGGTTGAACCGATTGACGAGTCATTACCTCTTAGACGTTCCGAAAGAGTTAGAGTTCAACCCCAGTTTTATGGTTTTCATATTACTACCGAAGGGGATACGTATATTAGTGATGGTACACTAATAAATCTAGATGAACCTAATAGCTATAAGGAAGCGATGGCAGGCCCGGAGTCTGCGAAATGGAAAGAGGCAATGGACAGCGAGATCCAGTCCATGTATCACAACCAAGTTTGGAATTTGGTTGATAATGTGCCCGGACGTAAGACCGTTGGGTGCAAATGGATCTTCAAGAAGAAGACCGACGTGGATGGAAACGTACACTCATATAAGGCGCAATTGGTTGTGAAGGGCTTTACTCAAACTCCTGGAGTTGACTATGATGAGACCTTCTCACCAGTTGCGAAGATAAAGTCTATTAGAGTGATGCTAGCTATTGCCGCATTTCATGATTATGAGATTTGGCAAATGGATGTCAAAACCGCTTTCCTTAATGGGAAGTTGGCTGAGGATGTTTACATGGCTCAGCCAGAGGGTTTTGTCGATCCGAAGCATCCAGATAGAGTGTGTAAGCTTGAGAAGTCCATTTATGGACTTAAGCAAGCGTCTCGCAGATGGAATCTTTGCTTCGATGAGAAAGTCAAAGAGTTTGGATTTGTACGAAGCGAAGATGAATCATGTGTATATGTCAAAGCCAGTGGGAGTATAGTAAGCTTCCTCGTTCTGTATGTCGATGACATACTACTCATAGGAAACGACGTCCCGACTCTGCAGGAGGTTAAGTCCTGGCTCGGGAAGTGCTTCGCTATGAAGGACCTTGGAGAGGCTTCCTATATTTTGGGAATAAGGATAGTGAGAGAACGAAGTAAGAGACTAATAGGACTTAGTCAGAACACTTACTTGGATAAAGTACTAAAACGTTTTAGTATGGAAAACTCGAAGAAGGGAGAATTACCGATACAAAGTAATGCTAAGTTGAGTAAGACTCAAAGTCCGAGTACCGAAGCTGAAATAGCAGAAATGAGCCGAGTTCCATACGCTTCCGCAGTTGGCTCAATCATGTATGCTATGACTTGTACTCGCCCTGATGTAGCCTTTGCTTTGAGCATGGTTAGTAGATGTCAAGGGAACCCTGGCAGAGCCCATTGGATTGCGGTTAAGAATATCCTTAAGTACCTTCGGAGGACAAAGGAATGGTTCTTGGTCCTCGGAGGGAGTGATGACTTGAAGGTGCGAGGGTATAGTGACGCCAGTTTTCAGACCGATAGGGACAACTACCGTTCGCAGTCGGGCTGGGTCTTTACCCTGAATGGAGGAGCAGTAACTTGGAAAAGTTCCAAGCAAGAAACCATAGTTGATTCAATGTGTGAATCAGAGTACATTGCAGCGAGCAAAGCGTCGAAGGAGGCTATATGGTTGAAGAACTTCATCGGTGATCTTGGAGTTGTACCTGCCATAAAGGAGCCCATGGAGATTTTCTGTGATAATGAAGGAGCAGTTGCCTTGACCAAGGAACCGAGGGATCATGGTAGATCTCGACATATCGACAAAAAATATCACTTTATTAGACATCGTGTAGAAGAAGGACAACTCTTGGTGAAGAGGATATCATCAGAAGATAACCCAGCATATTCGCTTACGAAGGGACTGAGTAGGGTTAAGCACTTGCAGCATGCTAGGAGTATTGGACTGAAGGATGATATTAGTATAGATTAGATAGTAGTAGAAACGTGTAATAGATAAATGTAATTAACATTTGATGATTAAATAAAAGAGTATTATTTATGAGTAATGTTACTGTCTTATGTTAATTGTTTAACTATTGTTTCACTTTGCATGTTTTGACTTCCAGAATAATTGAGTTTATTAAGAATAATCGAATTATTCAAATTGTCCACAATCGTTCATATGTTGGAAGTAGATATGAATGAAGATTGTCATGAAATGGTGTGTAGATTGTCTAAATGGTATTAGACATAGCAAAAGGTTGCTGCAACGTTCATGAGTGCTTATGAACTAGTTTTGAGCATTGGAACAAACCCACGCTTGCTGGAATCACCTTATGGAATGTGATAAAAAGGGTGATCGCAAGACGATAATATCATATGGTCTTAAAATCAAGATATATGGTTTGTTATTTGTTAATTGGTTGTACATTGATAATGCGAAACTGCATCAGTAACTTGATGTTATAAAACGCATTGTTGTGTATAGTTGATTAATGAATAAGTAAATGCATATAAGTCGAAGTTTATCTGTTACTTTTATCCTAAGAGGGTAAAAGCAATATCTCGGCCGCTCGATGATTTGATTTGACTTATGTGTCGGGCCCGGTCAGAACTGAATTGATGTGTTCGATTAAGTTCTATGTCAAATGAATCGGAGATCGAGAAACCAAATGCTAGACAAATTGGTTCCATAGAATTGTCAGCATGATATCTAAACAGAGGACTGTACGATCCCTTATCAAAAGGACAAGATTGATTAGATCAGAGTTTGACAGCGTCTTTGAGAGCTACGATTGCTAATCGGATTATACTTGTGTATATAGTTACTAGACTTATCCAAGTGGGAGACTGTTGGAATAATGTCTAAGGCTGCAACTATATTAGGCAAGTATTTGACCCGGTTGTGCATGGTCCTTTTGGGTTGCCTTCACCATAGCAACTTGACAGGATGATTTATTATGAGAGAAGAAATATTATTAATATATTATGAGAATAATATAAGGAATAATATTATTATTATTTGATTAATATAAGTCATAAATTAATTAAGAATTAATTTGGTGACTTAAAGAGATTAATTGAATAAAGGGGCATAAACTGTCAATGGTATGATAGTTGGACTTTGGGCTATAAATCCCTTATGGATAAAGGGGGACGGTTTTAAGGACTATGGATAGGCCTTGAAATCGTCCAAAGTCTTATCAATTAGGCTACTGGATTGCTTAGGGCCTAAGTTATCCAATTAGGGTTTAAGGGTGAAACCCTAGGAGCCTCACTAGTATAAATAGACCCTAGGGGTCAAGGGAAATCATCACCTATGCTTTAGAAGAAACCTTGGCCGATTTTGATCCCCTCTCCTCTCTCTCAAATCATCCTCTTGCTAGTTGGTGTTTGTAAGCCATTAGAGGAGTGACAATTGTGACTCTAAAGCTCCAAGAACAAGAAGATCAAGCAAGTGATTCAAGGTAAACTTCTAATTCTAACTTCTTATTGTTATTATACTCTATTAGTCATTAGAAGTCTTGGATTCAATGTATGTTCAATTAGAGAAACCTAGATCCAAGCATTAGGGCTTGCATGTGCACATAGGAATGTTCATATGGCCAAAACCCATCAGGACCCTCTTGTCCGGTCTGGGTGAGAACCCTCCGGTCTTACTACTCGTTGGACCCTTCGGTCCGGTCTAAGTGAGGACCCTCCGGTCTCATAGTTCGTTGGACCCTCCGGTCCGATCATAATATAGCACAGTTCGTTGGAGCCTCCGATCTGGTCTAAATATCACATAACATAGCACACAACACATATCACACATAAAATGCATAACTCAGGCAAGCACATAAGACCCTCTGGTCACACATAATTACCACTCTAGGTAAAGTATAATGAGAAGACTCACCTCGAATGATAAACAGCCCCCTATAAATGTTGCCGCTACGCATCGTCTACTAACTCTGTGCCAACCCACAATTAACCCAATTAGGAACTAAGTCCAACTCTCACTCAAAAGGTCCAAGAAAGACCACCGATCATCCCATCAAAAACCTAAAACCCATTGGTTCCACCAAGGCCCAAAATATCTTTGGCCCATAATATCTGACTTATGATGACCCAAATGGCCCAATGACCCAAGGTGTGTCCCAACCGTAGCCCAACCATGGCCCAAGGACACAAAACCCATACTGACAGAGTACGTGGGGCGTACCTCTACGTACGCTAAGCGTACTGGCAACATGGTGAGTACGCTGGGCGTACCTTCACTTACACTCAGCGTAATTCCCCTGTTACGTCCTTTTTCCATTAAGCACTTATTACACCACTCCAGAGGCTACAAACTCAGATCCAGGTCCTTTTCCATGTCTTATTCCATAAAGTCACTGACTTGGTGACTTTACTTGGCCCAAACAACTCAAACTCCAAAAATGATCTTCTACTTTCATAAAGAGGCCTAGATCTCATGCATGATTATGAATGTACTAGCAAGTTCGAAACTTTATTGGTTATGAAACACTATTATCCTTGAGGGTGCCAACCCTAAGCTCAGAAATGAGATTTCATCATAAAGGTCCCATCTTGGGACCCAAAATGACTCCAAAACTAGATCTATGCATCCTATAGTAAAGTCATGAACTTTATACCCCCAAAGAGTCCCAAATGATGATGTTATTCCAGATCTATGAGCTCCAACTTCGAAAGTGTTGGTCAAAAATATGGTTTATACTTTACTTTTCTAGGAAAATGTACTTTTCTGTAATATTTTATGAGTTTACGGTCAGTGGGTGTTTACGGCCGTAAACCCATTTACGGCCCATGTTCTCCGGCCCATGTTCATCTTGTGTGTGTGTATATATATATATATATATATATATATATATATATATATATATATAGGTGTTAAGGGTGAGGAGTAGAGATTGATGATGAACACATAGAATAGAGGAGCTTAAGTGTATGCATTTGAAGGTGTTCTAGAGAGAGAGAGAGAAAAGTGAGTGTGTGTAAGTGTATGTGAATCTCATGTAAAGGATCATCATTCTATTCATTAATACATTGAGATTCATATTATTCTTCTTCTCCTTCTCTTCTATTTGATCTGACATCATCCGTTTGATTGGGATTCCGCACCATTAAACGGATCTGATTGATACACAAGTAGATTGGGGACTTACAAGTGGTATCAGAGCTTGGATTGTATCAGTCAATTTTGTCAGATATGGAGCTGATTTGATCTTATTTTGGAAAGATTCTTGCGTTTTTGGATAGATCTCTGAAAATTAGGGGGGGTTTGTTCTTCGCGTTTTTCGTAAAAACGAGTTTCTAATCGAGTTTTGGAGCAAAAATGGTGAAAACGTCGTTTTTTTTTATTTGAAGCTGTGTTTACGGTCCTTGAAGAGTTTACGGTCCGGAGTTCCGTAAATGTGTTTACGGTCACCATAGTTTACGGCCATAAATGTGTTTACGGTCGCCGGAGTTTGCGGCCTCGGTTCAGTGAACGGCTAGGGTAGCCGGCTCAGCAGCAGCAATCTTCGCCTCGCACAGCAGCTTCGCACACGCGCCTCATCCTCGCTTCGTAGCTATCCTTGCAAAGAGCAGCTTCGCATTAAAAATATTGAAACGGATTGGGGGGTGCCGGGGATCGAACCTGCAACCTCTGGTTGAGGAACCCAACGCTTTACCAACTCCTCTAAGCATCCGTGTTGTTCCTTAACTACCGTTTTTTATTCTTAAAGACTCCCATTCGGTTCCAAACTTTCGCAAATTTAACACTTTTAACCCCAAAAATCAATTTCTTTCATTTTTAAATTTCTTTTTCAACCAAAATTTATAGTTTTAAAATTTTGACTTTTATTTTTGACTTTTTACTTAAATTTCTGACTTTGACTTTTAAAATTTGACCTTTAACCTTAAGCTTTGACTTTCTCATTTAACTTTTAAATTTTCAAATTTAGCTTTTTGGTTTGACTTTTAAGTTTGACTTTTCAAGTTTGAATTTTGAGTTTGACTTTTTAAATTTGACTTTTAAGGTTGACTTTTGAGGTTTATAGTGAAAGGACATTTTTAAATTTAAAGTTTGACTTTTAAGTTTGATTTTGGCTTCTAGTTGTGTTTTTGAATGGTTTTTGAGGTCTACATGGGAATTGAAGACATGAAACAGAGTCGTCAGGATATGTTAAGACAAAATTTCAACATGTTCGATTATATCCCTGGAGAAACCCTGGAAGCTCAGTTGCAGCGATTTACCACACTCACTATTGAGATGAATATAATTGGGATCTTCTTGACCAAATCTGAGAAAAACAAAAAGTTGCTGAATGCACTTCCGAAATCGTGGGATATGAACGTGGCTGACGTCAAGAAGACAAAAGATCTCAATCGTCTTAGTCTTGCTGATATAATTGAAGAATTTGACGCTTTGAATTGTCGAAAAACAATGAGTTCCACAAACATTCCGGTCAATGAAGTTTCATGTTCTCAATCATGTGAAGTTTCATGTTCTCAATCATGTGAAGCTACGATTAAACTTCTTCGTGAACATAATGATTTATTAACAAAGGAAGTTGAGGACCTGAGATATGAAGGATATCAACTCAGGAAAGGACAGAAATCCCTGAAGGCCCAGTTAGAAACAAAAATAAAGGATTTTAAGAGAATTCAGATAGAATACAGTGAAAAATGTGAACTTTATGACTATATTAAGAGACAACTTGATGTTGTAACCGAAGAACTTGACGCTTTGAAAATTAAGTGTGGAAAAACAGATGTTAGTTTCAAAAATTATACTGCATCAAGTAAGACAGTCAACTCCTTATTTGAAACCCAATTAATATTCAAAGATAATCAAAACAAAGGTCTAGGGTATGATAGTGTTCCTCCACCTTTCAATCATAACTACACATCCATCCCTACGACACAAGAAGAAATTGACAGGGAGGCACATCTTCAATATGGCAAACCAGCTGGATTTGTGTCAGGAGGTATTCAGGTTGAAAATACTAATGTTTCTGCTTCATGTGCAGGTAAATTAGCAGAAGATGAGAACAAGGAGAAAACCATTGAACAAACCAACATCTACTTGAACTCTGAATTTGTTGCTTCGAACTCAGTTGTTTCTGATCAACCTGCTGTTGAGAAATACAGGCCACCAATTCCAGCAAAATAGAGTGCCTCCTACAATTATGATTGTGGGAACAATAACAGACAAGGCAAGGTTACGCCACCAGGGGCAAGAAGAAACAACTTCACAGTGAAGAAAAAGACATGTTTTCACTGTGGAACACCTGGACACATTGCCCGAAACTGTCCAAATCGCGCATACGTTCCTTATTATGCACAAGGCTGGCAGAATGCTCCAAGAGGGAGATACTTCAAAAGAAACCCCTTAAGGTCACGTTCAGACCATGATGACTGGAACGCACAGAAGGGTAAGAATCAAACCCACAAGGCCAAGAATCCGAATCCCAAGGGCAAGAAGGGAATGCCGGCCAAGAAGCCCAATCCAAGAGATGCTCCACTAAAACAAAGACCAGTTACGTCAAAGTCATCTCAACAGCTGACATCAAAATCAAAAGCAAGTACTGAGCCACCCATCGGATCGAAAAAGGAATGGGTTAAACCCAACTACAAATGGGTTCCAAAGGCTCACTCTCCCAAATCTTCTAACAATTTTAATATTTCTACATCTTCTGTTTGTGATAAGCAGGACATGTTATGGGAGAGAGTACCGTGCAAAGATGAAAAAGGTCAACCTAGTTTCAAAATGGATTGGGTTCCAAAGACCAACTAATCCTACTCTGTGTCGGAGCAGCTATGGAGGCATATCATCATACTTCGGTTTGTTGGTAGTGGCTGTTCCAGGCACATGATAGGGGACATCTATCAACTGTACAACATTCAAACCTTTGTTTGAGAGTATGTGTCCTTTTGTGGGAAAGGAAGAAAGGAAGAGATCACTCATGGGGTTAGTGCTTAATGACATGAAGAATTTTCGGATCTATTCTGAGATTACGTGTGTTGTTCTCAGACCTTCTGGATGCAAATTCAATCGGTGACTTACGGTTTGAGTTTTCTTCTCTATACTCCTGAGTTTTTCTTAAGCTGATTCGCTTTAAAGGCTAATTTTTGTTTTAGGATAGTTTAAATTTGCGCATTTACTTTCGTTTCTCTCATATGCACAAATTTAGGGGGGGGGGGGGGAAATAAAAACAAAACAAAAATTAGAAAATTTAAAAAAATCCAAAAACATTAGAAAATCAGAAAATCAAAAAAATATGTTGGTTATGAAATGTGCTTGAGGGTGATGTTTTGGGAAGTGATATTATCAAGTAATAACAGGAAATCTGATTCTGCGTAATGTACCCAAAATTGAATAGTCTATGCTATGGGTTTGATGCGTCGGTAGGCATGAAAGATTCTAAATGGACATGACTAGGCATAGTTGAACTTAGGAATGTTATAGACTTGAAAAATCTTGACCTAGTTAGATCCGTTTAGCCTGACAATACGACGTTTGGATAGATTGAGCAGGGAGATATATGGGAATCTACTCGTCACATTAAATGAACCCGTATCTGGAACCGTGAATTAACTTTTCCTCGATGTGCGGATTCTATCCTTAATTCCGATATTGATGGGGCAACTGGTAAATTCTGATGAATTAGGTCTGTAGAAAATTGTTTTCTTTCTCTATCTTTCTGTTAGTCATATGTTACCTCCTCTGCGTGACTCAAAATCCGACCTGGACTGTAACATATGCAACTCTATTTCTCTGCATCTTCTATCTATGCAATTCTTTCTATCTTTTAGCCATATATTGTCTCCTTTGCGTGACTCACAATCCGACCTGGTACACAGTATATGCACCATTCTTTTTCTCAATCCCTCTAAAACTTCAGTTAGTCATATGTTCCACCCTCTGCGTGATTGGAAGAGATCCGACCTGGGTGCATAGCATATGCATTCTAAATCTATCGTCTCTCTTAATGATTGGCTGCTCACCCGATGTAAGGAGTACTCTGGAAGTCCTTGATTACCGGAGCATATCAGGAAGCGGGAACCATTTTCTAGTACAATTAAAAATTAAACACTTACAGATTTTCTATAGATCTCGCTGCTCAATTTAGGTGGACAACAATATCCCTATTCGTCGTCAGCTGAATGGTCCTTAAGAAATAGTTTCTAAGAACTTAGGATCATTTTGTCTTATAACTAATACTATGTCCTAATTTTGTCACAATTTTTCATGTTTAAGTGGACAACAATACCGGCGATCGACCAGACAAAGACGTGAAGATAGAAGGTACCGACAAGCGGATAAAGACTGTCTAAAAACTTTGATCCCAAATCATTCTTAAAGTTAGATATCATTTTATTTTTGTTAAATTTGTTCATAGTTTTCTTCTAATTTAAATATTAGGGGAGAATTAAAAATTTTAAAAACCAAACAAAAAAAATAGTGTTATTTCTGTTTTATTTCTTTTTCAGAAAATATGAAAAATCCAAAAAAATATTGTGTGCTAAATTTTTCTTTTAGTTTTGTTTTGTCTTGAAAAGTGAATTCAGGTGTAGATGAGACTCACAGAGTTTGTGTCGAAAATTTCTGAGCGAAGGCTTCATCCGTGAGCATCGAAGAATTCACATTCGAAGGAGCAAGAAATGAAGATTATTCTTTGGACATTCAATCCTTCAACCCCAGAAGAAAGGTTAAGCTGACTTGAAGATTATGTGACAGATTGCATTGAAGCCTCCTCAATCAGTCTGCTGCTATCTTGAACCTGCTGAAGTGATCCAGAAGAATTGTTCTCTTTGAAGATTCTTAAGCTGAAAGAGCTATTTTTCAAGAATCAGTACATCAATCCTCCTCACCCAATGTGCGTTCAAAGTCAAATTTTGAAGAAAAGCCCAAGTGATCAAGATGAAGTCATTCATTAAAGATAAATGTTGAAGCCAATCTCCCAATGAAGATTAACAAGAAAAGCAACTACTTTTTTAAGGAGAGCTTGTTGGGTCATTTAGAAAAGAAAGTTATAAACCAAGGGGGAGATTGTTGGGTCAAAAATATGGTTTATACTTTACTTTTCTAGGAAAATGTATTTTTCTGTAATATTTTATGAGTTTACGGTCAGTGGGTGTTTACGGCCGTAAACCCATTTACGGCCCATGTTCCCCTTGTATATATATATAGGTGTTAGGGGTGAGGAGTAGAGATTGATGATGAACACATAGAATAGAGGAGCTTAAGTGTGTGCATTTGAAGGTGTTCTAGAGAGAGAGAAAAGAGAGTGTGTGTAAGTGTGTGTGAATCTCATGTAAAGGATCATCATTCTATTCATTAATACATTGAGATTTATATTATTCTGCTTCTCCTTCTCTTCTATTTGATCTGACATCATCCGTTTAATTTGGATTCCGCACCATCAAGCGGATCTGATTGATACACAAGCAGATTGGGGACTTACAGAAAGTTCTTGCTTGCCAACTTCTTCTTTTCTTTCTTCCACGTTTACACCACCAAAATGAGCTTCTTAAGGAAAAAATCACTCAAGAATGAGGGGATAAGGCGTTCTACGGTTATCTGAGGGTAAGGGAAAAAATAAGGAGGCTAGGGCTTGAACCAATATGTCCTTTATATAGTGGCACATCCTAAAATTAGGGTTTCTGGACATTGGACGTACGTTGGGCGTACATCCTGTACGCCGGCCGTACGCCAGAAGGCACCCGCGATCTTTTCCTGTCATACGTTGGGCGTAACCCAGCTTATGTTGGGCGTACCCATACGAGTTCCAATTTGCGTGCATGGTCCTCCATGCCAACTTTACTCCATAAGGGACCATTTATGCCAATAACTTGCAAGTGTCAAAACTCCCTCACCTGATCTCCGTTTCCGACGCACTTTATATCCGAGAAACTCTACACTTCCATCAACTTTATTCCTCCAGCGCCTTTAACAATACATTTGGATCTAAAGCACAAACCGAACTCTTTTATCACACAACCTACCTTACCCATATCCCAAAAAGGCCTAAACCTTTATCCCTCAAATCCTCAAAGCCTTCTCATACTCGGATTAAGGCCCACGTGCCTTAATTCACAAAACAATCTGGAACAAGATGTTATAATTCTCCCCCGCTTAAATTAGATTTTGCCCTCGAAATCGTTCTTTTTCTTCGCATAGATCAAAACAATTAACCCGAGAAGCACAACCGGAAAATCTCTTCACATTCAACGATCCTTCTCCCAAGACATCCGAAACCAAATAGAAACTCCCAAACCGATGAAGGATGGACCTCTTTTTCCCGCGGAGGTATCCGCTCTAGCTTTCCAAAATTGGAAGACCATAATGGTCTGTCCCCCCGCCGAACCGCCCATGCAGAATATCACCTTGATAATCACTCATTGAAAAACAGACTCGGATAAAAGACTTCCAACTCTGAGTACCAGGTCAGCTCCCGACCTTACAGTTTAACCTCCAACGGCTACCCCTTGCACACCCAATATGATAACTTTACAACCCTCCGATTCACAATAGCTACCTCAGCTCATCGTGACTCATAAGTCACGTATTTCACTTTACCCCAAGCGAATACTACAATTTATTTGATATCGTCTCACCTTCAACATCTGCCGTCTACCAACCACTGATTCCATGCGTTTTGCGGTTCTTCCCATACTGACGAGCTAACTCACTCTGGTTTAACACATCTGATGGAGAATAATACTTCTAAAAATGAACCCATCTACAAATCTGAAACCTCATCTTGCCTACTAAACACACGAACGAATCCAGACTCAAGCTCTAGAGTCAGATTCAACAACAGAGTTGGGTTCACTCAATTCTAATCTAATACTCAAGTCATGACCCAAGATTCGCAATCCATGCATACACCACTTCTCCAATTCCCTTCGGTTGCGATAACCACGACTCAGCTCAGAATATAGTGATTCCTGACAAATATGAAGACCTCGGACTCACCCCTGGTTCAACCACAAAGCTCCCAAGACTCAATCATTAGGGCTACCCAAGCCTAAAACCCTTATGGGTCATGCTTTAACTAGTGTATAATACGGATCCCCATGATATCATAACATTCTATCTCACTGACTAGTGAGTACTACGGCTCCCCGTAGTATCACAACACTCTCTCGCTGACTAGTGAGTACTACGGCTCCCCGTAGCATCACAACAACCTTTCACTAAATACTGAGTACTACGGCTCCCCGTAGCATCACCACAACCTCTCACTGAATAATGAGTACTACGGCTCCCTGTCGCATCACCACAACCTCTCATTGAATAGTGAGTACTACGGCTCCCCATAGCATCACCACAACCTCTCACTGAATAGTGAGAACTACGGCTCCCCATAGCATCACCACACCCTCTCATTGAATAGTGAGTACTACGGCTCCCCGTAGCATCACCACAACCTCTCACTGAATAGTGAGTACTACGACTCCACGTAGCATCACCACACCCTTTTGCACTAACTCATTGAGACTGCAGCTCCCCGCAGTCTTACCGCACTTGCTCTTACCACTTCACAATCTCATCCGCAGGTTAATGCCACACTGCGATCATCAACTCATGCTCTGTGGTCCCATATAGATAGGTGTACACACCTACCCAAATTATGCATCACCACCCCTGACGACAACTGCCATGTCCAAACACTTTCCCGTGCTGCAATTCATATTCTCAAATAATCCCGCTTGATGTCAATTAGCTGAAAAGGCTCCCACTGGAACCGTAAACACCTGATACGCCATTCGCCATCTCATAACTCAAGTCTCAAAATAATCCAAAATTTAGAACATCATACTCGGATACCATCACAAAACCTCATGATGTCATGCCTCAACCACTGATCTCCTACTTACGCCATCATACACAGATACATCAATGCATTCTTTCAGAATCCCATAACTAATCTTCAGTTCACACAACACGTAACTTAGGAATATTTCAACTCTCAATTGAAACACGGAAGAATCGTCAATGACTCAGAACACATTTACGAACATCTGAAACTCCCTCCTCTATTGCTCAAAATTTCATGCAAGAATACCCATACCGAACCAGAAACTGGTTGCCCAATCAACTTCTACCCTTCCCTAAGTGCATATAACAACCCATAAATTGAACCAGAAATTCTTAACCGTCGAAAGTATCCTTACGAGCCACCACACGGTCTTCAACCAACGGCCACCTACCATGGGGACACTCATCCTTTCCTTAAAACATACAACATGCAGTATCTCGCTTTGCCCTCGTCTCGACCACCAATAACCCTGTCCACATGTGTCCGTACCGTAGGTCTCCCTAACCATTTCTCTGACCGCACTTGAACGGATCGTTGATCCCCCCAATAGAATACCCAATTCTCCCCACTCAGGATTCGAACCATCACCGATTGGCATGCCAACAATCTATTCCATAGACTGTTTCACCAGGCATGTCACACTTGACTTTTGAAATGTACTACGCAATCACTCAAGGACCTTCCCAATGGAACCAAGCAACCTCCAAATACCTTGTCTCTGACCAAAAGTCTCGAATTCCTCCCAATGCAGGAATAATCATAAAAGTAAGAGACCTCACTTCTCATAACCGACACACAACTTAGGCAACGAAAGCCACTACTCTGAAATGCTCCTCTTGATTTCCTGACACCGCTTCTAACACATACCCTACTATACTCAAATAGGGTATATGCTGACCCTTGATCAGCTTAGTCACCACTGATGATCCTCGCTTACTGTAATACTACCTTGCGGTAGACATACTCCCTAGATACTCTGGTGAAAGATCGCATCCAATGCTTCCCCACAGATTTTAAACCCAAGCTCAGAAATCAGAAACTCATTATCTCTTCTACTTCTCACAAGAAACGAAAGTAGCGCACTCTGGTCACAGAAAGTGACATCTCCTCTATCGTCTGATTGCTCAATTTAGATCGTAATCCTCCATAAAGCACCATCTTCTACTCATCCCTGAGTCTTGCGACCCCAACTGGCATCTCACCAAAAATCCCTTGGAAACTAACTCGTTTTCCCTCACAAGGTACGCTCCATTGAAACTCGTTCAACATGGCCCTCTAGCCCCATACTCTTTCACATCTCATCTCAGTCTAACCAATCACAACGGAATAACTGGTAAAACTAGAAGCAATAACCGCCACAGGTCATGGTACTCAAACCATGTGGCCACCTCTCGATCTGCTATAAGCCATGGTACCCGAACCATTTTATCTCCTCTTAATCTGCTACAAATCATGGTACTCGAACCATGTTCTATCTTCTTAACCCGCTACAATCATGGTACTCGAACCATGTTCTCTTTTCTCAATCCACTACGAATCATGGTACTCGAACCATGTTCTCTCTTCTCAATCCACTACCTATCATGGTACTTGAACCATGTTCTCTTCTCAATCCACCACGTAGAACTTCTGGAATTCTCCCTGTTTTAAGTATGGGTCCTCTGCTTTCAGTAGTGCGGGCTCATACTACCTGCCACATCTACCCATACTTTCCACATGGATCGTCCCAGGATTCCTAACTAGCTGTTCAACCTTCTCGTTCACCAATCTTGTTATACAAGTTCGCCCTCCAGCGAATACTCTCCTTTTTCAGCATACTCATCTGACTAAGTTCACTCCCTAGGCTCTTCATAGGTTCTCTCACTTTCCTGTCCTCAGCTGCTGAAGAACTCCTTATGATGCCAGCCATCTACCTCCTGAATATCGTCATATTCACTCAGTAGCTGACTCCCATCATCGAGAGTTCCACAAAGCACGAAGCAAGCAACATTCGGGCATCGGGTAATCTCCACCAGCACATAAAACCCCTCTAGGTTATTACCCCAATTGCTCTCCTCATACTCGAAGGATATCACCGAACTCAAGCAATTTTACCCTACGCAGGCATCTGACTACCCACTCATTAGACTCCTCAAATGCTCATCTAGGTATCTCTCCTAGATTACTCCTCTACTTGAATCCCTCTCTAAAAAGGATTCCTGTTGGATACTCTTACTCCGCACATACTCAAAAGCAAATCACAGATAGTAGCAACTCCAAGGCTAAGGCATCACAAATAAGGCCACTCTAGTACTAAAATATGAAATACCTAGCCTATCTCTAGCATGAATAATATCTCATAACACAAAAGTAAGGGTATTTTGAGAAATCACCGTTCGGGCTCCGGCTGATTGTACACACTGTTCCAACTCGTTTTCTCTTAAACTCTTTCTTATTTTAGAAAAATTAATCTCTTTGAAAATCTTTCTCAAATCCTCAGTTTGAGTTCAAACACACCCGGAGGTGCATCCGAATCCCTCAAACCAAGGCTCTGATACCAACTTGTAACACCGTAAATTTTCAAAAAAAAATTACATTTAAATATCACATAATTCTCATAACATGTTTCACATAAATCCCATTTAATTTATTTACAAAACACAACTTTAGAATTAATTAATAATAATCCAGGATCCTCAAATCATAACTCCTTCTCTGGTGTGTACAATCGAGCTGATACCTTCCCGCGATTCTGAGAAAAACTTGAAACACATAACACATAACACGGTAAGCACGAAGCTTAGTGAGTTCCCCAAAATACCACACAAACATATTAGCCACTCGATGCTATAACGCCGTAGGACCCTCCGGTCCGATGTGTCTCAGCGGGACCCTCCAGCCCCATGGCTCGTTGGACCCTCTTGTCCGGTCTGGGTGAGAACCCTCCGGTCTCACTACTCGTTGGACCCTTCGGTCCGGTCTAAGTAAGGACCCTCCGATCTCATAGTTCGTTGGACCCTCCGGTCCGGTCATAATATAGCATAGTTCATTGGAGCCTCCGGTCCGGTCTAAATATCACATAATATAGCACGCAACACATATCACACATAAAATGCATAAATCAGGCAAGCACATAAGACCCTCTGGTCACACATAATTACCACTCTAGGTAAAGTATAGTGAGAAGACTCACCTTGGATAATAAACAGCCCCCTATAAATGTTGCAGCTATACATCGTCTACTAACTCTGTGCTAACCCACAATTAACCCAATTAGGAACTAAGTCCAACTCTCACTCAGAAGGTCCAAGAAAGACCACCGATCATCCCATCAATAACCTAAAACCCATTACCAAGGCCCAAAATATCTTTGGCCCATAATATCTGACTTATGATGGCCCAAAAGGCCCAATGACCCAAGGCGTGTCCCAACCGTGGCCTAAGGACACAAAACCCATATTGATAGAGTACGTGGGGCGTACCTCTACATACGTTAAGCGTATAGGCAAGATGGTGAGTACGATGGGTGTACCTGCACATACGCTCAGCGTAATTCTCCTGTTAAGTCCTTTTTCCATTAACCACTTATTACACCACTCCAGAGGCTACAAACTCGGATCCATGTCCTTTTCCATGTCTTATTCCATAAAGTCACTGACTTGGTGACTTTACTTGGCCCAAACAACTCAAACTCCAAAAATGATCTTCTACTTCCATAAAGAGGCCTAGATCTCATGCATGATTATGAATGGACTAGCAAGTTCAAAACTTTATTGGTTATGAAACACTTTTAGCCTTGAGGGTGGCAACCCTAGGCTCAGAAATGAGATTTCATCATAAAGGTCCCATCTTGGGACCTAAAATGACTCCAAAACTAGATCTATGCATCCTTAAGTAAAGTCATGAACTTTATACCTCCAAAGAGTCCCAAATGATGATGTTATTCCAGATCTATGAGCTCCAACTTCGAAAGTTCTTCCTTGCCAACTTCTTCTTTTCCTTCTTCCAAGTTTACACCACCAAAATGAGCTTCTTAAGGAGAAAATCACTCAAGAATGAGGGGATGAGGCGTTTTAAGGTTATATGAGGGTAAGGGAACAGATAAGGAGGCTAGGGCTTGAACCAATATGTCCTTTATATAGTGGCACACCCTAAAACTAGGGTTTCTGGACATTTGACCTACGCTGGGTGTACATCTTGTACGTCAGGCGTACACAAGAAGGCATCCGCGATCTTTTCCTGTCATACGTTGGGCGTAACCCAGCTTACGCTGGGCGTACCCACACGCGTTCCAATTTGCATGCATGGTCCTCCATGCCAACTTTTCTCCATAAGGGACCATTTATGCCAATAACTTGCAAGTGCCATAACTCCCTCACCCGATGTCCGTTTCCGACGCACTTTATATCCGAGAAACTCTACACTTGCATCAACTTTATTCCTCCAATGCCTTTAACAATACATTTGGCTCTAAAGCACAAACCGAACTCTTTTATCACACAACCTACCTTACCCATATCCCAAAAAGGCCTAAACCTTTGTCCCTCAAAGCCTCAAAGCCTTCTCATACTTGGATTAAGGCCCATGGGCCTTAATTCACAAAAGAATCTGGAACAGGATGTTACAACTACCTTCCATACCTATCCATACTTTCCTCAAGAACCGTATGGAGTCCTCTAAGTCACCTACTCATAATAATACTCTCAATACTTGCTCAACAACATAGCAATTGCGCTAAAATACTTCCTAGGATCTCCTAGGACTCCCCACCTCCCCTGCCATCAACTGCTGAAGGACTCCAATCAATGTTAGCTAACCGCTTCATGAATACAATTACATGAAACAAAACTTAAATAATCTTTCAACTAAAAGACCCAACCCTGCAACGGTTAGACTCAAACGAGAGTTGCAAAATAGGACCGCATCCTTCACTTTAAGATTATTTAACCTTTGTAGCATGTAATTTAACGTATGAATTTGATAGCTAGCTCACATCAATGTGGATCCCATAAAGCATAAAGCAAGCAACATTCAAGCAGTGGAGTCGACTAGCACTAAGACATACTAAAATCAGGCAGGTCCTCACATGAAAATTCTGACCACTAGGCCCAAGCATCTAGTATACACCTTCATCCTGCCCTCACGCTCTCAAAAGTGGCTAATCATTCCTCATGCCATCCTGCTACGAACTGCACCCACTCATGAAACTTTCACCAACCCTATCGAATACTTGATTCTACCATGAGCCCTTTATCAACCAAGAACAGGAAATAAGGCTAAACCAAACATTCTCAGGCTATAGAATCTTAGTTATGTACAACTATGAGGCATACACTAAGAAACTACAATTATGATGGCAATTGAGTATAAGAAAGAAACCCTAGGCTACCAAGTATCATATAATCAGGAAAGTCTATCATACAAATCCTGAAGATCCCTAGACTATTAGTAGAATGATGTCTTAACATATCATGACATCAAATAACAGTGTGGTAATTTGGGGTCTACTTATTGTCTCCGACTGATCGTACACATCACATCCTCTTTTGGTTATTTTGAAAACAACTTTGAAAATCATTTTTAAAACCGTTTTCCTTAGTTTGAGACTGGATTCACACGAGTGCTCCTCTATTTCACTCAAACCAAGGCTCTGATACCAACTTTAACGCCTCGAAAATCACAACCAATTTAAACTTGTCAAAACAACCCATTTACTAATAAAAGTGTTTACAAAACAATTGTATCCAAAAACATGATTTAAAATTACAGTCTCTCAAGATCCAATCAGTAGTAAAACCAAGGATGTGTACGGTCACGCCTTTGCCTTGTCACCGTCCTCTGAAGAACCTGAAACCCTAAAATAAAATTGTAAGCACGAAGCTTAGTGAGTACCCCCAAAGTACCAACACACAAACATATAACATATACAAATAACAGCATGTACTGGGTCCACAACTAAAAGACTGGATTACCCATGAGCTCACAGTCTGATCCTGGCTTGCATATCAGACCCACAACTCATATTTGGCTTGCTCATCAGCCCACATCATAAGTCTAGCTTGTCCTTGGGGCTCACAACTTATGTCTAACTTGCTTCCTGACCCAATCAGTCATTGGACTAAAATACCCTCAAGTCCTCGGTATGAGTCTGGCATACCACCCAATCCTCAGCTCATATCTGGAATGCACCTAAGACCTTAGTATGAGTCTGGCATGCCCTACCCGGACCTCAACTCATATCTAAAATGCTCCAGGATTTGTTGGCTACACTACGAAGAAGTACACCTCAACACAACACAATATGCCGATATATAACATATAACAAACATACATAGATAATCATGCATACAAAATCACATGTAGTCCTACAGATCTACCAGACTAGCACATCGACAACTAGCATATAACCATGCAGATCTATTCCATACTCAGCATATCAGTGTATAGCATGATACCAATCTAATGGGCCAGCTTTGGTGCCTTCGACCCGTAAGTACAGTGAGGAAAACTCACCTGAAGCGGATGAATATCTCAGACAAATGCTCGAACCGTTGATCCGAAAATCCCCGCGCGCTAGCACCATTAAATATCATCCAATTAGTAATTGAATCTCGACCTATAATCAAGAATCTGAATTACTTGCCTAATGACCAGGGTAAAAGACCATTTTACCTTTTTTCTTACTTGACCCAAAACTAAGGCCCGATATGGCCCAACTTCCAATTTGGGCCCAAAAACCATCATGAATCAAATTCCAAGAAAGCCCAACAAGGCCCAAACCAAAAGACCCAAAATTACACATCCTGGGGAGTACACCTCGCGTACTCACCCTCTAAGCGCAATGTATAAGTCTCTAAAGCATGAAACTCAATTTACGTTGAGCATACTTCTGAGTACGCCCAGCGTACTCATCAGGGGCAAAAAATTCACATTAAGCTATTATTGGGTTAAGTTAAAGGCACCCAACCACTTCTCTTAACCCTTAACAATGTCTTAACCCATAAAGTCAAAACCTTTAAGGCTTTGCATGGCTAAAGATGGCTAAACCTCCAAAATCCTTCCTTTCACAACACTCAAAACTACTTAACTCTTTCATGGTGCTAAGGAAACGATCAAGCAAGCATTTTTATGGCTCAATACACTTCATGACCGCAAAAAAGGACAATTAATATGCTTTGGAGTACTCCATACTCACAAAGATCCAAACTTTAGGACAAAAGCTTATGAAACTATGCCATAACAAAATATATGAATAGATTCATCAAGTTTGAAGCTTTAGACCTTGAGAAAGTAGATCAAGATGCACTAAGCCTGGATCCACAAGCTTCAAGCAATCCCACACTTCTCCAAGAAGCTCCTTCTTCTTATATGAGCACCAAAATGCATGAAATACCACCAAAAACTCAAGAACCACACCAATAGAAGCTAGGGTTTCATTTCTAGGGTTTAAGGGGATGGAGGCTGAAGATAATATGGTTTGGTGGTAAGTTAAGGAGTTTAAATAGGGTCCAAGACCCTAAATTAGGGTTTGGGTCTGACTGGAATACGCCTTGCGCACTACAGGTATGCGTTGCTTACTCCCGTAAGCATCTGCAATCAATCTGACTAGCACGCCCCGTGTACTCCCATGTACACCCAGCGTACTAGGCTCAACACAAGTACGCCCAACGTACACTTATGTACACCTCGCGTACTAGGTTTAACCCTTGAACCACCAAACTTTCGAAGGCCATAACTTCTTCGTTCTAAGTCCGTTTTCAACGATCCATATATCCTCGGAAAAGGTAACGAGAAGCTCTACACTTCTATCAACTCCTCCTTGCCTTAAAACTTTCCGAACAAAAATCCAAGATTCATAAAAATCCTGACTGCCACTTTATGGTTATACCATTGGGCTCCAAATCACAAACCGAATTCCCAGATTATCTATCCTACCTTATCCACAACCAAATGGGTCTAAATCTCTCTTTCTCAAAGGACCTAAGTCCTATGATAACCAGTCTTTGGGTCATGGCCCCACGTTAGGAAATGATTCAGAACAGGGTGTTACACATACTTTGTGGACCACTTGATATGATCTAATAATCACCGTGGTATATGTGGATAACTGATATTTATAAATCACACTTTATATACAATTTACAAAGGCGTCACCTCACGGATCAAAGTTACATTTTGGTCCCTTACACAATTTCTTTTTATAGTTACGCTTTTACTAATTGCAAACGAGTTCACCGATGCAACGCGTGTGATGACTTAATTACTAGTTTTATTAAATTTGTATAAAGTAATACATATTTTGCATTATATTTTTTAGAGGTTATTGAACTTAGATTTGTATACACATAATAATATGCTTTAAACATATAAGTATTTTTTGTCGACACATATTTTATTAAAATAAATCATAAAATATATTTTGGTCATTTGACTTAATATATCATCTTAAATTAATATTTATTTATATATAATTTTATTTGACCCACATTTATATTTTATGATAGATTGATTGTCAAATCAATATTAATAACACAATCTTACTAATAAGTTGGAACAAAATTTGAGAAATAGCCAAAATGTGTTATTTACATAAGAAATACATTGAAGAAAATAAAAAATCAACTTGATCATAAAATTGAGAAATAATCATTTACATATGAAGTAAATTACAAAAAATAAAGAATCATTTACGTAAGAAATAAATTACATAAAACAAAAATTGACATGAATCACATGATCTTACTAATACTTGACGAAATGTTTGAGCTAAAATTAAGAAATAATCATTTACATAAGAAATATATGACATAAAACAAAACATTTTATTTAATATCTAGTTATTCCTTTAGTAGACAATTCATGTTTAAAGCTTCAAATCTACCATACAAACATCCATAATTTTTTAAATACTACCAACATAATTTACATATATATATATATATATATATATATATATATATACATATATATATATATATATATATATATATATATATATATATATATATATATATATATATATATATAGAGAGAGAGAGAGAGCTAGGTTCATTTGTTTAAACTAATTATTGTGTTATTGTATGAGTAAATACAGGCCAATCATTTCAAAAGGGTAAATATGTAATCTTATACTTAATTAATTATGGTAAATATATAAATCAATTAATATCCCTTTAATTTAGGGATATCAGTTTTAAAACCCAATTTCTAGTCTGCCTCTTCCCTCCTCTCTTATATTCATCGACTTTCGGTGCTCTCTCATACCTCCATTTCATATTTTCACCCACCGCCACTCTCTTTCTCTGTTTTTTGTTTTCCCCAATCTCGCTCATGCGAGAATCTTCAATCTTTCCACCCCATTTTTCATCATCAGCCACTTCACTAACATAATTCACAAAGAAAACCCAATTCCAGGGCTACAAGATTTTCAGGATCTGTTTATTACCTTTCCTAGATTTCTATGTTTCCCAATTCGGAAACATGACCTATTACGATTGAATTGATTTTCAAAACCGAGAAAAACAACATGTACGAGATTGATTGATATGAAAGGGGCTCGTTTATCTCATCTTTAATAATAGGTTGTTAGGGTTAAGTGATCGTTGTGGGGTTAGATATTCAATTTGAGATTTGGATGACAGATTTTGAATTCAAGATTGGATAAAGAAATTAATCGAGACAATATGTATATGGATTATCATGGCGATATGGGTCATCTTGACCCCGAATTGTTACAGCTAAATGAAGTGTCTTCTTTGGCTATCAAGTCAAATTCTTATGTTTCCGAGAAGCTATTCGAGCAATGGCTATCGCTCCCCAAAACCACTCTCTTGGTAATTATTATAATTTAATTTTCTATTTGACGTAAAACGGGTTCTCTTGTGATGTCTGTGTGCAAGTTTTTTATTTTTACAGGTATAAACAATTTTTGTGTTCAGGCTTCTTTTAATTTTTATTTCCATGTCTGTGTGCAAGTTTTTTATTTTTTATGGTGTTGGATTTTCATTGCCTACCAGGTGTTTGATCATTTGCTTCACTGAGTTTTGGAATATTTGATTATCGGAGCAAGGTTTCCGTCTTCATGTGCGTGCCTTTCTCGTAAAGATGGTATGACTTGTCAATACGTTTTCCTACTTTTTAACTAAAAATTTTCTAGGTGAAAGGGGGTATTGGAGGTATAGTTGAATAATATAAAGAAATACAAACTCTGAGAAGCTATTAGGATGTGGGAATGATGAAAGCAAAGCCAGTAAAGGTATGTCATTTCCTTTCATAATTACTTGATAAATGATGTTTTATTTATTTATTTAATTTTGTGTATTTTCTTTCATCTGAAAATCTTTGATATATATTCCAAAATTGGGCAGGAATGTATTACATAGAATACATACTTCAGAATCCAGGGGTTTGTTTGGATGTTAGATAGAAATCATTGGGTGTTTGGGTTTGTTTCATTTGATAGAAAACAATGGGTGTTTGGATTGGGTGTTTGACAGGGAAGGGAAGGAAATGAAAAGTAGTTTTTTTGGCTAATATACATATCAGAATGAGCAGTTTGGCTAATATCTATTGGAATGGAATCAAGAATTCCAATTTCGTTGGAATGGAATGACGAATTCCAATTTTGTTGGAATCACAGAAGTTGATGCTTGAAGAACGGACCACAAAATTGAAACGGACCTCATTATTCTTTTAGAATATATTAGTCGTTGTTAGATTTTGATGTAATTATTAACAATTGTTACCCGTATTCTATAAAAAATAATGTATTTGTTGTTTTTATTCTTCAATTGATTGTTCGAGAATTTGTTATTCTACAATAAAAATATGTTCAAGAATATTTTTATTATTTTATGGTTCAAGAATTTTTTTATTTTTGAATATATTCAAACATATTCTGTCAGAATGTCCGAATTAAAAACATAATAATTCGTAAAATCAGATTTTTAAAATTAATATAATCTATAATCCCTTAAAATATGCAAACTTCCTTTATTAAATCTATGTTAATTAACTAAAATACCCTTCTAGTTAAATTAAATGGTATTTTTCGATTATTTTTAATTTAATAATATGTATTAATCACTTTCTTAAAATAAGTAAAATGATTGGCCCATATTTATGCATAGAATAACACAATAATTAGTTTGAATAGAATAACCTAGGCCTATATATATATATATATATATATATATATATATATATATATATATATATATATATATATATATATATATATATATATATATGTGTGTGTGTGTGTGTGTGTATCATAAGTACCGTTAAGGATACTAAGTTATAAAAACTTTTAAGTGATTATTAATAATTAGGTGAATGTAATGAAGGTTGGAGATGTCAAATGCATATAAAATTCATATAGTCCAAGAAAAAATATCTATTTTATAAAATATATAATAATATAGATAGATAGATATAGACACATAAATTAGTTTTGATATATATATATATATATATATATATATATATATATATATATATATATATATATATATATATATATATATATATATATATATATATATATATATTTCATTCAACATGTACATTACCAATATTACCTAACAATATATTTTCATTTAGAGCCTTTAAATCATTAGGACATTTGAATCATTAAGATGTTACTAAACACCTCTCAAATTTCATATGATATCAAATTAAAATGGATTTTTTTTCCCATTTCACAGGTATTCAGCTATTCATATTTATCTTCACGTCCTCAGCTTCAAAAGAATGTCCAACTGGCCCCTTGTCTGTCATAAACTACACATTCTACTTTTAACTTTGGTAAATGCATAAAACCGACCAAGTTAATATGTAATAACTCGAATGCCACTTCGACTATTACTTTTAATAACTATTCTAGAAATTTACAATCGATATTCTAGGCAATTTCATTACTAATCTCCTCTGTCATCTTCTTGAAGTATCTTAAAACTGGTGATCATCATACAACATTTAGTTCGGACTTGACATTTTCCTTCATTACACGTCACATCTTTAGTTTCACCTAGGAAGACATCATATAATAATTAATCATATGTGGTTTAAGTATATTATTACAATACCTACTTCCATATTAAACGTGGTAGATAGTCAATCAAATTATCTATAGATTTGTAACATTTCTCCTGCTCACTTCATACATACTAAAGTCTATCTTGCATTATCATATATCCCTTCTATCAAGATTAGAAAATTTTCGTTTTGTTTTTCCTTGATCATAATCAAAATAGGGAAACCAAAAAGCAAGAGCAAAGACATGGGAGATATTTGATATATACACAGATGTACGATCCGGTGGTAGCCAAGGTAAGTGATAAGAAAAGCAAAGTGGGGACTCAAATATGAGGCTTAAATCTCCCCACAATCCTCCACAGGATAAGACCACAATCTCGAATCCACTATCCCCATTGGCTCTCACTTCCTATATGCCCATTTTCGCCCATCACTCCAATTCCGTGACTCCAAAAAGCTCCAATCTTTAACATCACCACCTCCAATGGCAGCCACTCTATCAACCACCATGGCCATGCTTAACGCCAAGTGCATGACCTCCGCCAAACCCTCTAAACCAACCCCCAACAAACCCATCTCTCTCATCTCCGTCCAAAACCTTCCCAAATCCCTAACCTCCTCAAAACCCGCCACCATCTCCCTCACCGGAACCGCCATCGCCGGAGCCATCTTCTCCACCTTGAACTCATGCGACCCTGCTTTTGCCGTACAACAGATCGCCGACATTGCAGAAGGAGACAACCGTGGAATCGCTCTTCTCTTACCTCTCGTTCCAGCCATCGCCTGGGTGCTGTACAACATCTTTCAACCTGCGGTTAACCAGATCAACAAGATGAGGACCAAAGGAGTGGTGGTTGGGCTTGGAATCGGTGGTGGTTTAGCAGCATCGTCTGGGCTGTTTGCTACGCCGGAGGCCGCCGCCGCCGCTGAAGCCGCTGCTAATGACAATAGAGGGCAACTTCTTTTGATTGTTGTCGCACCTGCTATTCTTTGGGTGCTCTACAACATTTTACAGCCTGCTCTTAACCAGATCAACAAAATGAGAAATTGATCAATCATATATATATAAATTGGGTACATTGAACTAGTAATCTTGTAATCGCATTTCTTGTTAATCAACTTCTCTTCGAAAACATATATTTATATATCTTCTTTTTTTGCCATTTTTTATGCTCAACCGAATTAGTTTATTATGATTCAAATAAGTTACTATTACAAGATCTTCGTTCCAAGAAGATACAACATACATGCCATTTAGGCTACAAGTGATGCTTTTTTAATCACTATTCTTTTTTCCGGGAATCTTTGAGTTGTCCCCTCTTTCTGATTTGGAGGCAGAACCCTAGGCGCCAAGAATCCACGGCAAACTCCGGCAACGAGTTTAGCAAAGCCCAGATGACGGAGTGAGGCCAGTAAGGTGTGCAGCGTGGGTCATGCCCCAACCACCGTAGCCCCGCCTTGGCATATCCGGTTGGTGATGGTACAAAAAACGAAGATCTTTTGATAGACGCCATCTTCGTTGCTACGTATAATGGAACCTGCAACCAGTTTTACTGAATCAAACTCTGATACATTTGATAGTTCAAAGTAAAAAAGTTACCTGACACTGGACGTCGATCCCACTGTTCTTGTATTCAACATACAAACACCTTGAAAATTGATCGATATACCTAAACAAACAACAAACGAAACACACGAGACCTTTTCAAATGTAATCAAATTTGATTACAGAGTGAATAAAGATGTAAAACTTACGCTTTTGTTGCAGCGTAAACAGCATAAAGAGGATCTGATGGGATGACGATAGCAGCACCAGAGCCAATATTCACGATTGCGCCTCTCTTTCTCTTCAACATCGCCGGTAATACTGCTTGTGTCACTTTAGTAGTCGCTTCAACATTAACCTTAATCAAATTATTCAACAATTCATCATCCACTTCATGGAAAAACCTAGCGTAAGGATATGAAATCCCAGCATTATTTATCAAAACCCCAACATCTAACCCCTCGATTGCCTCAGTAATCTTCTTGATACCTTCCGATAAATCACCGGTAAGATCAAAAATGACATTCTTGATCTGGGTTTTTGAGAATTTGGATTTAATCTCAGAGGAAACGTCCTCAAGTTTCTTAGGGTTTCGACCCACCAAGATCAAGTTAAGACCTTTTTTAGCTAATTCAAAGGCAAAAGCTTTGCCAATGCCATCTGTGGAGCCAGTAACAAGTGCCCATGATCCATATTTCTTGATGTTCTTTGGAGGTCTTAAGAAATTAACGTAAACCCATGTGAGAATTGAAACTGAAATCTTTAATATAGATAAAGAACCCAAGAGAAAAAGAACAATAACCCATAAAGGTTGGGTTTTTAGGGTTTCCAAGAAACCGATCTCCATTGTTGTGTATGTGATTTGGAGTTGGATCTGAGATATGGGTTTTGTAGATGAGAGACTATAATAAATAAGGTGAGTAATGAGGTGATGGTTGGCAATATTGGTTTGAAATTTAAATGCTTTTGAGTCTTGACCATTATTAAGGACTGAGTTTTCAAGAAAACACGCAACTGCATATTTTGATGAAGCTCGAGATGGCAAGTATTCAAACAAGTTTGTTGAAGCTGATGAACGAAAAAAGTAAACCTTATTCTAAATTTTTTGTTCCAATGGGGATGTGGGGATTAATAATTTCTCTTAATAATATTCTAATATTCTAAATGACTATATATGATAATTAGTTGTAAATGCAATACGTCTTGAATCCAGAATTTTAGTTAAATTTGTGTCACTACGTCGTTTTTAAGAAATAGTACAAAATAACTATTTATCATGAAAACTTAGTAAGTTTTGTATACATTTTGAGTTGCAAAACTATTTTTAATTTTTTCCGAAAAAAATACTTTTCAAAGTTGTCATATTTTTTTAATACATAATTTTTGAAATGTTTTACACTAAAAAAATAGTTTTTAAGGTAATTTGCGGTGGACAGAAATTTCAAAATCTTTTGGAATCTCCTAACTCACAAGTTGCAAAATTTATGGTCATTTTTATTATTGATAAAAAAAAATATTGATCAAATTGTTAAATGTAGATTTGGCAATTTGCAAGGTTTCTTTACCAGACCGTGGAGCAACATCATCCGTTCTTCTTATCAACTTGCGGCTAGAGGATTGAGTTGGGGTTGTCATGTTCAAAAAATGGTTGGTAATGATCACTTGACCAATTTTTGGAGGATATTTGATGTTGTTATTTGCATATTAAAGTTCGTTTTCTAAGATTTTTGCTTTGGATACTTCTAAAGCTGTTATGATCGAGTCAATAAGTAAACTCATTTTTAGTCCCGGGGTGTCGAAGAAAATCTAACAGAATTATCTAAATGAGATTTTGCAAAACTTGGTGTTATATAACAAATGGGTGAGAGTTTGGGAGAGTTTTGGCTTCAATTACATTACTTAGGAGGAGGGAGTTATTCCTCCCAACCCAATGAACTAACTGTAACATCAGTTGTTGTTGTTGTTGTTGTTGTTGTTTTTTTTTTTTTTTTTTTTTTTTAACCCACAACACACGGAAACCCTATATTTTTCAACCCACTCAATTAAAAAAAAATACAAAACAATCAAGGTAAAATTTTAATTAGCAATAGGGTTACCTCTGGTACCACTCCATCTTCAGCGGTTTTTAGTTGAGTGAGTTGAGAAAGATAGGATTTTTGTGTGTTGTAGGTTGAGAAAGATAAAGAAAAAGAAATGACAAAAATTGATGTAACAGTGGGTTCAGTGTGTTAGGAGGGAGGGAACGACTCCCTCCTCCCTTATTGATGATGACATTTTGTTGGTAAGTGATTTCCTATCGAGATTAATATTTGGTGTTGAGAATTCGGTTAAACATTCAAGTTTAATGAGAGAGTTAAATTAAGTGGTATGCTTAATTGATATTTACTGGATATGAAATTTAATGGTCATTGAATTTTTTAATGGAAAAAAAAAATCTTTTATTTATTTAAAATATGTTTTTTTTTAACTTTATAGAATTCAATGTATAAAAACATTTTGATAGAATTATATAAAATGTAAAATGATGATGTGATGATATATGAATCCATTAAACTTTAATAAGCTTAATACATTAATGTCCACGGTGAACATCCACTAAAGGAGAGTGACATTGATTCTCTTCTATGACCATTATAATTCTCATATTGAGACGATAAATCATATCATTATTGTTTTTTATCCTTATCTTTTTCTTTTGTGAGCGACATGATTTTATTGAAAAAGACTTGCTAAATGCTAGCAACGAACAAAAAATTATATAAAGGTCTCGTTGGATTTTTCATCCACGTAATCCAATTCCTAGACTCATTATTATTTCTATGAGAGTTCAACCGGTTGAACTCTTTCTTTTTATATATAAATCATATCCTTTTAGGGCATCTTCAATCTATCTTTTATTTTTTCCTTTATTCAGTTTCAAGCTTACCTTATTTCTATCTCAATTTTGGGAAAGATGAATAGTATTCCACCAAATATGGAGGAACACCATTCATTTATCTCAAAATAGAGATGAAGTTTTAGTTGTCGGATGATCTTAACTTCAAATTTGGTTCTTTATTGCTCGGTGGTTAAGCGAACAAACATGAACAATGGTCTCATTCGTTCAATTATGTTCGTGAACGCTCATTTATATTCGTTCATTTAAGTTCTTTTTATGTTTATATATGTTCAATTGTGTTTGATTATCGTACTATATATATTCATTTATGTTCCTGTATGTTAATTATGTTTATTTATCTATATCCGTTTATGTTCGTTTAGCATATTCACGAACATATATGATCAATGTAAATTTTTAAACGAACGATCATGAACATGAGAATTCATTTGTGTTCGTTTATTTATTCGGTTAACTTAAACGAATGAACATAAACAAATATTTATTCGTGTTCGTTTACAAACTTATGCTTATCTTATAAAGTCTTGGATTGAATTTCTTGGCATGGTATGATATCCCTTAATATGAAGCAAAATAAATGCTTCTAAGCGGTGTTTTTTTCTACGTTTTAATTGCTTTAGAACTTACGAAACACAAATTTATTTAGACCGGTAAAACAAAAGAAGCCTATTATTTTCAACAAGATTGTTTCTTCTTCCTTTTGGATAATTAGTCATTCTTGTCTGATTTTTTTTTTTCTTTCTTCTAAGTCATTGTTTACTTCCACCATTACAATCAAAGCGGTTTTTCTGAAATTCCGTGTCCTTGAAATTGTTAATGTCTCTAGTCTCTCTTTTGCAAGAACTTTGGATGGTCTTTTGTGGTTTTAAAACCGTTCTATTTCATTGTGCACAGTAGCAGAGCTTGAACAAATTATTTGGAGGGGTCGAAATTAAAACTATAATTCTTAAAAAAAGAGCATGGGCCAAAGTCTAAATTTTATATTTTTTACGTCTGATATATATAAGATATAGCGGGTAAAACTACTTATAAGCAAAAAAAAAAAAAAAAAAAAGGGGGGGGGGGGGGGGGTGAGGGGGGGCACGACACCTGTAGCCCTTAATATCCTCCACCCTTATTATGTGGTATAAAATCGAAACCACAAAAAACCATAAAACCACACCATTTGAAAAGCCGCATGTGATTTTAAGATTATAAAACTGATACATGTGCTTTACGGTTAGATTCTAACTTAAAATCATATCAAACTGTACCATGTTCCACTCTAACATAATTCATCGTTATTTCTATCTTGTAATGTCTTTTTTTTCCACTTTACTTGCTTATTAAATTTCCCATCCATTAAAATATTACTATTAACTAGCCCAGTGGTATCAAGTGGTGACCTCCTTCTTTGAGGTCGAAAGTTCAAGTCTCATTGTAGATATAAATGAAATTAGGTGTTAGTTTAGGAGTAGATTATATATATTTATATTTGTCGGTTAAAAAAAATAAAAAAATAAGTTTTGGGTTACAAAATTTTACAAAGTCCTTTCTTGAATGTACACGTACATGTTTTTTTTTTTTTTTTATCACTTTACTCGCTTAATAAACTTTCCGGCCATTAAAATATTACTATTAATAAGTTTTGGGTTACAAAAATTTACAAAGTCCTTTCTTGAATGTACACGTACATGCTTCGTTGGCATAGTAGGTATATCGATGATCTTTAATGTACACGTACATGTTTCGTTGGCAAAGTAGGTATATCGATGATATATACTTTTGTTAGTAACAAAAAAATTCGAATATTATTACTAACTTTTAACAACCTTAGTTGAAACGTAGCTTTACAAGATATTGTGGTCCACCACTCGAAATATTTAATGACTTATGACTTAATATAAAGAAATGGTATATCTTCATATCATTTCTTGTTGCATCTTTCAAAATTTACTTTACATAATTATATGATGTTTAGCTTTATATAAATACCTTTTGAACAACATGTGAGTTTATAAAGATAAATAATAAGATATTTAAATTATGGGATCATTTGATTTGTTTATGGGTATATCTCACATTTAGTGTTTAGGAGTTTTTAACTTTTAGTTTTTAAGAAAAAGTTTGATTTAAACAAAAACTAGGTTTGGTTTGATAGTACGAACGTTTATTAATTAAACTAGATACGCGGGGTCGGATTCGTCACTAATATCAAAAAATAACTGACTGAATACATTATGTAAAAGATGGTGTCATCGTTTATTAGTCGTTCGTGATGGAAGTAGGATGCTATAGTTGGTTGACTATGAGAGTATGATGCCTAAAAATGAAATAAAGTAGAAGTAAACTGAAATTTATTCTCTTTTTAAAACACATATGTTGGATTCTTAAAACTACACACATAAACAAAAACACATATTCAGAATTTAAGTATAATGATTAAATAAAGAATCATTTAGCCTCATTTACACACTATGCGTATGTTGACTTTTCATTTGTTTTTATCTATAAATTTCTTTTTCCGGCTAATTTTTGCATATCATTGCTCATGTTATCCTCTTGTTCTTTTATCCTTTTCAATCAAAAGATATAAAAAGAAAGACTAAAGAGCCAGTACCAGCTGATCAAACCCATGACATCTTTTGTGTGCCCAGTGAATTTGTTCATGACAAGTGGATCCGAAGGACATATTGCATTTGCTTGCAAAAAAAACTATACACAACAAAAAAAAAATGGAATTGCATCAAACCAAATAAAGAAAAGGGTATTTTAGACATTTTTTTAAGAATGTGGTATAGCAATTACCACCTGCTCAGCGAGTTTAGGTAAGTGACACCTAAAGATTAAAAACAAATAATTTAATCATATTACACTTTGATAATATTATCATTTTTTAATTTAAATAAAAGAAAAAAGATAAATTACCCAGGAAATAAGCGTGCAGCAGTTCAATAACCAGACATAGCTTGATCATCTGCTTCTTTGGGTGCATAAGCATTCCCATATCCTATCCAACCAGGGGCAAATATTCCTTCCAAGTTACCTGTAAGTGTTGTGATAGATTAATCAAAAATTAATTAATTAATCAAAAATCAAAAATAGGGTGGAACCTTTTAAGTTACCTATTAAGTGTTGTGATAGATAATGGGCAAGAGTAGCTTCACCATGGAGGATTTTAGCGCCACTCCTAACTGCCTCCTCATCAATAACCACACCATCTATTATACCTTTACCTGTTCTTTCATTAGGAATATGCATTACATTTATAAATTATCATTCTATTTCTATCATTTCATTATAAAAAGAAAAAAAATAATACAGTAGTAATCTTTAGACACAAACCTCATACATGACATCCATCAATATGTTTTCCAATAAGGCCCTCAGACCACGGCCCCAGTGTTCTTAGTTATTGCTTTTCTTGCAATTAATCTCAAAGCACTTTCTGTATAGTGTAGGTTAACCTGCAAAAAATAATAAACAATTACAACTAACATTTTTCATTAGTAAATCTGTTGACTGTTGAGATGAAAGAATACTTAGTTGATTCATCTGAAATAACTTGTTGTACCGTTTCCCCAATGCATTCTTTGGCTGAGGTAGCACCTACAAAACATTATTTCTTATTCATCCACATTACTTTACCCATAGTATATAGGACTTATTGAGAACAAAAAGAAACACGCCTACCAAAAGTAGTTAATTAATGCCTACAGTTAATGAAAAGGTACCGGGACAAGTTGAGGCTCTGTAAGAGCTAATAAGTTGTTAAGAATTGGAAACCTTCCAACAAATTCAGGTATCAGACCATATGCAATAAGATCACTACTTTCAACCTAACAAAAATAAACACACTAACAAATTCAGGTATCATAACTCACTGATATTCTACGGCTCAAGTAACAGAGAATGTAAAAAATGGTTAAAGAACATCATCTTTAGACAAAAATGTACAAAAAAAGAAGTAATACGTATGTATTTCATCACAAAAGAGCGGATTTTACATTGAAACATTAAACAAATGCTTCAGAAAGGGTAATTATACCTCACAAACGAATCGATGGTTCCGAGTCCGTATAAACATGATGTGAGAAGACGATTTTACCTGCAAGTAATCCATGTAAAAGAGGTGAACTAAAAACTGCAAAGAAAATTAATTAATTACCTTTGGCATCATGAATGATTGCATTATGCCCTAATCGAGTTCGTTTGCACTTTCCGGTGGTCGGCACCGTCACGACGGCTGCCCTCTTTTTTTTCGAAGGTAGAGCAAATAGGGAGAGGCGGTGGAGGAAACATCGACAAGAAGCGGAGGGATTAAACTAAGTCCATAAGTAGATATACCACCAACGATCCGACCACGTTGTTGTTTCCCTGTTGAACTATAGAGGATAAATCGATTTTGGTTTGGAGTAGCAGGGGTGAGATAACCGAAGTTATTAATAGAGAAACACAAAAAGAAAATATGAGACAGTGTAGGGCCGACGAACGCACCTGGCCAGCCGGTCTCTTTTTCGTCGATTCTGATTTCCTTTTCTTCGATTGAACATCACAAAACCAACACGGGACCAACAATTTTTCCTTCCTCACAACCCCGGAAGACATGGAATCGATGCCCTCTATTTTTTTAAGTCGGATCGATGGATACTGTTGTAGAGTTTTGGATGAGTTTAGAGAGAGAAAGTGGGTTTTGGAGGCATCGGTACGGTCGAAAGCCACCGGTGAAGGAGGAAGTTTGATTGTGAGAAGCAATGTATGAGAGGTTTCTTGAACGACTGAGAAACAGGAGAAGGAAAATAGGATTCTATCGGTATACAAAAGAAACAGAGGTGGTGATGGAAAAACCTGGCGATATGCTATTGGATATGAGAAGCGGTGGATTATAAATGGAAGACACGTGTGTATGTGACACCGAGTTTTATGTCACGTGTCCACAAAAGAATACACATATTTACAAAACACCCCCTCCAAAAAAATTAGGTCTTGCGACAAAAATTCTTAGAACATTAGAGGGACCATTCTTGGCAAAATAACAACACTTTACTGTTGAAATTCATCACATCTTGCTAAGGCAATAGATGAAGGGCCAATTATGCCAAACCTTAGCTACTTTACTGTAGCTAAGGTTGGATAATTTTAATATATTGTATAATAGTTCCAAATCTAAAAGTTATTTTAGGTAGTCTTTAAAAAAAATTTATTGAACATTTTTAATGAATTTCAAGAATTACCCTTAAAGCTATATTTATATATTTATCCTTTTTAGACAATTGTGTCTTTTGTGTAATTTTATATATTTTTAAATCTTTATGTTTTTTCCAAACACTCATATAACAAATAAAAACTATAATTTCAAACTAATTTTGTCGAACACGTCATATATCCAAACTTTTCAGAAAAATAAAATAAAAATCATTTCATGTAACCCGTGTACTACATGGGAGACATAGTAAACAATATTAAAATTTTAAAAAACATAATATTAATCATAAAATAGATAATAATTGGATTTTAAAATAAACAAATAAAAATACAAACTTCTTCATCTTCTTTTGACACCAATGTATGTGTCTAGCCCAAACATATAAATGTTTTATTTTCTCAAAAGGTCAAATGAAATATAAGTAAGTTGTTATTATGGGCATCACATAAAGTGAACTGTCTATATTAGAAACAAGAAATAGAAGTAAAATGTTATTATCTTTTAAGAAATATAAGTAGTTTTTTGGATAAAAATAACATGAACTTCAAGATATAACAATGTAATTTGTTGCAAACATAAAAAAGCAACTTGCTATCAAGTCACATACCATGATGGTCTTATAAACGCAACAAAAGGCAAAGTACTTTTGTTATAAATAGAAAACAAAAGTATATGTTTGATTCCATGTTCATTAAATGTTAAATTACAAACATTGAAGTTAATGTTGATGTCTTAGTCATTGTATGCTAAATCATAGACGTCTAAGTTATTCTTATTGTATGTTATATGAGTCTATTTTTAATATTTTATTATGTTTTAAACCTCATTCTCCATACAAAATCACTAAAATACAAATAGTAAATTCATTTTGATATTCTGTTTTGACGCTATTTTACATGTTTTAGTTTGACACTACTTTACATAGATTCTCTAATATATTACAAAATTGCCCCTTCCATGAGGATATCCCTTATGACTCGTTGCAAATGTCAAAAAACACAATTAACACATAAGATTTGATATTATGAGAATGATTAAACAATTTAAACACATGAAGATGTCTTTTTTTATAATAATGATAAGATATTGGAAAGGAGAATGCTTACCTCAAGATATTTGTTGAATTTTAAGTAAGCTTTGTGGTCTTAACTACTGAGTATTCGTATCTTTTACATATAAATATTAAATGGTTATTCAAGATGAATTGAAAAAAATAATGTTTTCTTGATGCTTCAATGCTAAACAGATAAAAGAACAAAAAAACTTGTTTTTCATTATATACCCATTTTGACCAAAGGTAACCGGCCGTAATTAAAGCCGGGACAAAACCATCAAGTAAATTGGTAAATCGATGTTCTATTTCTTAAACATGTGATAAGGCAGAGACATACCGGGTCATGTAAAAGCTTAAATTCTTTCATCACCGCCTCAATGGCATCAACGGACAACCCTAAACAGATTGCAAAAGTTAAAATTTTCAAATAATGATTAATAAAATGGGGCCGAATTGATGAGAACGTTAAAAAGGAAGAAGTGTTGATATCCTACAATTGGATGAACATGAGATCTATTAAACGATTTAAGATGGAAATCACATACTGGGAACAATTATTTTCAAATCTAGTTTATGCTTACATTAGGCTGAATAAGAAATAAATTTGTGTTAAAATGGAGAAGATAGAATTGAAATATCTAAGTATTGCACTATGATATCATAAACTGAAGATATCAATCCAATATCAGAAACACCTTGGCCTAATCCCATCATTTTTTTGCTTCAGAGAAATGAAAGTAGATAGAGTCGATATGAAGAGAGAAATCGATTCTACAAATAAGGGATCTTCGAATCAATACCTTTACCGATGTCTTTAGTCCTGAGCATATATGTAAGTAGCCCCCCATCGAAGTAACCCAATTGGGATAATACACCTATAACTCTTCAGGTTTTTTTTGAAGATTATGCAGCTCAAAAGCATCAAGAGTTAACACGACAACAATGAAAATCAGTAAAAATACATGATTGGTTTTTTGGGTCAAATATAGCATCAAACACACAAAATTGTAATATATCATCAAATACACACTAACCTTGGCTAGATAAGGATCGACAAGTAGCAAACAATTAGTGGGGATCTAAAATAGTGACATGTGGCATACTGGATTCTAAAAAATTGATAAATGGTATAAATGAGTTTTGTTTATTAGAGCGGGAAGAGGGAGAAAAAAAAAAGGGGGGGGGGGGGGGGGGTATACGGTGGGGTTGTTGTATTTTTTATTTTTTTAATAGTTATTTAAATTCTAAAAAAATAGGAAAATGTAATATATATATATATATATATATATATATATATATATATATATATATATATATATATATATATATATATATAATCATGGCAAAATATTCATTTCAAATTTATTTTGATCAAATTCACGGTAGATTCTTAATTTTATACCTTTCATACAAATCAATGATTTTTAAATCTTATCTATAGTTTTTACGAAACAAAAAGGACCAATTATGCATTTTAGTCATAATTTTTTAAATCTTATCTACAGTTTTTATGAAACAAATTAATTATTTTGACGCATATATATATATATATATATATATATATATATATATATATATATATATATATATATATATATATATATATATATATATATACACGTCAAAATAATTAATTTATGACTAAACTGCATAATTGGTCCTTTTTGTTTCGTAAAAACTGTAAATAGAATTTAAAAAATTATTGATTTGTATAGAAGGTCCAAAATTAAGAATCTACCTTTGTCATGATTATTTTTTTTTATTTTCTTATTTTTTTTAGAATTTAAATAACTATAAAAAATTAAAAAAATAAAACAACACCCCCACCGTGCCCCCCCCCCCCCCCCCCCCCCCCCCGCCCCCCTTTTTTTTTTCTCCCTCCTTTTCTTTTTTACCCTATTTTATCTTTCTTTTTTCACTATCTCTCCACATCTTTTTCTTCCTCACATTTCACCTACAATTTCGAGATGAAAAAAAAACATACCAGATCCATCATCGGCTACCTCCGGCCACCTCATGTATCGCTAACATTTGTCGTCCACTCAGACCGCACCTAAAACCAGGTACCCCCTCTCTCACTCTAGATTTTTAGGCATGAACATAAACAAGTCTACAACACAAAATAAATCCATATTAAAATTCAAGGAGAGAAAGATATATTATATTACTACTCTCTTGTATTCCAGAAAACAAATTCACATAACCCAAAGATTGAAACTAAATCAAAAACTAGAAAGGGTTTTCAACATACGAAATCATATAAATCACTTCTGGTTCTAAGTACCAAATCCTCTTCTATAATCTCCCTATTCTCAACCCTATTCCATGGAACCCACACATCAGCTTGTCTCCCCAATGCTTTGTCCCAATCACCAAACCACCCTCCCTAAATTTGAATCTCCAGTCCTTCTTAACATTTCCAAGAAATTAGAATCATCAGAAACTAACACTAACTAATCAATTCATTTACTCATGGAATGGTTCATCTGTCTCTTCAATGCCCAATACACCGTTTGAGGCTTATCCCCCGCCGTCTTCACAAAAACCTTCGCCCTTCTAAGTTTTGCTTCCAACTAATACCCAGTTTTGGGCGTAACTAGGGTTCTAGAAGCTTCCATGTACGTGTGATTTCCGGTGATAAACCTCTCCTTGAATCGTTGTCGTTTCTTTCCCTTCAAGGATTTCATTATGTTAACCTTATTCTCTCTTTCTTTCATGTGTAATTGTTTGAATTGTTTCTTTTGGTAAGGTAGAACAGAGATAGAGGTGGTACAGAGGGTGGAGAGGAGAAAAACTCGGTTGCTATCGTCGGCGGAGACAAGGATGACGGTAAAAGCTTTGTCTTGTCAGAAAGAGTAACACTCTGTTCCCGAGTGTCACTTAATGACGGAAGTGGAGAGAAAGTGAGGGAATCAGATAGAAAGAGTAAGCCATCGTGTTCCCAATTTTTTTTTTGGAATGATTTGGGAATAAAAGAAAGGAAATCAGATGATAATCTTCCTCAGAAATTGGAAAGATTTGGAGAGAAGAGAATCTTTGATAAGGATAACAACACACAGTTTACCAATTTATCCTTATTAACCCTATATAGGATCATGTATCATACACAACACATAAAAATATTTCTTCAACCTCTGGTCCTGCTGTCGGCTTCCATCATCCATCATCCATCATATATTTCATTATCCTCTCCACTGCATTATATTCTTTTTTTTGTTATAGTATGAATCGATTATATAGAATCGTGTATAATATGAATCAATTATATGGTTTCATTATTCTTTTTGTCCCTTGTTAAACTATTAACCACTTTTCCACCATGGATACAAATGTCGTCATGAAAAGATCATCATTTTTTATGTTTTGACTTCTTTTTAGTAACTTAATTGGAACTTCATTTTTAGGAGTGGTAGGGTCACATGGGGGATTGTAATGATTATTGAATGCTCTAACATATGATTACTTTATCTTTGGTTGAATATACAATTTAGCTGCTAAAGCATTTCAAAAAGCTTCGAGAGTCCTTCTCAACAATAATAAATTTGTCATTCATGATACATATCCACTTCAGATACAACTATGGGTATTAATAGACACATATACCATAACATATATGATTTTAGTTATCTGTAAGTAATACTTTTCAAGTAATATTTTTCAAAATATAGCACTTTGGTGACATTGTGTATTAAGTCGGTTGAGAAGTACATTTTGTTATCTTTTGATTAAATCTTCTCGTACTTTTTGTTCCTACATATCCTCCTACTCAATGAAATTGTAACATGTGTAACATTTAATATTAATTTAATGAGATTTAATGATATTTTAGGATACTAATATGACACATGTCATATGGGTAGGAGGATTGGTAGGATCAAAAGTTAGGAGGATATTTAATTTCTCTTTACTTTTTGATTGTCTTTGTTTTTTACAATTTGTCCTCATTTATTATTCGTATGTTCAAATAATTTATAGCATCATTAATCCAAACAATAATATGTATAAACAACACTTATGGAGAAAAAGAACACAACCTCAGATGCTCTTCTTGATATACATATTTTTTAACACTATGAAACGATACCAATCAATGGAGAATGACCTTCCTTCACCCGCTCATATTTTGAAATTAAGACAAACGCAAGTGTTTGTTGAGAGAAGAAAGAATATTACATCTGGTTTCTTATGATCACGAAGGAGATGGGGCATTAATGGGTTTGTCTCTTTTTGTTTTATTTTTAATTATTAAAAATATACGAAATAAAAAAAAAAGTCACAAAAGAAATTAATAAAACGGTCATTTCAAGTGTTTTAGGGACCAAAATCATGGAAAATTCTTGATTTTGTACTTTCAATGTAAATTGTAAATTTTTTGAAAGCTATCCATAATTTTTGCAAAACCACAAGAACCAATTTTATAGTTTTGTCTTAATTTATAAAGATGACACTTTATTATCTCAATTTATTCACAAATTATCTAACTTAATATTATAGTCCCTAGAATTTATTTTATTTATTTACAAACTACATATCTTTTAGACAAAATTGTAAAAATGGTCTTTATGGTTGCCAAAATTTTGTGGTTTGATCCAAAAAAAAGTTTGGTAGTGCATCAGTGGTCCAATTTTATATTTTTTTTAGTGATTTTAGTCTATCAACTTAAAAAATACTAGTATACACTTATATTTGTTCTTTTAGTGTGCGTGTGTGTGTGTGTGTATATATATATATATATATATATATATATATATATATTCAGGTGTTTATTCTATGTATTGTATTATTGTATGCATAAATATGGATCAATCATTCTTAAAGGGTATTAATGTAATATTACTATATAATATATATTTTCCTAGTTAATTAAGGTGTGACTGATATCAATCAAATTCCTAAATATAAGGCTATTAAATATGGATCTTATCAACGAAAATAACTTATATATATTAATGTAATATTACTATATAATATATATTTTCCTAGTTAATTAAGGTGTGACTGATATCAATCAAATTCCTAAATATAAGGCTATTAAATATGGATCTTATCAACGAAAATAACTTATATATATTTATATGCATCGTATACGTTTTAGTCGATTGCAGATTCATCTTTCTTCCTCTTCATATCATTATTCTTAGTCTGATATTTCGTTAATGGAGGTATATTTTTCATTCACTTTTTTATCTTGATATTGTTGAATAATCGTTTATCATATGCAGATAAATTTTGCTATATTCATTGTTCAGAATAATCTTTCATTAGATTCATATCATATTTTTTTTTTCAGAACAAAGATAATATTGATAACAACAAGAAGGACTTTTCTGATAACAATGATCGGAATGTCAATCAATGTCAAGTGCACCAAGGATCGGAAGAAAATAAGAAGATGTGGGATTTGTTTTGGTGTTAGTCATGATAGGAGGAACTGTCCTCAAGCAAGGGTCAAGAGAGAGTAGATGTTTACTGCGTCAACATATTTTAGGAATTGAATAATGTTTTCAATTTAGTCTTTTCCGAGTTTATGGAGTTTTATTTCAGTATAATAATTATATGGATTCATGAATTATAGGGTTTCTCCTTGTAACTTTATGTTTTCATTCAATTAATATTAATAATTTTCATTTTGAGTTTGATTAAAATTCCATACATTTTCTTACTTATCATATGATTACAGATATGTGCACATTCTGTTAGAATGAAAGATATAAAAAGTTCTAGAATGTAATTGTTGATTACAAAGATACAGAATAAACAAATACACAATTATTATTATTCGTTTAGAATAAGTGTTCCCAAATTCGTTTTTACTTAATGATTAATCAAAGATTCCGTTAGAATTTTTACTATCAAATTCTTATAGAATGTTAAGTTGTATTACAATATACAGATCAAACACGAGGAAAAAAAATGTATTGTTATTCTTATTTAATACATTCTTACAGAATAAGAATGTGGTATAATGATACCGTGTTATAAACATGTATATGTTCAGTTGTACAACAATATACATAACAAATGTGTGAGAAATAATTTTTTTGTAAATGTTGTTTCAAATATTCTCACAGAACAACATTCTTGTAATAAACATTCATTTGTTAGTATATGCATTTATGCCATAATAAATCATAAATCGTTTGTAAATTCATAAAAAAAAAAAAGTTTTTTTTAAAAAGTTTGCGGAATAAATTTATTAAATGTCTAATTTAAAACGCAGGATGTGTCGAAGTATTATCTATGGAATTTATTATATTAGGAATGTGAATATGTCAAATATTTTAGAATATCATGATTAAGAATACGATTTTATGTTGATTCTTATCTTTACAATGTTTATAAAAATTTAAAAAACTAAATAATTGTTAACAATGAATGCAGATATCATGCCTTTTTAGTTACATATCAATTACACGGTTTCTCCTTTGTTAATATATACTCAATTGGCTCGAAGTTTGTAATATTGAATTTATTTTAGTGTTTCCAATCAGCTCGTCTTCAATCGTGCTGTAACTTATATTATGGATGATACAGTATCAGCTGGTGATGATCATATTCATGATCAACATGAATATCCTAAGGATTATGCACATGATTATGAAGATTTCGGGTTAGCTAATCATGATTCTCTACATAATATGGATTTTCAAATATCCGATACTAGCAATCTAAATTTAGGTGAATTTACTTTATAAGTTTTTAGACTTTCGTATTTTATAATAATAATGTTGATATTTTATATTGTTTTTTGCAATATGGCCTAACTTGCACTTGCAAAGATGAGCATCCATTAGAACATATTCAAGATCAGATGTATGACAATTCCGAATATCATTTCGGTGATTATAGTAGTCATAAAAAGATAGAAAACGAACTCGAGTTCAATGATAATGAGGCATATTATAATATAGATGATGATAACATTGATTTTCAGAAAGGTTAGTATATGAATAAGTAAAAATTTTAATAAACTAGATTATTATTTGACAGTTTTTTAATTTTTTATGCAGAACAATCTCATGTTACACATGATTATGTTTCGCTTGGTGGATCATCTTATTGGATTCCTGTTGTTTCAGACCAAATCAAACCTAAAATCAATTCAAATTTTGATTCATACAGAGCACCATTATCAATGTACTACAATTACGCATCAGTAGCAGGCTTTGATGTCGGACTTGGACCTATTAGAACCATCGAATCCGACATTATAACACAACGACAATTGCTATTCAATCGGGAAGGTAAACCAAGAATAGCTAAAGTGGATACTTTAGACCCTCAAAATAATAAGATTCAGAGAAGGAAAGACTCGTTTAGGTGCGAATGCAAAGCCAAAATTGTTTTTATTCTAGTACATGGTACTAATAAATATATTGTTGTTGAATTTGTCGAACAACATAATCATAAGTTTTTTGGTAAGGACAATATGTTTTTGTCTTGTACAAAGAGGAAACTTGATTATTCACAGGAGATCTTTATTCACAATTTGTCAAAGCAAAATATTGGTGCCTCAAGAGCACATAAATTGTGTACTAGACTTTAGGGTGGTTCTAACATTCACGGTGGGATGGTTTCTGATTTCAAGAACAATACTAGAAATCTCAATTCTTACATAGGTTCCAGGGATGCAAAATTCCTTGTAGGGAAGATGATGGAAAGGAAAAAAAGTGTACCAAGTTTTTCTTTTGATTTTAAAGTTGTTGAGAAAAAATTGAATGTTATTTTTTGGGCCGACGAAACATCAGAGTACAACTACAATGCTTTTGGAGACGTTGTTTCTCTTGATGCCACATTCAAAATGAATAAGTATTCTTACATTCTGCAATGTTTTCACATATGTTTTCTTGCTTCCAATAACGCATAACAATTTTTTTCTTTTAAAACAAATATGATATGGTTTTCGTACCTTTCACTGGGATAGATAATCATAAGAAATGTGTGACTTTTGGTGTTGGACTTTTGAGTAGAGAAGATGGTAGTTCTTACTCTTGGCTGCTTACAACATTTTTGAAAACATTCAAAAAACAGCCTACGCTTGTTCTTACAGATCAAGATCCAACTTTAATCAAGGCTATTAATCAAGTATTTCCAATGTATGCACACAGGTTTTGTATGTGACATATTACAAAAAAACTTCCAAACAAGGTGAATATTTTTTTTATATTCAAAACAATTTCAATATGTTTACTTTCTTAGTGCATATCGTTCAGTCAGATTTAATTTTTCTCAGAACAGATGATATGACTGAACTACATGTAAAAGGTGTATTCTGATAGAATAAAAACTAAATTCTGCAAGAATTCATGTATACACCATTCATACCCTTCATTCGTTGTTTAACACATTTATATATTTTATACCAATATATATTTTTTATTTTTTTCAGATAACATCTGAACTAGCCACAAACTCAGCTTTTCGAAAGCGTTTTCACTCCATAATTTGGAATTCTAAGTTGGAACCACATGTTTTTGAAAAGGAATGGAAATCTTGTTTACATGAGTTTAACATTTCAAATAACAAGTGGATGCAAGAGATGTATGGGTTGCGTAGGCGTTGGGTACCTGCATTCTTCAAGGACATACCGATGTCTGGTCTTATGAGAACTACATCATTATCGGAAGGCCAAAATTGGTCGTTTCAGAACAACACCCTTACCGGTTCGTATCTTTTAATGTTTATGATGACATTTGAGGGTGTTATGGAACGTCAAAGGCGTAATCAAGTTGTAAACGACTTTAACATTGTTACAACAGTTCATAGACTCATCACATCTAGTCCAATTGAACCACATGCTTCAAAAGTCTACACTCGTAAAATTTTCTATCAGGTGCAGAAAGAGATTTCTGATTCCGACAAAACTTGTTTCCAGATGAGTGTTACTTCTAATAATGGTGTTGACACTATTATTATTTTGGAGAAGCAAAAGAACATAACAACAAGGCAACCATCAAGTCCTGTTGTTGATGACAAACTTGAGGAATACCATTACGATTCTCTTACAGAGGATACCCAATACATGGTACGTTATTTCATTACCACCGTATACTTATTTGTTTTAATCAAACAACAAGACTTTATAACTAAAACTCTTATTTTATCATACATATTCCAGGTCACACACTCAAAAATAGATGGCTCATACAAATGTACCTGCATGCATTTTGAACATGTTGGTCTTTTGTGTAGGCACATATTTTGTGTATTTAAGTACTATAGTATTGAACAGATTCCTAAAGAATACATTATGAGACGGTGGCGTCGGGATGTTGTTCCAACATAATTGCTTAAAATGCGTTTTTCTAATACTTTGCTAGACTCTAACTCTCACATGACGGTTATTAAAATTTTCTCATATGTAGATCGTTGCGTTTCATTTTTAAGTCATGATGCATCGAAGTTAAAGTCATATCTTGAAGATTTGAATAAGTTGAAGAAAAAATTTGTAGATGATTGTCCAGCCCCCGAGATTCCATCAAGAGAATCATTCTACAACCAGATTATCGGCATACAATTAACTAATGATGCTCCCGATATTGACAACCCATCAGATATTCGTAATAAGGGAACTGGCAGTCGTGGTAAGAGATTAAAATCAAAGAAAGAAATGCTGGAAAAAGCATGTTCGAAGCCTAAGCGAAAGTGTGTTTTATGTAAACAGCTGGTTAACCATGATAAACGTAACTGTCCTCTTAAAAAACGTGACTAAGTAGTATGTTTTACATGTAGTTTTTGTTTTAATTTTATGTTACAGTAAAACTTTTTCGTTCCACAATAACTTCATTTATTGATTACATATTTCATAGTCTTTAATATAATTGTCATATATTGTTATATGCATTCCACTTTACATATATTTTTTCATAAATTCACAACCATTTCGATTTTTACATATATTAGTATATGCATTCTACCATAATATATTGTTATATGCATTCCACTTTACATATATTCTACTAGAATACATTGTTATATGCATTACACTTTACATATATTGTTACATGCATTCCACTTTACATGTATTCTATCAGAATATATTGTACCAATAATTATAACATTTTTTACCCACGATTAAAGTGTACACTAACTAGTATAAAACTTCCACAACAAATGCATATAATAATTACATTATCGAAAAAAAAACTTAACTGTATTTGATTCTTAGATTATAACATTTGATTCCACAACAAATGCATATAATAATTCTACCAGAATATATTCTACAAATAATTATAACATTTTTTACCCACGATTAATGTGTACACTAACTAGTATCAAACTTCCACAACAAATGCATATAATAGTTACATTTTTGGAAAACAAAACTTACATGTATTTGATTCTTAGATTATAACATTTGATTGCACAACAAATGCATATAATAATTCTACCAGAATAGATGGTACAAACAGTTATAGCATTTTTTACCCACGATTAATGTGTACACTAACTAGTATCAAACTTCCACAACAAATGCATATAATAATTACATTCTTGGAAAAAAAAATACTATCTTTTACCCAAAAAAAATATAAAACTAGTAGAACAAATATCATTCACATTCACCTGTCTCCCTAGAACACATTAACATAGTTCACCAAGCCTAATATCTATAACAAAATAAACCACTATACCAAAAGTCATTCAACATAAACCATCCTACCATTGATAAACAATTTCCCCAAAACGAACAATACTTCTCCCTGATTTCTTTCACTTCATTCATCACAACCAATTTCTGCATCTTTCTCCAACATACTTTTATGCTTGTTGTACTCCGATTTCATAAGCCTTGCCATGTATTTGATTCTTAGATTATTTAAAGCAACTACATCACTCTGTTTTTTTCCTGTAAAACCGCAATCCTAACGCCCTTCATTTTCCCCTATATATGACTCCATATGCCTCATAAGATATACTCCATAGTCTGATCCTTCTTTCTCTACTTTCCATGGCATTTTCATTACACGAGCTTTAATCTTGTTGAAAACTGTTGACTTTTGGTAATTCTTTGTTTTTAAATAGTTCCCAAGCCATTTTTTCTGCGATACAATACAATCAATTAACAATACACTAATAAACTCATGTTTTTTAAATATTATAAAAAATAAAACTGAATCATACCACACGAACGTGTTTTATTCCATAGATGTCCTCAACAGCACCATTCGGTTCACATGGTCTATAATATAGTAAGTTGGAACCCTAATATCAAAGCATATCAGATAATATTTACTCTTATCAACTATTGGGAAGAAAACTTGGCATAAAACAGAGTTTATAACAATAAGCTAATTTTGTATGTTAGGGTTACAATCGATAAAAAACAATAGTTAATTACATTACCAGTCCAATATCTTTAAGCTTTTCCGGTTTTGGTAGACTTTTAAGGTGTAGTATCAACATTGAATCAAACCATTTTTTAGTTCTATCAGATGACATTGATCCACCCAATATCTCTTCTACATGTACAGATTAAGAAATCAATCAAAACAACACGAGTAAATTACACGTATGGTCCCTATGGTTTGGGGTAATTTGCGCGCTTGGTCCCTAACTTATCTTTTTAACTCGGAAGGTCCCTATAGTTTGTTTTTGTTACACGCTTGGTCCCTACTGTTTATTTTTGTCACACGCTTGGTCCCTGTCTTACCTAAAAATATTATTATTTAAATACGGAAAAATGGTGGGGTATGTACGGTAAGATGAGGGTGTAGGGTTAGGGGTGTGTCTATTTAAATAAATTAAATAAATCAAGGGCAAAATAGTCTTTTTAGGTAAGACAAGGACCAAACGTGTAACAAAAACCAACAGTAGGGACCTTCTAAGTTAAAAAAATAAGTTAGGGACCAAACGCGCAAATTACCCTAAACCATAGGGACCATTAGTGTAATTTACTCAAACAACACATATTATTGGACTTGAACTAAATTTAAATTCAATACTAACCAAAAAATTTGTGTCGAAGAAAATCCTAGAAACCGATCCTAAATCCCTTAGTTATTCCATTATGTTGAGTAATGATGACCAACAGTCAATGATTATCGCATGAATAAACGCGTTGCTTTTAAAATAATATGTGAATCCTTGATGCAACACATGACTGCTCCCAATGTTCATTATCTCTTTCCTGATCAACAATTATAAAATGATCAATCATATAACACCACATTTTAAAAGCAAACCACAAAATTATATTATTTAACTTACCCATAATCTCTTTTTGATGCAAAAACTAAATTGTATAACGCCATTTCATCCTTCTTCACCTTGTCCCCAATTTTCACAATCCTTTCAATAAAAGGTGATTTTCCATATACCTGTATCTTTTTCTCTCTTTTCCCCTTTTTCCATTGCCATCATCTTCCTCACATACTTCAACTATTTCCAAGATTTCTTTTCCTCTTTTTTTTATCTTTTTTATAACTTTCCAACACAGCATCATCTGTCATTTTAATTGTTGTCGCCAACACTTCAGGCTGCTCCAAGAATTGTGAACAGGTTAGATTGTCTGTATTAACTACCTTTTCCACATTAGGTGTACTAAAACCTCCACCATCATCATGAAGATCCCCATCAACTACCAATCCTCTAAATGGAGAGAATTGTTCTTCCTTACCACCATCTGACTCTCCTTCTTTTCTATGACCATCAAAACTAGCTTCATTACTATTCATTCCTCCATTATCTGCCTTATTCACTTCCTTGAACAATTCTTGATTTTTTTTGTACCACTCCTTCAACATCAAGCTGTCTGGGAATTTCTCAATTCCATTTTTTAGAGCTTTTCCAATATTCTTTTTTTCGAACAATATTATTCCATAGCTATGCTCTATAATAGCTACGTATGCCTGTAACTTTTATTTTAACAAATCAGTAAAAAAATTCTGACAGAATTAATTTTCAACATACATATTACCTCACTAACATTGTGACACAGAATACAACTTAAATCAGTTAAGTGTGTATAAATATTCTGTAAAATCAGTTTTATGAAATTATAAAACACAATGTAGATTTTGGAAAATCAGTTTATGATATTCTAATTTACATTAAATTCTAATTAACATGAAATTCTAATAGAATTAAAGCCTTACCTCCTTATCCCCATACAATCTCATTAGCCCATTCGACATTTCATCTTCATCAACCATTTCTTCATCACCATCAACATTTTCAAAGTTTTCTGGTAGCTGTCTACCAAACCCCCCCCCCCCCAACACTAATTTCCAACTTCTCTATTCTTTCAAGAATAGCACCCGTAACATTCCTAACAAACGGTAACCTCTTAACTATCTTCAATCCTGTAACTTCATGCTATATACATACACCAGGTACATAAAAAAACTTCATCAATTAGTTCATTAAACATATACTATCATACATTAAAGTAAATATTTAATCGAGATAACAAAATTATCGTCAAAATGAGTATAGGTCCACTGTAATAACATATCTTATCATCCCTTCTCCACAGCTGCTTTCTGCTGACCAAACAATCTAGAATATATTTGCACCAATCTATTTTAGAGAAGTATTTTACCATGACCAACTTATTCACAACATTTATTTGATTGGTACCACTTAAATTTGATTCCACAAATGTGTTAATGAAAAGGGTCAGAAAATTCAGCCTAAACATAAGACTGTCTTGCTTTGTGTTTTTGATCCTTTTCAGGTATTCTTCCCCATTAAACCCTTTTTTTTATCATAGTGACTTTTCCATTCTTGCAAAACTTGATTATCTTTCTCACAACTAGTCATGCTCAAGAAGTCTCCCCCTTCATTTGGTAAACCCAACATGTCATGCACTTTGTCTTTCGTAATTGTTATGACCATATTCTCCAGAACTAGACGGCTACTATCTGGATCATAGTGATCTAACAGATAGTAGTTAAGTAACCCCGGAGCAGTGTCCATGTCAATGTTCAAAAGTGAACCAAAACCCATACACACAATCCCAATTTTTCTGTGCAGGGGACATTACTTTAACAGCTGCACTAATCCTACCAGGAGTCATCCTAATTTCAAGTCTTCTATACCCTTCTGGATGGTCCTTTCTTACCTTTCTGACCTTCTCCTCTATTGTTTTGATATCAACATTTTCATGCCCTATTTTTCCCTTCTTTCTCTTTGGAGATTTCTTTGAATGTGCATCATTCACTACCTTTTTTCTCTTTACAACAGTTTCTTTATCTTCCATTTGCACACCAAAATTTTCCTTTTCGTTGTTTTTATTTGACCCACTCATACTCCCCAAAAGTAACACATTTAAATTTCTTGGTTTTTTCCTTTCACAACTTGCTTCTGAGGATTTATTACTATCCTTAGCAGGTGTACTTCTAGTAGAACCTTTCCTTTTCATCCTTCCAACAATTGTGTTATCACTTGGTATTGTCTCTTCTTTATTTTTGTTAACATCTGTTGAATCACACAAACATAATTACTCACTGTCTACTACAACATGAATACAATAATTAATTTTATACCAACATTCTCATAATTAAATTCTATAAATAAAATAATTTCATGCAATAATGATGTTACCTGATTTTCCAGATTCTACATTGTTCTTTGCATGTTCTGATCTTGAAGTTTTTTTCTTTTGTTTCTTTGTTTTGCTTGATCCAACAATATTTCTATCAATTTGCTCACTTTTGACACCTTCTGCTTCATATTCTGGAAGAATGCATTTCATAAAGAAAATATATTAAATACATACATATTCTGAAAGAATGCATTTCAGAACACCATTACAAAAACAGAAAGCATTCTAACAGATTATTTATGCACACTTAACATGTTCCCATTCTTAATGAATATAAACACAAAACCTTACTCTTATTCTACGAGAATATGATTCAAACACATACAACACTTAACATTTACATTATAAAAACAGAAAACATTCTAACAGATTATTTATACACAATTAACATGTTCCCATTTGTTAAAGAATATAAACATAAAACCTTGTTATTATTCTATGAGAATATGATTCATAGACTCTATACAAATGAAGTAAACCATCAGAATCAGGGGATTAAATAAAAAAATAATTGATAATTCTTAAACAAAATCAAACACATCCAACATTACCAACAGTAGAAGAAAGTATTTTAAATATGTTCAAATTCTTGAAGAATGCATTTCATATGACCATTACAATAACAAAAATCATTCTAACAGAATATTTCTACACACTGAACATGTTCCAATTCTCAATTAATATAAACACAAAATCTTAATATTATTCTATAAGAATATGTTCAAACACAAACAACACTACCATTCTCAATTAATATAAACACAAAATCTTAATATTATTCTATGAGAATATGATTCATACTTTCTATATAAATAAAGTAAACCTTCAAAATCAGGGGATTAGAACTACAACTAAAAACATATTTATTTTTCCAAAAAAACGAAAACCATGAAAAAAAACAAAATAAAAAAAAATCCTTCAAAAATTCTTCAAGAACATCAAACACATCACAGTTTTATGAAATTTTTTAAAAACTAAATTGGCAACTCTTAAAAACAAAATCAAACACAAACAACACTACTAATTCTAACCGAAAAAATGTTAAATATGTTGAAATTCTTGAAGAATGCTTGTTTCGCATATCAGTTACATTTAAAAAAAATTATCGAGTTTTAAATCCCCAATTTCATAAAACCTTAATCTACAAATAACCCCTTTTTAAACTATTTCGTTCTTTTTTACTTAAACTAACTAATCATCCACATGCAAGTGCTTAATTTGTAGAAAATTCCAAAAGAATGGTGTGTATTCAAATGATTTCCTTAAAAAACATTTTTATAAAAAAAATTTACCTATAGGCGGAGCGACGAAATCATCATCGTCTTCATCTAGATTCAACGTTGTTTCTTGTGTGTTCTTAAATTTCGATTTGAAAGAACTCGTCATTGTATTCCTCATTGCACTGCGATTTCTTTTACTTCAAAAGATCACAACGCAATTTATGTGATTATTCTTCAAGAATCGGTCACTTTATATAACATATACAACAGAATCCATCGATTTTAGGGTTGAGTAGAGAAGATATAGTTTGATTTTGTGTTCCGATACAGAGGGTAGTGGAATCCGGGTGCATGCGATGTTATAGGGATTATGCGGGTAGTTTTTATCAATTTATTTAGTTTCCTATTTTAATGGAGAGGACAATGTACACTTATACCCTTATTCAATCGTTATCTTTAATTGAGCACCCATTTTCATTTATTGTATATCATTTAAATATTAATCATTTTCTTTTAGAAATTAAATAATTGATTGGTCTACATTTTTGGATACAATAACACAATAGATACTTTAAATAGAATAACCTAAGCCTATATATATATATATATATATATATATATATATATATATATATATATATATATCACCCCTAACAGTTGTCACTATCACCACCGAATGCTACCATCGCCAACCGACCGCCACCACCGTCGACCACAAACATCTAATCTCACCTTCACCCCCATATCTCCTTCCTAAAACCCGATGAAACTTCCCCACCAGCCACCACAACACCGTTCACCAGCTTTCTGTCGGAAAATATTACTAGACGTTGGCCCACCAGTCTTCTCTTCGTAGATGTTGCCTTTATCGTCGGAGATGATGCCTTCACGCCAAAGTAGTGGTGTTCAGACACCTCTTAAATGTCGTCACCACCCTTCTAACGGGAGTTGTCCCTACCCAAATGTGGCCACCACCATCTTTCAGTGATTAGGTTTTTCAACCACCACCACCACCGCTCTAGCGTCGTTCGTCCAGTTACAACATCATCTTGTTCGTTGACGGTCAGGTGGCGATTGTCAGAGTAGGAGTTTTCAGATGCCCAAATCTTTCAAGATCTTTTTATCTCCGTTAATAAGGAAGCTAGATCAGATTGTGACATCCCCATTTTTATGGCCAGAAAAGACCAATTTCGTTTATTCTTTTTAATAAAAATCAGAGTAACTTCTTAAGAAAAGTGTTACGGAATTTGTTCCCAAAACAAAATATGATAAAAATTTATCAAAACATTTCTTAAAGAAATGTATTTTCATTACATTACAAAAACTTGGGATGTCAATCATCGATACAGATTATAAGCATAAACCAAAAACATCATAAGCCTTACAACATTCCCTTTATTTTTTACTGGCCTAAAATCCATAATCTCTTGCCAAGTCATCCAACTATGCTTTTGCCACTACCTTTAATAAAAGAAACTGAGTGGGTCAGGCTGGGGAGCCTGGTGAGCATATAGGGTTTTCAACCCACAAGAATTAAGTTTATTATTTTCATCAATCATTAAACCCGATTACCTGTTCCTATTTTTCTCATCTTATGTCCCTAAAGCATCTCTCATAAGGGACCTACCCTAAAGAATTTCATCGGGATTGACACTACTACTAAGGGGATTCCTCAGCCATATGTGTCCGTAAGGCAACCATGAGGGGATGGAGTACACCGGTGAACACATCGTTCACAAACACTTACAGGTTGCGAGCCTGCTAGCGTTCCACTAGACTTCCAAGAAAAGTTTGTGGTCATCATCCATACTCTGCTAGATGACTGGATCAATGTCAACATTGGGGCCTCTCATCATTTTATTTCACCAGGCACCAACTATTTCATCTACCCATGTTTTACCCAACATATTTGTAGATATAAAATACATACATAGTTCAGATCTGGAAAACAAAGTTTAAATCTTTCATACATCATAGATCTCAGAGTATAAAACATACATATATAGTTTAGATCTGAAAAGTTTAGATATGAAGTGAGAAAGTCTAGATCTGAAGGAAAAGGGGTTCGGATCTGGAAGAAAAGTTTAGATCTAAAAGAAAAAGAGGTTCCGATCCTTCATCCAGCATAAATCCCAAGTAAACAGATAATATATATATATATATATATATATATATATATATATATATATATATATATATATATATATATATATATATATATATATACACACACACAAATTGCACGTAATTTATATAAAATACTTCATATCTATGTGTAAGATGAATGTGACTATACACTCACCTGATACGGAGTGATTCGGACAACACTTCACTTCTTAAAATAGTATTCTCTAACAAAACCGGGAAGTTTGCTTCAAAACCGAACTTCGTGTGGGCAGAGTTTCAAACCGAAAAACTCTTTTTCTTGGAGACTCCGGGATCTACGAGGCTTTCTTCTAGAGCTAGAAAGGTTTCCTAGGCTTTAGGGGGGTTTAGGGAGGCTAGAGAGAGAAGATTTTGGAGTGAAGAAAGTGGCTACCCTCGGCCTCCTTTTATAGGCGAGGCCTCGGACGAACGCGGGGCGTACAGCTCGGCCATACACACGTGGCGAGATTTCGGTGGTGGTGTGTGGCTCATCTTGGACCACAGAAGACAGAAGTACGTTGGGCGTTCCGAGCTTCGTACGCGGGGCGTAATGCAAACGTTGGGCGTACCCCCTCGCACAGCCTTCGTGATTTCCCACTCCAACTTCAAAAATTCATATCTTTTGCGTATGAGCTTGGATTTTGACGTTCTTTATATCCACGCGTAGGCGGGACTGTACTCTACGACTTTCGTTTAGACTTCATCGTCTAATTCTTGACCAATTTTAAAATTAACGATATGAGAAGATTACACTACTAAACGACCGTGTAGAATTCATAAATTCTACATACGGACTCCATTTTCGACTGTCTTTTTATCGTTGAACTACTATTAACGAGACCTTCGATTCTCATTTAGGTTGTGTCGGCTAAAAACCGCTCGATCTAGTATTCGAACTTCGGGTTGTGTACTACCGATCCGAAACTTAGAAAAATCATAACTTCCTCATACGAAGTCAGATTTGGACGTTCTTTTTATGCACGCTCTCGGTTTAACGATCACTACGACTTTCTCTTAGATCGCTAGGGCTAAAAAGTCTTGTATCGTAAATTCACTATTTACGTCAAGCAGTGTCATGCCGGTTCTGTCGCGAAACTTTGACAGGCCATAACTTCTTTGTTATAACTCAGATTTTGGCATTCTTTATATCTCTGGAATCCTTGTCACGACCATTACAACCTTCAATCATCGATATCGGGTTTATCTAACATTTTATTTTTGACGCTTATATTATATTATTATAAACAAGTAATAAGCACACCAAAGCACATAATTCACATAATATTCAAGTAATTAATCTTATTAATTTAAAATGGGTTACAATGGTTGACCTAGACTATTACATCATAATTAATGCTTAGCCCCGAAACACGGACATTACACAGATCTTCTACAAAATACTTCCTCCATGTGAGGTGTTTTTGGGGGTTGAAGAACATAGCAATTTGGGGGGGTGGGGGGGGGGAGAGAGAGAGAGAGAGAGAGAGAGAGAGAGAGAGAGAGGAACAAAACTTTTTTGGACTAAAACTATAGAATTTTGACAACCACGTGGACTATTTTTGCAATTTTGTCTTTTATTTGCCCCTAAATTTTCATCATTATATATATATATATATATATATATATATATATATATATATATATATATATATATATATATATATATATTTCAATTTTATTTAAATTATGGCTCATCTGGTATTTTGTTTTAACATAAATAAAATGAAACGAAAAGGGAGCATCAACCTGAAATTACTTTTCCCTTTTGTCGACCTAATTTAAGATAATTATAATTTAGTGTGTTTTTCAATTTATATTAATTAAAGTTTCGATCTTTTTATATTTTTTTTCCTCTCTTAGGTTGGTAGATGTCATACCACACATACCATATTTTTGCACTGTGATGTCATCGTCATTTCATTTTTCCCTTGGTCCACAAAACTGATAGGCATAATACTACACCTTACCATACTTTTATATAACTTTAAATATATGTAAATAATATATCAATATTATACTATATTTGTATTGTAGGGAATTAAAAACCATAAATTTTGATATATTTTCAATAAACTTTGAATATATATATATATATATATATATATATATATATATATATATATATATATATATATATATATATATATATATATATATAATTTAATAATAACTAGGAAAATGCCCGTGCGTTGCACGGGTCATCCTTTTTAGAAAAATATGGCAGAAGAATATGGTAGACAAAAAAGGCAAAGAATAAAAAATTTAGCAACTTTTTAGAAAACATATGGGGAAAGTCTTAATGTTAAAAAGTTTGGTTGATAATAGAAGATGGACACAGTATCAAAATAGAAGAATGTTGGAAAATTGGAGGCTAATCTGTAAATGGATTAAAGAAACATAGCACCTTTGGGAAAATATAAAAAACATGAATGACGGAAGAATATGGTAGACGAAAATGACAAAGAATAAAAAAAGGGAGTTGAATTTAGCAACTTTTTAGAAAACATGTGGCGAAAGTCTGAATGTTAAGAAGTTCGGATTGATAATAGAAGATGGAAAAAGTATCAAAATAGAAGAATGTTGGAAAATGGGAGGCTAAGTTGTAAATGGATTAAGGAAACGAGCACTTTTTGGAAAATATAAAAAACATGAAAGGCAGTAGAATATAGTAGACGAAAATGACAAAGAATAAAGAAAATGGGTTGAATTTAGCAATTTTTTAGAAAACATGTAGCGAAAGTCTGAATGTTAAAAGTTTGAGTTGATAATAAAAGATGAAAAAAGTATCAAAATAAAAGAATGTTGGAAAATGAGAGTTATAAATGGATTAAAGAAACCAAGTACTTTTGGGGAAATCTAAAAAACATGTGAGAAAACTCAGAAATGAAGAAGGTCACTCTTTAAACATCACAAGCGGGTAAGGATGAGCAGCGGAACTGGATACCCGCTTTCGGAACCACAACCGTTGGTTCCATAATTTAAACCACCTTAAGCGGTTTTGGTTCGGGTTCTTATTTTTATGGACCCGCTTCCCGCTGTGTACCCGTCGGAACCGGTATATATATATATATATATATATATATATATATATATATATATATATATATATATATATATATATATATGGAAAAGTGAATATACCCTTAAGGGTATATAAGCTTAGGTATCCAAACTCACCATACTACGTCGTTTTGTATCATATATACATTGTAATTGTCCAATGTAAAGAAACTGAGAAAACATTCTATTCCATTGATTGATTATTGATCCTTCAACGTACAAGCATTAAAGAGATCCTTATAAACAGGATCAGATAAACTAGCTAGAAAATAGGCTAAAGATAAACATAGGAATAAACTAAACAATACGTGATTATCTAAATGGAATAATCTAGATGTGTAAAATAGATCCGTTACTCCCCCCTCAAGATGGAGCATGAAGATTATGAATGCCCAACTTGTCCGATAGAAATTTGAGACGATCTGATCCAAGTGGTGTGGTCAACAAATCAGCTAACTGGTCATGAGTCTTGATTTTGACAGGTGCAATCTCCTTAGACTCAACTCGTTCCTTAACAAAGTAACAGTCCATTTCCACGTGCTTTGTACGTTCGTGGAAAACAGGATTGTGTGCAATGTGACGAACAAATTCATTATCACACAAAAGGGGAGTGGGTTTGTCCAAAATAATGTCGAAATCAGCCAACAGCCAACGAATCCAGAGTATTTCACTAACTGTGACAGCCATTACACGGTATTCTGCTTCAGCGGAGGAGCGTGAAACAACAGATTGTTTCTTGGATTTCTAAGAGATTGGAGCACCCCCTAAGATCAAAAAAATATCATGTCCATGATCTCCGTGAGAAGGGGCATCCCAACCAATCAGATTCAATGTAAGCAGTGAGCTTAACGTCTCCTTCCTTTGGTAAAAGTATGCCTTGCCCCAAGGTGTTTTTCAGATATCGAAGAACTCGCATGGCTGCATCCCAATGGTTTTGGCGAGGATAAAAAAAAGTTGACTAAGCACGTTCATTGCGTAAGTTATGTCAGGCCTAGTGGCTTGGAGATAGAGAAGCCTACCAACAAGGCGTCGATAGGTGCTTGCATCTACCTTGTCAGCATCATCTCCTTTATCGAGCTTCAAATTTTGTTCCATAGGAAACCGACTAGGCCGACAGCCAAGCATGCCAGAATCTTTGAGCACATCAATGGTGTATTTACGTTGACTGAGTACTAGCCCTTCATTTGTGCGAGCTACTTCAATTCCCAAGAAGTATTTCAAAGTTCCAAGGTCTTTAATACTAAAATTCTTGTCAAGGCATGACTTCGTATCTGCTATCTTATTTCTATCATTCCCCACAATGATAACATCGTCAACATAAATGAGTGCTTCCACAAAGATATCTCCGTCTTTGTGAATAAAAAGCGAGTGATCAGCATGAGATTGTCGAAAAGCAAGATCTTGAAGGGTAGCAGTGAATTTTTTATACCAGTTTCGCAAGGCTTGTTTTAGGCCGTATAAGGACATCTTTAGCTTACATACACGTGTCTCATTATCTTTTCTGAAGCCTTGTGGTATTTTCATATAAATGTCTTCATCAAGATCGCCATGCAGAAATGCATTATTGACGTCTAATTGGGATATGATCCAATCACGCTTGACAGCTATGGTAAGCAAAACACGAACAGTGACGAGTTTAGCAACCGGGGCAAACGTGTCATGAAAGTCGACTCCTTCCATTTGTATGTAACCGTTTGCCACAAGGCATGCTTTGTATCGTTCCACCTCTCCATTCGGCTTATACTTCACTTTGTACACCCACTTAGAGTCTATAACTCTCTTATCTTTTGGCAGACTCGTAAGTTCCCAAGTGTTGTTTTGCTCAAGGGCTTCAATTTCCTTATGCATTGCCTTTTTCCATTGTTTGTCTCGAACTGCTTGATGAAAAAATTTAGTCTCATCGTTGGTGACCATGGCAGCTAAAAAGGATTTGTGAGATTGAGAATTTTTTTATAAGAGACATAATTGGTAAGAGGATGTACCGTAGAGGCGACTCGATGAATGACGGGTTGTGAATGATTTATCAAAGGGGGGAGTTGCACTTCATAGTCTTTACAACGGGTGGGTTGTGACCTGTTTCTGGTTTCTCTTTGCTGATCGGTGCTGATGGTTTACTGTCGGTGTTGTTGGTTTCACTGGCGGCGTGATGGTTCGTTGGTACAGAATTATCTTCAACTTCGCCAAAGACATCATTTACAACACTCGTCGTATGTTGGTTGTGGTCAGAATGACTTGTGGGGCTGTTGTCATCAATAAAACTTTCATGCATGGCAGTCTCGGATGATGAGTTTTGATCAGGGGTTATGATGATCTTATCAGCAAAGCGAAAAAGATCCTCACCGTCGGCTAGTGGTTGCATGTTTCCATGCATATGTTTCATGGGAAACTCGTTTTCAAGGAATCTCACGTCCCTTGATATCACTAACTTCTTGGTTTCCATGTCATAAATTTTATAACCTTTTATCCCTTGAGGGTACCCAAGGAATACTCCTTGTTTGCCTCGTGGTTCAAATTTATCTCCCCCAGTGTCGGTATTGTGATAGTAAGCCAAGCATCCAGAGACGCGCATATGATCATAATCTGGTGACTCATTGAAAAGAAGCTCATAGGGAGTGAGACCACGAAGTACCTTGGAGGGGAGTCGATTTATGACATAGGTAGCAGTCAATATGCACTCGCCCCAAAAGGTTTTCGGTAGGTTTGCTTGAAATAAAAAGGCACGGGCTGTTTCAAGCAAGTGTTGATGCTTGCATTCTACCACCCATTTTGTTGTGGGGTGTATGGACAAGTGGTTTCTAAAACAATGCCTTCCTTGGCATAGAAGTCAAACATTTTTTTTGAGATAAATTCTCCCCCGTTGTCACATCGTATCCGTTTTATGTCTTTCCCAAATTGTGTTTTGACCATTTCGTGAAAATTTATGAGATGTAAACCAACTTCATGTTTGTGTTTGATAAGAAAAGTCCATACTGATCGGCTAGTCATCAACTATTGTTAAAAAGTAGAGAGCCTTTGATACGGACGGGATACTATATTTTCCCCAAACATCACAATGTATAAGCTCAAAACAAGAAACAATTTTTATTTTACTAATGGGAAATGGCAACCTAGTGTGCTTAGCTTTAAAACAAGCATCACACATTTTAGTTTGGTTATTCCTAGAAACATCTCTAACAAAATTTAAATTCGAAATCTTCTTGGGTGATGGATGACCAAGTCTTTTGTGCCAAACCTCAAAATTTGTCACGAGAGCCTTCTTTTCCATTGCCCCCATTCGATACAATCCTCCAATGCAGTTACCCGCACCAATCAAGTCCCTCGTCACTAATTTCTGCACAACAAAGAAGTCAGGAAAGAAAGTACAACACAATTAAGGTTCCTTGCAAGTTTGTTAACAGATAACAAGTTGTAATTGAAATTAGGAACATGTAAGACGCCATCAATTTTGAGACTTCCTGGTAGGGTGTGTTCACCCTCACCCATGACGGGAACCTTATCGCCATTAGGGATGATGACAGGTGTTTCTTTGATGTTTGTGATTTTGTTATCAAGAAAGTCACTTCGATGGGTGATGTGCTCGGTTGCACCCGAGTCAACCACCCATCCATCATACGTGTTAATTCTACCTGCCAGATTAGCTTTAGGAGCCTCATCTTCTCGGAAGTGTGCAATAAAAAGACGATAATGTTCATCTGTTAACCCTGGTATAGGGTTGGGTCCAACTTCTACACAAGCTACTTTTTCCTTTGGTTTGTCTTTCTTTCCTGGCCACCGATCAGGGTAACTTATCTTCTTGAAGCACCCATCGCTTTTGTGTCCTTCTTTTCCACAAAAAGTGCATTTTTCTGCCTTTTCGCTACTCTGTTTCATGATTCGTTGTGCGCCTTTGTTAGCCGTCTGTGTGCTTTGAACCCCTTGTGTGGTGCGTGTTGCCTTCCTGTTCATCACGTTCACCTGGAAGGCTGTTGTTTTGCCAACTGATTTTCTGGATCCACCTGCGATTGCGCGTTGCTGTTCATCTTCAGCAACTAGGTGATACGTGGCCCCCAAGGAAGGTGGTGGCTTCATGGAAAGGATTTGGGTTCGGATGATGGAGAACTTCTCATCGATCCCCATAAGAAACTCATAAATTCTTTCTTTCTCCTTCACTTCATTCAATCTTCTTCCTATAGAGCAATTACACCCATCACAGGTACATCTTGGTGTTGGAAGAACGAGTTGCAGTTCATCCCATAGGGTTTTTAATTTCGTGTAGTAGGATGAAACCAAAGTCTCGTCCTGCCTTGTAGTGTTCAACGACTATTTTAGCTCATAAGGCCGTGGAGCACCTTCCTTCTCAAACCACTCTTCTAAGTCTTTCCAAATCTTGGCTAATGTATTAGCGTACCTTACACTGGTCTGGATGTCCCTCTCCATGGCTGTTGTCAGCCAACCCTTGACCATGGCATCTACACGCATCCATGTCATATGCATGGGGGATGCAGAATCTGGTTTGTTGATTGACCCATCGACAAACCCCTTTTTATTCTTGGCAAACAGAAAATTTATCATCTCCTGCCTCCATTCGTTGAAGTTGTTATCATTCAACACGTCATTAACCTGCATCTGTTTAGGGTAATCTGACGGATGAATGTAGTATGGGGAATTGACATGGATGGAGTTAGCATCGATGGGTTCTTCAGTCTTCTTGCTTGCCCCCGGATCATTGTCTTTCTCTTCTGTCATGGCGGCTTCCAATCTAGGTTTTCTTCAACAGATCAAGGCTCTGATACCATAAAGAAACTGAGAAAACATTATATTCCATTGATTGATTATTGATCCTTCAACGTACAAGCATTAAAGAGATCCTTATAAACAGGATCAGATAAACTAGCTAGAAAATAGGCTAAAGATAAACATAGGAATAAACTAAACAATACGTGATTATCTAAATGGAATAATCTAGATGTGTAAAATAGTTCCATTACAATGTTCTTATAATTCAACTTTTAACTTTTTTTACTTCCACAATTTTTATAAATTTCACATTTATCTTTCTCTTACATAATTTTCATTTTCAGCTATAATATATATATAGCTTAGTAGATGTTCGGCAAAAAGATGTGATATAAGAAAAAGATAATAATGAAATTTCAAAAATCTTGAAAGTAAATCAAGTTAAGGGTTGAAGTTTAAGAACATTATAATGAATATATCAAACAAAACAGGGTATTATAGTGAGTTTGGGTACCTAAGTTTATATACACTTAATGGTATATTCACTTCCCCCCCCCCCCCCCCCCCCCACACACACACACACACATATATATATATCACAATCGCAAACTTTATACGGTATTTCGAATAACATCATATAAAATTATAAAATTTAGAGTAATTTGTTTGAAACCGTTAAAGGTTTTAAGAAACATGCACACATTTTTTCATCATGTTTTCAAGCTACTAATATTTTATAATCATCATTTTTAAAACGCATCACATTACATATTGATGTTCTGGATAACTTTCTTGTAAATTTACAATAGATATTTTATAAGTTTTAAAAATTCAACAAATTTAACGAACCAGGTACCCAGTATTGAAACCACTACCCAGACGTTCCAGTTTCGATTCCAACATTTTAAGAACCACCGGTTCCAGTTCTGTATCCAGATAATTAGGACGAGTACCTGCCTACATTGATCCCTAGCAGTGAGACAAGAGGATCAGTGGGGTGTTTACAGCACACCGTGGTGACACGTTGCATACCGCAGTGTGCGGTATAGGGCCGACCCTATGTGTTATTAAGTTAAGTTAGGGCTTAGGGCCCCATTTTTTAAAGGGCCCCTCAATGTCGATATTTTTTCTTTCTCCGACTCTATTCGTTGATTACTGATACACATACGCCTCCTCAAAAATCAAATGCGACGTTCTGGCTTTTGTTCTTCTTCCTTTCTTCTCAGTTCTTGTTGTCGCTGATTGCCTGATTGACTAGATTGAATGGACTGATTATCGAGTTAGGCTTCTCCAATCTCGATTCTTGAACATTGTAAGACTGCGTGAACTATTGATTGTTGAAATACCCTCACTATTCTTCTTCCTTCTCCATTCTTGGATTCTCTAAGGCTGGACGGAGTGGGAGCGGAAAAGGGAGTGAGGGAAGTTTCCCTCACTCTTGAACACCACTCCTTGGGTGAGGAAAACATCCCATGAGAAAGAGGTGGGGGGAGGGAGTGCCGCACTCTCTCTGTCCATGCTATTGGACAAGTTTTTTTTTTAATTATTATCCTTTTTAATATTTATAAAATTATATACCTATCAAAAAATATAAAAAATATATTAAAATTCATGGTTTTTAATTTCCTACAAAATGAGTATAATATATGTATGAAATATATTTTTAAAAAAATATAAAGAAAATGGTGAGGGAAGTTTCCCACCCATTCCTTGAGTTTTAGATGAGGGAAAGAAAAGTGAGGGAAAAAGTGGTGTAACCCACAAAAAGTGAGGGAAACATCCCTCCCACACCCTCCGGTCTAATGAATTTCTCTGTCTCTCCATTGTTCAAAAATTTTAAATGCTTCATTGAACTAATTCAAGGTATGTGTTATCAATGTTTTTACTTGATTTTTTCATTATCGGACTATCTATTAACGTTAATAGCCGATTAGGGTTATTATTATTTTCCATTATCTGATTTTTTTCAATGTTCTTTGTTCATTGACTAATGTTCAATTTCTTTGTTTCTGTTTGATTTTTGTTTTTGAGTTGGTGTTTCCACACAGTTTTTGTATTGTTGGCTTGCTGCTTGATTTTTATGTTTCCCTTTGTAATTATAAAATCACGCAATTTGAGTTGCTATGTTTTTACATCACAGTATCACATCTAAGTAGAGTGTGTAATGTAATATGAAGCTAAAGAATGTTGGTTGTTGTCTTATTGGTTGATTTTTATATGCCTTGTTCATTGATTTATGTGTTTGTTTGTGCACATACTTCAGTTAAATAGAAAAAAAAAAAAAAAAAAAAAAAAAAAGACAACTTTTCACTTTTATGTTTTTATTATAGAACCGGGGTTGGAACAAGTTAGATCCCTAAAATTTTTCTAAACATATACTTAGTAAAAGCCAAAAGGCCCTAAACTTTTTGCACGCTTAGAGCCCCCAAACTTGTTGAGCCGCCCTTGGTGCGGTATAAGGTGCACTGTTGGGTCTTATTCACAAATTACACACCTTTCATTTCTTTTTAAATTTTCATCGTTTTGAAATATTATAAGTTTCATCATTTAAAACAGAGCTGCAAAGCGTGGATATTCCAACTAGTTTATTGCATTATTCAAGTCCTTCATGTGTTATGTTGTACATGAAGGATATATATATCTTATTCCAATTGTAACATTTATGTGTAAATGTTGATTGTGTCGAATCTTGTTATATACATATCTCTATGGTACAATGTACAAGCTGATCTCCGTTATTACTGGTCATAAAAGAGTGGTCACAAGCCATAAATGCAACACAACCCAATAAGCTATAAGACCCAACCTTGCCCTTGGCCTACTCATCAAAGCACCCCCACCTGAAACCCTATACACATACAAAAAGTCAAAAACTAACACATTTCAAATTAACTGCATTTTTTTTTACTAAGTTAGTTAAAAGTAATTTATTTACCACATTCCATCAAGCCTATCTGCAACCATCTTCATCTTCCCTTGTGTTGGCACAAGACCAGATGTATGCAACGACTTGAATATATGACCTAAAAACACCAAAGTTTCAAACACATTTCAACACTTTAAGTAAATGAATAACGGAATTTTTTTAGGATCATACCTTTGTCTTGAACAGTTTCTTGTTTATCAATTAAATTGTCAGACTCTTGATCGATGTTGAGGGCAAGATGGTCATTTGATCCCCTACGTGAACTTCTCACCAAAGACATGCTCCGTTTCCCAATTGATACCTGAATATAAAATTACTTTATATAAATAAATAAAAGATGGTAATAAAACATGAAAGATTCATAAATGCAAAAATACATACTGGATCTTCAACTTCTGATATCTCTGACTGTGGAGCTAATGGAGATGCTTCAGTCGGACCTTTTTTATTTTCAGCCTCTGAAAAACAGTTGAATATTGTTAAGATGTTTATATTAAATGGAAACATATCTAAAATACATATATTCATTAAACTGTACCATGATCTTTGGCAAATTCAGTTAGTTGCTTAGATAACTCTGCTTCTCTTCTATTCCACTCATCTTCTTTTGCCTGGAAATCTTGTAATTTAATGCCCATTTCGCCCCTCATGGTTTGAGATGCTTCTAACTCGGTTTCCATCTTAGAAACTCTGTGTTGTAACATGTCATTTTCTTCTTTGACTTTGTCATATATTGACCTGGTTTTCTCTAATTCAGACTGCAATTCTTTTATTTCGGTGGAGATTAATAACATTTTTTCCTCCTGTACTTGTTTATCAATCTGCAAATCATCAACATTTTTTTGCAAAGTTTTTGTGTGTTCAAGTGTAATCGGCATAATGTTGTTTATTGCCTCCAGTTTTGTTAACAAGGATGTAGTTAGCTCATCAATGAATGTAGAGAACCGGATAAATTCATCAGTGAGAATCTGGTTTCTTAAATTTAACTTTTCCAAAGTCTTTCCTGCATATGATTTAATATTCGCAGCATCTGCTTCATTGCTATTAGTTGTCTCAGTGTTGAGAACATTGTTGAAAAGAGTTGATAACTGGAATCTTTCCTGCAAAAAACAAGTCTCATAAAGAGCTGAACAAAAACCATATTTATATTGTGAGGATATAATTTGTTACCTCAATATCAGGATAATCTTGAAGCTCTTCTGAATCTAAATAACCCTTCATATCTTTAAGATAATGGTCCATTTTTATAAAGGTTTCAAACTTTTTCTCATTACTTTGCTTGAACAAGATCAACAAAGTTTCATCTTTCAATAACATTTGAAGATTTTCAAGAAAGCTCGAGAGCTCAGAAGGCCAATCATCTGTCTTGCATGTCAACTCTTCCCTGAGGTTTGAAATTTCTTGTTCAGCATTCTTCTTTTCTTCAAGAAGATTGGAAACAGAGTTGTTGGCCTTCAGCAATGTGTCTTCTAATGTTTTGATAGTTTCAGAGGCATCCATGAACTTATGCTCATGATATGCAGCTTCATCTTTCAGCTTCTTTATTTCACTTTCTAATAAATTTATGTTATTTTGTGTCGTCTCATTTGCATGAGAAAACTGAGACATATGTGTCTGTAACTGAGACACTGTATCCTCAAGTGACTTTATAGTTCTGCAGGATTCCTCCTTTGCATTGTGTAATTCCTCTTCAATACGAGTTTTTAGATTTTCCAATTTTATCTTTTCTTCATTTAACTGAGACATGTTTTTTTCTGAAATAGATAATGCATCTTCAAGGGATTTTGTGGTTTTCAGGGCTTCATTTTTTACATCTCTCAACTCCTGTTCTACTTGTGCCTTTGAAACCTGGCATTCATTTACATATGCTGCACACAACTTCACCTTTTCAACTGGATCGTTTATATCATTTGGAAGAACAATCGCATTAGTTGCATCAATTACCTGTTGTAATATGGTATTGCTCTCAACTAAGAATTGCTCAATTTGATCCCTTTCTTCTTTTGAATGTAGGAGATCAGATTCCAGCTTTATTATCCGTTCCACATCACTTGACAACTTACTAATCTGATCTTCTTGATTTTTCAATTCAAGGTTTAATGCCTCAATATGAGCATTCTTTTCAGCTATTTGCTTCTTCATTATCTCACGCTCTTGAACCAAACCTTTACCCTTTTTAACTGCCATTGATAACTTTTCCTTCAATAAACCAACTTTATCCTCGGATCTTTGAAGATCAATTTTCAGACATCCATTCGTATCCTTTAACACACAAAGTTCTTCAGAAACCTCAGCTATCTTACTCGAGCATTTATCCAGCTCCAACCCATCCATCTTCTCTTTCTTGACAAAATCTTCAAACTTGTGTGTCATATCTGCAAACTCATCTTCAAGATACTTCTTCTCCAGAGCTTCTATCAACAGTGATACTGTTAGGCGATCGATTTTCACACTTTCAGCCTCTTTCATTGTGTTAATTTCATCTTGTAGCTTAAAAGATTGGTCTTTCAGTGAATTAGCTAAAGTTTCAAACTGTAGCATCTCGTTTTTTCTTAACTCAGCAGCCTCCAGGGCACTTGACTTCTCTTGCAATTCAAGTAAACATTTCTCTAATTCACTTGTCTTTTCTACAACTGCTTGCTTCAATGAGTCACGTTGTTGAACCAAAGACTTCCCTTTGGTCACAGCCAGGTTAAGCTTTTCTCTTGTATTACTATACCTTGTCTTCTCTACTTCAACTTCCCCTTTCAGCCTTCCAATCTCTGAATTCAACATCTTAATGGCTTCTCTACCTCTCTCAAAATGTTCCATCAGTTTCCTGTATTCATCTTCTATATGACTACTTTTATGGGTCAACTCAAGTTCTTTCCTTTTCAGCTCTGTCAAACACTGGTTAAGCATCTCAATTTCTGAAAGGAAGTGATTTTGGTTTCCAATTAAAAGGGAGATACTTTTTTCAAGATGTAACATTTTATCACTAACAGATGTATGCACAGATTCTTCTACACCAAGGGCATGTGCAAGTGAAGATAAAATTCTATCTGTTGTGGTCTCAACAGAGGAGTATTCAAAGATCTTTACATTAAGATCATTGATTTCTTTATCTTTTGTGTCTATAGTGGCATAGAGTTCTCTGACTGTGTGCTCAGTCTGTGATTGTTCACCTAAAGCAAGCTCAATAAACCTAGAGCAGTCAAAGATCATCTCATGCAGAGGCCACAAAGACTTGTCATCACCCACTGCTGCTGCTGCTGCAAGTTCATAAGTAAACAGAGCACCATCTTTTCCATCAATCAATGGATGTTTCTTGATAAGAATCTTCAGCTTATGGCGGAGATTAGTCAATTCTGTCATCAACTGCTGTCTTTCTTCCTGCAAGAAAAGCTTAGTTAGTCAATGCAAGTCAAAAAGACTTCTACAGAGTAAAAGGTAGTAGACATTAGTCACATTACAACCTGATAATGGTGTGGCAAGATTTGATGTTCACTGTCAAATAAACTATGTTGATGATCTTCAGAAACTACTTCTTCTGCTTCCTGACTTTCATCAAAATCAGTCCTTCCATCATAGGAAAGTAAGTCATCTGGACAATCTACAAACTCTTCATTGCCCCCATCATCAGTCATTCTTAAATCACTTGACTCATCTTGTACAGCATCTACTCTTGTTACCACTACCCCATCATCCTGCGCAAGAAGATTAAATTGTAGTTTGATAATAAGTTCAATGTACTGAGTCAATTATGCATCATTTAAACTACTAAAATAACTTGCCAACAAACCAATAGTGTGAAATTATCAAACTTAATGACAATTTATAGATCACCTAAAGCTTCACGATAATTATTAGTACTGAATTGCATAACTATACCAAGGACTCCTCCGTTCCCAAACATAGAGAGATATAATATTGACTTTTGAAGTCAAATTTCATACTTTTTTAAATGATATGCATGGTCTTACAAATTCAAGATCAAGAGTTTCTCACTAGTAAACCTATGGGAAGTTTCATCGTTTGTCAAATGATTCTGATAAATTTTCTGAATTCGAGTAGAACTGTTCAAGTGGACATCAAAAGTCAATATGGTTTCTATTTCAACCAGAATATCCCTGTCTTGTTTTTTTGTTTCTGGATAGGAGGGAGAACAATGCTCATAATAAGTCATTTGCGCAGCTTAAGGAGGGATTGCTATTCAGTTGTGAACAGCTGAAATAAAATTGTCTACAATTAGTAAAGACTAAAATTACCTGAATAATTGCGCTACCATCCATTGAAGCCGAATTAATCGACTCTACATGAACAAATCCACTCTCTCCAGCTGTCGGACTTCCCGTAACGTGCTCCAAATCACTATCCTCTTCCATATCTACCGATTATTATAGAAATCGGTTCGATTCGCAAACACAAATACACACACATAAGAATAAAATACTTCTGGGTTCCTTCAGTATGTGTATTTGATATATACGGTCGCAAAAAATGGAGATTGTAGGGTTTCGTGTTGTTAATTTGGCGTAGAGGACGATCGACGATTTTGCGCGGTGTGCGTTACACACTATACTTGCCCGCTCAGTCAGAAAACCTAAATACGACGTCGTAAGGTTCTTCTGACGAGGACAGTTGGACGTTGGCCGCTGGTGCCGCCGATCAATATTATTTGTTTTAAAAAGGAAAATCGTCAAAAATAATCCTTGTTGCTTCCATAAAAGAGTAATTTGCAAAAGGAAAATGGTCAAAAATAATCCTTGTTGCTTTCACAAAAGAGTAAATTACATGAATGAAAGGGTAATTTGCACGTTTGGTCTCTAACTTATTTTTTTAACTCTGAAAGTCCTTACAATTTGTTTTTGTTACGCGTTTGGTCTCTGTCTTACCTAAAAACACTATTTTGCCCTTAATTTTTTTTTAATTAAATAAATACACCACAACCCCACCCCATCACCTTACCTTACATACCCATCATTTTTTCCTATTTAAATAATAGTTTCTTTAGTTAAGATATGGACCAAACGTGTAACAAAAACAAACAGTAGGGACCAAGCGCATAACAAAAACAAACAATAGGGACTTTCCGAGTTAAAAAAATAAATTAGGGACCAAACGCGCAAATTACCCTAAACCATAGGGACTATTCGTGTAATTTACTCTCCATAAAAATCAAGTTTGGACCTTAATCTTCATTTTTTTTTTTTTTGTATTCGAGGATGGTCGTTGTGGTTTAAAAACTTAACTTTTAACTAACTTCGTCATTTTTTTTTATTTTTTTGTTAAGTCTAAACATATGCAAGATACGAGGGGAAAAATCGTCTTTTACATACATACCATAGCGACCATGCAAGTCAACTGGTGTTTTCTTAATCTTCACAACGAAACCCAAGAAAGCTTTCTTCATCTTGAAATGGTGATTTATACAAAACCAATTCAGATTCTAAACCTACTACTAACAATCACATATATCTTCCTCTATACGCCTTATTCCTCATCCGCCGTTGCCGCCAATATAGTCTCCGACCTCCACTCCCTACAATCACAATTCCCTTCCGGTATCATTCACCTCAACGAAACTATTCTCTACAGAATCTTCAATGCCGACCCCAGATCTTTCTACTTGATCATCTTCTTCGATGCTATCCAACTCCACGATAAACCAGAACTAAATCTCAAAACTATCAAATCTGAATATCCCCTGATTGCCAAATCCTTCTCCATCAACAACCAAAACTCCTCAAATTTTTCCAAAATCTTCTTCTGCGATCTCGAATTCAGTGAATCTGAAAAAGACTTCCTCCGATTTGGTATACATGCGTTACCTAACATTCGCATCGTTCCTCCTGATGCTGACGATTTAAAATCTGATTCAATCCCCTCAGACGTCTCAGAGTCCTCCAGTTTAGCCAAATCAATGGCGGGTTTTCTCGAATCCAAAATTGGATTACCAATCGGCCAAATCCACAGACCCCCAATGTTTTTCAAATCACAATTGGGGTTTCTAATTTGGGGGGGGGGGGGGGGGGTTCCTGATATTGATGTCATTCATGACCAAGAAAATATTAGCAAGTGAGACTCCTTTTCATTACAAGAGGATTTGGATGTTTGGAATTATTTTTGTTTACTTCTTTAGTGTTTCGGGTTCTATGTTCATATTGATTCGCAAAGTGCCTTTGTTTGTTATGGATAGAAAGGATTCAAATAAGTTGATTTTCTTCTATAAGGGTGTTGGGATGCAGTTTGGTGTTGAAGGTTTGTGTGTTGGATTTTTATTCATGACTGTAGGGTTGTTGTTCCCTTTCATAACTCGAGTTATTGTTAGGATAAAAGATTCAATGATACAGAGAGCAGCCATGGTTAGTGCGATGATTGTTTCGTTTTGGGCAGTGAAGGAAGTTGTGGGTTTGAATCATTGGAAGACTGGTTATTATGCTCATGCTTATTTGCCTTCGAGTTGGTATAAGTGATTGTATTTGGGTAGTTATATGTTTATGAGCTTCGAGTAATAACCATGGCTGCAACATCTTGATGATACGTTAGATTTTATCAAGATTATGGGCTTAAAGAAGCGTGTTTTGGTGGTTGATTTGATGAATTCTTGTTTTTCGATCTGGGTGAATCTTAATAACCTATCTTGTAAAAGTGATTATCCAACTATATGCGGATTTCAGACATCCATATAGTGTTGTTTGTGTATTTATTTGATTCCAAATAACAAATAATCAATTTTGAATGATCTTGAATAGTCTTTAGTCTTTACCCCCAAAAATTCATAAATGGTCCATGTGGTATGTAAAAGATGATTTTGTCCTCACATGCCTTGCACATGTTCAGACTTAATAGAAGAAAATTGACAAAGTTAGAGATAAAAGACGATCTATTAAAGGTTTTTAAATCACAAGGGCCATCTTTGATACAAAAAAAAATTAAAGATAGAAACCGGATTCTTTTGGAAATAACAAAGACCATTTCTAAAGATTTTCCTTTTAAATATTATCTTATATATATTAGGTGTATTCCTTTGTGTCGTGAAAGAATATAACCATACACTTAAAACAATCATGAGTAAAAAGTTTAAATTAACAACGGATCAATGAATTTAGATATACATTTAAAATAGTCATGAGTAAAAAGTTTAAATTAACAACGGATCAATAAATTTAGATATTAGTTCAAATATAATCGAAATAAAAAATAATTATTTGTACAAAGTTGTTTAATATATAAAGTTTTATCTTCCTAAAGTATAATATAAACAAAAATTACAATTGAATTATAGAAACATATTTTTTTCAATGGCAATGACAAAAGAAAATATTTAATTTAATTTTTAAGCTAACGATATTTTATATAATAAACTAGGCGGATACCCGCGCGTTGCGCAGTGTACAATAATATATTTGAAATCTTTACAAATATATATTTTTTAAATATATCAATGACGACGTTGTTAGCTTTTATATAATAAATCTTATTATAAATTGGTATAAACATTGTTTGTTTTGATTTATATGATAATGTAGACATCTTTTAAAATATTGTAATCCTAATTAGCTCAATGATCTCTGCTTACGGGTTACTAATGAATAAAATTAAATATAATATATAGTTTAATGATATTTATAGTTTTTGTTATGATTAATTAATTTTAAAAAATTTGTTCGCTTAAGATTTAAATTTCTATCATTGTAATTATTTAAAACATCAAACATTGTTTTCTTTTTAAAGGTAACAATATAATTTTTGTATATAATGTTACCTTTAACTATTGCTATTGTAAGTTATTTTAAATAACGTATTCGGGAACTCTTAATTATTTTAATTTGGTTTCAGAAATTGAACTTTTTTTAAATTTATTTGATGAGTATTGTTAGTTTTTTTTACTGTAATTATTTAAAACAACAAAAATTGTTTTTGTTTTTAAAGATAACTTTATAATTTTTATATAATATTACTTTTCACTTTTCTTATTGTAGGTTATATTTAAGCTACTTATTTGAAAATTCTTAATGATTATATAAAATAGTTTCATGATTTTTTTGTTAATTTAGGATTACAGTTTAGGTTTAACATATCATTTATAATTTTTAACTATTTATAAAATAATCTCTCGATTTTTTTCAAGTTTAACTGAAATTTTGATTTAAGTTAACCGTTTAACGTTATAATGAAATTGATAATTTAACTTTTTGCATAACATCATAAATTATACAAAGGTTGTGACTTTAAAAAGACAATTGATCACATACAGCAACATATTTAAACTAATAAGTTAACTATAATATTTTAAACAGGTAAAGTCATAATTTTATAAATAGAAATAAAATATGATATTAATATTGTAGTTTAGTTAATTTATGATTAAAATTTACTTTTTGCATTAATTTAACATTATTAACAATTTATAATAATATTTTATATTTTATCACTTTTAACTATTTAAAATATATTCATTGGGTTGTTTAATTTAAACTAAAATTTATATAAGTTGTCCTGTAATGTTACATTTAAATTAATAATTTAAGTATTTTATACAAATTGTTCAAAAGTTGTAGCTTTAAAATGATAATGGTTTACATACAACAATATATTAAAACAAATAAATTATATATTATACGTTTAAAGTTAAAAAACAAAATTTTATTAGTAAAAGTAAAGATATTCTTTTAATATTGGAATTTAGTTTATATATGATTAAACTTTAGGTTTAATATTTATTTAACCTTATTAACAAAATTATAATCATTATTAGAAAGAAATTGAAAAGTCATGGGAGTTTCAAATGAATGTGGTGAAAGGAAAAATATATGGGAATTTCAAATGAATGTGGTGAAAGAAAAAATGTTTTCTTTATAATTATATATAGATATAGATATAATCATGTGATATATTTACGATAAAGTAAAGATTATAATATTGTTTTAATGCCTTCTTTTAAAGAGAAGATGTAGGAAAAAAATATTTTATAATGATATAAAAACACTTATATTCTAATAATAAAAACATTAAATGCATCTCATTTTATGTGAGAGATTGCGATAAGAACTAACATTCGTTTTGTAGATAAAAATTATATGTTCTCAACGACATATTATGATTTATATAAAGTTTTGTGTATTGAAAATAATAATATAAAAATATTTTAAATTGTTCGTATTATAATAATGTAGTGATAAATTAATTAAATAAAATCTCTCTCTCTCTCTCTCTCTCTCTCTATATATATATATATATATATATATATATATTGATGTGACTAAATCTTTGGAAGGTCCTCTCGACTGCTGTTACCACAGTGATCTGGAAAGTTACAACTGAAATGAATATGTCAACCATTTTATGGGACGAGTTCCCAGAAAACGCTTTTACAGTCAAGTTAGCGACTTGAGAGAAATGGTGTAGTGGGAGTATGAGACATAGAGAGCTTAGTTTTTCCGGTTGACAAGGGAGACCTTAGTTACGTCTCACAGTTGGTCTATATCGATAGACAAAGACGTTAGATCCAACAAGGATCAGATGCATTGATTGGATGATCGTGCTCTTCACCATCTCAAAGCTTGTGATTGGTTGAGGTGGTAATGCTACTAGCATCACCTTTATTGTCTGGATCTGTTGCCTTTTGTTGTAAGGTCATAGTGTTTGTTGGACAGTAGTGACTTGTGCAGATGGCATAGACGCCCGTGGGCATGAAGCTTGGTCGTTTGCCAGCTAAAAGATATCTTGGTCAAACTAACGGTCGCCAAGGTGTCTTGTTGGGAGGTGTTCGGGTGTCCCTTGACCCGCGCCAAGGGGTACGTTACTTCCTTCAAGAAGATTGATTACAAAAGAATATAAGGGTGTTTGGATTGTAAGATTTTTGGTAGTATTTGCAATGTGTAAATAGATTTGCATTTGAACTGATTTAAAGCTAAAAATGCATTTCAAATATGTAATGTATTTGGTTAATAAGATTTAATATAAAAGTGAATACCAATTTTTAAGATTTTGTTTTGAGTTATAATTGGTTTTAAAAGCATTTTTGTCATGTGAAAAAGTTATCCATCTATTTATTTTATAGACATTATAATCATAAAATATAAATAAATAAGAATAAAAAGTATTAAATTAAACTTTTATTAATTTATTATCTACATTTTAAAAACTACAAATTGAGATAAATTGTTATCATGATATATAATATATTGATGAAATTTATTAAATCATGATATAAAAAATAACATATAAAATTAACGAAAATTACTAAAAGGTTAACATATATTTTGATGATTTGTTTTTAATCTAATGATTTATATGTTGGTTTAATAAAGTGTTTAAGTTTATATTTTTTAATGAATAGCAACGTGAATTGGTTTGATTGATAGTAAAATTATTTTATTTATAAAATTCGTAATTGTTTTATGAATTAATACAAGTAACAAAAAATTGATTAAAAAATCGAAGTTAATTGGATGTAAACATAAAATCACATATTTGTTTATGATTTGATGATAAATATTGAATATTATTGGGAATGTTTGTATTGAATTTAATGCAACTTCTCAATACATTCTAAGAACTTATTTGGATTATTCTAAAAGCTTAAAGTTAGATATAGTTAAAAAGCTTATTTTGACAAGTAAAAATGATATTAGAGCATAATAATATTGTTAATATCAACTTAGGTACAAAACTATCTAATCCTCGACTTTAATTAATTGCATGTTGTTGAATATAACGTGGAACATGAATTCTCTCAAAATCAAATTTCTTCAAAAAAGAAAAACCTAGTCTTAGTTTACTTTATTTTATGATAACTTTAGTATTCTTTTTAAATAATTAAAAATTATCGTCACTCTTATTGTTATTTTTTATTTTAAGTCTCTAGGCTTTACATCTTATGCAAATAGGTTATAGGTGTATAACAATTGTTTTGTGTCCCAAAATATTCGACCTCTGACTTTAGCTATACTATCTTTTAGGTATACTTAGCAACATTTTATTTTGTTTTGTTTATATACCTTTTTTTTATTTGTTGGGTTGGTTTGAAAACCCAACAATTATACCCTAGAAATGCCAACAGTCCAACTACCTTGTAAACAAACAAAATTATGAATATATGTATTAGGGATAAAATGGTAATTTTGTTACAATTGGAAAACTTTTTCTTCTTGGATACAGTGGTTGGTGCAAAGTTTAGTGGGTTGAATATTTCACCTGGTTACCAACTTCATTAGGAGGTAAACTATAACTTTTGAAGATTGGATCTTAGTTTACACTTCTTGGATTCTTGGTGTTCAGTCATATTCTGATTTCAACATAGGGAAACAAAATGAATTTGACCACGAACATGCCAGATGATATGCGAAATATTATGATTTTCCAACGTTGTAATGTCCATATGAAATTTCCACTGAAGGACAAAAGAGAACTCTTCAACTTGCATCCTCACTTTTTATGTGAGCTATGTTATTTCATATTTGGATATCCATAATATCCTTATGGGAAAATGACTCTTGAGGGTAATTAACTTTTGCGTTTGTATTCATTTGGTCCATTTTCTTTTTTTTGTATTCAATATACCATCAAACTTGTTGTTGGTGTTTATCATAGCCCTTTTGACCGGTTTTTGACCCGTGATAGCCGGTCAAAGGGTTATGATGAACACAAACAACAAGTTCGATGGTATATTGAGTACAAAAAAAAAGAGACCAAATGAGAACAAACGCAACAGTTGGTTACCCTCAATATACCTCAATATACTGAGGGTAACCAACTATTGCGTTTGTTCTCATTTGGTCCCTTTCCTTTTTTTTTTGTACTCAATATACCATCGAACTTGTTGTTTGTGTTCACCATAACGCTTTGACCGGCTATCACAGGTCAAAAGCCGGTCAAAAGGGCTATGGTAAACACCAACAACAAGTTTGATGGTATATTGAATACAAAAAAAAAAAGAACCAAATAAATACAAACGCAAAAGTTAATTACTCTCAAGAGTCATTTTCTCTATCCTTATTTTCACCCTTATTATCATGTTGTTTTCACCCTATTATCATATTGTTCAATCATTTTGGTAGGATCTTGTTGGATAATATTGTTTTAGACAACCTTAATATAATTTACTTCTATTTAATTTTTGTTTTAATCATGTAATACACAAATATCTAAGCTAGTCCTATTGTAAACATATAAGAAATAAAACATTTTCATTTATAATCAAGAGTAATTAACCCAACCATATTTTCTAAGAAAAATATTACACAATAACTACCTAACATGAAAGTTCATCACGTTTAATAATCACGATTTTCAAAATTTTGGATTTTTAACAACTTTTTCATTTTCTAAATATATTTTTTGTCTATTCCTAAATCTTCATTTTGAATGAAAGAAGATTGGATTTTTTTTTTCTTCTTTTCTATCTTCTCTATATATTTTCATGTATATCTAACATGAATAACTGGTTTGAAATTATGAACAATCTAGAGAATATAAACAACTTTGGAACAACCTAAAAACATGAAAAACAAATTTGAAAAAAAAAAAAAAAGTTAAAAATATTTGAATTTTATATGAATTATTCAACCTATTTAAACAAGGAGTTTGAAATTTCAAACTATTTTTCAGAAAAAATAATTTTGGAACTTAGCTTTTGAAAAAAACAATTTAAAAAAATTACAAGTTTCCAACTTTATGGTTATTTCTCAAATTTCAAAAATAAATACAACAAAGTTTTTGTAGGGTAATTGAGCTCTATAAGACATCACATTTTAATAAAATAAACTATTTAATTATTATAACATATTATTTTGAGAAGTTTATTATTTCAGGATTGTGGACAATAAATGAATTCAATAAAGGTCTTGGACTTTAATGGAATGGGCTTTAGACCTTATTGGATGATGACAATGTTGGATAGTGATTAAAGCCTTGGTTTGTGTCTTGGAGTCAAGTGGTAAAATGGGAAAAATGATGTTTTAGACTTCTTTCATGAATTATGGTTTTTAGTTCGACACGTGTTAAGCCAAAATTAACTAGATAGAAGTATGAGGCCCATCGGTACCTTTCTGTGGATATAAAGATCACCGAAAACGGAGTTGAAACGAAGAAGTTATGATTGTTTGAAGTTGGAGTGAAATTGGGTGAAAACCCGTTCTTACGAGGTGAGAAGTAATTCTCAGGGCGTGAGAGTGCTCACGAGGTGAGAATATATTCTCATGACATAAGAAATATACAACCCAAAGCCCACAAAAATTTTAGGGTTTTCAAGGTATTTAAAGGTAAGGATTCATGTTTTAGTATATTTTCTTAGCCTCCATCATATCTAGAACCTCTTGAGAGAAACCCTAGCCTCTATTTTCAAGATTTGAGCCTCCCTGTAACACCCATAAAAATCATGCCAAATTCAAACCTTTTCAAAATATTTCAAAACCATTAATAATTACAAAACTTGTTTTCAAAATAGTATAATATTAGAGTATCCCAGAAACAAGCCATAAACATGAGGAGCTGTACGATCACACCTTTGCCTTCCCGTAATCATCTGATGTACCTGAAACCAAAACTGAAACTTTAAGCCTAAATCTTAGTGAGTTCCCCCAAAATACCCATACACACAACAATACTCATATAATCGCAAACAACATACTATGGGTCCAGTCAACCATCGGATTGGAATACCCCAGGCCCTCAACCATTCGGTTGGAATGTTAACATACTATGGGTCCAATCATCCTCGGGATGGAATACCCCAGACCCACAACCAACAGGTTGGAATGCCCACATACTACGAGTCCAATCATCCTCAGGATGGAATACTCACGGCCCACAACCATCAGGTTGGAATGCCTAGGTCTATTGGCTTTAGCACAAAGCAGAGAAGCCTCAACCACTAATCAAACTCATCGAGTTCCTACAGTTTTCAAGAAAGCAGGAAAACACCGATCCAACTCGTTGGGTTGTCAGAAAAACTCGTCGAGTTTTACCAGCTTAACTCATTCAACCCTTTTTCATTGCTTCTAACGTCCAAGAATGTAGATATGGTACCCAATAGCTGGAAAACCACGTAAAGTTGCTAACTTTACATCCATGCATGACACCAAGAGGCTAAAATACTAAAAAAAATGACTTAACAAAGGACTTAGAACATGAAGGAAGCCTAGATCTATATAAAGCTTTAAACTTTAAGCCCAAAGAGGCCACAAAATGCCCAGATCTAAAGTAGCAACTTCCAGAAATGATCAAACCCAAGAATGATTCCAAAATGAAGCCAAAATGACAATAAACTTCCAAGGAGGAGATCTAAGCAATAAGTGGTCAAGGTTTCGACTTTATACCACAAAATGGTTGCAACAACAGAGAAGATCCCGGATCTACAACATCTTTCTCAATCAAGCTTCTTCAAACTTCAAACTCCTTCCAAAAAAACACCAAGAAACACTCATTAAGCTCAAAAATGAGAGAGCATGCACGAATTAAGGTTTCATGGACATAGGGGCGGATATGGAAGCCATGCAAAGGCCATAAGGCGTTTAAATAGGGTGCACCACCCTAAAAATTAAGGTTTCATAATCAGCCGCCAACTCGTCGAGTTTTTCTCAACAACGCGTCGAGTTGGGAAGCTTCCAACACGTCGAGTTGAGGCGTTCAACTTGACGAGTTCAAAAAGGAAAATTACCTTTTAAGCCATAAATCTCATACCTAGGAATCGGGATGTTACAATATTATCAAAACATCTCAGAAGAAATATATTTTATTTATATTAAAACATCGGGATGTCATCGTCAATACAGAAACATAAACATAAACATACCTTACAGTCATTTACACTAATGATTTACATCTCCTTTAATCTATCAGTGTACTGTATCTTCGCATTGATACCTGTGATTCAAATAAACTGAGTGGGTTAAGTTGGATACCTGGTGAGTACATAGGGATTTCAATCCCACAATGTTATATATATATATATATATATATATATATATATATATATATATATATATATATATATATATATATATATATATATATATATATATATATATTTGAACTCACAGTATACAATTTCACCTCATATAAGCAATTTTTACCCCACCCCCGTCGATCCTCACAATGACACAATCCATACTCACGGATCTAAAATTAAGAACTTTACCTAATCCATACTCCCGGATCAGATATGTCTAATCCATGCTCTCGGATTAATGAAAAATGACCAACACGGAGTGTTCTGAGCCCCTACACGTCGTGTTGAGGTGCCAAGTGTCACCATCTGGTGGCAAGGCGTGGGGAAGAAGCAGTGGCTCAGTTCGCCCCACATGTCACTCACAAATTACTCCAAACTAATTATCTTCTCAAATCCGTAACTTTCGAATACGAGCAAATTTGACGTTCTTTATATCCAGGCGTAGGTATCGACGGGTCTACAACTTTCATTTAGACTCCATCGGTTAATTTTGACTTTATTTTTAAAGTTATATTTTAACAGACTTAGACAGTTAAAGTCTGTTAAAAATTCATAACTTTGTCATCCGACGTCTGTTTTCGACTATCTTTATATCGTTGAGCTCCTATTAATGAGATCTTCAATTCTCATTTAGGTTGTGTCAGCTAAGATTCGATCGATCTAAAATTCGATTTCTGGACTATGTATTGTTATGCAAAATCTTAGAAAAATCATAACTTCCTCATACGAAGTCAAATTTAAACGTTCTGTATATGCAATATTTCGGTTTAATGTATCCTACTATTTTTATTTAGATCTCTAAGGCTAAAAAGGAATTTATCAAAAATTTACTTTTTACGTTACGCGGTGTTGTGCCGGTTTAGTCGTAAAATTTCGACAGCTCATAATTTATTCGTTATAAGTCGGATTTCAACGCTCTTTATATGTACGAAATCATTGTGACATATACTATACTTTGGTTAAGATTATTTATTCTAAATAATATTCTATCAAAAAGTCATTTTTTAACGCTCATTGTCTCTAAATTGACTAGCCCGAATCTGCAGGCTTTACAGAAAAGATCTTTTCAAATAACTTTTAGAAAAGGAATAAAAAGTTTGTTGGGCAAAAGATATGTTTTTGTATCTTTTCATGACTTTTTCGGCTCAAAAATGTAAATTACATTAGTGCCCTCACAACTAACCTAATCAATTCACTCTCACCCACTGTACATCTCATTTTTTCTCCCAAAAAAATATATGTCCCTTTTCTCATTCCGATCGGCACCACTCTCATTTCCCATTGGTTGTTGTCCTCAGTCAACCTTGCAGGCATCGCCTACCCCCTTCTCCGTTTAAGGTAAGCTTCTGGTCCGATTGCTTTCTTTGTTCAAAGGGTTTTTTTGGTTCGATTTGCTTCTCCTGATCTGTTTCACCTCACTGGTCCGATTTGTTTGCTTCATGCACCTCCTTTCTTCCAATTTGCTTTTGTAATCTGCCCCCATATGTTAAAAATGTTAATGAATTTGATGAAAATCGAAATCCATATGTACCTGTGTTGTGTGTTGTGTTAACAGGTATGAGAGAAATTGATTGTTCTTTTCGATTTTATGTTTTGATGAACTATAATTCGTGAAAGATTGGTGAAATTGGATACAAATGTTAATGAATTTGTTGAAATTAGTAAAATTGTATAAAACAGTTACATTTTTTTTCTGATTTGCAGCTTATTATTGATGGGTTTTAGGTCAAACAAATAAACTAGAAAAACAATTCATAAGTTCACATGCAACCTACTTTGGATCTATGTTTTAACTATTGAACATACAACTTTAAATTGCAAAATAAGAACCCTAGAGGAGAGAGGCTATAATTGAAATTTACAAACTAGGGTTTAGTAATTACATACCTCTTAATTGTTATAGTAAACAATTGATAATTCCCTTGATCTTGATCTTGATCTTCTTGGAAGCTTAGCACCACAAGTGTAATGCCTCTAATGGAATCACACCCAAACTAGCAAGAAGGAAAGTAGAGGAGAGAGAGGAGAGGGAGTATGCAAAATTTCGGCCCTTAGGGTTTCTTCAAAAGAAAGATTGACCAAAACATGAACCAGGAGGCTCCTTATATAGCTGAGGGATCTAGGGTTTAGGGGAAACCCTAGTTATCCTTTGCTTAGGGCCTAAGCAAACCCAAGGGCCTTATCCAAGCCCCTATGGACGAAATTATTAGGTTTTCCCCTAAATATTTCGTCCACCCTCTTCCAAAGGGGTTCTAGAGCCTTCCACTCAACTATTAGATAATTGCAAACTAGTCCCTGCACTTTATAATTAATTCTTTTAACCCCAAAATTAATTCTAATTAATTTCTGGCTAACAATTAATTAAACATAATGATTTCTAATTAATATATTAATCTTTTAACATATTAATAAATTCATTTATATTAATTTATTAATCTTATAATAAATTAATATCTCTCCCTTCATAATTTCCTTGTATGGTTGCTAGGTTTGAGGGCAACCCAAAAGGACTGTGCTGCTATCAATTCAAGTACATACCAATTATAGTTATGGGCTTAGACACCTAATCCAACAGTCTCCCACTTGGATAAGTCTGTAACTATAATTGCTAGTATGCCTTCTAAATTTGACCAGCAAATTGTAGCTTCCAAAAAGCTGCTGCCGAACTCTGACCCAATCAGTTACGTGTCCTAAGATAAGTGATCATATAATCCTTCGTTCTGCTAGATATCTCTAGACAAAAGACATGGAATGCAATCAACCTCTTTGTCCAGAATCTATGTTTCCCGATTCCTGATTTGTGATGATGTAGGACTTCTAATTGAACACATCAATTTAGTCCTGGTTGGGCCCAGCACATAAGTCAACACCAAATCATCGAGGGCCCCACAGATATCGCTTTTCCGGTTAGGGCAAAAGGAACGAATAAACGTTGACTCATATGTTTGTATCTTTTACTCATCAAACCATACATGATAATACGTTTTATAACACCAAGTTACTGATGCGTTTTCGTATCACCAATGCATGACCGACTTGTAAATTACAACTCATATATCTTCGTTTTAAGATTATAAGATATTATCGTCTCAGTATTACTCGTGATGAATTCCATGAAGTAATACTCTGAGCGAGGGTTTATCCAATACTCAATTCTCAATTTCTGAGTACTCATGAACGTTGCAGCAAATCTATTGCCATGTCTATCCTTAGACAATCTGCAATCCAATTCATGACAGTCTTAATTCACTACTTACTTCCAAAAGTACGAGCGACTGTGGAGTTTGAACAATCATATTATTCGGGAAGTAAAACATGCAAAATATGAAACACAACAATAAATAATTGACAAAAGGTAGTAAACCCATAAATAATACTTTATTATTTAATCACCAAAAGTCAATTACATTTACTTTGTTACAAGTTTCAGGACAAAACTAATCTAACTACTAAAACTAATATCATCTTTCAGACCTATGCTCCGAGCATGCTGAATATGCTTAGCCCTACTCAGACCCTTTGTAAGAGGATCTGATGGGTTATCTTCAGATGACACCCTCTTCACTATAAGATGGCCTTCTTCTACTCTATGTCTGATGAAATGGTACTTTCTGTCGATATGTCTGGTTTTACCATGATCTCTCGGTTCCTTTGTCAAGGCAACCGCTCCTTCATTATCGCAGAACAGTTCCATAGGCTCCTGGATGGTTGGAACAACTCCGAGATCCCCGATGAAGTTCCTCAACCAAGCTGCTTCTTTCAACGCTTCACTTGCTGCTATGTACTCTGATTCACAAGTAGAATCAGCCACCGTATCTTGCTTGGAACTCTTCCAAGTAACTGCTCCTCCATTTAATAAGAATACCCAGCCTGACTGAGAACGAAAGTTATCTCTATCCGTCTGAAAGCTGGCATCACTGTAATCATCTACTCTCAAAGTATCATTGCCACCAAGTACAAGGACCCAGTCCTTCGTTCTTCGCAAATACTTGAGTATATTCTTCACGGCTATCTAATGAGCTCTACCTGGGTTTCCCTGATAGCGACTGACCATGCTCAAAGCAAATGCCACATCAGGGCGAGTACATGTCATAGCGTACATGATCGATCCGACAGCGGAAGCATAAGGTACACGACTCATGTCATCTATTTCCTCATCTGTACTCGGGCATTGAGTCTTACTCAATTTGGTATTGCTCTGGATAGGTAGCTCTCCCTTCTTGGAATTTTCCATACTAAACCTCTTTAGTACCTTATCCAAGTATGTGCTCTGACTAAGTCCAATTGGTCTCTTCTTTCTATCTCTCAATATTCTAATCCCAAGAATATAGGCGGCTTCTCCTAGGTCTTTCATGGCAAAACACTTTCCAAGCCAAGACTTAACTTCATTCAAGGTTGGAACGTCGTTACCAATGAGTAATATGTCATCGACATATAACACCAGAAAAGTTACTATACTCCCACTAGACTTGATATACACACAAAACTCATCTTCACTTCTAGAGAAACCAAACTCTTTGACTTTCTCATGGAAGCAAAGATTCCAGCTGCGAGATGCTTGTTTCAATCCATAAATGGATTTTTCAAGCTTGCATACTCTATTGGGAAACTTTGCATCAACAAAACCCTCTGGCTGACTCATGTAAACATCCTCAGCCAACTTCCCGTTAAGGAAGGCAGTCTTGACATCCATCTGCCAGATTTCATAGTCATGAAAGGCAGCTATGGCGAGCAATATCCTAATAGATTTAATCTTAGCCACCGGCGAAAAAGTCTCATCATAGTCAACCCCTGGGGTTTGAGTGAAACCTTTTGAAACCAGTCGAGCCTTGAATGTATGCACATTCCCATCCATGTCTGTCTTCTTCTTGAAGATCCATTTGCACCCAACTGTCTTCCGACCTGGTGCACTATCAACCAAATTCCAGACTTGGTTGTCATACATGGACTTAATCTCGCTGTCCATTGCCTCTTTCCACTTGGAAGCCTATGGGCCTGCCATTGCTTCCTTATAAGTGACTGGTTCATCTAAGTTTACCAGTGTTCTGTCACTTATGAATGTGTCACCATCTGAAGTAATATGAAAACCATACAACTCAGGTGGCACACTCACCCTAGTGGATCTTCGAAGAGGTAATGATTTATCAACTGGTTCAATAGGAACTGTTTCCTCTGGTTGAGTGCTAGTGTCATCTAAGGTTCCTTCATTGGTTGACTCTTGAATCTCTTCGAGGTCAATGGTACTCCCACTGTCCTCTTTAAATATGAGCTCTCTTTCCAGAAAGACTCCTCTTCGAGCTACAAACACCACGTTTTCACTAGGTCTGTAGAACAGATATCCAAAAGACTGCTTTGGGTAACCAATGAAAACACATTTCTCACTTCTAGCTGCTAGCTTGTCGTGAGTCTCTCGTCTTACGAAAGCTTCACAACCCCAGACTTTAATATGTGCTAACGAGGGAACTTTCCCTGTCCACATTTCGTGAGGTGTTTTGGCAACCTTCTTTGTAGGGACAAGATTGAGGATGTGGGCGGTTGTCTCTAAGGCATACCCCCAGAAGTGAATAGGAAGGGAGGCACGACTCATCATAGAACGAACCATGTCTAACAAGGTTCAATTACGCCTCTCAGCTACACCATTTAACTGTGGTGTCCTAGGAGGAGTCAATTCTGAGACTATCCCACATTCTTTCAGATAGTCGTTGAACTCGGTACTAAGATACTCCCCGCCTCTATCGGATCTAAGTATCTTTATCTTTCTGCCCAATTGATTTTCGACTTCATGCTTAAACTCTTTGAACTTTTCAAAGGTTTCTGACTTATGTTTGATCAAGTAGATGTAACCATATCTGCTATAATCATCAGTGAAAGTCACATAGAATCGATTAGCATCCCTTGTGGTTGATCTGAAGGGCCCACACACATCTGTTTGTATGAGATCCAACAGACCTTCACCTCTTTCACAAGACCTTGTGAATGGTGATTTTGTCATCTTTCCCAAAAGACAAGATTCACACATATCATCTGATTTTAGGTCAAATGATTCCAACACTCCATCCTTTTGGAGTTGGGCTATGTGTTTCTTGTTAATGTGTCCAAGATGACAATGCCACAAGCATGCCTTGTCTACACTATTAGACAAGTCAATATTAAGTACACTATTTCCTAAGCTATCAACACAAGTCACTGTTTCATACACACCATCACAAGGTAAAGCTTCAAACACAAAAACACCATTCTTATAAACAGAAATTGAACCATTCAAATCATTAAAAGAATATTTAAAACCTTGTCTGAACAATGCATGAAATGAAATAATGTTTCTCGTCATCTCAGACGAATAGCAACAATTTATTAAATCTAATCTAACATCATTACTAAGCAAAAGTTGATAAACTCTGATCTTGGTAACTGGTGAAGACTTTCTGTTCCCCATGATCAAGTTTATTCTCCCATGCTTTATCTCCTCACTTTCCCTTAGCCCCTACAAATAAGAACAAATATGAAAACCACATCCTGTATCAAGGACCCATAAACGAGAAGATAATGAGTTATTAGCAGAAATAGTGTAAATACCTGCCGAGGATGGCTTCACTTTGCCATCCTTGATATCTTGCAGATATTGTGGGCAAGATCTCTTCTAATTCCCCTTTTGATTGCAGTAAAAGCAAATGGCCTCTTTTGGATCAGAAACATGGGGAGTGGAACCATTGGGCTTAGCCTTCGGGCCATTACTAGATGACAGCTTGAGCCTTGCTCTTCCAGTTTTGCTTGGGAGGACCTTTCCTCTTCTTCCCCTTTCCCTGTCCAATGGACAAGACAGGAGCACTTGCAGGTGTGGAGGGTATACTTTTACCCTTCATCCCTGCCTCAGCTGTCTGCAACAAGTTGTGCAATTGGGCCAATGTCTGCTCAGTGTTGTTCAAATGGTAAGTTAAGATAAACTGACCATAACAATCAGGCAACGAGTTCAAGACCATGTCAATGGCCAATTCCTCATCGAAGTGAATGTTGAGCTTGACCAAACGCTCTATGTAGCGTTGCATTCTTTGCACATGAGATACAACCGATTCCCCCTCTTTCATCTTGCAAGCCATGAGTGACTTGACTACCTCAAACTTTTCTTGACGAGCTCGCTTATGGTACTTTTCCATAAGGTCCTTGTTCATCTCAAAAGGCCAGTAGTCCTCATAGTACCTCTGCAATTCTGGGGACATAGTTGCAACCATGATGCATGCCACTTTGGTAGCATCATCATAGTGTTTCTTGTAGGCAGCATACTCTTCGGGAGTGGCTTTTGACTCATCAAGTTCTTTGAGCTCCTTTTCAAGGACATACTCTTTATCCTCGAATCTGAGCGCCATCTTGATGTTACGCATCCAATCGTTATAGTTCAAGCCATCCATAACGACTTTGGAGCAGATGTTGAGTAAAGAGAAGTTGTGGCTGGAGGATGATGAAGCAGAAGTGTTTTCAGGAGTAGACATCTGAAAAGAAAGATAGTTATAGTTAGATTTCAAGACACCTCAATATAATAACCCAAAGATATCATATCAAGGTTAGGATCCAACTATGACGATTTATAACTTAGAAATGGGATGCCGAGATCCAAGTTCAAATCTCATAAAGGTAGGTGAATGACGATTCACCAATTCCACCATTAGACAAAATAAACGAAGTGAAATTCCTAATTCTTTTGAGATACATTAAAACTATTTAATGGCATGTTTTAATCTCGGATTATGCTCTACTATTTGTGACTGGGATACCGAGGATCACAAACTAGATGTGAATAACCATACAAATGTGCTAGGTAACCTTATTGTTTTATCACTAACTATTGATGTGCCGGTAAACCACACGCGCTCCATCAAAATGATAATTATAAGATACCCATTACTACTCTTTATTAGTGCCTTTTAGTGTGCCGGTTAACCACACACGCTCCACTAACGACCAATAAAGCATAATGTGCAATTTTATGGATTAGCACACTTTTCACATTTTTCCTAAAGTAACTAGAGTTGGGATTTTGAAAAATAATGTTCTAGTACTTTCTTTAATAGCATTATACTTTTAATGAGAAGTAGTTGTCCTATCAAATCCGTTCTGCTAATGACCCTTCACTAATCAAGGAAGCGGTGGGTGAGAGTGGACACCCATTCAACTGCCATTTTATAGGCAGTTTCCTTATACCCCCCCTTATAGACTAGCTTCGTGAATGAGACATACTAGCGATTTGACTGATCATATTCTTATACATATATAATATTTAACTTTTAATTATAATATATATAAGGTGTGTTTTAAAACATTTTAAAACTCCAAGGGTTTATATAAATTTTCGAAATTTAAACTATTAAATTTTAAATTTAAATAAACCAATTAATTAGATTTAATATTTATCTATTAATTAACTTTTAATTAATTTATTAAATCTTGTAAGGATTATCCAATCAAATTAATCAATTAATTTAATCCTAATCCTTATCCTTCTAAATTTCGAAATTTTAGGGTAAAGGATAATTATCCAATTAATCCAATCAAGTAACAATTATCCAAAGCAAGAAACCTAAAATATCTAGTATTTTCGAAATTTACAAGGGGAGGCTAGGGTTTTTCAAAACCCTAACCCTAATTTCGATTAGGGTTCTTTGGAGGCTAGGGTTTTTGAAAACCCTTTGATCCACAACCCTAAAAATCGAAAAAATGGCCTTTAGGGTTTAATAGCTATAAACCCTAATTTGCAATTCAACAATTATAACAATTCAATTTAAAACAAACAAAGGCTCTGATACCACTGATGGGTTTTAGGTCAAACAAATAAACTAGAAAAACAATTCATAAGTTCACATGCAACCTACTTTGGATCTATGTTTTAACTATTGAACATACAACTTTGAATTGCAAAATAAGAACCATAGAGGAGAGAGGCTATAATTGAAATTTACAAACTAGGGTTTAGTAATTACATACCTCTCAATTGTTATAGTAAACAATTGATAATTCCCTTGATCTTGATCTTGATCTTCTTGGAAGCTTAGCACCACAAGTGTAATGCCTCTAATGGAATCACACCCAAACTAGCAAGAAGGAAAGTAGAGGAGAGAGAGGAGAGGGAGTATGCAAAATTTCGGCCCTTAGGGTTTCTTCAAAAGAAAGACTGAACAAAACATGAACCAGGAGGCTCCTTATATAGCTGAGGGATCTAGGGTTTAGGGGAAACCCTAGTTATCCTTTGCTTAGGGCCTAAGCAAACCCAAGGGCCTTATCCAAGCCCCTATGGACGAAATTATTAGGGTTTCCCCTAAATATTTCGTCCACCCTCTTCCAAGGGGGTTCTAGAGCCTTCCACTCAACTATTAGATAATTGCAAACTAGTCCCTGCACTTTATAATTAATTCTAATTAATTTCTGGCTAACAATTAATTAAACATAATGATTTCTAATTAATATATTAATCTTTTAACATATTAATAAATTCATTTATATTTTTTTATTAATCGTATAATAAATTAATATCTCTTCTTTCATAATTTCCTTGTCTGGTTGTTAGGTTTAAGGACAACCCAAAAGGACTGTGCTGCTATCAATTCAAATACATACCAATTATAGTTATGGGCTTAGACACCTAATCCAACAATTATTTCTATGAAATTGATGAAACAGTTACATGTTAGGTTGATATTTATATTGATACTATGTAATTCACAGATAATGGACGAAAACCACACTAATGTTGTTGATTGTGAAACATCTTTAAAAATGAAAAAACCAAAATTTGAATGGGATAATCGTAGCTTCATGGTGTTTGTCAATTCGTGCTTGATTGAAGTAAAAAAAAGGCCAAAGACCCAATACTCACTTTGATAAGATTGGGTGAGAGAATTTACAAAACACCTGAATGATGAAACATGTTACAACCTTGAAAAAAGATAACTAACAACCAAATGGGAGAACATGAAAAAAAAGTGGAAGCTTTATGACCACTTAATGAGGCTTGAAACCGGACTCGGTGGGACGAGAAGCCTAATAGATGTATCGCCTGAGTGGTGGGAGGAGAAAATAAAGGTATGATTTACTATTCTTTTTAATTATTTTAAGTTATGATTGCATATAGATTGAGCATTTTTTATTTACATTACCTTTTTATCTTGCAGGAGAATAAAGAATATGTCAAATTTAGGAATAAAGATTTGAGCATATTTGATGAGAAATATGCTCTTTTGTTTCGGGATACAGTTGTCATTAGAGATCAGACTATGGCTCCGTTACAATTTCAAAACAATAGCAATTCGAATGAAGAAAATATGGAGGGAAAAGGAGATAGTGATAAAATCAGTTTAGATGATGATGGGCCTCTTTTTCCTAGTTTCCATGAAAGTTGTTCAAGTAAAAGGAAGAGGTCTAAGCTTGTTTCCAACAACCTTTCAACCAAGAGTAAAAGTTCAATTCATGAGGAAAAAGTAGATGCTTTATTGGATGTCATATCAACAAAAAGCACACAAACTTATCCACAAAATAATCCTTCCCCAACAATAGCAGATTGCATGACCATTGTCATCAAGTTTCCCGATTTTCGTGAAGGGTCCAAAGAATTTTTACAAGCATTACTTGTCTTCACCAAAAAGCAAAATCGTGAAGCTTTTATGTTTCGAACAATTGATGAAGCAAAGATGGAGTTCCTTAAGTTACTTATGAAATAATGATTTGGCATCTGACATTATGTCTTATCATTTTCTGTGTTATTCTTTGACATTATGTGTTATGCTTTGATAATATGTGTTATGCTTTGACATTATGTGTTGTCCTTTGACATTATGTATTCGAAATTTTATATTATGTGTTATTGTTTGTCGTTATGTCATCTACATTTTATATTATGTGTTATTGCTTGAAATCTTTTTATTTGTATTATGTAGGATGAATAGTGACGACTCTAATTCATCTAAGGATAATGAAGAATGTTAGGTGGAAGAGCATAGAGAATTTGAAATGTTATGGAGATTAGCTTTGAAAGGAATAATACTAGCTTGTAATGTACGTAGGCCATATCACACTTCAAACCGCACAGGGCACATGTTTATTAATGAAGTACTAAATGACCATCCTAGACGGTGTTATGAGATGTTTAGACTGCACGTACCAGTTTTTAGACAATTATGAATAGATCTTGCTACAAATTATGGACTGCAACAAACACGAAATATATCTATTGAGGAGTCTATAGGAATATTCTAGATGACTTTGGCTCATGGGTGTATCAATAGATTTGTGCAAGAATTTTTTAATCATTCGGGGGAAACGATTCATAGGAATTTCCATACAGTTTTAGAAGTTGTGCTAAAGCTGAGTGCCGACATCATTAAGCCATACACAAACTATAATGATGATGTTCTCGAATATATATTAAATAACCCTCGGTATCATCCAATGTTCGAGGTATTATCCAGTGTTCAGTTACTTGGTAGTCAAACTTTAACAAATGACTTATTTATGATATCTTTTGTATTTGAAGGATTGCATTGGTGTTATAGATGGGACACACATTAGGGCAATAGCTCCATAAAAAGAGGAAGCGAAGTACATTGGTCGAAAGGGATATGCAACACAAAATATAATGACCATTTGTGATTTGAACATGTGTTTTACATTTGTATGGGCCGGTTGGGAGGGGACAACACATGACACAAGGATTTTCAATGAAGCCTTCCAAAGACCAGATCTTAATTTTCCATATCCAACGGGTGGTTAGTATAATTTGTTTTGGAACACAAGTTTTATGTTTTTACTACTTCTGTGAAATGAATAACAAATGTTTGTTTTATTTACAAATAAATATTACGTTGTTGATGCCGGATATCCAAATACTAGAGAGTATCTTGCTCCATACAAATGCGCAAATATTCGTAATCATTTACCGGATTTTCGACGTGGACACGCGGCTGCTATTTGTGAACCTCGTGGACCGAAAGAGAAATTTAACTATCTCCACTCATCATTAAGAAATATCATTGAACGAACTTTTGGAGTGTGGAAACCTGTGTGGACGTTATTAAGAGACACACATGTTAATTATAAGTACAAGAACTAAGTGAGAATTGTGATAGCATCGATGGTGATCCATAACTATATTAGAAATGTTGCTAGGTATGATGAAGTGTTTAATAGGACACAACAAGAATTATACAATCTCATATGAGGTGGTACTAGCAGTGAAGTTTACGAAGAAGATCCAGGTACACGTCGCACGGGTAATGATGATTCGTATATGGCAACGATACGAGATATTATTGCACAAGATATAATCACATTGCAGGGAGGAATGTAATATGACGTTATCTATGATATTTTTTATGAATTATTTATAATTTGTATGAACGTAATTTTAATATTATCATTATCTAATAAAAAATTAGCAATATCTTAAAAGAATTTTATATTTTATATTTTCTAATAAAATTTTTACAAAATTATAATATGTGTGTAAAAAAATTGTTAAATATAAAATAACATATGTAAAATAGTAAATCATTGTAAATATATAAACATGTCCTTTTTAGTTATTTTACAGGTAAAACCAAATATTTTTTAAAAACAATTTTTGAATTTTACTCTTCAAAAACTAATCAAAACACATTTTAAAATTCTCATTTTACAAAAAGTCTTTTTAGCAAGTCATGGACCTTTTTTATAAAAAAAGTAAGGGATAATGACATGAAAGGGTAACGAACTTTCGACTTTTGTCACATTTAGTCACTAAACTTTTTTTTGTTATCTATTTGCCATTGAACTATTGAAATTGTTCACATTTTACCCTTATGACCGGCTGTTACCGGTCATAAGGGTAAAATGTGAACAGTTTCAATAGTTTAGTGGCAAATAGATAACGAAAAAAAGTTTAGTGACTAAATGTGAACAAAATTGAAAGTTCGTTTCCCTCTAAAAAGTTCAATGACTAAATGTGAACAAACTTCCTATTGTATTATGTTTTAGCAAAATTATTTATTTTTGTTTAATTGTAGCAACATTTGTTGATGAAGAAATCTATGAAATAAAAAAACAAAATGTAACATCCGGATTTCCAGGTATCATAGTTTAAGTATTTTTCTTTTGAGTTAAGAAGAGAGAGTCGACGAGTTGACGCCTCAACTCGTTGAGTAAGGTCGCGACTGATGACTCAGATTAATGAATGGACTCGACGAGTCGGTGAGGCGACTCGACGAGTCCGTGCTGTTGGTAGAAACCCGAAATCTTTGGGCCCGAGCCATACTTAAAGGCACTTATGGCCTTCAATTGTGACTACCTTTCTCATAAGTGAGAACCCTAGCAAGCTTGAGTGGGTAGAGTGAGAGGAAAAGCTATCTTGAGCTTTTTGGTGCGATAGATCTGGACCCTTCTAGGTTCAGAGAGCCGAGAATATGAAGCTTTAGTAGAGTAAACCTTGGGGTTCGAAGTTAGGAAGTATTTATGGGATTTTTATGGTATATATAGTTACTTTCATTTTACACATAGATATGAAGTATTTTATATAAATTACGTGCTATGCGTGCATATTATTTGAATACTTGTTGTCTATGCTGGATGAACGATTTTATACATGTTTTAAAAGATTTAAACGGTATATTTATTTTATATCTACAAATATGTTGCGGATGAAACATGGGTAGATGAAATAGTTGGTGTGTGATAAAATAAAATGATGAGAGATAGGTGATGATAGAAAGGTGATGATAATTAGGTAAATAGATGATGAAGAATATGTGATGTAGGATGAAAGGAGATACCATAACCTTAACCAACAATGTGGCGATGTAGTCATCTACCAGAGTATAGATGGCGACCACGGACTATTCTAGACAACCCAGTGGAAACACCAGCAGACCCATAACCTGTAGGTGATGAATTACGAGTTCAAGCGATGTTGTAACTACGTATTCATGCGATGATACTCTAACCCCTTACTATGAATTACGAGTTCAGACGATGTTGTAACTACATATTCATGGGATGTCACAAATTTCACATGCCAAACCAATGATCATAATTCACATCAGTGAGAATGATTCATTTTTTTGTAAAACCAAAATTAAATTGAAAATTTTGATTTTTTATTTTGGAAAATGTCAAACCATTGGTTTTTTATTTCGGTTTTGGTTTTTGGTTTTTTTTTTTAAATATATTTTCAGGGTTTTTTTTTTATTTCATAGATTTCTGCATCAACAAATGTTGTTACAATTTAACAAAAATAAATAATTTGCTAAAACATAATACAAGAGGAAGTTTGTTCACATTTAGTCATTGAACTTTTTAGAGGGAAACGAACTTTCGATTTTCTTCATATTTAGTCACTAAACTTTTTTTCATTATCTATTTGCCATTGAACTATTGAAACTGTTCACATTTTACCCTTATGACCGGCTGTTGCCGGTCATAAGGGTAAAATGTGAACAGTTTCAATAGTTCAATGGCAAATAGATAACGAAAAAAAGTTTAGTGACTAAATGTGACAAAAGTCAAAAGTTCATTACCCTTTCAAGTCATTATCCCAAAAAGTAATCCTTTTTAAGTTAGCATTGAAAAACGGAAGACATAACATGGGATTTACTCTAATAATATTTGATACCAACAAAATTCCGTTGGTCAAATTTCTACATCAATCTTCCGTTTGAAGCCCCACACTTGCATGTTCTCTCACTTCTAAAAAGATCTTACAAGTTAGGCAACGACTACTCCTTGATTTTGATTGCAAACAAAAAGAAGAAAACATGTACGACTTAACTTATGTATCAGTTTCTTCATAGTTATTAGATTAGTATACACATCATCTCATCCATATATTATCTAGCAGAAGGAACCAGGCAATCGTTGGAAAGATCTGGGCTCTCGATATCAAGGAAAGTCGTTAATAAAGTTTTCCGTGAAGATTGTGCTCGTGAACTTCCCGACGTTATTATCTTCCCGTCGTTCCCCTTTTCAATCGTGATTGCATCTTGTATCGCCAAGATGATTTCTTGCATCCGAGGTCTATTAGATCCGTGTTGATCCACACACTGAATCGCAACTTCTGCAATTCGCCATATCGATTCAATCTTCACATCCCGTGTTATCGTAGGATCAATTATACTCGCCACATCTCCTTTTCGAATCAATGACCTCGCCTGCAAAAACAAAAATTAATACTCTGCTCCACGAGAATCTAAACCCTAAATAAACCCCTAAACTTAAATTACCCAGTGAACAATGCTCCAATCGGCCCCGTACTCTTCCGGCGACACAGGCTTCCGCCCGGAGATAAGTTCTAACAGAACGACTCCGAAACTGTAGACGTCGCTTTTCTCTGTTAACTGTTGGTTAGCGTAGTACTCGGGGTCAAGGTATCCGACTGTTCCTCTTGCTACGCTCGATACGTGTGTCAAATCTTCTTCGGTTTGTCTTGAAAGTCCAAAATCCGATACTTTAGCCCTCATGTTGATATCCAGAAGAATATTGCTGGTTTTTATGTCCCTGTGAATGATGCTAGGGTTGCATCCGGTGTGCAAATACTCAAGACCTGAAATTAATCAAACTTTTCCGGTCATTGTTCGCTTTCGTTTGAAAAATCCACGAGAAGTTTGATTTAACCTTTAGCGGAATCTTCTGCAATCCGGAGACGAGCTCGCCAGTCCAAATGCTTCTTGTTGACTCGATCTGTTTGGATTTTTGTGTCGTAAGATTATCAGATTGAATACGAAGAGTGTAGATCGTGATTTGGTTAACAATTAACATACCGTGTATGTGATCTCGCAAAGTTCCGTTGTGCATGTACTCATAAACAAGCATACGGTGGTGTTCTTCTTCACAGTATCCTATTAATGGTACGAGGTTTCTATGATGAATTCTTGACAAAAGAGCAACCTGTAAGTATATATGCATTTCAATTTGCTTATCGATTCATATGTTGTAATATATCAAATTATTGAAAAGTGTTGTTTGCGATTTGTGATTGCTACCTCTGTAACAAACTGTTGGGTTCCATGGCTAGATGAATCCGCCATCATTTTAACTGCAACCTCTTTTCCATCCTTCATTTTTCCATAATATACAGGCCCGAAACTTCCTTTACCAATCTTCTTCGAGAATCCATTTGTCGCTGCTTCTATTTCAGCAAGTGAAAAATAATACGATACTCCTTCATCCATTAAACTTCCAGCTCGAGTCGAGTAGGCCATTAATCCTATGGTGCTCTTGCGTGACGAAAACGCCCCTGGAGTAGTGGCTAGTTTCACAATAAACAAGGTCATAATGGGAATGGGAACTAATTCGAAAAAGATTGTAAGATTAGGTACCTTTATCGTCACTTCTTTGACTCGGTGTTTTTGTCCGAAAATGTCGCAGTAGTAATAAGCTTCCTAAAAACAGAATAAATAGAACCGCAAGAATTCCGACCGAAATTCCTAATATCAATTTGTAATGAGATTTGTGCTTCGTATTCCTGTGGAGGCCGTGATTACCTTCATAGCTGCAGTAGTAAATCTTGTACAACTTCAGAAAATGTGTTGTCAAATCAAAACACCAGACATCATAGGACATTACAATTTTTGACTTTTTTTTTCTACATCAATATCATTACAACCTGTTTCTAATGTCGTTTTTTTTTCTCTCTAAAACATGAAAAGGAAGATTGCTTACACAAAGATTATTTTTCCGGTTAATAATGCCGGAGGGATGTCCCCGGTCAAAGAGTTGTTCTGAATATACCTGCATAAGGACCAATCAAAATATAACATTATGAAAAACCCAACATAGGCTCGATTGATGTGCAAAAAATAAAAAAAATCACCACTTACAATTCTTGTAGGTTTGGCAAACTACCAAAATAAGATGGTAACAATCCGCTGAGCCTGTTGTTTTCTAAATGTCTGTAATTTGACCAACAGTTAACAGACTATTCTTCTTTAGAATTCTACGAGTAATCAAACCAAAAACTTACATAATTTTCAATTTCTCAAGGTTACTCATATCCGGGATTGTCCCATTGAGTGAATTCCCATTTAACCACCTAAAAATAAACCAATAGCGGGTGTTAAATGTTAATTGTTAAAATGTTGAATTGACTTAGAGATTTTGTTGTAGTACAATACTTACAACTCTGTCAACTCTTGTAAGTCTTTAATCCCGCCCGGAATTTCACCTTCCAAATTCGAACCTGGCAAAACGCTGTTCAAACATATCAATATAAATCATATAATTTTTTTTTTAATTAAGTTTAATTTTATAATATCTAAACTTACATTTTGGTGATTCGGGGAGGAACATTCGAGCTGCAACTCACCCATGCCCACTGAACAGGGACACATGGATCACCTTCTTCAATCATATCTCCAGTTTCAAGCATCGAACTAAACGCACCGAGAACATTCACTTCCATGAACAAGACAAAAATCTAATCAGTCAGGTTAATTTGTGATTAGTTTCATATAAGTGAGAGATAGTTAGTTGTTCTTACAATCTTTTCTATCGGTTTTTGATGCAATGGGTACATATTTACTGATTTCAACAGCATTCAAGAGTGGTCCTTGAGAAGAATCTAGTGTTTTCTTAAAAGAAAACGAAAACACAAAAGACAATGAAACGTTCATATAACTAGGTTCATATAACGTGTAGCTTCCATTAGCATTTTCTTCAATATTCACCACCGCATTACTGTAATCAGGAACATAAGGCTCCTTCATTGTGAACTTTCTAGTTTCATTTTCCGGCAAGTCTTCAATTTCTGCAAAATAAGCATAAGCTCGAGCATTTGCAGGGAAATCTTCCAAGTTCAATCTGTAACTAAGAGTCCCTTGAGTCCCAACAACCGCTGTTTGCATCACTTTCATCGGTGGATATTCTCTCGTGTTTGTGTTTATCTCCTTCGTTGTGTTAATCCTCACAGTTCCAGGCGCCACCCCCACCAGAAAATTCTGCCGTTTTGCAAGATCGGAATCCCATATTCGATCATACGGATCATCTGGATACCTAAAATATCGACAATTTTGCATCAAAATCGTTCAATTTGTCAGATATGAAGATCGTAAGGACATACCTTACAGCTTCCGTGCTTGAAGCACCGAAGTTAACCCTAGCTGCGACTTTTAAGAAGAAATTATCTTCATAATCAGTAGCGTACATCGAGAGATTCAACGGCCGGAGCTCGAGTGTGGATAGAAAAGGAGCACCCGTCGTCGCACAGCATAAACACACGTCGATTGAACTCGAAGGTGCTCTGATGATCATCTCTTTGACGTAAACAGTCGACGCGTCCAATACGCTAACAGTTGCCCATCTGGTTGCATCGAGATAGAGCTGAAATTTAGGGTATGTGTTTTCGCTCTCTGAACTGCCGTACAAAAAGGTGGTACGAACTACGTATCGTCTTCTTTCTGTGGTATTTAGAGTATAGCAATACTTCTTGTTGTCTATGGGGAAATCCCTGCGCCTTTGATACTGAATTGCGTTGTCGTTTGGGTTTTCGATCTCGATTGATGTTCCATGGCGAACGATTCCAGAATCCGAAACCCATGCTAGACTTGTTTTAGGGTCGGTGTGATTGCTTGTTCCTCCACAGTCGATACTTACAAATTCTGCAATGATTATATATATGCTAATTAATTAAACACGGGAATCTTCAAATTTAGTGTAAAAGATGAAGATGGCGGCATACCTGTAACTTGACAGAGAAGAGAAGGGATTGAGCAGGTGAGAAATAGTAAAACAAATTGAAGAATTAAACCCATGAAGGTCGGGAAGTAGAAAAAGGTTGAAAATTATGAGGAAATTGCAGCATTTCAGTGAATTATTAGGTCTTGGATCGACATTGACAAATCTCGAAGTCTGGACTCCACTTGAATTCAGCTTTTTTTGATTGATGAGTTTGTGTGCAGTGTTGATTCACATTCTGTCTGTTTTTCCTGATTTTTCAAATCTTGCTTTTCTTTATGGACAGAATCTCATGTTCTTTTTTTTGGTGTTCTCCTTTTAGTTGCTTTGGTGAAGAATATAAGGAGGATACGACACCAGCTCATTCAAATAAAGGTGAAAAACATCTGCTTTGGACATAATGTAACAGAAAATTATGTTGATTATCTCGGTGGTTAATTTGAGAAAATATGTCTGATAATACATTTACAAGAAAAATACAACCAATTTGATTCACTTTTATTACTTTTTAAGGCAATGGAAATATACATAAAACTCATTTGATTTTGGTAATTTTCTAGTTTATCCACTATGTATTGAAATATTTCATTAAAACCATTTTTTTCTATATAGACCATTTTTGTGGCCTATAACATGTTAAACTGCTCATACCAGAAATAATTATTAAAATTGAGTATTTTAGTTAAATACTTTTATTTACATTGGTTAAAATGTGTTAAAAAAACGAAATATATTTGTTTTTAATATAAAATATAATTAAAGCAACTGACTCATTAATTTAGTTATATTTTATCTGATAGTATCCTTAATTTTTTTTATATAATTATATTAAATTGAGAACTTTCTACTTTCGCTTTTTGATCATACCTTTCCAACCAAACCTTATTGACTATGTAAAACACTAATGCCTTTGATTGAATTGTGCATATTTTTTTAGCTTATTTGTTCCATTCAAATATTACTATCATATACTCCTTCCGTCCCAAATTGATAGTCTATTTTTTACTTTTGAAGTCTTTTGTGTTCAACTTTGACCTTAAATATTTTTATTTGTATTATATATTACTTAATAAAACTTATAACAATGAAAAAACATATAAAATACAATCCACTAATATATTTTGCATCAAGTATTATCTATCAAAAATAAAAATATTTAAGGTTAAAGTTGAAGAAAAAAAACTGCAAAATTCAAAAGTAGACTATCAATTTGGGACGGAGGTAGTATAATTCTAGGAGTATGCAAAGATACGTTTGGGGTCGATGAAAAGGGAAAATTTTGAACGATTGTATGGAAAGGATTGGAACAAAAGATGTTTAGTTTTGTTTGGTTCTAGTTTTTTAAATCATGTGCAACTTTTACCGATAATAATATATATAATCTTATAGTTTTAAAGATAGTTTGATCAACTGATATATACAATAAAACGTATCACAATGTTACTACTTTGTATGATTTGGGATTTATTGAAACACGTACATAATGACTTGGGTATAATGCTTGTAATTTGAGCATTACTTTAATAGTTTTCTTATTTCCACACTTTATAGAAAAAGTCTTAACTTTAGTATTGTGAGTCTAACATATATACTTATTTATGAGTGATTCGAGTTCAGTCACAATCTAGAGTATTTTTGTGAATGGGTCACGTTTATCTTTCATTAAAAAGAAATCTTTTGAGACATGTTTAGGGAGTAATTTACATATACCCTATTATAGATTAGTAATTAGTGTACCAATATGTAATACTAAGGTGTAGTAGTGACATCTTACTATCCTAGACAGGTAAAAAAAAGCATATTAAAGCAAGAAAAAGCAGAAACAAAAGGTACACAATTTAAATCTTATCTGCACTTTTGCTTTTGCTTTTTGGTAACACTGAAAATCTTTTTTTTTCTTGGTCACTTTGAACCAAATTCTCTTTAAGCTTTATTTAGAGTTTGTGAAAAGCAAATGCATTTGATGCCGGATATGCCTCCACCTTCATATGTTTGGACATTTTCGTTAGATAATCCCACCTAGTAATTAATCATTGTTAAAATTAAATATAATATTTGTCATATTTTCCCAACTTAAATGCAAATGTTATTGTTATAAAAGAAAAGCTCATTTTATTCATTAATCCACTTTACAAGACTTATATGTACCTCTATTAAAGGTTTGTATACCAAAGATCATTACTTTGTTCACAGAGGCTTCACTTCCGAAAACCGTACTTTGGCTAGGATATAATACATAATTTAAATCTCAAGTTTTTAAAATTGAGAGGGAAAATGTGATTTTTATCGTTCACTCACAACCTATTTATACTTTGTCCTTTTTCATAATTTTGTCATCAAACTTTGGTCAAATGACATAATGACCACTTGACATTAAAAAAAATTTAGTGTTATTGCTTACATTTCAATCCCTTTTTCTTAACTCTTAAACCCCTAAAAGTATGATGCAAAAAATGTCCACGTAAGGGTGTTAATCGTGTATACTTTGTGGGTTTCAAGTAGTTCGGGTCAGATAGTTCGGGTATTGTCTAATAAAAAAAAAACAAGACTGCAAAATTGGTCATTGTGGTTTGAAAAAACTATGAATATAATACAAAAAGTTTTCAACTTGCATGAAATGTCCAAAATTTGAAAATTCTCATGGTTTTGGTCCTAAATTACTTGAAAAGACTATCGTTGGCATCCTCCACCTGAAATGAAAGCCATAATCGATACTTGAAATCACAACCGAGTAGGATGATGGTAATGAAAAAACATCATGATTCGGTAAATAAAAACCAAATGCTAAAAAAAAAAATCAAACTTGATCACTTGAAAAAACATCACACACTAAAAAGAGCTCGATTAGGAAATAAATCGTTATCGGTTCTCTCATCTCCAACGTATACCTCCCCTACCCTATACACCTTTTCTTTTTAAACCCAGTTGAACTACAAATCACCAGTTTCAACCATACCCTTATAAGTGCTTCTTATGTTAACTCCTACATTGTTATAGTCCTTTTGCTTCCTGTTCATCATAGGGAATAGGTGGGGGTGCCATCGACAGTGAGTTCTCTGGATACACCTTCAACGTTGTCACTTTCATCGACCTGCTTTTAGATCCATCTCCTACTAACCCTTCCTTGATTTCCTTCAAAGTTTTCATCTAAAACTAATTTCTCAAAGTTTTTCTATCTTCGGCTTCTATATGTTCATCATTTGGGTGAAACCCATGAGATCGAACCTCAAAACCCTGAAATCGAACTCCCTTGATTTCAATCGAAACTAGAACTTCTCCAAGATGTTGATTTTGATGGAATGATATTGGTTTCAATTTGAAGGGCTTTAATGGTTTCGATGGAGTTGCTCTTAGAAAGTTTATATCTTGAAAGAATTGTGTATGTATGTGGTTATGTCAACGTCCAGTGTGTGTGGAGAGAAAGAGAGAGAGAGAGAGAGAGAGAGAGAGAGAGGTCCATTCTTTTCTTTTTATTTTTAATTAATAAAAGATTAAAATAAATATATAAAATACAAAAAATAAATTAAAACGGCAAAATTGTCCTTTTAGGTTTTCGAGGGACCAAAACCACAATAATGTTTTAATTTTTAGGACTAAAAACACGAAAAAATCTTGATTTTGGACCTTTCATGTGATGTCCGATAATTCTAAGGTATTTATTTAAATTTGGTTATTTTAATTATTTTGATTTTGGGCCTTGAAGTCATTGAACTTTTCATTTTGGGCTTGGGGTGTGCCGTACAAGGGGAATACCACCCCATTGATGGGTTTTGATCACTACATCAATTCTAAGGTGTACATGCAAACCCTAAAGCTTTGGTTCTAGTTTGTCTAATAAACATGCAGTAATCATCCAAAGCTCATAAACCCTTGATCTGGCATACAATAATCGAATTAACATATGAATTAGGGTTTAGATCTTACCTTGATTGTTATGTAGCAATAACAATCTCAATTCCTTTTTATCTTGACCCTTGAAAGCTTAGTGCCTCAAATGTTGTACCTCTAATGGAGTCATAAACACCATGAGCAACAAGATGACCTAGGAGAAGGAGGAGGAGCACCAAAAACGTCCAAGAACCCTTAGTGATTACTTCACCGTGTTTTTGGGGCCTCGGGGGTTCCTTATATAGGTAGGCTATTAGGTTTTTCAACTAGGAACCCTAATTTGACAGTTTAGGCCCTAAGCAGCCCATGGACTCCCTCCTTAGAAGCCTTGGACGAATTCTAATGGGTTTCCCTATAGATTTCGTCTACTCCGACTTCTGTGGAGTCCATTAGCCCATTTATGCAACTATCTTATAATTACACAATTAGTCCCCTTTATTTAATTAATCTTTTTTAGCCACAAAATTAATTCTTGACTAATATTAATTAAAAAAATATGATTTCTCTTTTAATAAATTATTCATATAATATATTAATAAATCATAATTAATCCTCTTTCTTCTTAGTTCATCCTATCAGTTGCTATGGTGAAGGCAACCCAAACGAACCATGCTCACAATCGGGTCAAGTACATACCAAAATAGTTATGGTCTTAGACACCTAATGCAACAACCATGTACATAGGGCATACTAGAGTAAAAGGAACGCGGATGCCATGCACGTACATGCAACATACGAGTGGGTACGCGCGACGTATGTGTCCAGACCCCAAAACCTTAATATTTAGGGTTTGAGCACTATTTAAAGAACATTATGTCCCAAGGATCTTTTCTATCAGCCTCCCTCTTGTCCCTAATCAGCCTCAACAAAATCCTAACTCCATTGTTGAGTGTTCTTGATCTTGGAAGGTCTTTTTAAGTGTATTTTGATGCTTTGAAAGAAAGAGAAGGTTGGAGAAAGGTGTTGGTTCAAGGAGCAGCTTGTAGATCCGGATTATCTGCTCTATTTCTAACTTGTTTGAGGTATAAAGTCTTAATCTTGCTCTTTAGAAGCTTAGATCTCCTTTGTTTGAGTTTTGAACCCTTGTTGGTTGTAACGCCCGTAGATCCGGGCTAGTCAATTTAGAGATAATAGGGGTCGAAAACGAATTTTCGACAAAAGATTATTTAGAATAAATAATCTTAACCAAGTTTTAGAATATGTCTCAAGGGTTCCGTACATATAAAGAACGCCGAAATCCGAGTTATAACAAAGAAGTTATGGTCCGTCGAAGTTTTACGGCAAAACCGACACAGCACCGGGAGATGTAAATAGTGAATTTACGATGGACGAATTTTTTAACCTTAGTGATCTAAACCAAATTTTTAGTATACATTAAACCGAGAACATCCATAAAAAGAACGCCCAAATCTGACTTTGTATGAGGAAGTTATGATTTTTCTAAGATTCGGTTTAGCAGTGTACAACCCGAAACTCAAATTTTAGTTCGAGCAGTTTTTGGCTTATGCAAACTTAATGAGTGTTGATGATCTCATTAATAGGAACTCAATGGTAAACACATAGACGAAAACGGAGTCCGTATGTAGAAGTTATGAATTTTACGCGGACATTTGACAGTATAATATCCTCCTACTGTTAAATTTAAGATCGGTCGAGAATTAGCCGACGGAGTCTAAATGAGATTTGTAGATCTTATTTTTACCTACGTGTGGATATAAAGAACGTCGAAAACGGAGTTCGTATGCGAAAGTTATGAATTTTTGAAAATCGAATTATTTACACCCTGTGTGCGATGCCACGTGTCAGCACCAGGTGAAAACTTGGAGCCTACGCAGCACCACGACGTGGTGAGAGGCACCACTACGTGGTGACGCCCCTGGAGGCCTATAAATAGAGGCTCGAGGCTGCCTCTTTTTCTCACACCTTTCCCCACTTCTTTCTCTCTCTATACTCTCTCTCTCTCTCTCTCTCTAAGCCCTAACCCCCCCCCCCCCCCCAAAAAAAAAAAAAAGCCTAGGGAACCCCCTAGAACGAGGCGGAAGCCCTGGAGCGCCCGACGGCTCCGAAAAGAAGAGCTTTCGGCTCGGAAACACTGCTCCAGCGAAAGCCCGGTTTTCAATAAAACTCACTGTAAGTGAGCTACGCCTATCTTATCCTTAGTATAGCTTATGTTTTGATATAGTAACATTAGTAGGACCTTAAAATAATTATTTGGGCTATTATTATGAGTTATATAAGAGTGTTGTTTAACGTTTATATAATAGTAATAATAGCTAGACTATTAATTAGTCTTAGTGAATATTGGACTAAACTCTAGTGGTAATGATATTAGGTTTTGTCCGATGGAAATTGTTTTGAGATAAGAAGTGTTGTCCAAGTGTCGAGTCACCATGTTCTTAGGTGAGTGCATGGTCCCTTTCATCTTCAATATAGATATGAAGTATTTAATATATATTACGTGTTGTGAGTGCATAGTTACTTTCATCTTACACATAGATATGAAGTATTTTATATAAATTACGTGCTATGTGTGCATATTATCTGAATACTTGTTGTCTATGCTAAATGAACGATTTTATACACGTTTTAAATTATTTAAACTGTATATGTATTTTATATCTACGAAAATGTTGGGGGTAAAACATGGGTAGATGTAATAGATGGAATATGAGTTGAACGATGAGTTGAGAGGTGTTATAGATCGTGAGGTGAGGGTGAGAGGTGGACGATGTGAGAAGTCTTTTTCCCAAATGATGGCCCCGTCATTCAGCAGAGTATGGGTGACCACCACAGACTATTTTAGACAGTCCAGTGGAAAACTAGCAGGCTCGCAACCTATAGGTGTTGTGAACGATGTGTTCACTCGGTGTACTCTAAACCTAGGTGATCATGCAGACTTGATGCCTAAACCCTGGTAATCATGCAGACTTGATGCCTAAACCCTGGTGATCATGCAGGCGTGATACCTAAACCTTGGTGATCATGCAGACTTGATGCCTAAACTCTGGCGACTATGCAGACTTAGTGCCCGTTATAAACCTTGGCAACGATGGACTTCGTGCCAATTCCTTAGGACGATCCTTATGAATGAGTGAACGAGAAATAACTTATTGTTAGGGTAGATCCTTAAGAATAAAGAAGATAATGGGGTTGAGTAATTGGGTTGATTGCTTGATTGTTTAAACATAATAATTATATTATTGTGGGTTGAAAACCTTATGTACTCACCAGGTTTCCCAACCTGACACACTCAGTTTATTTGTATCACAGGTGTCGATCTGAAGTTACATTACACTGAGAGATTTAAAAGAGACGTAGATCACTAGTGATAATGAATGTAAGTTCTGTTTATGTTTATGTTTCTGCATTAACAATGACATCCCAAATGTTTTAAAATGAATAAAAATACTTTTCTTCGGAAATGCTTTGATAGCGTATTTATCATGTATTACTGGGAATAAATTCCACAACATTTTTATTAAAAGAGGTACTCTGATTTTTATAAAGCATAAACAAAATCGGTCTTTTCTGGTCGTGAAAATAGGGATGTCACATTGGTTCCATAGATAAGATCTTATGGTTTAATATCATTTCTGAAGCTTAGAGTTGCCACTCTTGGTGTTCTTTTGGTCCTAGAGGCATAAAGTTGTCATCTTTGAAGCTTAGATCCATCCATGCATGAGTTATAGCCATTTTTATGAAAGTAGAATGTTATAAATCCAAGTTGGGATCTTTTGGTGCATACAAACTCACCAAGTCAGTGACTTTATGTTTCTAGATACTCTTTAGGACTCAGATCTGTGTTTTGGACCGGTAGGCTTAAGCATTAAGAGATTAATGGAAAAGTTGGCTTAATGGAGGAGTATGTTAGGCTTATAAGTCAGTACGTGCAGCATACAAGCCATGCAGCGAGTACGCTTAGCGTACAGCTGAGTACGCCCCGCGTACTCAATCAGTTTGGGCTTCGCATCTTTTGGGCCTCGGTTGGGCCACTTCTTTGGACCTTGTTGCTATGGGTCTTTGAGGCAATCTGAAATCAAGCTTTTGGACTAAGGAAAATTATTGGGCTTTAGGGTAAGGCTCATATGGGGGGTTATGCCCCGCATACATTTATAATTTTTAACATTTTTGTTTGGTAAAGGCAACTGTGAATCAGGGGTTCACTTTCACATTTAGGTGCACCTCATCTTTGGATTTTGATTGTCTTTTACCTTAAGTGTTATGAAATATGGTGATAAATAGAAATAGTGTATATCAAATAAAAGAAATTATGTTTACCCGATAACCGAACTAATTAAATATCAGGTTAACTGAATACTCGAATTTTCATACCCGATATACCCGAATTCAAAACGAGTTGGGCGGGTAGTTTGGGTTTCGGTTATTTTTGACAGGCTTAGTTCATGATAAACATAAAATTTATAGGAAATGGCTCTAAAATTAAGAATACATATCCTTATTAACAATTAATGGATTGTTTGATAGTTGTTGACTGAATCAAATCTGATTGAATCAAATTCCCGACTAAGTCAAAAGCTCTGACTAAAATCATATTGTTTGATCATGCATGTGAATGGCTTATTATCTATTGCAAATGAATATTTTACCCCTCTATTCTATTTTTATGTTGGATAAAATATATTTGTTTGATAAAATAATAAAATAACTAAAGAAAGTTGCTAAATAATTATAAAAAATACAATAGAAGTCGGCAATTGAAGTTGATGGTCAGGGATGCTTATGTGGTCGATGGAGCGGCTCTAGTAGATGTCGTTTGGTGGAGGAAGATGTGGTCGGGATCGATCGGATGATGAAGTGGAGGGGGTTGGAAGGAGGATATGAAAGGAAAGAAAAAGGCATTAATTTTGGGCACAAAGGGGAATAATGGTCTTATTTCACTCGTAAGCTATTTTTTAGCTTTAAGAGACTGGTGATCGAGTAAAATACAAGAAGTTTAAAAAATAGTCGGTTGCGGACCCTAGTCGCACGTTATTTCTTAATGGACGCAGTAAGAGTTCAAACATTTTTTTTTTGAAAGGCATATCACAAACATGGAAAATGAAAATATACATTTATAATGCATTTCGTGAAATGTCAGCAACGACATAGTGTCACTTTTTTTTAGGTTGGAGGTACCTGGGTACCTCCAAGATCATGGCTCCTCGTCATGCAGTACCACTCATTTACACTCTTCAATGGATTAATGAACCCGCACATAATCATGTACCATAAACATAAGAAGTTGTATTTTATATTGTTTTGTATGTTTTTAAGAAAAAACTTCAAGAATGGTCCATGTGGTTAGCTAAAACTGTCATTTTGGTCGAAAAATTTTTGGACCGGTACCAGAGGTCAAACTTTTTCATTTTGATGCAGGTTTGGTTCAATTTGCTTTGAACTTTTTTATAATGACGAATTTTCCCCTATTTTTTGCTTTTTCAGTTTTTTTTTTTAATTATTTAAAGGGAGAATGTCACTGTAACATATTAAAGTTTAGTCATTTTCCCGATTTGGTCACTAAACTTTTTTTTGCACAATAGACCATTAAAATCGTTTTTTATCTGTCAATTAAGCCATTATTCTCGATTTTAAAAGGTTTATCGGTTACCATTCCTATGTGGATATCTGATGTGTCAAAGATGCTTATGTGGACAGAGATAACTTCCACATGGATTTTTAAAATATATTTTTTAGTAATATTTAATTTATTATTAATATTATTATTATTATTTAAAATGATCACCAACTTTTATCCACGCCTTCACCAGAAACT